>NW_024537564.1:0-682579 GCF_016628075.1 Suillus paluster | reverse complement strand
CAGAACGCAATATCTGCACACTATGAGAGTCAGACGCTCGGTGGTGGCCTGGCTCATCTTGTTGAAATTTATTTCCTTATTTGGGTTGCGTCATTTTACATTTGCCAGTGAGTTGTCTTATACTACATCGCATAGAGTTCTATCGAGTGCCATCATGCGAACCAGCCACCGGAGACTAACAACTCGTGCGCAGAAGCGTGTTGCCCTTCTTGGTTGTCTGACACCACTTGATTTCAAGCGGAAAATACAACGTCTGCGTGAGTCACTGCAACACTGAGAGAAATGACTCTTCCCTCCTCGCATACATGTTACGTACGTACTAGCATAAAAGTTGGCGAACTTGAATAGCAACTGATTCAAAAGCAAAGGTACCTCGCCATAGAACACATGACTCATGAGTCGACATTTTCGGGTTTCTCGACCTAGACTTCGCTGTCATCGTATTAAGCCTCTGGGGGAACTCCGAGTCGATGTCTGTGTGACATCGATCACAAAAGGCTTCACACGACATCAGTAGACTGCATTATAAGGCGACACATCTACGAACCTGTGATTTGATACCCCCATCACCTGCATTACTCAGAGATGTCATGTGTAAGCTTTCGTACGGCAACTTTCGGAATATTAATCTGCCGTTTAGCCTGCAATTGCGTGAATATATGTCACCAAATTAATTGGACAGGCTCACGATGCCAGCAATGAGTTTGCATTCACTGAAAGACAAGCCCTAGGTAAGTGTTTCGAATACGTGCTTATTTGAACACAGACCGGTCGCAAGGTTTGCATATAATCCAACCCATATATCTGAAAAATGTTCACTTCGCGACGAAGAAGATATCCTGGTTCACTCACAATTCTGCTTCATCACTAGGAACTAGTATTCACAATCAGTTCGGCACCGCACGGCCAAGAAAGGGTTTCTTACGAAGCTCATGACAAGGATTCCATTCAGGCTCAACATGACATTAGCCTCGACACACCAGGAACCTCGTGTTTCCACATACCTGGTTGTTAAGCCAGTTTCTGCGGGGTGATTGAAAGGCCATGAGTCATATCTGCGATGATGAGCACAGTGCTTACCGATAGTCCACAGAACCATACGGTCGATCGTGCTCGTTGTCCTGCAAAATCATTGCAATAGAACGAATTGGAAGTGATGTAACATGCCTCGAAAACGTCGATGACCGTTGCTTCCTCAGGTACCACGCAATGGACAGGGTGAGAGTCAGTTCACAAACCACACGCGAAGTGAACGCAAGCGTGATCAGTGGGTTTTGATCGGCTACGAATGTCGCAAGGCTTGTCATAAGGAAAGCTTTCACACTCATCACGAACGCAATAGACTGAGTTAGTAAACAGAGTGCCAGCGAGAGAAGGGGTAGAGGAAGTCTTTTCGAAAGCTTCCATAGTCGAAATGCGAAGGACGACTACACGCTGGTGAGTATCTCCATCAAATTTGATGAAGGATCTTACCTCTACCAGCAACCCTGTAATTCCAGTGAAGAGGATAGCCGCGTCTGCTCCCAATGGGAAGACCTGGAGCGATGAAGGGTTTCCGTAGGCGCTGACAGTAAGGTTCCATAGTGTCGCCGACACACAAATCACATGTGCAATCTGTGATGCTCTACACATTTTGGCTGGTCGGGGCAGGCGGGAAAACTACACAAGCCACTTACAAGATGGCTGCTACCTGAGAATCGAGTCAGTATTTCATGTTTCTCATGCCCATTTCACTGACCGTGAGCTTCATCGCTCGATGATCGTTGGCGAAATTTGCATAATACACATAGATCTGGACGATGAGAACGCCAAAGAAGCAGGCGTTAACGAGCGCAGACAACACCATTGGTCCAATAATGACGTATGCATTAAATGTTACAACGGAAAAGGGAGCATCCTCGCCTTGGGTGATTACAGTGCTGGAATTGGTGGCATTCATGATGTAGTATGTTCCATGGTCCTACTTTACCGATTCGCATTAAATGACCTCTCTGAGTCCCACACCACACCACACTGCTCAGCTGATGCATGATGGCATCAGACTGAAACTACGACGCATGCGGTTGACAGCAGTGGCACATAAAAATAAATGGTATGTGTCTTAGTCTTGCAACTTCAATATATTTGATTCAGTAACGTTGATTGGCGATTCATGATTGTACGATACGTGTCTTCATTGAACGATGAAGCCAAGAGAACAAATAGCCCCAAGTTTATTGCTTGGCCATTTTGACATACCGTGATGCTAGATGAGCTTAAGCAACGGCTTGACGTCGCTTTGCGCAGTTCCTGAGGAGGGTCTATCTTGAATAACCGTTCGGAGGCCGAGGGGGCCGAGCTGGGCCGAGACCTCGGTGATTAGCCAATACCCATCGTGGTGATTTTCGCAGTATCAGATATAATGTGACATATAAATAAACGCAATCCTTGCGATGGCCACATGAAGGCAATGACAAACGACAAATATTGAAAGTGGGGTACCCTCGTTCCTTTAATTAAGATTCATCGAAAGTCCACCTGTAGTGAGCTGTAGTGGCGGTTCAAGCTTTCTAGATAAGTCACCGGAGTATTTGGTGGGAGGGGGATGCCTCTAATATTAATCTTTCCGAGTCGATCGTGCACTGGATCTTCTATAAAATGAGTATGAGTTACCTCATGTGTTCTCGAGTATGAAACGTATCTTGGGAGTTACAAAACTTCCGGGAGTGGTGACTGGGAGGAACCTAGACATAATAGAGTAAAAGGTGCCTATACCTACTCTGGCATAGATGGCGACATCGAAAATCTGGAGTGTCTCTTGTGGGAATCCCGGATAGCATTGAGTGACATTGAGATGAAGAGCGACTGGCAAGGTCATGGAGTAACTTACAACAATATTCGCTCGCACTGCTTTGATCATCGCATACTGCCCTATGTTGAAGCTTGTCGAGAACGATAGCAATTCACTCAATGCGCGTACATACAAAGTCACCGGGTGGCACGTCTAAAACGGCCGGCGGAATCGCGGGGGTATGCCTCACACCAGGGCGTTCGTGCACATGCGTCAGGGGGTCCCTTAGACTAGATTGGACTGTCCTACATGGAGTACTTCTCTCAACAGGACAAAATTTAGATTAAAAAAAAACCATAACCAAGAAGAACTCCCGTTAGGTAGTCTGGCGAGCGAAGACACAGGGTATCTTCGAGGAGCCTACCCTCATAATTGCCTTCAATTTGACGGGATATAGCTGCCTGTTGCAGTGCAGATGGGCCTAAGCATATTCTTAGGACATCAAGAGCCGTGACAGTGAACTGATTCGGTACGGCCACCTACAATGGAGCCATTAAGGTTGCAGCGGGAATATTTGCCTGTGACCCAAAACCGCCCCATACAACAGGTATAAAAGCTGCAAGCCTCGGCGTAGAATTTAATAACAGATCGCTGTAAAATTGAGGGCGTTGTCATCAGAAAATGTAACAACGCATTAATGATTATAACACGTAGCATGGATGACAAGACTGGAAATTCAGTAGAAATACTGTACAGAATACATCTATCGTAAAAGTCCGACGTTGTTGATACAAAGAATTATGCTTGTGCTGGGTGAATGAGGTGATTTCAAGCGACGTATCCAGGGGGGGTATCCGGATATGAATTCGAAGCTCCAGGTGCGGAACTGGATGACGTATATGCAGCTATCCTCGCCATTACTATTAGCTCAAATGGATTGTGTGTGGAAGGGGCACTCACGCAAGTTCTCGTCGTCTTCCATGGCAGTTTGTCTCTTCATATAAAGGGCTCTTTCACGCGTCTTCTCCAAAAAGCTCACGAACTCAAACAACCCCCTGTCATAAAACCTGATCTCGACGTTCGTGCCGTCTGTAAGCCCACCACCCGGCGAAGGCCTGAGATCAAGCACCAAGTAATTGGAACCGAAGTAAGGTTGCTCGAACTTGGTGGACAGGACTGCGTCCAGCGGTACCGATAGCGATTCGAATGACGGCTTGGTCTTTCCCTCTTTGGGCGTTGTAAAGATCAGCTGGTGCACATCGAAGTCAGATCCATTCCGGAGACACCGATATTAAGAGGAAGGCATGAGCGTACTCGCTGGTTCGTCAGCCAAAGTCTCCCTCTCTCCTTCATCTTCTTCACCCCGCCATTGCCCCCGGTGACAGCAGTGCCCGAAGGTGGCGCGTCGGGTATGGTCAAGGAAAACTCCACTTGGGAATCACGATCTATGGACATGATGGTGGTCTCATCACGTAAGGGTATAGGTTGATGTCTTGCATCCAGCATCGTCCAATCGAGCGCCATGGTTGTTGGCGGAACTGAACTCCAAGTTAGCAGGGGCTAGAACTTAACCGCAGTAGCCGATTTGGGTAGATCCTTTCTGCACCAAGGTTCTGAAGGTGATAGAAGGACAACACTCATGGCTACCTGGCGCAATGGTAGCGCGTTTGGCTTCGATTGCCAGCGGCACCAAAAGGTTGCAGGTTCGAGTCCTGCGGTGGTCATCTTTTTGCTTGTCTGTCCTCCAAAGGTTGCAGGTTCGAGCCCGTTGTCACTCTATTTTTGTTCTTCTGCCTTCCAATAAAAACACGTTCATTTTACATCTTCCAATTCTTATACCTCATAACACTCCTTTCTATGGAACTCACACGGCCACCTCCCAATAGCTATACCCTCCCCGGACATCACTCTCCTCACCTTTTCCTCCTCTCCATCATATATAATCACACACTGCTCGTCCCCCTCATCCACGAAATGCCACTTTCCACATACGCCATCTCCAAATTGATGCGGAAATAGGTCGTCGTCCTCGGGCTCAGATGGGTCTGCGAGGAATGGGTGGTATAATGCACCGCGCGGCGTGATGCGACGCGTTGATTCGGGATGCATTACCTCTGCAAGAAGAGACAAAGCAGCTTCGACGTCGGCTCGGTGCGAGTTAGGTGTTGGGGGCGCTGGTGTACTGGCGCGCGTTGGGGTGGTGGAGCGTGATCGAGAAGAACTGGTATGCCTGTAGCTATACGATGAAGAGGACGACGGAGGTGGATAGCTGGACGCGCCAGCGGTGGTTTGTGTTTGTGTTTCGAAGTCATTGTAGGGATAATATCGTGGGTCTGGCGGAGAAGGTTTGAATATGTCAGGATTCTGCTTTTCAACGAACTCGCGCCAGCTCATGCCCTCTTGCGATATTGAAGGCACATTTGTCGCAAATGTTCGACCTGTACAGGACTCGTAAGCACAAAAAAATGACTTAAACGTGGTAGTTACTATGCAGGATCGCAGTTTTCTCCATTTTCTGTCGACCAATGATGGTTGCGATTTCCATGAGAGCCTCTACATCATCGCTAGATTGTAGAAGAGGGAACTTGCCCGCCAAGAAAAATAAAAGAATCATGCCAGCAGACCAAACATCAATGGCTGGGCACTGTGTATTCAGCCTGTGGATTGGACTAATAATGATATGTCGTACCGCCAGTCTGCTGATTGCATTTTAGAAGGACTTCAGGGGCCCGGAAGCCTCTCGTACCAGCTCTGTTTGCTTTCGAGGGCGGTCTGGTTCGGAGGGTCAATAGACGAACTACTTGCGGACGAAAGCTTACCTCGTATCCTTGTCGGGATAACCAACACGCTCGCTTGACCACGAGCTTTTCTGTCGGGCTTCCCTCTGCATCTTCTTCAAGAGGTCGACGTCATAGTCATTCCGCCCTCTTATTTTGCCGTGAGGATGCTCTCGTGTGGCAGATGTATGCAAGCATGCACCGTGCATCGGTGCCGATCCATCCATTCTCTGAAAACATTGTGTTATGAGAGCCATCTGAAGCCCATGTCTCATAGCTCACACTTGCGAGCCCGAAATCGCAGAGGGCGCCTATTCCGGTTCGCGGATCAAACAGAAAGTTGGCAGGTTTAACGTCCCGGTGTATGATACCCCTGGCGTGAATATCGCGCAATGCACGGAACATACATCGAAAGTATGCTTTGATACCAGACATAGACAGGTCTTTGTAAAATTCCTGAACCAACGTTAAAGTCTCTTCCATGTGTGAACCGGAGTACCCACTCGGAAATCTTCATTGCGGTTATATGGCATGATAGCGACCACTTGGTCCTGATGTCGGAATGCGGTGATAAGCTGGCAAGTATGACGACATCCCCTGCAGTCCTCCATGATCGAGATCTCATTTCGTATTCGCTCCGGATTACTCGTAACGTATATTCGCTTGATAGCGACAAAGACTTTGCTACCAATAGGATGAGGAGCTGATTGGTAGTGTGCGGAGGATATGGGAGGATGGCAACCATGCCACGCGGTATTGTCCCATTTATGATGGTAGGCCAAATCTATGGCTTTATACACGGAGGAGAATGTGCCTGTGCCAAGACGGTCGACGATGGTGTAGTCTTCTGATAATGAGGGGACAGCATTGATGAGATTTACAATTTCTAGTTGTATCTCTTGTTGTTCTTCTGGTGATTTGAGGTACAAAGTCTTCTCTTCGTCTGTTTCGCCATCCGCGTCGGCATCTTCATCAGGGTCGTCGTCGTCGTCTTCGAGGGTGCCCATATCATGCGGAACTTCAAAGTTGATATCGTCAGCTACCTCCATGCTCTCGTCAAGATCCACGACCGGGAGCTCATCTGGGTGACGCTTTCGTTTGATAGTTGAGGGTACGACGCCTTGTTTTGAATAAAGACGCGCGAGATGGTTGTGGTACTCGACCATTTCTGGTCGGTCAAGGCCATTGTGACCGTCCTCGGAGGTGAGGTTGAGGTGACCGTTTGTGTCCTGTGCTGAGATATATTCCTGGTGGTAAGCTTTGTTACGAGCGTCAGATGAACCGACTTCAAGAGGATTAGATGAGTGCTGAGAGAGTAATAAGGTGGACATGGGAGTCTGAACAACACCTCGAGTAGAAAGCAAGCCTTTGGTCCGATGATGGTCGCGACAAGCGCGCCTGGATCACGTGAAGCAAAAGAATAAAGAAAATAATAAAAAATGACCACCGCAGGACTCGAACCTGCAACCTTTTGGTGCCGCTGGCAATCGAAGCCAAACGCGCTACCATTGCGCCAGGTAGCCATGTGTATTGAATGGTTTTACTTATTAGATAGTTGCGTGGTGCAGCATGTACTGTTCATCGAACATAAAGGTTTGTGTTGCCCGAGCTGCCATTGCCAGCCCCGCTCATGTCTTGGACAGTAGTTTGAAAGTTAAATACTTAACCCCCCCATGAACCTTCAAGACGAACTTCGTTCTTGGTCTCTATCTTTACTCAAAGACCCGCTGTTTCTTCAAATAACCCCCCTTGCCGTTTTCGTTTTATTCCCGCTTCTTGTCCTGCTCTCCGTCCAGGCAATCTTCAGCCTTGGATCCTCTGAATCAGCCACCTGGCGTTCAGCTATGGTGTTTGGAGGTTTCTCTTTTAGCTTTCCATGGAACTGGTCATCAAATCACTCTTCTTCCGGACCTTCTCATGAAACTAAAAAACTCAAGAAGAAACTTGCACGCACTCGTACAGAACAGATCGAACTTAACGGGCATGCAAGACCACGTACGTACTTAGTCTCATGTGATACACTGATTGACATCAATTATAGACCACAAAAATGAAGTTCACGATGGCTATTACCCCGGTCTCGTCAATATGTCCGGAACGTACTGCTTCATGAATTCAACTATGCAGGTAAAGTACTCGATCCTGATCGCATTTCATTTATTGACGCTAGTACTATCAGGCAATGGCCTCCTTGTCCTACTTGCAACCTTATCTTGCAGACACGCAAGCCAAGGCCATTCAACTTGACATGCCATCACCGGTTGTTGACGCCCTTCTGAATTTACTCCAAGGTGCGCGTCATTACATAGCACCCAACCGCGTATTTGAATACCATATCCATAGACCTCAACTTACCTCGCACCGCTTATCACTCCATTCGTCCACTTGACATCATCACCGCCCTTGTCAATCACTCTCCGAGCAAACACAACTCCCTCTTTTCCTCTCGAGAACACCAAGACGCACAAGAATTGTTCCAACTCGTATCCGAATGTATAAAGAAGGAAGTTGCTGCTGTCGATAATGAAGGTCATCGGGACCTTGGTCTAGGTGGACTGTCTCAAGTTCGCAATGACGCTAACAAGGAGATCGGGAAGAGCGTGTTCGACGGACTCACTGCGAACAGACGCAGCTGTGTTGAGTGCGGCTATACAGAGGCAGTCATGCACTTTGCTTTTGATAGCTGGCAACTTGCTGTACCCCGATATGTTGTATGTATTCCTTCATTTGGTCATCGGCGCACATTAACCCCCACACAGGCAAGCTGCCGCTTAGAGGATTGTCTTGCAGAGTACACTAAGCTTGAGATGCTCAACGACTGCGTATGCCGTAAATGTTCGATGAAAGCCACGTACCAGAAGCTCAGGCAAGAGGCAGACAGGTTGACAGCAGCAGTGAACGCAGATCCCAACGCCTCCGTATCGAAGAAGAAGAGGGTGAAAGATGCTAGAAAACTAGAGCACAGAGTGCAGGCTGCCCTAGAACATGGTCGCCTAGAAGAGGACGTCAAGGGCGTCAAGCTGGAGAGAGTATTCAGCAGAGCATCAACAAAGCAAGCTATGATCGCAAGAGTAAGTCTGAGCTTTTTATGTGCATCCCGAGTTTCTAAGACCTTCCGTAGCCGCCTCAAGTTCTCGCATTGCATCTCAATCGATCCCTCAGCTACGGCCACTACGCTGCTAAGAACACAGTCCGCATTCTGTTTCCCGAGTTTCTTGATCTCACACCATTTACCACTTCTGGTAACCTCTCCACCAAACCTTCTGTCCCCATTTCATCACAACCACCCCTACTCCCTCGTTCCACAACTCCTACACCTGCCACATATGCCGTGCAAAGAATCATTTACCGTCTTTCTGCTGTGGTATGTCACTACGGCCAGCATTCCTTCGGTCACTACATCTGCTATCGGCGCAAGCCCCGGCCTGTATCCTACGGATCGCGGCGCTTCGCACCACCAAGACTCGTCGACCCACCTGGCTGCGACTGCGAAAAGTGCCAGCGATACGGGCCCGTGCGCGACGATGACGAAGCCGTCGACTCCATGTACCTCCCTGGCCGGGGTTGGCTACGGATCAGCGACGACTCAGTGAAGGAATGCGGAATAGAGACGGTTGTACAGGAGGGTTCAGGGGCATTTATGCTCTACTACGAGCGCGTGGTACAGTCGCGCCCTGGCATTTACCCTCATCACAACTCACCTCGAAGCTCAGAGGAGACCCTCAAGCCGCGCGTGAACGGATCGACTACATCGCTCGCGAGTTTGCTGCCGGATGGAGATCATGCTGTGGAGAGTAGAGGAAGAGGTGTGATGGGTCCGAGAGTTGTGAGGAGCGTAGTGGCTGGGAGGAGAAGTGTTTCGGCTGCGCGGCCCGAGCGAGATTCTCTGTCTGCCTCAACTCCAGCTCTAATAAACGGAAGCGCTGTCCCTTTGAAAGCAAATCTGTCGCGGATTTCCTCATCAAGCACGTCTACCAAGTCGTCGACATCTTCTGCTCTCTGGGCATCAGCACCTGACATCTCACACCAGCGTACGTCATCTTCGTCTTCGTCCCTTACCGCTCGACCGCCAGGATCACACCATCCCAAATCCCCTCAGCTTACGCACCCCCCACCTGTTGTTGACCAGAAAGTATAAGAGCTTTCCGCACATATTATCATATATCTTGTTTATTATGCCCGTGTATCTTTAGCATAGCCTAGCCTGCTGCATGTTGAGATCCCCACTAACTTACCTATTAGCCATGTGCGTCGGTACTCCTCGCTCACACTTATGTTGCTACCTCTCCCGGTTTAGCAATGCATATTCGTCCATAACAATGCAGTGCACAATGGGTTTTCTGGAGACCGGTCACCACGGCTGCTGCCACGTCACATAGAAGTTCAGAACACCCAAACACACCCCTGCCATACACGCATGAGAATCAAAATGTGAGAAGACCGAGCAGTCATGCCATTTCGTGTCATCCAAAAGTACGGGTGACCTAATGTCACGGTATCTAGTCATCATCGTAGATCCATCAATAAAAGAAAGAACCTCAGCCATGCCCAGCATTGCGTCCACCAGTGGTCACCACGAGCTATATACCGTAGTTTGCGTCGCCCCACGTCGGAAGCAAGAAGCACCGCGCCAACGTCGCCGGGGAGGGTAGATACTTAGATAATACAAAAATCGACAGTCCAAATCAAGGAGAGAAATGGGACTCTGGAACCGGGTGAGATAAAGATGATCACCAGTAGATTCGGCGTTCATTGACGATGGTGCGCTGTTTTGCAACGACGGGTCGGGAGTAGGAGACTGTTCGCCTGACGCGAGTGACGGTGGGGTACCTGTGGGTTGGGTTAGATGTTGGGCTTGGGAGGAGGTGAGGTAGCTGTACCATGCTTGGTAGATTTCATTCGAGGCTTCGAGCTGGACTTCGAGAATTTGTCGGCCCTGTAAGGTTGGGTGAGCTATGATGTTTTTTATGCAAGAGTCGGGGCGCTTACAGCGAAGTCGACACGGGCGCCGACGACAAGACCCTCTTGACGACCATAACGGTCGTGGTTAACGGCGACGATGTCACCAGGCTACAAAAAATATCATCAATGCTTGTTCAGCGCTAGTAGAGCGAAAAATTCACCGTAATGTCGCCGCCAACAGGGACCGCACTGTATTCCTCGTAGATAGCCATGGTTGTCGGCGACGGTGGGCGGGATATGAGGGAGAAAAGGTGGGTATGGAAGAATACAAGGCTTGGAAGATGGGAGAATTAAACAGACAAAAGGGTGGGTTTTTATAGATTAGATGTCCGGTCAATGACATCCGGAAAAGGCGAGGCGAACACGAGGCAGGGAATTTGCCTCGTTTCCTGTTGTTCCTTGCTGCCGAGTATGTCCGGATTCACGTAAACTGCGAGAACATCTTATTCAAGTTGTTCTGCAGGCTGGATATGTATGCTCCGGTTGTCGTACTTTTTGTATGTATTCACCTTGTCCTCGCGACAGTACGAGATTCGGTCCCGGAAGAATAAGGGTCGCTGGCACGCATGCACATGGATGCCTCGCGACATCAAATGAAGACAATGGACAAGTGGGCACAAAGCGGCTATCGAAGGCGCCCAAAATAAGCGCTCCATTCGTGGATCTCCAGTAAAAACACAAGGATACAAATGCATGCATTCATTGTTAGCTACAATTAAGGTTGTAAAACAATATGGAGCGTGCCTTGAGCCCACGAGCTTTCAAATTTCTGCTATCATCTGGGCACGGGAAAATACATATGTATGTATGATCAACCGTACGCGTGCGAGCGTGTCGCTCAGAATACGTTCATGAATCTGTCTCGCAGTTTCACAAACCACTGGCGGATGATGTCTCGAAACCTCAAAGGGTAGGCCATGGAAGCATCGACCTCCGCAGAAGATGCGACTTCAAATGGCGGAAAGGCTCCCGACCTGCCATGCATCTCTCTTCTTCTCTCTGATATCCCACGCAAAATGTCCTCCCCACAGTCCTGATACGCCTTGGCCAATTCGACCTCCCGAGAATGATACGGGCGGCGCACCGAATATGGCGCAAGGCCATTGTATTTACGCACCAGAGAATTCAATTCAGCGACGGCCGTATCATGGTAAGAGCGCTCTCGATCCTCCCACTCGCGATCGCGCAATGATGTCACTCTGCCGAGCGATAATGAAGGTAGCATAGCCGCTGGCTGTAAAATCGTCAAAGTCCGAATAGCACGCCTTGTCCACGACTGCTTGAGGACGTCGCGGAATGTGTTTATTGCAGTCTCGAGCTCTGTAATATTGGAGTATGATGGTAAGCTTGAAAATCTCACCGATATGGTAAAGTCACCCACCAATCTGGACTTCGACCCATGGTGGAGCTACCCCGTTCCTTTGAACGATCCGGTTCATGAGAAACTCCTCTCTCGCAATGAAAGGGTTGCGTTCCTCGCTTGATATAACCATGGGCTGACCTTCGCCCTTTGAGTTTGTCGAAATGCCCAGCAGCTCGAGCTCTCTGTCTTGAGATATAAGTACAGGATAATTCCGAGCGAGTGACAGAGTCAACCTCTATCTTGTCCTCTATCAGGGCTTGCCACCCCCTCATACTGACAGGGTTCGGACGAGCAGCACGTTGCCCCTCGCTGTGCTTGAGGCCCAAGCGATAATCCAACGTTGACTCTCTAGCTCTAGTCAATCGCCCCGCTTGCTCTTTTCGTCTTGCAAGCTCCCTCTCCGTCTTTCTAGTGCGTTTGTCCGCAACATCATGGACGCCCGTTGTGCGTGCGGACGCAGGTGTGAAGTTGCCCAACTTAATGGACGCAGAGGCGCGAGACGGGGCCTTGTAAGTGGTCAGCCACGGCTTGTGACCCTCTACAGAAGGAAGCAATGGTTTATGTGCAATGTCCTGCCACGTCTGGGCAGGCTGTTCGACAACATAAGCTTCTGTGTGTACCTTGGGCGGTGTCTCCTTCAGCTTCATGTCAGCTGTCCTGATAGGTCCCGTGCGCATAGGCTTGTATTTGTCGACGAGCATGCGCAACACAGCATCTTGTATAGATTCTTCACCTGTCCAGTTTTCATCCTGGCTCTGCAGTTGCGGAAATTTGGATATGCTGGGTTTAGGATTTGCAGATTCGTCTGCTTCTTCCTGTTGTGCATCTGCGAACAACTTTTCGCTTGCGCGTTGATGATTTTCCACGTATGTGACAGGGAAACTATGAAAACATCTTCGCGGTCGCGGTGATGCCTGAAAGAGGCCCGATAAGCGGCTTGTCATGAACTAGGAGGATTGTTTGGCTCAGTTTACACATGTGACTGTCGAAAAAGTTTATGCAAGTTGTGCCATGCGCAGGAAAGAGCTTCATGGATGAACTGACGATTGGCTTCAGCAGGGAATGTGACAGTGCTTGAACGAGTGCGGCATTCTTAAATATCAACGTCAGGCTAACGGTACATGGGGAGAGATAGCGTCTCAGGCAGATCCAAATAACTGGCAAACATGCCGATCTCTCTGGCGTCATGACTTCCAGCTCAGCACGGCCGCATGCTGCAGTGGTGAATAGAGCGATTCCGAAACCAGTCATGACATTAGAGGGTCATGAACGTTCTAAACCATTCACTCAGGACGATAGCGAGGAAGACAATATCGAGGAAGACGTAGCATTCCATGTTTCATCCATCGGTTACTTTCCGGATGGCGAACACATGATCAGCGGATCTTGGGATAAGACCGTTCGGCGATGAGACCTAGAGGCGGGGAAGGAGATTGAAGAGGCGCGTGATGCTTGTGAGCAGCAAGTATTTGCGGTGGCGGTATCAAGAAATGGCCGATGGTTTGTCATTACCAGTGGAGATGAGCTCAAGGCCTGTGGTGTTGGGACAGGGGTTGTGGCGACGTTTCATCCGATCGCCTACATCGATATCTCGGCGGACAGCACGCTACTGGCGGGTGTGTCAAGGGAGACTACTATTCGAATATGGAGCTTGGTCACTGGCAAACTCGTGGCTGGTCCATTCGAAATTATTAATGCTGGTTTGGTAGGCGCAGTTCGATTGTCCCAAGACTCAAAGAAGCTCGCCGTTATGTCACCTGTGGGGAGGAGCATTGAGGCATGGGATGTCCAGACACAGAAATTTAAATTCGAGGACCATGAGACTGCCAGGATAATAACATATGCGCCAGTGTTCTGGACAACGAAAGACGAAACCATCGTAGCCGCATTTAACTTCAAGGACGAGACTGCCCATGACGAGCGATCTATGAATTCAACGTTTCGACGCTGGAGACTGTCGATGTTCCCTTCGACGGGCACACTAACACCATCTATGGTTTAGCACTGTCATTTGATTGTGCTCTCCTCGCTAGTGCTTCTTTGGACTCCACCATCAAGCTCTGGGCCTTCAAGTCCCGCCAGCTCCTCGCCTCATCTGACCTTCATGATCCCTGGTGCGTTGTCCTCTCACCCGACTAAATCTCCCGTGTATCCCAGGACTTTGGGCCGGCGGATGACACGTCGGTGACGTGGCCGGGCGATGGTTCAGACGTTCGAACGGTATGAGGTTCGGGTCGTCTGAGCAGATGAAACCTGTCTGTGGAAAAGTACTACTTGCGATTACTTCCGGTCACGCTGTCTCGCAGGTCAAAGTGGCTTTGCAGGGCTATACTTCGCATATGAAGCACATCATTATCTCATTCAAGTAAACGAGGTCAAGCTTGCTTGCGGTCACGGTGAGTTTTCCGACTGCAAGCTTCTCACCTACGCTAAAAGTTACGCTAACACCTCAGGCTTGCAGATGTACGACGAGGTAAATGCGGAGTTGTTAATACTCTGTGCTGATATATAGGGGGATATAGCAGCATGATGACGATACATCTACGAAGGAGGCGGATGCCCATAGGACTTGGGCGTTAGTGTAAGACACCCTCTTGGCGTGAGCGCGAGCGCCCACGCATGACACCATCAGGGGGCTGTCATGTCATTCATGTGTACTAAGCTGCATGCGGCGCCCGAGTTGGTGCTCGGTGGTCTACAGCAAGTACTGCAGGCTGTGGGTTGTGACGCTCCAACACGGGAGTGGCATGGCGGTAAGCCGGAGAAGGCTGGTTTGAGAAGGAATGGGCAAAAAGGACATGCTGTGCCATGTACCTGAGAAAAGAACTTTTTGAGAGGTAGGAGATGCGCCCGTCTGCCTATCATCATCAGACGATTGCAGTCAGCGTCTTGGTAACTATCTGGACCTCCAGCACGGATGAACTGACGATTGGCTTCAACAGGGGACGTGCTACAGCGCTCGAACGAGTTGGGCATCTTCAAAATTACTATCAACATCAAGGCAACAACACAAGAGGTGAACTCAGCGTCGGTCGTTCAAACACATCCACGTATACTTGCCAATTTTTCTGGCGAATACCTTCATAGCTTCCAGCTCAAGGCAGCCCGCTGCAACAGCGAACAGATCGATTCTGACACCGGTCATAACCTTGGAGGGTCATAAACCAGTCACTCACACCCTTCCGAATAGCGAGCACAAGTGCCATGTTTCATCCATCGCCTACTTTCCAGACGGCAAGCAAATGATCAGCTTAGGCGATAAGACCGCTCGACAATGGGACCTACGGACAGGTAAGGAGTTTGAGGAAGCGCGGGATATATACGAGGGAGGAGTATATGAGGTGGCGGTATCAAGGGATGGTCGATGGATTGTCACTCATACAGATACTGCTGATGAAGATGACGAGCTCAAAGCCTGTGATATTGAGATGAGGATGGTCAAAACATTTCAAGGCTACTCAGGGGAGATCAGATGCATGGATATCTCCGCGGACAGCAAGCTACTGGCGATCGGGTCATCGGATGGCACTACGTGGATATGGAGCCTGAAAACTGGAAAACTCGTGACTGATCCATTCGAGAGTGTGCGCGGAAATAATAGGTCCGTGCGCGCAGTTCGATTCTCGCAAGACTCGATGAAGCTCGCAGTCATGTCGAAAGTGGGGAGGTGCCTCGAGGTATGGGACGTCCAAACTCAGAAACTACTAGTAAATGTTTCGGTTGCAAATCCTGACTCCACCGCCGGGTCTGATGCGCCGGTATTCTGGACAACACAAGATAAATCCATCGTAGCCGCCTTCAGCTTCAAGGAGGATGAGATCGAGGAGGACAAGGATGACTATGACGACGACGACGACGACGGGCCAATTACGATCTTTGACTATGACTATGACAACAACGACGGGCCAATTATGATCTATGAGTTCGATGCGTCGACGTTGGACACTGTCGGAGCCCCATTTGAAGGGCACACCAAGCGTATCACCCGTCTAGCACTTTCATTTGATTGTGCTCTCCTCGCTAGCGTTTCCTCCGATGACACTGTCAAGCTATGGACCTTCGTGTCTCGCCAGCTCCTCGCCTCGTTCGATGTTTACAATCCCTGGTGTATTATCTTCTCACCCAACTCACACCAACTGGCTTATACCACGTGGTATGAGACCAAGATCTACATATGTGACCTTCTACGGGACATCCTGGCTCGTATCTGGCCTGCACAAGAAACACAGCCTAATGTATGCATTCTCCCGTATTTATCTATCGGGTCGCGCGCTGAGAACATTCTTTTGCAGGCCAGTGCAGATCTAGTGCATGTTCTTGTTATTTTACTCATTTACACCACTCCATTGTTGCCATTGTTGCAGTCCGATGCAACACGTCGTGCCGTGCGTCGTCACCCAGCAACATTTTTCGCCCCTCGGCCGTTAATACATCCCCCTACAATACATCCACAGTAACATGCTTTCCTTCGCTACCTCCGCAAACTCCTTCCTTCTCGTACGCACGCAGCTGCTCCTGGTCGGAATGATCTGCCTCTGGATGTAAGTCTCATTTTCGTGTTTCCTTCGCAGTCGACTCGACGGTCCCCTTGCAGTTCCCTGCTACATTGCCCCTACCCCCCAACTACGTTCGCTCGGTGCAAGCCCCCACGCAAGGCGTGAGTGTCGACCACCGTAATCATTTTTGACTTACATTTTCTCAGCCTCGATCCACACCAGCGCCGCCCACCACCTCATCCACTGCCACCGCCTCCGAGGCTCGCCTACACCGCCTGTTTGCATTGTGGCCTTTTGGTGCAGGTCATGCATTGCCTCCTATTGTCGATGTCCCTCTTGCGCCGGGCCAACTGGTGTGTTCGGTTCATTTTTCATACTGTATTCCATCTCTCATGTATCCGTTTGTAGCGCATCGCTATAGCGGGTGCTCCCTCCCAATATGATGATGACTTGATACGTGATGAAGACTATGTTCCTCCTCCTTCACCGAACCTCAATTCAGCAGGAGCGCAGATTACCAGTGGAACGCATGGAAAGGGCCGGTTATGCGGCTGCTTCTAAACGGTTTTGACGTTTTCCAGTATTTGAGTTCTGAACGCTGTAGCTCGTCGCATGCGTTGCCCTACTTATTGACATTGAAATGTCACCGGTTTTATCGATATGCAGTTACCGCCCCTGGAATACGTATACTTCTCGTCTTTGTATTGATGACATGCAAGCTAATTACATTACAAACATAGTCTTGCGAGCAGACCTACTTATGACTCAGCTCTGTCGTGTCCCACAAGTCAATTTCCTTCTGCAACTTCTACGATTTCCCACTGAAGAAATCAACTCCACTTCATCCTGTCCATCATCCTCGGCGGCTGTATAATAATTTTCCGCATTGCATTGTCGACTTCAGCGCCCCAACATAGGGATGACATGCTATGATATGGCAGTGAACCAGACCAAGAGAGGTTAGTTTGAAAAGGGCGGATTTCAAAAAGCACATGCTGTGCCATGTTCAGGAAAGAGCTTATTAAGAGATGGGAAATGCGCACATATAACCATCATCATAATAGTCGTTCTGTCTTAGTGAATGCAGACCCATAAGACTGGGCCTTGTAAGTGGTAAGCCATGATTTATTCGCAATTTCCTACCATGTCTAGGCAGGCTGTTCTACAACTAGGCCTCGGCACCTTCGGTGGCGCTTCATTTGGCTCAGTTTACACATGTAGCTGCTGTTGAAATGAATTTGACATGACATGGCAGTGAACGACGGGCAAAGAAATCAGGCTGGTTCGAGAAGGAAGGAGCAAAAAGAGGACATGCTGTGCCATGGACAGGAAAGAGCTTGTTAAGAGACATGAGATGCGCCTTTATGCTTATCATTATCGCGATTGCAGCCCTCTCTTGGTGATATTTAAATCCCATCTCAACTTCCAGCTCGGACAAACTGACAATTAGCCCTAGCAGGGAAAGTGACGCAGCACTCGAACGAGGTCGACATTGTTAAAATCACCATCAACGTCAGGACAACGGCATACAAGGAGGAGAACTTAGAATCAGTCGTTCGAACACATCCAGATAACTGGCAAACTTGTCAACCTCTCCGGTGAATACAACCGTCATGGCTTCCAGGTCAACACAGCCCGATGAAGAAGCGGACGAGTCGATTCCGATACCGGCTATGACTTTGCAGGGTCATAAACTAGTCACTCGCACCTTTCTGGATGGCAAGCAGGCTGACCTCTGTGATGTTTATATGGCCTACTTTCCAGACGGCGAGAAAATGATCAGCGGATCTGACGATAAGACCGCTCGGCGATGGGACTTGCAGGCTGGGAAGGAGATTGAGGAGGCGCGGAAAGTTCATGAGCAGGAAGTACGTGCAGTGGCGGTATCAAGGGATGGTCAATGGGTTGTCACTGCTGGTGGAGATTGGATCTTGATGTGGGCTCGGAGCTCAAAGCCTGTCAGGTTGAGACGAATATTGTGAAGATATTTGAAGGCCACTCGGAGCGGATCAGCTGCATCGATATCTCCGCGGACAGCACGCTACTGGCGAGCGGGTCATGGGATCGTACAGTGCGGATATGGAACTTGGACACTGGCAAACTCGTCGCTGGTCCATTGAAGAGTGTTAATTTGACGGGCGCAGTTCGATTCTCACAAGACTCAAAGAAGCTCGCAATCCGGGGCACGTGGGGAGATTATTACCTTGAGGTGTGGGATGTCCAAACACAAAAATTGGATGTCAGAATTGGGAAAAGAGTGAACGGTGTCTTTTTCCATGTGCCGGTGTTCTGGACTACAAAAGACAAGACCATCGTAGCCGCATTCAGCTTTAACGAGGTTGTTCATTCTGCGGATGAGGAGCCAAAGACGATTTATGAGTTCGACGCGTCTACGCTGGAGACTGTCGGAGCTCCCTTCGAAGGGCACGCCTATACCATCTCTGGCCTAGCACTTTCATTTGATTGTGCTCTCCTCGCTAGCGCTTCATTCGACAACACCATCAAGCTCTGGGCCTTCGAATCCCGCCAGCTCCTCGCCTCATTTGACCTTCTGATTCCCAGCTTCCTTGTCTTCTCACCCTGACTCACGCCAACTGGCTGTCACGACACGTAAGGATCCCAACATCCTACATACACGACATTCCACCCGATATCATTACTCGCATCTGGCCTGCACGGGAAGTGTGTGTGCATTTACTACCAGCATAGGTCTATCCGTTCGTGCGTTAACGTTCTCTTGCAGACCAGTGCACCTCACAATTCACGCATCGCTGATCTACTCAACGTACGTAATCCCTTTCTTCTACATCACTTCGTTAATGTCATTATTGCAGTCCGACGCAACACGTCGTCATGTGCGCCGTAATCTAGCGTCATCGCATGTCATATCTCCTGTCCCCTGCCCGCGCAGACCTCTGCCTACAAGACACTCACACCAACCCGCCTTCTTTCGCTACTTTCTCAATCTCCTTCCTTCTTCCCGCACGAATGCACCTCCTCCTGTTCGGAATGATCAGCCTCGTGGTTATCTGAATGTATGTTCATTTTACCTATTTCCTTTGCGGTTGACTGGACAGTCCCCTTGCAGTTCCCTGCTACATCGCCTCTACCTCCAAATCACTTTCCCTTGGTGCAGGCCACGAGTAAGGCGCCCTTTGATCTGGATCCCCACGAGAACGTGAGTGTCGACAGCTGTAATCGCATTTTTGACTCACAGTTTGTTCAGTCTCGATCCGCACCAGCACCAGCCACTACCCAGTCCTCTGCTGCTCCCACTACCTTCAGAGCCCGCATACACCGCCTATCGACCTGGTGGCCCATTCGTCCAGGTCATCCACCTCCGCCTGTTGTCGACGTTCCTCTCGCGTGGGGTGAATTGGTGCGCTCATTTTATTTTCTCCCGTGTCAATGAGATCTGATGCATCAATTCGCAGCGTCATGCTGCCGCGGGTGCTCCCCCAACAGACGATGACGACCTTGATTCGTGATGAGGACTATGTTCCTCCTCCTTCACCGAACCCCAATTCACAACCACTACCCGCAGGGCAGCATGGAAGTGGCCGGTTCTGTGGCTGCTTCTAAACGGTTTTGGCAAATTTTACGTGTCGGTCGTCACATGCGCTGTCCTATCGATATTGACTTTCGGTAAACTCCATTGATACGTAGTCACTGCAGTGAATTACATCTTGTCTTTGTATCGACATCATGTAACTTATAAGCTAAGTACAAATATAGTCTTTCGAGCAGAACTACTTACGGCTCAGCTCTCTCGTGTGCCAGAAGTAATTTCCTTCTGCAAATTCGACGACAGTTATTATGAAGACAAATGATAGCAATGTCTCATCCTATCCATCTTCCTCGATGTCTGCATGACACCAAAACTCTTTCATCATACTGCATCGTCGACTTCTGAGGCGCTGACACCTTGTCGTCGGATTGGCGCCCACATGAGTACCTCACTATAGATTGTTGAAATCTCTGTGTATCTCAGGACTTTGGGGCGTCGGATGACACACCGGTGACATGGCTGGGTGATGGTTCAGACGTTCAGCCCCCTATACTTACTGGTTATCCGGGGCTCGCGGTCATGTTTGTTTCTATTCTTCTCGACTATTTTGACACACTATATGTTGCATAAGCTACTACACTCTATATGTGACCTTTTCCTCATCTACACCACTCCATTAATGCCATCCATTGCAGTCCGATGCGACATCTCGTGCCGTATCTTTGACCACTCGACCTCCAAGATCTTCTACTACAATACACCCACAGCAACGTGGTTTACCTCAGGCTCCGCAAACTCCTTCCTTTTCGCACGAACGCAGTTCCCCCTGTTCGAAACAATCAGCCTCATGGTCCTCTAGATGTATGTCTCTCTTACCGGTTTCCTTCACCCTTGACTCGACGATCCCTTTTCAGTTCCCGGCTACTTCTCCCCCATCCCCACGAGAATGTGAGTATCGACTGCAGTAATCACATCTTTGACTTACATGTTTTTTTCAGTCTCGATCCACACCACCCCCGCCCGCCATCCGTTCCTCTGCTACTGTTTCCACTACCTTTAAATATCGCCTATACCACAACCTGGTGGCCCGTTCGTCCAGGTCAGATTTTTCTCTCGCGCAGGGTCAACAGGTCTGTTCAATTCACTTTCTGTATTCCATATCTCATTCATCAATTTCAGCGCAACGTTACAGCGGATGCTCCCACTGACGACGATGACTTGATTCATGATGAAGATTATGTCCTTTCTACTCTTCCTTTACCAAACCCTGATCCCTTTGATTGTTCTTTTCTCATTGCATGCATGATAATGTCGATGTCGCTTAATGTGTGATCACAGCACTCCCTTGGATTGCTTTTCTTTTACCAATCACATGTAAACTAACTACAAACCTCACATCTTCTGAATCCACAGTCTTTGATATAAGATACCCCTTCTTGCTGTATTTCTGATTTGTTTTGCGTGAGCGCGGATGGTAATGACTTCGCTTACCAAGTGCACAATGGTCCGTGCACGCTCAGCCCAATATAAAAGTCGACTGGTTACGATTAGAATTCTTCATACTTACCTTGATGGCACAGGCCTCTTCACGTCTCAGGTTCGTGGGCCGTGGAGACCTTTCATAGCACGGCGACCTTGTCCATACAGAGGGTGTCTGCGTTTTGTGTGGGCTTCGGCTCATGCACCGTCTCAATATTTTCCTGTCCCACCACGGCCACTCTGGCTGGGTGGGCCTTCTTTTTGCTGCTTTGGCTTCCTAACCCTAACCCTGGTGCATTATCAGGAGGAAATCTCAAACGCCATATGCAACATAGAATGAGACTTGAATCACGCCCACGCACGACACCATCAAAGGTGATGTCATGTAAGAGAAGATGGTCCATGCGGCGCCCGTCGGCCGGGTTTGTGCTCGATAAGTACTGCAGTCTTCCTCCCCGATACAATTTTTCAGACTCCTGGATCCTTATTCTCATTTCATACAAGTAACAACATCAGTTATTTATTAATACAACGTTGATTCCGAGACCTTCAAGGTCGCTATTCCGATACCGGATGTCTTAAATCAAGTTCGACGGGTATTGGAAGTCCTCCAGGCCTACGAAGTTCTCTTTCATGCTTCTTGCCGAAACGAACCGGTAGAAGATGCTGATACTCCCAGCTTTGTCATTGGTACCACTTGCTCGTGCTCCCCCAAAGGGTTGTTGCCCCACGACCGCGCCAGTACATTTCTCGTTGTAATAGACGTTGCCAGCAGCATTGCGTAGCTTGTTTGTGGCAACTATAAGGGCTTTGCGGTCCCCGGCAAAGCTGGAAAGGAAGCTAGGTGTCAGTCAACAATGTCGCAGAAACCTTGCGACTTACATAGCGCCAGTCAGTGCATAAGGTGATGTGTTATCGATGAGTTCCAGAGTCTTCTCATAATCCGCATCGTCGTACACATAGACCTGAAAAGATGTTAGTACAACTGGCAGCATTTCTAAGTACAATCATTACAGTGATGACAGGACCGAATATTTCTTCACACATCGTGACTGATTGGGGATCCTTTGTCAGAATAATGGTAGGCTGGACGAAGTAGCCCTTCGAGTCATCACCTGCAGGATATTCAGAAAAGTCGCAGGTGGGTCAAATATCCGCCTTACCGACACCTCCAATAAGGACCTCCCCTCCTGCATCCTTGGCTTTCTGGATGCAGCCCATGATTTTGTCATAAGCAGGACGACCTCTGCGATAGTTTTCATTAGTATACCCGTGCGCAACCTAATGCACAAAAAGGGAATATACATCACAGGTCCCATAAAGTTGCTGAAGTCTGATGGTGGCCCGACTCTGATCTTGGCAACCTCAGACAAGAGCATATCTTTGAATCCAGATGACCAAAGTGAAGAGGAAACATATAGCCGTGACAAAGCAGAACATTTTTGTCCTGCACAGACGCTTGTCAGTCCTGCGTGCTACCATACATATAATATGCGCACCTTGATACTCAAAACCGCCCCGGATGGTCTGCAAAACTGCATTTCGGACTTCTGCAGACTTGTGGATGACATGGAAGTTCTTCCCTCCTGTTTCACCGACAATTCTGGGATACCCTTTGTACTTGTCTAGGTTTGCGGCGATGTCCCTCCATAGCTTCTTGAATACAAAGGTGCTTCCCGTGAAATGGAGTGCTGCAAAGCTAGGGTGGGATATCGCCTGTGCGACGACTTCTGGAGGCGGCCCAGGGACGAACTGGATGACGCCGGGTGGGACACCAGCCTCTGCAAGAATCTGGTAGACCAAGTAGTTTGAGTATGTGGCCGCTGGTGAAGGCTTCCAGACGACTGTGTTGCCGACGAGCGCGGGAGCTAAGAGATGACTCGCTCAGAACCAACAAGTAATAATAGAATAGTCGCTCGTACCACCTGGAAGGTTGCCACCAATGGCTGTGAAGTTGAATGGTGAAACTGCAAGAACGAATCCTTCAAGTGCACGATATTCGACGCGACTATGCAAGAATCAGAAGTATCTTCATGAGATGGTTACTGGACGTACTTCCATGACCCTGCCGTGTTCTTGGGAGGCTGTTGTGCGTAGAGCTCCTCGACATATTTGACGCCGAAACGGAAGAAGTCCGAGAGCTAAGGAAGTTCCATCAATCGACTGCCAACAAGATTGTTCTATCTCACACACCTCTGCGGCGGCGTCAATCTCAGCCTGCCATGCGTTCTTCCCTTGACCAAGCATAGTGGCTGCCACCAACTTGTAACGGTACTTGCCACTGACGAGCTCTGCAGCACGCAGGAAGATGGCAGCGCGGTCGTTCCAAGGCATGGCCTCCCACTCAGCCTTGGCAGAGAGAGCACCATCAATCGCGCTAGCTACAGTGGTTTCATCTGCCTCATGGTATGTGCACAGATGCCGGGCATGATCCGAGGGTATAGGCTGCTTTGCAAGCTTGCCAGTTCTAATCTGAGAAACCCGGAGATCTAAGTCATCGACGGATTGGCAGGGGGCGTGCTGTACACACCGGTTTGCCATTCACGATACAGGGAACCTCAAACGGAAGCTCCTGTTGCATCTGAGCAAGGGCAGCCTCGAGACCCTTGCGCTCTGCCGATCCTGTAGCATAACTTCGCTGCCGACATCGTTCAGCCTCAGAGGCAATGAATCGTTGAAATATAGACTCACCATAGGTTCATTTTCGACTACAGGTACCTTGAATGCGGCCAGCTGTGGTGAAGACATCTTCAAGTTGCAGACAGTGAGTGTCGGTAAGATAAAGTAGATCCGAGCTTGGGGAAGACCTTTAAATTTAACTTGGGCATAAGCAGATTACGGCATTTCCCCACAATATCACGGCCGCCGGTACACGGGCAGAGTTGAGCAGTGCCCTCCCTTGGAACCAGAAGCACCTCAAACTTTCGCTTAAGCAGTGCTTAAGTTTGACACCTTACGAATCTGATTGGTGGAAATCTTTGGCGATCACATACTGGAGGCGTTTGATCCATTTAATATGCCATCAGCCGAGATCTGCATCCTGATCTCGACAAACGGTTTGACCAACTAGCTACTAAGCGATATGCTGTGATATAAGGTGACATAATACCAGTATTAATACAAGTTCAACTAGGTACAGTACATATGGATCCTGGCAGGGTCAGATCTAAATGTGTACGATATGGGACTGGAGAATAAGAAGAATTCGAAGATACAAGCCGGAAAGAGTGATGACGATGTTTATGCTGCGATTGTAGAATAAGGATATTAACGTAGAACGGCGCATGTCAAGAACGTTCCAAAGAAGTCCTAGATGGTATGATAAAAATGTCATGATAGTCGTGACGAGGAATGATCATATGGTAGAAGGAAGGTCGTCGATCTGTTGCTTCAGATCTGCCAAGAATTGATGGGAGTTGAGAATGCTACCTGCACATCGCGCGCATCCCGATGCCTCCGCGGCCTGATTAAGAAATGGCATGCTGAAGATGACGTCTGTGGTTGGCCGCACCACCAGATCTGCTTTTGCCATTCTTTCAAACTCCTTCCACCACTTTGGCGGTACAAACGCCCCATAATACGGCCCTGAGCACTGCAAGCACTTCACGTCTTCTGGGATTTTGAGGAGCGCTCGGGCATCCTCCGAGCGCTTCTTGTGCAAGACGAGGAGGCGATGGTAAGAGTGAGCTGTGATGAAGCGGAGGTCATCCGACAATGGACAGTCCAGGATGGTGATGGAGAGTGTGTGCTGTGACGCGACCTGAGCTTCGTACTCTAGGTCGTACCGGCTCGCAATTGCAAACACTCGCACCGGATCGTCTCTCAAGAATGAAGGGGAGATGAGCTGCTTGCGAAGAGAGGAGATGACGCCAAGAAAGTCGTATTTGATCGCGACTCCAAGAATAGTGCTGAGCTCATCAAGGGATGAAATGGTGGGATGAGGTACGGGGTACACAAAACGCAGAAGTACGTGAATGGTCGAGCTAGGCTCCAACACGGGGACCACAGGACGACGCTCCTCGTTTACAGGGTTGTCAGGCGGCTGTGGCAATTCAAACATGTGTTCAAAGAATGGAGAAGCGGCCGCTAGTATGAAACGGTGAACGGGGAACTTGACATCGTCACTCGAGAGCAGGAGCATATCAGAGCCTGGAGTGTAGAAGTCATTGTGTGAGTGAGCCATCAGGGAGAGGCCAAAAGAAAGACAGAGTTCCAGTGCTCATTGGGTAAATGTAGGCTTTTAAGTCAGCCACGCGACACAGCCATGGTGGCACTAGCTGAGTGTCTCGAAACTGGTTTCAAACTGGCGGGCTGCCTTAACAATAGGGGCAAATCATTTTTGGCATACAAAGGCACAATGACCAGACACATACAAGCACCGTAATCCGTGTCAGATCTGCTATTAGCGGCGGGTCCGACGGTCCCCTGAATGTCTATCTCTGCTGCGACGCCGGTCTCTAGATCTGTTGCGTGGGACAGGAGAGACAGACCGTCGGCGCCTATCCCGAGTGTCTTCCATATCTCGATCTTGTCTGCTCCGATGACGAGATGTTCCTCGGTCATCTGGGACTTCGAACACCATTCCATAACCATCCCTGCCATCACTTCTCCCAGCCGCCCGGTATCGTCGTGTTTCTTCCAAGTCTTCACGACCACCAAACCCGCCTCTTTCTTTGCGCAGTCCCATTTTGGGGTTATTGGACCAGGAAGTATTGAGCCGTGCCACAGACTGCGAACTACGTAGAATGACGTGAGACAGCGTAAAATGAAGTGGTTTCGCACGCACAAATCTACCCAAATGCGTCGGTCATCGACCAAAACATTTTGCATTTTAAAATAAGCCTGGCAGATTCTTGAATAATGTCTCACTGCGGAGAAGCTATGCACCACTAACCTGTTCTGCCTCGTCCCGTTTGTCAAACTCTATGAAAGCGTACTGCAATGAGTCACCCGTTTTCTTGTCTCTGATGACTTGGCAGCTCATAATAGTGCCGAATCTCGAGAAAATGAGTTCCAAGTCTTCGTCTCGTGTGACAGGGTTGAGTTTGCACACGAAAAGGACGTTTTCTGGGGGGCGTACGTTGGCAAAAGGCAGATCACCAACCATTTCAAGCGTCAGGGCAGAGGCTGCTGCGGCCTTTTCGCGACGTATGCGCTCCTCTTCCTCCTCCGGAAGAGTGGCAAGAGGATCTTCATCTTCAGCAATCCTAGTAGAGTTATCCGGAGGGCGGGTGGGTGATGACGGAGGTTGCGTTAGTCCGGGTGGATCAGGAAATGGATCATCTATAAATGTCAATCGGTATATGAGGACGTCGCGGACCACCTAGATGCTAACATACCGAGAATAACGACGTGTCTGATTCGCACATCCTTGAATGGTCTCCCATCTTGATCCGTGAAAACGTCATTCAGTTTGTCCAAGGTTTCCAAGCCTTCTACGACGTGACCAAAAACAGCGTGTTTCCCATCAAGATAGTCTATATTGTCTGCAAGGGTAATGAAGAATTGACTGCCGCAGCCGCCTTTCTCGCCGTTCACAGAGGGTGCCACAGCCATCGACACTGTGCCTTTGTGGGTGTGCTTCAACTTCGGCACGATTTCTGGGGTGAAATATCGGGCATTGGCACCCTTGTCCTCCGAGGAGGCAACATAGGACCATATTGACTCTCCACCAGTTCCCGTGGCAGTGGGGTCACCGGCCTGGGCCAGAAAATCTTTGGATACTGCATATAATTGTTTAAGGCAAAGGTACCAATGGACGAGGGATTACGCACCGTTGAAGAATGCATTCAAATTATAGTAGTACACCTTACAAAGTTTCAAGAAGTTCTCGCATGTTTTCGGACACTGTTCTACCTCGAGGTCGATAACGAGGTCGCCTAGAGAAGTTTCGAACAGAATGGACATGGTGGAAGTCCAGTAGCCCTACTTGTTGGTGTAGTAATAATGCGCAATCTTGTCACTTCTTCAGCATATAGTACGCACACATTCCCTTGTTTCAACGGCCGCCTGGCGAAATGGCATCGCGTCTGACTACGATTACGTTATCAGGAGATTGCAGGTTCGACCCCTGCGGTGGTCATCTTTTTCACACATTGTGCTCACTTATGCCAGTGAGCCAGTTCTTCTGACATGATAGCTTTTTCTAGTGACTAACAGAACGTTTTCAACCAGCTATCGAACGGCGAATGTAGGGGCTTGTGAAACCCCCCCCCCCCGAATAGGCGGATCGTGGTGTTGTGAAATCACCTGTTAGATGTTTTGCACCTGTCACCGTGACCGGTGATTCTACCTCCTCCCAGTTTTGCAGTGAGTAATTAATCTTTCTACAATAGCCAGGTGTATTAATATGTACACCTAGAACAACAAGAGCTGGAATGTAGACTACTGCACCCAGAACATGAATACTATTTCATTTCTATCCGCCGCTTTGGAATATCCAACCGCAGATTTGTCTTGGTTCGGGCACCAACTTCAAACAATCAGTATAGTTTCCTCGCGTCTCGGAAGGACTGCGCATGTCAACTGTCCCACGCAGTGCTATTTCGTTTTCGAAACTTCGAAGTAACACGTCCGTATTCGTATCTCTCAGCTCTGGCGCTCAGGAGTCTGTGCTCGCTCGATGTGCACTGACTTATGGGATATTATGCCCCACCGACAACGGACGGCACTCATTAGCGGTGCTAAACCATAATAAAGAAGGAACAACTGTCTTCCTTCTATATGGTCTGCCTAGGGGACACTAGCGCCAAACCGTACCATCCTTGACGTCGATCATTTTGGGTCCTTATATCTTTTCAGATCCGCACTATTATATTTTGGAACCTGTCAGCCATTGAAACTCTGCAACCATCGATGCGCTTTCGTCTAAAACAGACTGGTCATGGTCACTTATCTAAGTAAGAACTGGCTCTGGTTAACTGCAATTGGATAGTCAACTTCGAACTTTCCCTCGCCAATTTTGCTCAAATACGCAACCTCCGGGACAATCCACGCTCTGTAAGAACAATCACCATAGACTTCACTGATCGCTATGAACATCGACGATCCCCGGTCCAGCATAACACCCGACGCTGCTTATCGATCTTCCTACATGTTTAGAGTGCACTTGCATCGGTCCTGTCTTCTCCATAAATATCGAAATGTCTGCAAGACACGTTCATTTGTTCCTGTGCATCATCCGTGTTGCTGAGGTCAGGACATCGCATCCCTGCGCTTTTACTATCGTACCGATGTACTAGCTTATTTCCCCCGCAGGAACCGGCTATTTGATGGCCAGGACTACGCTCAATGACGCAATTTGGTGCACAAACTCGAATCCTCAATCCGTTCTGTGCATACTTTTAAAATATATGCATATTCCGGTCATTGTCATCTTGGGCCGGGTCCTATGTGAGTGCATGCGGTGTTTATGATATGTTCCATTGACTATTGGACTGCCTCCGCTCACTGGTACCCTATCGCAGCCGCAGCCGGAGCTTAGAACACTGGAATGATGCTGAGGTAGGTATTTCATTGTGCGGAAGCTCGCGATCTTTCAGACAGATCATACGAGCATTGAGTGCAAGCGCTGATGAAGACCAACGGCACTTGAATTATCGGAGCGACTCTGGGAGATACGATGTCGGGTCTAGCAGCCTGGTTGTAAGTGGGCTATCGAAATGAGCAACCGCGAGGCATCCCTGTGGGACGTAAATGATCCGTGCGTAGCTCTCTGAGCCAGCTACATTATACAAGCCTCGAATCAACTGGCTCGTTGCAAGTCCCTGAATCACAATATAGCCAGGTTGTTGGACGCAGGAGACTAAATCTCTGAAGTCGGAAAACTACTTCTAGCCGCCGCTGAATGTAATCGTGATGATACAACAAATGATGACATATGCCATGAAATGTGCAATATCTGTATGCCTATAATGTACCAGATAAACGCAGGACAGAGAAAAAGGTATGTGCTGTACGGGTCGCAGTCCCCCCTATATACAAAAAATAGAAGCGCATCATTGCTGTTGGTTTTGTCCTCCGGATTGACCTCCAAAGGTGAATGTGTTGCTTCCAGTCCCAGTCCCACTACCGAAACCAAATGCACTGGGCGTAGGCGCCGACGGTTTGCCAAACACCGATTGCTGTTGCGTGGGTCCACTTGAAGTACCCGTTGAGGGTTGAGTGAACATCGAAGTCCCGAATGCAAATGGTGACGTCGATGACGCAGGCGCAGTAGAAGCATTGGTATTGGACGAAGAAGGCGCTACGGTGTCTTCCTTCTTCCCAAAGGCAAAGACGGAGGAAGTGTTGCTTGGTGGAGCCCCAAATGGTGACGGTTTTGGGTTATCTGTAGGTTTGGTTGACCCATTGCTAAAGGGGAAACTGCTTGGCTGGGTACTGCCAAATCCAGCAGGAGATCCGGCAGGAGTTGTGGAGAAGGGATTGCTCGACAAGCCATTGCCAAATGCACTCTTGGGAGTTGATGTAGACGTACTTGCGTCCCCACTGGGCGGTGGAGCACTGGGCTTCGCAAAGAGATTACTCGAGGCACCGTTTGCACCAAAGCTGGAGCCACCGAACACTGCAGATGCAGGTGCAGGAGCGGCAGCCTTACTTCCATCTTCCTTGGTAGCATTCGCGGCGCCAAAGATTGATAATGGCGTCTCCGTCTTCTTCGCATCACCTCCCAACGCAGTTGTGCCAAAGGCCGATGTCCCCGATGGAGTCCCAAAGTTCAGCATTGACTTGGGTGCCGATGAAGCACTAGAGCCAAATCCTGAGCCACCGGTAGGCTGACCAAATGAAAACTTTGGTATCTCATTCTCTTTTGCTTTGGGCTTGGGCGCTTCCGAAGTCTCAGCAGGTTTTGGGGCAGCAGTGGCGCTACCACCAGAACCAAATACCGATGTCGACGAGGGCTGACCAAATGGGAACGTCTGCTGTGAGCTTGCTCCCAAGGGATTGGCTTGGGGAGTAGCCGCCTGGAATGAGAATGAAGGGCCAGCGAGTTTTGAGGCGTTAGCAGTAGTTGCGGCAGAGGAGGGGGCAGATGTAATAGCGAGCTTAGAGGTCGTGCTAGCGGCCTTTTTGCCAAAGTCAAACTTCAGCTGGGGAGGTGCAGACGGAGCAGAAGCGGGGGCAACGGTGCTTGAGGATGCCCCAAACATCGACGGCGGGTTTGCTTGCGCTGATGTAGATGTTGGCGCAGAGGAAGGTGGTGCACTGGGTTTTGCAAACGTGAATGGTGTCGGCTTGCTGGTCTCTGTGCTCGGTGCGGCAGGCGCGGCGAAGGGGTCGGTGGATGAGGGAGCAGTGAACTGCGGCTGTGCAGGCGTGGGAGTAAAAGAAAATGAAGGTGTTGTCGAGGACGCGGTTGTTGCAGGTGTGGGTGTCGAGGGTACAGCTGGCTTGGCAAAGAAATTGGGTATGGAGGGTGCGGATGCTGTGTTAGGCGCGATGGTAGTAGTAGGAGGTTGTGTCGTGGGTAGGCTAAATGAGGATGCTGGCGCTGCGGGAGTTGTTTGTGGGGCGGACGGGGTGGGGAATAAGCTGAGTTTATTGGCAGTTGGAGCCGAAGTCGCGGGCACGACACTTGCCGGAGTGGCAGCGGACCCAGTAGGAGCAGTGGATTTTGAGGCGTCCGTGCTCGTCGAGGTAGGACCAAATGGAAATAATGATGGCGTCGGCTTCGTCTCAGTGCCTGAAGACGTGGCAGTGGATGTAGCAGGAGGTGGCGGGGTGAATGTAATGATGGGGACAGTCGGAGCTTTAGGGCCAAGCTCAGGAGCAGTAGCGCTGGTCGGAAGCTCCGAAGTCTTTCCTTGAGGTGTTTCTGCTTTCTTCTGCTCCAGCATCCGTGCACGCATCCTCGCCATCGCCTCGGCTTCAAGATCTTGCTTCTCCCATTTTGAGAACGCACGGAACCCGGGGCGAGAGGGACCCTCGGCCACGCCAGGAATTAATGATTGAGTGTGTATATTCGAAGAGGCAACACGCCGGCCAGTTGTAGCTTGCGGTAAAGGTTGCTTGAATGGATTCACCCGGGCTGAGCCATTGGTCAATGACTGGCGGAAGGCACGACCAGAAACGGGGCTGTCCTTCATCGAGTCCCAGAGCAAATCCTTGCCCGTCTTTGCTGGTGATGCAGGGGCCTCACTGGGGGTACTACGCTCAATCGAGACTCTAGGCGTCTCCTGCCAGACAAGCTCCTGCCGTTCTTCAGCGTCCTTGTATTGCTCATCTGTCAGCCAAGTTTCCACGTAGATCTCCATATTGGCCTGTCGATCCGGGTGTTGAGAATCCCTAGGCTGGGTTTTGGTTAGTGCCACAACCACACTAGCCACGAAACCGCTACCTACCATTGAATATTTGCTTCGGGCCTTTTTCACCAAAGTAAGACGAAGTCGCACGCCTTCATTCCCGAGCTTGTATTGAACGCCCTTCGATTCCCACTCCTCACCAAGCTTTCTGCCTTTGCAGAGGTGATCCTGCGAGCCGTCGGGAGCATCGCTAGGTGCCTCGGAAGAAGCTTTCTTGCCTCGTTTCTTCTTCAAGGTGCGCTCACTGTGCCTGTGAGAACCTCTAGTACTGTCATCACTCGCTGGTGATTCAGGATCACGATCTCGCTTCATGCCGCGAGATGAAATATCTGATTTTCTTGACCGAACCGTGCGACGCTTGCGATGACGGTGAACCTTGTCATCTTGACCATCTGGTGCCTCGTCTTCATCATCACCACCGAATGTCGAGCCTGCCTCGGCACGATCACGCTTCTTCCCGCGCGGAATTGGGCGCAACTCAGCGACGTCATCATCCTCCACATCCTCCATTTCCTGGTCTTCGGGTGTCTGAGCCCGCGACATGTTCCGCGGGCGCTTGTCGCGACCATCGGTGCGCATATAATCAGCTTCCTCATCCGAGTCGAACATCCGTTTTGATCCACGTTGAGTGGGCGGTGCCTCGTCCTCTTCTTCGTGCCATTCGGGTTCCTCATCGACATCGATCAGTTCATCACTATCAACACGGGACTTCTTTGATGTTTCGGGCTCATGATTGCCGTCATGATCCAAAGATCGTTTCTTGCCTTCCACGGCTGCATCTGTGTCAAAAACGAGATCCTTTCTGCTAGCACGACGACGAGAAGACCGTTTCCCCGGCGATAGTAACTCGCCCGAGACGGGGAGGGCGCTATCCCGAAGGCGGGGATTATATCGATGCCCAAAGTCGAACCCATTGGGCCTGTGATCAAGGCCAGAAACGGTGCGTCTTGTGGCGGGGAGTTGATAAACGTGTGGCTTCGCAACTATACAATGTACCGATCAGATCGAGACCACAAATCACGAAACAGCTCCACGCACCGGGTTCGGCCGCCCTTCGCCTCAATCCATGCGCGTCTAGCAACGGAGCTTGATAGCCCGTTTCCGGGCGCTCTTCCGTGACCTTATTAGTTGTTATTCTCTCCTGAGCCTCACGTTCAGCGCGCGCACGGGTAGCCGCAGCATATGCTACAGCAAAGGGACGACAGTCCGAGTCTGGGATTCCATGTTTGCGACGCATCGCTCTGATTGTCATAGGTGTCGGTGAGCAGAGACAAAATAAAAGCAAGAATTACGCACTTTCTGTAGCCCAGCTCCTGATTTTTTTTCCATATGTCCCAGGCGCGTACTGTAAGGAGGGATGCCAAGATGCTGAATCCTAGGATGAGACTGGCCCTGAATACAATTGAATACTGGGACCATTGGCCTAAGATACCATTATTTGGTATCTGCAAGATGGGACCGCCAAGAATGTCAGCGTGCTCGTCGTCGTAAGCCATGGCGAAGGACGACGTCTTACGGGAAGCGTTGAAGGAAGTGTCAAGAAAGGTCCCACACTCGTCGGCACGGGCCGAGCGCGGAGTCTATCGGAGATTCAATGGTTTACTTCATATGACTTGCTTCGAGCTAGCTTGCAAAACCTATTTTTGCCCCTCCCCTCGATAATGAAACCGTGTTTCACTTTGCTATTCCGACCCTTTCCGATCAGCAGAATCATATTGATGAATAACGACTCCCCACTCGCCAATGCCTAGGGACATAGCTCACAATGCTTTCGTCTCTATACTGATGATGTGGAAGATTTAGCGTGCTTGGTCCACGCTTGAATGACCAGCTGTTCTCTCAGTAATTCTTATGGTTATTCGAGTACTAAACTGATGCAAACATACCAATATATACACAATCTGAAATGCAATACAGGTCTCCTGCGACGTGTCCTACTTGTTCCCCCTAGTCACTTTCTTCTTCATTAGGGATTTGTGTGATGTGTCCATGATCATGATGCGCTTTATTTTCTTGAGAAATCACAAATTTTTCATGACAAGCAAGATTGGATATAAGGTCTACCCACGCGTGGGAGATTATAAATAGAGCGATCCGATTCGTGTGAGAAAATCATATCGTAGGTTTTTATACAGTGGTGCGTGACTGCCATTGAAACCCTCCCTGTTTGCATTCGTGGTCATCCCCCATCTTTCTCGTTGCCACTACCAGGATTCGCAATGGTTAAGGTCATCACGTACGAAGAGCTCAAGGCCCACTCCACAAAAGACAGCCTCTATGTTCTCATCCACGGAGAGGGTAAGTACTTGGTCACTTTCAAACTTGAACTACGTGGTGACGTGGTGACGTGTTGGGCAGTGTACGATGCTACAAAGTTCATCGACGAGGTATGCAACCGCGAAGATGAATACTGAACTATATCTTGATATCGGCCTCTTATTTTAGCATCCAGGTGGTGACGATGTTATCTTGGCCGAGGCTGGTAAGTGTCTCGTGAAAATTGGATGCCTAACTCGGGGCTGAACAAAATCGTCTACAGCCAAAGATGCGACACAGGCTTTTGAAGATGTTGGCCATTCTGACGAGGCTCGTGAAATTCTCGCTACCCTCCTCGTCGGAGAGTTCGAGAAGGACGGCGTAAGCTGCACCGCAATTCTAACTCGAGCCGCACTAACCCGGTTTATCAGGCTCTGAAACTCGACTCCGTGAACGTTAGTCGCTCGGGCGCTTCAGTATCTGATGCTGTTGAGCAGGGCTCGAAGTAGGTTTCCTTCCACATATTCGCTTCTTACCTGACCTCTCTCGCAGCTTAATGTACTTTGTCCCATTGACCCTGCTGGGAGCATACTTTGCATGGCGTTTCTATGGAGCATGAAGACATGGATCGACTTATTGTCCTCCATGGTACCCCTTCTTCGCGTGCATCATGTTTATTCCTCGTGATATTTTTGCCGGCTACCCATGAACTGTCGCTTTATCTATCATAATTCCTTCGGATATAGAGCTTTATTTTTTTGTTGCAGATTCAGCGTGAATCAACTTCACATAAGCCAGGCTCTATTGTCAGACTGGAAGAACGCGGAAATGAAACGATTGATTGGTTATGGTTGGATTGTGCTAACGTCAGAACTAATGTACAGGTAACAGGCTGCGTATTGATACAACAGAAAAAGATGCATACTACCAACAACATGCACAGGACAACTGCTATGCCTTATGTGCGCGTTCTTTCTCAAGACGCTGTTCGTCCAGCTGAAACCGAAGTCAGTGTCGACGCGACGTGGAAAATGCAAAGTGTGACGTCGTACAAGGTGGGCCCAAGTATGATCCGGAGAGTACTGACGAAGCGTCAGAAGTTTTGATGACAGCAAATGAAAGGAAGAATAAAAGAAGCCTACCTTTCTCATGTTGGTTGCCTGTGCCCGTTGCGAGTGCGTCAGCGCGGCTGTAGCAATGATAACACCAATGGTAAGCCCCTGCGCCCAGAGACGCACTTGAACAATCTATGGAACATCACTAGTCTCAGCGCGAAAGCAAGCGCCGAAGCAACAAAGGTTCATGATACCTTGTTCGGCATGGACATCAAACTGTCATCTTAGGTGTCAGCTCAGATGACACGACACTCTAAAAGAAGACGCACGGATCACGCATGACTTTACTGCCGACAAGACCCATAGTGAGGGCCCAGCTGCCAACGATGACACTGAGCTGGTGCTTCGCTGCCCACTCCGCTATTTTGTCCTTCGGACTCAACGTAGCCCACCTCGCCCGCTCCTCCTCTACCCGCCTCTCCATCTCCGTCTTTCCAATTCCTGTCCTGTACCAGTCCAAGTTAGATAATGTCTCAGATTAAATTCCCAATATACCAATGCTGGCGATGAAACTCTAACCCACGGTGCTCCGCCCTGATGGAGATCAGGGGTGCTATGAGGATGACGGCTCCCAGTGTCTTAATCGTACGAGGCATCGCGCGAAATGCGGGCCATCTGCGATTCAACATGTACCACGTCGGTGCTACGATTGCTGAGCCGACGAGTCCCCCCTCTATGGCGCCGCGGGTGGTGGCCTCGTTTTGCCCCTCAGTCTCGTTTCGAGGTAAATTCTGTCAAATGCGGTTAGAACGGGTTTCTGGTAGCAGCACGACCCGCGCTCGCCCTCATCATTTTGATAACTTGAGTGAAGTGTTGGTGGTTTCAACGTGACAGTGGAATGTTCAACTTGTGTCGGGTGCAAAGTGATCGTGCTTCCGGTGTTTGTTATTATTCAAAGCTATCTACTTGCATACAAAGTACTCCTAAGTATACACCTAAACTAATGACAGCAGTCTTTGCATAGACAACACCTAAGATATAGACGAACACTGCTGCACTGCACTGCACAAGGGAGAACCAACACCTCAAGATGAACAAGAGCTATGCTCAGAAATGATCTACCGTGAATGTCCATTTTCCTTCCTGAATCTCAAAGCCCTCGAAGTGGGTGTCTTTGATCGTCTTCAGCCGCTTCAGGTGTTTGACTGCACCAACATTCTTCTCATCCTTGATGGGTTCACGGGTCGCTTTATCCGTCGCCCAGCATCTGACAAGGATGATGCGCGCGCGAACGTTGAGCCCTGAGCCCGGCGCAGGCTTTTCTGCGTCATCAGTGTCCGGGTAAACACTGCACTCCTTATCGTCAAACTTGACGATCTCCCCTAGGAGAGCACCAAGCCTTGGAAGATTAGTGAGGTCGACTGGCTCCAGGAAATGAATCTCGCCGTAGCCGACGCGCCCAACGACAAGATCCTTGAATGCCACTAGGTCTTCGTAACCAAGGTTGACGAGGGTCGGGAGGGCAGGCTTCACCCAGTAGCTACCATGTTGCAGTGCTGCGGGCGCCGGAGGCTCTTTTGCAGGTGAGCTTGGTTGTGAGCCCAACACGTTAATCGTGCTCTGTGCAGAAAAACGACCCGGAGCTTTGCGAACAGCAGGAGTCTCTACTTGGGGAGCAGCAGGTGCTGCACCGGCCGCAGCTTCTTTCTCTCTTGCAACTTCCTTTTCGCGGGCAGCTTGACTGAGTGCAGGACTGAATGTGACTTTGTTGGGACTAGCGCGCGAACTGGATTGGCTGAAGAGGTCTGCAGGCTCAACTTTCTTGTCCAGTATCAGCTTCTTCACGCTTTGACGCCCTCCACTTCCTAGAGATGGAGTGGAACTTCGTCCTAACAATCCTTCCGAACCCTTGCCATCAAGGCGACTGAGTGCCAATGCATTGGACTTGCCATTCGTCAATGAAGTTGCGAAGGGACTGGTACTGGACCCAAGTGCAATCCCCGACGTTGATGATGCAAAGCCACGCAGCTTCGAGTTGGCGGGGGTATAGCCGAGCTGCAGGTGTGGGACAGGTGAACGTGTAGGGACATCGACGAAAAAACCGGGTTTCTTTTTCGGCTGTTGATCAAGGTCTACGGCACGTGGGCCAGGAGGAAGCATCGAGAAAATCGGCAGATTTTGAGAAAGAGGTTCGGCAATGGAGGCGAACAGAGTGCCTTGTGCTCCAGGAACAGTAGCGGAGACGTTTAGCATAGAAGATTGTCCTCCATATAGTGAACTGCCAAGACCGCCACCTGCTGATGTCGACGTGCCAAGTCCCGGTGCAACGGGTTTGGGACCAAACAAGGATGAGCCAAATGCGTTCGTCCCAGCTGCTGGTTGCTGGTTCGTCGCTTGACCTGCGGGCTGCCCGAAAACATTTGTTTGGAGTTGCGGGCCGGATGGGCCACTTTGACCAAATGTGGGTCCAAAGAGACTTCCACCAGCAGTCGTAGCTGGTTTGGTTCCAAAAATCCCACCCGTTTGAGCCGGCTGTTGGGGCTGCGGCTGGTTTTGTTGGACGTTCCCAAATAAACCTCCACCTGTCGTGGTACCACCAAATATGCCACCTTGTTGCGTTGTGGACCCAAATGCTATTCATTAAAATGTCACTAAATGAGCTTGCGGGACACGAAAAATGTAACATACCCCCCGTTTGTTGAGGTGGCTGCTGCTGCTGGGGCTGGCCAAACATATTACCACTGGTGTTGCCGAATATACCACCCGTTTGTGGTTGCTGAGGTTGCTGCTGCTGAGGTTGATTGCCGAACGTGCCAAAGCCGGTGGACGCCGCCGGGTTAGGTTGAGCAGGCTGACCGAAAATTGAAGGTTTGGCAGCCGTGTTCGAACCTTTGGGCGACAAGGTTAGTGATGTTCTTATGACAAGAACATTGTGACATACCAAAACTACCAAATGTGCCCCCAGTTGCAGGTTGCTGCTGCTGGGGTTGGCCGAAAATGCCTGTAGTACCTGCAGCAGGCTGAGGAGCTGGCTGTCCAAAAGCTGCCGTAGAACCGAACGCGCCACCTGCTATTATAAAATGTCAGAAGGTATGACATTGGCAGCAGCAAGAGTCATACTTGTTGGCCCGAAGGTGCTGCCACCCCCGAAGCCAGTGGTGGGCTTATTCTGCTGCCCAAATGCACCACCCGAACCAAAGATGCCAGTCCCAGTTGTGGTCTGCTGTTGCTGTGGCTGCCCGAACGTACCGAAGGTGGAAGGCTGTTGTGGCTGTGGCTGTGGTTGTGATTGTGGTTGCTGCTGCTGAGGCTGACCAAAGGTTGAACCGAATATTCCCGTTCCAGTACCTGCTGATGGTTGCGCGGGCTGGGGTTGTGTGAAAGATCCAAAACCAGTCCCAGTATTGCCTGCCGTTCCTGTGCCCCCGAAGGTGCTTGTCCCCGTGCCGCCGCCGCCGAACATAGATGTGCTGGCAGGCTGCGTAGGTGCACCTCCGAACAAACCCGTTGGTTGGGTGGTTGTTGCACCAAACGATGGCTGGCCAAATGCCCCTGCAGTCTTGCGTCCCTGTTGATAGTCTTGATGACGAAGCTCCTAGATGAGATTCACAAGTTTTAAGGCAGGAAATAATATCTTAATTCGACAATTGCTCACCTCGAGCGATGTTCCTCGATAGGCAGGCATAGCAGTTATTGTTTGATATTGCAGAGTAGCGGTCGACGTTGGGTCCTTTTCACCGAAAGCATTGTAGGGAGGATTTGATGTACCTGTTGTAACAGGCGCAACGCTCTCATTACTCGTAGCTGAAGGGCGCAAGCATAAACTCCTTTTCGTGGATTCATAAAAGATAAGAGCGCTTACTTGGAGAAGTCGCACCAAAGCCAGCAGTGGCTCTATTCTGCCCGAATGTACCAAATGCACCTCCAGTGCCCGCGTTGGTATTAGAGCCGAAAGCTGTGGTCCCCGTCCCAGCTGTGGCGCCAAAAGTATTGCCGCCACTTCCAAAGGCCGAAGTACCTCCCCCTCCAAATGCGCCACCAAAGCCCGTGGCAGGCTTTGGAGCTCCAAACGCTGAGGTGCCTGCAGCTGGTTGTTGAGCATTCTGGCCAAATGTGCCTGCAAAGAATGTAATTTAGTCGTGAATAATATAATGAGAAACGCGATAGGACACACCAAAGGCTGAAGTTCCTGTGCTTGGGGTCGCCAAATTACCAAACATTGGATTTGCCTGTGGCTGCTGGGGCTGACCAAAAGCACCTGTTGTTCCAAAGCCTGTTTGGCAATTAATAGGCGTGTAAAACGCTGCACACCCAAATGACTTGCTTACCTGCACCGGTTCCGAAACCGCTAGGCTGGCCAAAAGCAGAACCGCCCTGCTGCTGCGGCTGATTCTGGTTCTGGTTCTGTTGGGGATTTGCCCAGGAAGACTGTACAGTGTTGCTTCCGAACATATCTGAAGAAAAGCCCGCAGTCGTTTGACGGTGCCGCCGTCGACATCAGGAGTAGGGTGCTGAGTTTAAAGTATTCTAGATCCGACCTGCGCGTATTTGGAAAACATGTCTCACGACACTAGCTAACCTTATTCTATCCAAAAAATCAGCAGAGACGAGTGTAGAAAAAGCCAGGGGAAGTGGGTTTAGACAGTATGCCGGACGGATCGCAAAAGTCAAGGCGACAGCCTACTTTTAACACCCTCCAGCGCGAAGAGTCGTTCAAAAATCCGCCAAAAACTGGCGCAACATATCCAATTCTTAATGAATTTGTCACGCCTCATATCGAATCCTTCAATGCCCTCTTCGATGATTCTGGACTGCCAAAGGGAGACGGAGATGGTCGAGGACTATTGTCTTTAGGTCTGAAGGACATAGGCGAACGCGTCGTGTTCGATGGAAGCGGCGAGGTTGGGACAGAGAGTGGTCAGCGTGGTTGGGGCAATCGAATGAGCGGTGAGTAGTACATCTCGCTCCCATCTGCATACATCGTTCATTCATCAAATTGAATAGTATGGATAGAAGAGGTTTCGATAGCTCCTCCAAGAGCTCTAGACAGAGATACGTGGAGCACTGAACGCAAGGTATTTCCTACAGAGGTAAGTCGCTTCCGTCGAATGTAACCCGAACCCTACGCTACAGGGTGGAAGACAGATGTTCAAGAGCTGACGCACGTGGCAGGCTCGTGAGCGCTTGACCTCTTATCGGGGACGCATGCAAGCAAAGGTCTGCTGGAGTATTAATGGAAACATTCATCCCGATCAATGTGTGATGCGGGACTGTGGTCTAGTTCCGATCATGGTTCGGGTAAGTACCCATTATATGCGTGTTTCGACGATGATATAACTGCAATTACTAGTCTGCTCGGTGCAATCTTCGTAATCTACCTTCCTCGGAACTCGTTAGGCGACATGAGGAGCCAGAAGAATTCGGTGGCTACTTCATCATCAACGGGAACGAACGGTTAATTCGCTATCTGATCCTACCTCGTCGAAATCATGTCACTTCGTTGCTTCGCCCTTCTTTCGCCAACCGCGGCCCTTCGTATACGCAGTACGCAGTACAAATTCGCGGCGTTCGCCCTGATCAATCCGGCGTTACCAATACTCTCCACTATCTCTCAAATGGAAGTGCAATGTTACGATTCAGCTGGAGAAAACAAGAATATGTGATACCCATCATGCTCGTCCTCAAGGCACTCATCGGTGCTTCTGACAAGGAGATTTTCGACCACGTCATGATGCAAGATTACGAAAACACATTTTTAACCGATCGCGTCGAGCTTTTGCTACGTAGCTTCAAGATGTATAACATGTACACTGGTGATCAGTGTCTGGAGTATTTGGGTGATAAATTCCGAGTTGTTCTTGGGATGCCTGAGGACTGGACGAACCAAGCCCTTGGAGCTTGGTTGATCCAAAAGATGGTTCTGGTGCATCTTGAATCCGCTCGCGACAAATTCCGGATGCTAGTGTTCGTAGTTGCTTTCTCCATTTTTTGATAGATGCTGACGTCCACATACAGATTCATGCTCCGGAAGCTGTACAGTCTAGTGTCCTCCTTGTGCTGCGCAGATAATCCAGACTCACCGCAGCACCAGGAAGTACTACTCCCTGGTTACTTGTACGGCATGATCATCAAAGAACGCCTGGAAGAGGCACTAAACCAAGTGAGAAATCAGATTGCAACAGATGTCCGGAAAGCAGAACCACCAGTCGATTTTCTTGACAGTACGTACAGATGCATCGTCTCCGACCCTGCTATACACTGATAATAATCATAGAACGATATATTGTCAAGGTTGTCAACAAGGTGAACTGGGATATTGGTTCCAAAATGTCGAATTTCTTGGCTACTGGTAACCTTGTCTCACCGTCGGGTCTTGATTTGCAACAAGCGTCTGGATTCACCATTGTTGCCGAAAAACTCAACTGGTTGAGGTATATAAGTCACTTTAGATGTATTCATCGTGGCGCCTTCTTCGCCGAGCTCAAGACTACAACCGTTCGAAAGTTATTACCAGAAGCTTGGGGTAAAGTAGCGCATTCAGCCGTTCCAGTGTTTACTAACAGGTTTTCCAGGTTTCCTGTGTCCAGTGCATACGCCTGATGGTGCTCCGTGTGGTCTGCTCAATCATCTTTCGAGGACGTGCCGCATTGTCACGGCACCGCTTGCCGTCGCCCAGATCCCCGGCCTCCTGACAGCTCACGGCATGACACAGGCCTTCTCATCTTCAATAGATGGCCGAAAAAATCTTTGCGTTCAACTCGATGGTCGCGTCATCGGCTGGGCAAGACAGTCGGTTGCTCAGCAACTTGCCACTAATCTACGGATATGGAAAACCGAGGGTCAGCACAAGGTTCCCCTAGATCTGGAAATTGGTTTTGTTCCCGAGTCGAAAGGTGGACAGTACCCCGGTTTGTTCCTGTTTTCTACCCGAGCGAGGATGATGCGACCTGTGAAATTCCTCGCCAATGGAAAGGACGACCAAGTTGGACCATTTGAACAAGTGTACATGAACATCGCCATTAAACCTGACGAAGTTGAGCCAGATGTTTCAACGCACGTGGAACATGCGCCGACAAATTTCTTGTCCATCTTGGCTAATTTGACTCCGTTCTCAGATTTCAATCAGGTAACGCACCAGAACGGGCTCTATAGGCTGTTACTGACTTGCTGTGCAGAGTCCGAGAAATATCTATCAGTGTCAGGTGAGATCTAGCCTATCGGAATTATCAACTCGGCTTGACTTAATGTCTCAAGATGGGTAAACAAACGATGGGTACCCCGTCTACCGCCCTACAACACAGAACGGACAACAAGCTCTATCGATTACAAACCGGCCAAACACCCGTTGTTCGCCCACACTTACACAACACTTATGCCATGGATGCATTCCCAAACGGCACTAATGCCATCGTTGCTGTCATTTCTTACACTGGTTACGATATGGAGGACGCCATGATCCTGAACAAATCTTCCCATGAACGGGGCTTCGGCTATGGAACAGTCTACAAATCTCAGATAATCGATCTCAAGGAAATGCGAGGGGCTGCTAAATCATCAGCATCCCCTACGTTACACTTTGGCCTTGGTCCCGATATTCGAACGGCCGAAGGCGACAACCAGCATACTTGTTGTCATTTTTTGGATAAGGATGGTTTGCCGTTCATTGGCACAAAAATAGATTCTGGGGATCCTATAGCCGCTTACATTGATGAGACCACTGGGCGCACGAGGTTTGTCAAGTACAAGGGCGATGAACAAGCACTCGTAGACGAAGTGCGCTTGTTAGGTATGGTCTTGGCCCTAGTTCCTACGGGTACCTGCTAACGGAATCTAAGGTGGTGATGCTGGAGACACGGAATTGCAAAAGTTGCATGTCACTTTCCGTATAACACGTTCTCCCGTCATCGGAGACAAATTCTCGTCTCGTCATGGCCAGAAGGGTGTATGCTCACAAAAATGGCCCGCTGTTGACATGCCCTTCTCGGAGAGCGGAATGCAGCCTGACGTTATTATCAATCCACATGCGTTTCCAAGTCGTATGACCATCGGCATGTTAGTGGAGAGTATGGCTGGCAAGGCTGGCGCCATGCACGGGCTGGCACAAGATGCAACTCCTTTCCAGTAAATCATCATTGCCCCTGTTGACGATGCCAACTGACGACGTCTAGGTTCTCTGAAGAAGACAGAGCGATTGACTACTTCGGCGAACAGTTATTGGCAGCTGGCTATAATTACTACGGCAACGAGCCCATGTACTCAGGCATCACTGGGCAGGAGTTCGCAGCAGACATTTACATCGGCGTTGTTTACTACCAGCGTCTGCGGCACATGGTTTTAGACAAGTTCCAGGTCAGGACCACAGGCCCGGTTGACCCTGTTACACGTCAGCCAGTCAAGGTGGGGAAGTCGTTATAGGGGCCATGCTGTTTGCTGATCACCTAGATAGGGCCGCAAACGTGCTGGCGGTATCCGATTCGGGGAAATGGAGCGCGACGCGCTGATCGCTCATGGAACGTCGTTCCTTCTCCAGGACCGGTTGATGAATTGTTCAGACTACTCCACTGCATGGGTCTGTCGGACCTGTGGCAGTCTCATATCCCTTGGTTACGATGACATAAGCTTGGGCGAGTCATCTACAGGCACGATGAAGGCCACTGGTCCAGGTGGAGAGTACTGCAGAGTATGTCGTGCAGTAGCCGAGGAAGAGGACGAACGAGCTCGTCGGGCTCTGGCTACGGGACAAAATCCCGATAGAGGCCCATTCCCAGGCGTGAAGGTGGCTATACCGTCATCGAACGTGCTGCGCAGTTCGTCAAAAGGTGGTGATCTCGATGTTGTGGCGGTCCCCTATGTGTTCCGCTATCTTTGCGCCGAGCTGGCCGCCATGGGCATCGCCGTTTCATTGGAAGTACGATGACAACAGTCGTCACTCCGTACTCATCAACATTCGTGCTGTCGCTGTCGCGGCTCAAAACCATACATAGATCATCGTTAATAACATTAGGCTACGGATACCAAGTGAACAAAAGATGCCAGCTCGCTGACACTAAAAACGAGAACGGGAGTCAATAGAAATGAGTAGTTGTTAGATCTACACGGAAGATCAAGTAAACAGAGGTGGCAGGGTATCATTAGGCTGTATCCACAGTAACATTGAATCTAGAACGGAGGTGTGAGACTTGCGAAGCTTATGGTGCAGCCTGGGCTGGCGGGTCTGAAATCTCTTCATCGCCACCCAGCAACAACTCGACGATGGCATTCTCCATGTGAGACTCCTTCGCAGCAGACGCAGGGGTAAGCGGGGCGGAGACTAGAGCTTGAAGCTCTGATGAATCAGCAACCAAACCAGCCCGAGTCAGGAATATGTCTATGAGTAGACGACATTCGGCTGCGCTTGTTGCATGTACGAGCGTTTGCCGCATGTCGTGAGCATGATCGATAACAGATGGAGGGATGGAGGGTGAAGATGTGGTGGGTCGCGACTGGGTACGTTTGGCTAGGTGTGAAAGGACAACTTTGGAAGAAGACCGTTCGGGTATTTGCACCGAAGGCACCTTTGACTCCGAGGTTGAAAGGGCAGGGGTTTCAACGCGGACTACGCCCGATGAAGCAGTCTCACCAGAACCGCGTTTGTTGTCGGTATCATGCTCAAATACACGTTTGGAGGTGATTGGGACTGCGAAATTGACGGACACGGGAGGTACAGGGGAACCGATATCCGCAATCCCCATGCCAGGAGCCAGTGTAGCGACGGGAGAGTCTGAAAAGCATGCTTTAGGGTCGATAGGAGGCACCGGCTTGCGTTGAAGAGACTGTTTCCGAGCCCGGTGATCTGAGAGTACATTGTCAGCAGAGCTACGAGACTCTGACGATGTAGCGGAAGGTAAGTCGATGGGATATCGAGGGGGAACGGGTCTATTCGCGAGGGAGCTGATATTCGTTAGGGACTTATTGGGTAGAAGAGGTGCAGGAGCGTCTGCCCTCCATGGAGAGCTTTTTCCAGACTCATTGTCGGAACGAACCTTCTCGGTGCCGTTAAGGGTGATTTTAGAGATCATGCGCTGTAGGCGACCAGTTTTTTTGGGCGTCAAAAGAGACCCTGAGTTGGCAGGAGGGGAAGTCGCAGGAGGTTCCGGTGGGCCCTCAGCGAGAAATTCAATCAACTCTCTAGCGCTTGCAGATAGGCCTCTGTGCGGATTATAGCACGGCGGACTCTCCGGCTTCTCTGGTTCTGGCTCTTCTTCGTCATCCGAACCACCCATGACATCGTCAAGATCAAGTGACTCTCGATTTCTCGCAACGGTGCGAGTACGATGAACTCGTGGCTGGTCCATGTCCAATCCGTGAGGGATAGGCTTTGTTCGCTTCTGATGTACATTGCTTGGCGTCAAGTTCGGTAGCTTCAGGGACGAACCAAGATCCGAACGCGGCACCCTTGGCGGTGAAAGTGCGGTAGGCTTTAGCACCATGGGATCAGCGGATGAGGCAGAGCGAGCACGAGCGGAAGAGGGTGGACTAAATCCTGAAGCAGTAGCGGCGCTGAGCTGTCGAGGGCGTGACGTTGGAGGGGGTTTCGTTATGGGTTGGACTTCGTCGTCTTCATGAATCGAATCAACGTGACGCAAGGAGGGTCTTGTCGCCCGCTTGGGCTGGTCAAGCGCAGTGGGAGCTAGTAATACTTCGGACGAGATGGAGTCCTTGTGGGAGGATTGAAGGGAGCTTTTCCTTCCGTTGAAGCGTGCCTTCTCTTTGTTAAGAGCCTTCACGAAACAATCAGCACCAATCTGTAAATTTCGTGATAAAGAACCTGATGTACCTCCATCGTCCTCAGCCTATCCGGGGTGAGCGATACCTTCATGGTTGACCCTGATCGCATCATGTCATCAAATTCTTGTGATCGATCCTCCTAGAACGCACTATGAGTCAACACGTCCATAACGGAGAAGTAATGGAAGTCGCACGGAGAATGTCGGAGAAATGGGAGACCTGTCACCACTATGGATGGATTGCTTCGCATTGGCGCTTACTAATGAATCTGTCTTCCTATGTCCGGTCACAGAGTCAGGCCCATTTGGATGGTCATTTGATCCTCTATTGCTGTTGCCACTAAATATCTTAATCGAGCGTGCCTTGTCGATAGATGATCTAGCAGAGTGATGATTGGACCCCACAACCATGGCGGGTCCAGTATTAGATGACTCTGACGATATACGAGGGCGCGAGCTGTCCCGTCGAAACGCATCTCCCTCGCGAGAGGACACCGGGGACGTGGTACCAGACATTTTTTCTCGGGTAAAAGATTTGCTTCGTCTCGGTTTCGGTAATTTTGACAGCGTCTCGATTTGTCCGTAGACTAGAAGCGACGAAACACACGTCATCAATGTGCTAAACAAAAGTACTTGGGCGAAAGTGGACTAACCCTTCATGTTCTTGAAAAAGCCATATATCGTGCTGTCTTCGCATAGTGCGATGAATAAATCTTGAGAGTTGGCTGTTGCTCGGCTGCTATCTCGCGACGCGACACGTCCCACGTTTGACAGAATGTGCCTGTCATGCGAATGAGCTCAAGACCAGGAACAGTACTATTCGAAAAAGTACAAGACTCACTCGCATATAGACCTAACGAGCATTTTATCAGGTCGATAACTCTGAATAACAGTGGAGGGTGCTTACTCGATAATGGCGGTCAAATAAAGTGAGGCTGGTGCAAGAACTTCTTGCTTGGGAGGAGGTACACCATCTGCATGCATATGTTCCTTAAGGCGATTTTCGGCATCCGAATTCTCATCCGTGTCGCTTAAAGTCGAATATGCTTCGCACTTAAGTCTCAAAAGCTGGACAAAGTAGTGTTGAGGTTCGGGTGAATGTAACACATTGCAATAAAACGTACCTCAAATGCCCACTGCAAGTCGAAAACGCCATCCTCACTCGACGAGCCCGAACCTGCAGCGGTAACTGTACGCTGATAGTACGCTCTAAGTTCCATCTCAGCCTCGAGTATGGCCTCCTTGCCCAGCGTGGTTGGTAGAACCTTGTGCATTGCGGTTCTCAGTCGGGAGGGGCTGAGCGCCCGAGCTGCATTAAGTATACTATAGAGTAACTCGTCCAACAGAGCATTGATGGAACTGAGAGCGTCAGGTGTTAACTTAGTAGGACGAATATCGGACAGGATAACGTCGGCAGAACGAGACGAAATAAACGTTGGAGCTGTTGTAAGCTGGTCAACGGCCATGTATTTGGAGAGAGCCATTGTGTCGAGCTCACCATGAGCGGCAATGGGCTCAATCATAACGTACAGGCGGGAGAATGAAGGAGGATAACGAGGCCAATTGAAGGTGACAGCTGCAACCGGTTTCAGATCGCGATCACGCTTCTCACAAAAATGTTGCCAAAACGAGCTCCATGATGATCAACCTTGCACAAATTATTTTCAACCTCCTCGTTGATCTACCTGCTGTATACTGACACTATATCATGAGTGTCCACATTAATATCATTCGAACCAGTGATAATTTGTGATTCATGCCCATCTCAAGGACTGTGCGTGTGCATCAATTGCAGTCACATTAACATCATTTCCACAGCCTCTTCTTCCCCTGCAGCGCCCTCCGTAGTCCAGTGACTACCGTCTATCCCTTCTACCATGACTGTTGACGCGGGCATCATTAAATCGGCAGAATCTTCCACGGGCCCAGATCTGGATACACCTCCCTCTGGCTCCTCAACCACCGCGTCTTTCGTCGGATCAGATCCCTCCTCTTCGGCGTTCGATTTCGCTGGATCGCTATTTGGATCCGTATCCCAAAGCGTGAGCCCTTCAAGCAATGCCTGTGACACTCCCGCCGAATCAAGGTCCTCATATCGAATCGTTCGCGTTGGTGATGTCGACAGTGATGCAAGGAAGTCGTATTCGTCCGGTCTTGCCCTCAAGTTTTCCAGGTTCTCGGGACGAGCGTCCTGACGCGGGTACCGGAGTCGCATAGGCGCGTTCTGCTTTCTCAGGTTTTGTTCCACGGGGCTAAATATGTGTTGAAGAACCTTGATCATCATTGTCAATTTCAAGATATACATAGCAGGTTCTGATGAGACTCACCCAGGGCCCAATCACAGCATGACGTTGAGGTGGGATGTGAGCTTGGCGAATGTACCTCGGTTCCACGCGATACGATGGAAGACTGGCGGGAGGAGGATCTAGTTTGGGTGGTATTTTTGGCACGTGAGGGTTTGGAGGTTGTTTCATCTCAAACTTCTTGTTTGATTCTCGTTGCTGGTGCCGCACTTCATGCTCCATCGCCTCAACTGGTTTATCGAAGATATCTGAACAATCTGAGCAGGTCAATCAGATGTAGTGAGCGAGACTACCAGGTCACGTACTTGCAAGAGAACATGGGAGAGGGAAGTACGAATGTTTCTGTAGGTGTTTCTCCAAAGTTGCTGCCGACTTGAATCTCCGAGGACATGACTGCCAGCGGCATATAAAGGGTCCCTTGGGATGGTTGATGAGCTACCTAATCTTGCCATCAAGAGTCCACTTACCTGAGAGCTAGCCTCTTGCGCGTGCGATTTGAGATGCAAATAAAGATTCTCTCCACTATTCATCAGAGCATCACATCCTCTCCATTGGCAGGGTCTCTCAACCATTCGAACTCTGCAGTCCGCGATGAGAGCTTGCTCGAAATCATTGTATTTGGCTGCAACGAACATAAGCCAAGAAAGAATCACCCGAACTGGAATAGACTCATACACTCTTCCTCTTCCTCTGAGCCAGATACTACGCCGCTATCCTCCAGCTTTCGTTTCTTGATAGCCCTCCTGAGGTCAGGAGAAGGCGGTGGTACCAACACATACACCCTCTGACCTTTCTTCCTCTTTACACTTCGTAGTGGCGTTATTGAATGCTCCTCATGCAACGCGTAGACATCCGAATCTGCGGCGTTCTTAGAGCCCCCACGTAGGATAGATTCTACCATTAAAACCTCATCATCTGTCTCTGGTGGAAGTGGGACACCGGAATAATCCGAGGGTGCAGGTGATGCCGACGGCGATGGCAGGAAAAGCGGAAGAACTTCATTCCTATCGTCCTCACTCTGCTCGCGCGATTGCGCTTTAAAGCTGGGGGCAGGGGATGAGATGCCTGCAGGTTCAGACACAGGCGGTAGAGGCTCATCCAGATCTGGGAATGATATCGGACTGTCTATGTGCCCGTCGTCTGGACTAGGCTCGGGACGGTGCACATTCGTGGTTATTGACATCCCATCAACTCCACGCGCCAACTCCTCCTGATCCATGGATGTGGATGCTGGACATGGTGTAGTAGCAGGTGGTGGGAATTTGGAGGAAGCACTGCAATTTCCGGCGGCAGTAGTGCTCGATTCATCGTCCATTGTGACGTCAACGGCAATTGCCTTCTTGATAGGACTTGGCGGTGCTTGTATTTGAGGTTGCTGTTGCATCGGGACGTTCGAAGGAGGTCGGAGACTAGTCTCCTGTGAAACTTCCTGAGGGGGTTCAGCTGATAAGTCTCCAGATGGTGTTGTCTCTTGCTGGTCCTCCGTGGTGGTCGGAAGATTCTCCAATGATACGCCAGCTCCCTCGTCTGCATCTTCCTCTTCCGCCGCGACGGGTGGCGCGTCCATTCCTAGCGACCGTAGGATATCTATTGCGAGCCGCGACTTATTGGCCTGTTGCGGTGTACGCACCTTTGGGGCAGCCCCATTCAGTCCCCGTAGTGGCGGAGTAGCGGGCGGAATCGCAATGATAGCTGACGTGGACGCTGGTATGCCCCGAGGCACAGTAGCTGGTGGTTGCTGTCCGATCACGTTCTGGTGACCTCGGACCAGTACGTTTGATGTTGATGGCACTGCCTGCTCATTCGTACCGTTCATCCGCACGTATTTCTTCAGGTATGGATCGTACGCATATTCAGCAACATTGCCATCAGAACCTGGGATACTCATTGGAGGAGGTATATTGTATGGGCGATAAGCACCGCCCGCCGCTGGTCCATGCACACTAGTCCCAGCGAGAGGTTGCAACTGTGGAGTGGAGGTCGCGGTAGATGCAGCTGGCTGCATTGAGGGCCCTGAAGATGCCGTCTGCGTAGCTGCCTTGCCGGCGAAGGCAGCGACCGTAGTTGCAGCGGAGTGATTTAGTGAAGTCGATGCCATTGAAGGATGTGCACTCGTGGGTTTAGCCTGTGTGCTTTTGGTAACAGACGGTCTGGGCGGTGCGGGAACTGCCTTCGACGACTCAGTCGTGGTGGACGTTGCTGCAGGTGCGGATCGAGTAACACCTTCACTGGAAATGGAGGTTCGACTTTGCTGCACGATGCTCGGCACATGGTTGGGCGAGGCATCCGACTTCGCAGCGCTACTCGAAGCTAAATGAGCTTTGCTAGCTGCCTTTAGCCTCTCAATGGCACGTGCCCAAGCAGGACGCAACGCGTTTAACAGCTCAGGATTTACAGAGTTGATGAGCGCCTGCTGCCACTCCCGAGGCACAGTCTGATTTAGCGCGAGGAAGTCCGCAGCCTTGTCTACGCCTGCTTGCTGATAATGATAAGATCGTCAAGCTCGATAGACCAGTGGGTGAGTAAAAGGACGCACCTGACATATTGCATGAAAGTATCTCATGAAAGCTTCAATATTTGCTGGTGTTTGCTGAACGGACGTTGGATTCGCAGGTAGGGGCAAAGGTTGAACTGTCGCTGCAGGTATTTCCGAAGGAGCATCATTAGCCGTAGGGACATGAGCGTCGGTACTGACAGAGGCAGAAGAATTAGTTCGAGGAACGGCGGTTGTTTTAATATTTCTCATGTCATTAAGCATCAAGGCTGTCCGCTCGTCTTTGATATTGACCGGATCAACGCTTGACGCAGCTTCAGGCCACCATTCCACGGCCCCAGGAAATGAGCTTAGAAAGGTGCGAATTGCTTCCGTATTACGCTGTCAGAAAGTAGTCAAAGGGAGGCACAAAATTCACCAACGTCACAACCTACGCTGCAAGCTAACTGGAATTGCCGAATAAACTCTGGCTTTGTAATGGCGGACTCAGTACGAGTGATGACCTGTGGCGCAGTGGATGGCAAAGTTGGACGCCGAGTGAAAGGAGCAGCAGCAGCGACGGCTTCAGACGGTGCAGCTGGGAATGTCGGTTGATGTTGAACCTGAGTGGCATGCTGAGGCATCCCTGTTCCAGCTAATGAGTTTGCTTGAGGGTTGACACCTGCTGACGGATTTTGCGCCTGTGGCGCACCTGCAGCAGCCAGCTCTGCAGCGTACTTCTGGCTCTGCCGTGCCCAGTAATCCTCGCCTGGTGGGAGAACACAGACTTAGTAAATACAACCACGCGGAATTGATGCAAATATACGCACTAAATCGTTGCTGTTGGTGACTCCGATACACTGTTTGCTGGGGATAGGTTGGTGCAGCGGAGGTGGGCAATGAATGTTGATAGCCTGTTAACAGCGAATGCGGGGCCACGAGTATATGGTAGATATGAACTTTGAGGTCTTGCGGGTGCCTGCGCTTGCGTTTGCCCCAAGGATCGCCTCTGCAACGGGGGCTGGGTCGAAAATTGGAGAGCATGCGCCTGAAATGAAGGTTCTTGCGGCTGAATGGTGGTCGGGTGGTTAGGATGGTAGAAGTATGGCACTTGCGTGGGCGGCCTAGATGACTGTAGAGAGTGAGACTACAGAAGATACAACAAATACGAGCAGTACATTTGGGGGCGATTCGCGCACTTCTCCTTCGATTCTGGCTGTTAAAGGGGCGTCTTCCGCAGACGGATATATTGCATTAGGATAATAGCCAGAGCCACTCCCTGATGAAGGCCTTGCTGCGATGCTGGTAGAGTGATCACATATATTAATCGCCACAGAGAACATTGTGAGATCTTTTCACTCACGGTACTTCCGCTGCCATGGACGCTCTCATATCCGCCAGTTTCTGCCTTCTAACGCATTAGCCACAACATAGTTCAATTTCTGCAAAGCACTCACTCAGCCTCCCGCCCTTTTCTTATCGTCTCCTGTAGTTCATTGTCTAGTTCCATCTGGTAGAGCTTCTGCCGGGCCTCCTCGATCTTGGCCTTGCGTAACGCGTACTCTTCTTCGCTGGTGAGGGGGTTGACAAACGGGGCCATCGCATGAGTATCACTTGAGTTGAGCTGATTACCATTGTTCATCGCCAAAATATCCAGCTATACGAGCAAGTCAAATGAAGAATTGGCTTCGGGCGCGCCAAACCTGTAAAATAATCATAAACCAACAAACGAAAGTCGTTGAAAGATAGTAGAGACGCGTGACTGTCCACAGTGACCGTACGTGACTGTTACGTGTCACGCGTAGACGCGAGCCGCGAGTCGGATACTTCCGAGTGCCACTTAACTGATCGATGTCCCTCCTCCGAGTGGTTACTCGCCATGCAGCACGTCCTTTGACGCGTGCATTTGCCTCCGAACCATCCTCGTCGTTTTCGACGGCAACAGGGGTATATACAGTATTCGACCGAACTGCCAAGAGGAAACAACGCGATCGGGCAGTGAGCAGAGATGCAGGCGTAGGGAGCAGGACCGTGGACTACGTCCGGGATGAAGTTGCAGACCGAATGATGGAGAGGCTACTAGTCAGCGGACTTGCTTTATTCCGAATAGCTCAACTGAGCAATTCATGCTTAGGACATCAAACGCAAATTTGATACCATTGTAGACCTTGGTTCTGGCCCTGGTCACTTTTCCAAGCTCCTCGAGCCCGAAAAAACGCGCAAAGTACTCATGATAGATTCTAGTGGTACGCTCTTCACTTGCTTATCTTAAATTCTCCAGCTGATTGTCATACAGAGGCCATGCTCAACAGAGATCTGGACGAAGAGTTCGAAGGCATGTCACAGTACCTCACTGGAGTAACACCCTGACCACAATACGACCGATTCACAGTTGAAGTAGAGCGTGTCCGTGCAGATGAAGAGAATCTCTTCGATGTTCTTCCCCGCAACTCTCAAGAGGCCATTGTGTCTTGCCTCAGCCTCCATTGGGTGAACGACCTACCAGGCGTACTTGTACAAATAAAAGAAGCCCTGAAACCTGATGGGCTCTTTTTAGGCGCCATGTTTGGCGGGGACACCTTGTTTGAGCTGCGGTAAGTGCAGCGTAAAGCTTTTTATGCTGTTGAATGTCATTTTATCTATAGAACTGCCCTTCAGCTTGCGGAAGTAGACCGCGAGGGCGGCATCTCGCCACATATCTCGCCCATGACAGGTAACTCATTTATGTGGCTCTTGGCGTTACTTGCTTTATTGTTCCATCAGCCCTAATCTGTTTTTGTAGATACTAAGGACATCTCGAACCTCCTCTCTCGTGCTGGATTTACTCTTCTCACTGTAGATATCGATGAAGTGCGTGTTGGATACCCGAGCATGTGGGAACTTCTCGAAGATCTGCGTGACATGGGTGAGAGCAACGCCGTTGTTGGAAGGTGAGCTGTCTCTGCGTCTATCTCTGGTTTCTACTGGAACTTTCTAGGCGACACTTCTTGCACAGAGATACATTGGCCGCTGCCTCTGCTATCTATAAAGGTCTGTTACTACACCAAGTGCACGATGGAGCTATCATTTTTATTACTTCTTTTAATTAGAACTGCACGGAAACGAAGACGGCTCCGTTCCAGCGACATTCCAGATTATCTACATGGTATATTCAATCCCACCTTTCAAGCTGTTCCCTCACGTTCTATATCAGATTGGCTGGAAGCCCTCGCCTAGTCAACCCAAGCCGCTTGAACGTGGAACGGCCCAGACTAACCTCAAAGATGTACTCTGATTTACCGCGTCATTGTGTAGACTAGAATTTCATCCAAGCGTCGGACTATTGCTAATATGTTTCATATACTCAACGTCAGATCTCAAATATCGAATATCGAATTTGACTTTCGCCCACTCTAAGAGTTACTAAAATCCTATGATCGACTGTAACGTGGTATGCAACCTATCAAGAACAAGAAAACAAATGATAACATAGCAACTTAATCTCAGTCTAATAGCTCTGATTGTCAGGGATTACTCTTTTTAAAAACTCCTTCAGGTCGGCACGCTCCTTGGAACATGACGCGTGTAGTACACCATCATACCCCATAAAACTCACACCAGCGCTCCCGAAGGCCGCGCGTTCCGCCTCTCCTTTATCACCCCACCTTAACGCTAGACCGACTTGGTCCTTCAATATCTCCGCCGACTTTCGCCCGAAGCTATATCTCACAAGTGGGTCGTCTGTTCCATGCCCCCAAAAAACCGGCATTGTTAGTGCGTGCGGGGAAATGAGGGACTTGAAACGATCTCGTAATGGCAGCCACCCACTCATCACTGCGACGCCAGCAAGTTTCCAGCCCTCGCCTCCGTCGCGTACTGCGCGCCCTCCGAGACCAGAAAGGAGTACTATTGCACCACCTTGCGAAAATCCACTGAGGACAATACGCTCTTGTGGGATGCCAGCTTCGACCTCTGCCTTGACAAGCGCGTCCAGCTTGCGTACCGAGTCAAACATGCCTGGTGCATCCTCGGTCTCGGTGAAGGCAAACGATGTCAAATCGAACCAGGCACGGAGCCATTCTTTATTGTATATTGTTACGGGTCGCTGCGGTGCGTGGGGAAGAACCCACTTGACGTGCGGGAGGGCAGGCGCGAGCTCCTTTGTGACGGGACTCCATCCTCTGCCATCGTCACCGACACCCTAGGTCGTGTGGTCAGCGTGAACGAAGAAGTGGAATAACAGAAGAAGCAAAATACTGGGCGCTAAACGCTGTTGCCAATGCATGAATGTGGGAGGGCGGACCTACATGTACACAAATCACTGTTGCTGTATGTGCTTTGGTTGGTTGCACCACTAGGAATGGCAATGTGACTGTCGACATCGTTAGGTATCTCACTCCAGTTTTCGTGTATTGTGGAGGTGAGTGATGTCAAGTGGGTCAGAAACGGCACGTCTGTGGACTTTTAGCACGGGAACCAGGGATGCGTTCCCTAAGTACGACCTCCATTAGCTGCTTGGCATATATGATCGTTATATTTGACCAGGTACTTTCAAAGATACCGCGATCGATCTCTTATCTGTACTAATCCCGTAAGTGCCGGCGGTCCCCGGCCGCGGTGGCAATTCAACCTTAACTAGTGCAAATGGCACCGAGATTGCGTCCACCCATGATCATGGAGCAGCCAGTGACTGTCCAAGCAGAAGAAAGTTCTGTCTCACAACCACTCTCAAAGAAAGCCCAAAAGAGAGCTGCAAAAGCAGCCCGCCTACAAGAACAAAAGGTCGAGCGTCGTGCGCGCGAGAAGGAGGCGAAGAAACGCAAGCGACGAGAGCGCGCGCAAGCAGGCGATGCGGAGCCACGGAAGCGTCGTAAAATGGGTGGCCTAGATCAAAACCCTTTTGCTGCGCAAGTGGTAATTGACCTAGGTTTCGATGATATGATGACGGACAAGGTGCGTACAATATCGGCATCGGCATTACACACACACGAGCATACCTGCAGGAAGTGACCTCTTTGACTTCCCAACTTGCATATACATACAGTGCGAATCGACGATCGCATACGCCGTTTACATCACTATTATTTACATCCCTCAATGGGCGCACAAAAACGCGGCTAGATGCTATAAACGATGCTGGATACAAGCGATGGACGAACACAAAATGGTGGGAGGAAGGTTTTGATCGAATATGGACATCCATATCCGATTCCCGCGACGGAGATGAAGGCTTGGATGCGCGTCACAGGAGTGTGGTTTACTTGACCGCCGACTCCGAGGAAGAGCTCATTGAACTGAAGGAGGGAGAAATATACGTTATCGGAGGTATTTGCGACCACAACCGATACAAGGTATGTACTTCGAACACACCCAGTTCGGCATTATAGTACCCAAGAACTACCAGTACCTAAAGAGCCTGAGCGGCTGCATTCCTTCGCGAAAACAAGAAGATCCATTATTCTTTGTGCAACCCCATGTTCACCTTCTCCAAATTGCGGCCCCATTTCCCGTGACTCCTCTACCCTGATCTGACACATTATATTACCAGAACCTCTGCCTTAACAAAGCCGAAACGTCATCCATCCGACATGCGCGTCTTCCCATTGGGCGATATATGGCATCGTTAACGACGAGGAAGGTGCTCACGGTCAACCAGGTGATATTTATTCGTTACGTTGTTCGTCTTTCTGACAGCGGAAGCGGTTCGGCTTACCCATAGGTCTTTGAAATTTTACTGAAGTGGGTTGAGACGCGGGACTGGGAACAAGCATTCTGGAGCGTTATTCCAAAGAGGAAGTTCCAAGGGAAAATTACTGGCTCAGATGCAACCCCTGAGGAGGAGCATGTCGAAGAGGATGATGGCCAGGAGGACCAGGAGGATGCCGATGCAGCTCAGGATGTGGCTTCGAGTGAGGATGGTGAAGAAAATGACCAGGATGACGGGATGTCCAGCTCTCAACCCCAACTAGTGCCAACCACGGCATGATGATGGCTCTGCACTGCATTTCTATCAACTTGTCAAGTGCTACAGCAAGTGACGTGATTCAGCGCCGCCGAGCGAACATATTGGAACCCATTTCATTTCCACCAACCGCTTGCTTCTATCGGGAATCCTTGGTTGAATCTTTTTTCTTTCTTTTTTCGTATCCTTCGCATCATGTAACTAAAACCGTGCGATCAAGTTTGCTGTGTCAAGTGTATATCATGCATAAGTTCGCTTTGCCGTTCCTTCCAGGGTCCAGGCAAAGCTCCAGGTAAGTTTAGATCTTCATGAGTATCTCACGCACAATGGGCAGTCGGGCTCAGTAGGGATGAACAAATGTGCGCTTATATGAGAGCTTAGCCCAAATTGCAGCCGCCCTATCACCAAAAATGCTATTAGCCATGCCTAGTTCACGTGGATTGCGATCTTTCATATCGCTGGCAGCGCGAGCCTTCTCTACCTATCCACTTAGACATCCGCATCAAATGCCATCCGCCATCATCCAGCCGACTGCTCCGCATACCGCAACAGTCATCTTTGCTCATGTGCGCTCACGATGCCAACTTTCGAGCGTGCTGAAGACATTGTTGTGCTGATTATAATCCCACCTCGTAGGGTCTCGGCGATGAGGGAGAAAGTTGGCGTGCAGCGATAAGCGGCGATTACGACTCCAGAAAACCCGGTGAACTGACAATCCCCGCTCGCCTTCCTCATGTCAAATGGGTCTTCCCCGATGCGCCTCAGCAACCGGTGACGGCAAACTTCGGCGCTCGGATGCCTTCGTGGTTTGATCTATTTAATATACCACTTGAACCGGGGCAGATGTTGGACAAGGTATTCGAGGATGACGAGAGCATGAGGAACAGCGTTCAGATCGTAGACGACTTGATTCAAGCAGAAGTGAAAGCTGGAACGCCAGAAAGTCGCATTGTAGTGGGCGGATTCAGTCAAGGAGGAGCCCTGGCTTTGACGACAGGTTTGGGTGGGAAAGAATGGAGGACGAAGAGTTCAGCGGACGGAAGCAAGCTGGCTGGTGTAGCCGTGCTGAGTGGTTGGATGCCGCTCAAAGACAAGTTCCAGTCGGTCAGTCGTGATACATCCTCATAAATTTGATCTTCTACATATGATGTTGATGAATGCTACAGCGAATTGCCCCTCATGCCAAATCTGTTCCAGTATTCTGGGGACATGGAACATCGGATGCGGTGGTGTATTATCGACTAGCGGAGCTTTCAGTCGAATTCCTTGTAGGACAACTCGGTATCACGAAGCATAGCGCTCACGATAAAGTTGGCGCTCCTGGAATCAACTTTGAGTCATATGAATGGATGGGCCATGCTTCATGCAAGAAAGAGATGGAAGATCTGGCGACATTCTTGGAAAGTGTCATACCACGAGAGGTATGATTAAACAAGTCCCGTCGATCAATGCGTGCTGACAGTATTTGTAGCAAACCTAGAACCTGTAAAGCAAAATAATGTTGCAAGAGCTTAGGATCATAAATCTGGTTCACTTCGTGTGTTCTGTGTATCCTGCGTCCGTTATCCGATCCATTGTAGATTTGCATTTACCTTCACCTTGCTATTTCTAAATTGCTGGTTGACGTGGATATTGTGCCCGATAATTCGAAGATATTCGTGTGTGAATCACCCCTATATAGCCCCGCACTTCTCAATGTTGTATCGACGTGTCAAGCATAGATCACACATTCTTGTCTACCACCCTGCCGGTGAGAATATGGGCGCAGAGTGGGCTTCAGGGTACCTCCACGTGGTCATCTTTTATCCCCAGGCAGTGTCGTTTCTTCCTTCAGAACTCTTCATTCTTCCTGTGAGATGGCATCTTTACCACTTACTTTCGTGACCATTTCACCCAAGGCGAAACATACCGCCACAGTCATACTCGCTCATGTACGTGTTGTGGCGATCGTGAGAGGGTCATATTCATCTTAATGTGCTCATAGGGATTGGGAGATAACGGCCTGGATTTCTCAAACAACAAGGAGATGCGTACGATCGCATCCCAGCTTCCCCACATCAAGTGGGTATTCCCTAGTGCGCCTGAGCGCTTCATTACCGCGTGGAAAGGAGATTCGAGGAGGCAAGGCTTAACCAGGGGCTGGCTTGACTTCTTACGCGAGCCTTTGACATATTCGTCTGAATACGAAGACATTCAAGAGTACGATGAGGGAATTATGCAGAGCGTAAAGCTCTTAGATGCGTTTATCCAGTCTGAGATCGATTCAGGGATTCCAGAAGGACGTATCGTGCTTGGGGGATTTAGCCAAGGGGGTGCGATATCCCTGATCACAGGTTTGGGTGGCAGTCAGTGGAGGGGTGCATCCGACACGAAACTTGATGGTTGGAAGTTGGGGGGAGTCGTATGTCTGGGGGGTTGGCTTCCCATGCGGGAAAAATACAAAAAGGTGCGGGGAAGCTTTCAAATGTAATCGCAAACTGTTTCTTAGCCGTGTTTGCAGCGTTTGTCCACGCACGCATCTACGATACCTGTGTTTTGGGGGCATGGAGTGCAGGATGAATCTGTGACTTGGGGTCTGAGCTGGGAGTCAGCCGAGTTCATAGGAGATAAAGTCGATGTCAGATACGGTCAGTATACGAAGATGGGAGAGCCGGGTGTTAGCTTCATGTCGTATGGCGTGGGGCATTGGATGGTTGAATCTGAGATGGAGGATCTGAGGCTGTTTCTGAAGAAGGTCCTCCCTTTGGAAGGATAGGGGCGGGCCGGCGCGTCCTTGCTGTGTACTGAGCTACAGACTTTTTTTCTGTCCTCTTTATGTTAGGTTGAAAGCATAAATTCGATCGACCTGACATTTGAGATTGGGATGATAGTGACTCCTCGGGCCGTAATCCATTTCATATCATGTGGATTCCATGTCATCGCACCTTCCCCGCCTTGATCAAGTGCGTCAAGTGCATCTGTGTCATTTTTATCTAGCTCAAAGCCTGGGCATGAGATATAATGGCATCGCTTTGTACGGGGAGATTTGGGGCGGGGGATATAATTGTATTTTTCTAAGTTCTGAGTTACATAAAGTTCGTGGCGAAGCATATGCTTACCCTTTTTAAATTTACAGCGACCACCGAACGAGGATTTTGTGCCTCGTCTTCAAATTTATCATGTCGCGAGGATATTCTCGCGTTAGCTCGCATATAAAAACGGCTTCCGAGATCAGAGGACCTTCCCTTTTAATACTAGCATCATCAGTTCTTGGGAAACTCAACTACGCTCACCCAAAGACAGACAGATTACCTATATCCCTCCTTCAAGGCAACTTGTCAAACTTCTGCGAACGCCGCACAGGCACGAATGTCTTAGGCATTACGCCACTGCCAGTGGCTAAATATGAAATCATCTGAGAGAAGTTGGGTGACACTTTGAATGAAGGAGAGGGGAAGGAAAGTTTCAGCTGAGTGAGCCGCCGCAAGGGGGTATACCCGAACAAAGAGGCACCTCGTCGAGTCATGCTTGCGAGCTCCGGAGACGGAGATATATATGTTTAATGGTAGCGCCGGGTCGTGGCCCCGTCACAAGTGCCTAGTATTATTTCCGGGATTGCATGGATGATGAACTTTCAGGTGAAATTTGCCGATTATTACATTGGTGATAGTGCAGAGTATAAGATTTGGCACGAGCAAGTACTGGCAAAGCTAGTGGTGCGACCGTCAATGTTACATTGAGAAATTTGAACGTTCACGTTCTGAAGGAAGGGAGCTTGTTGCTGCTCAGTGTTGTTGACTTCAAGCCTTGAAAGGAGCGACTGTCACATTCCTTCTTCAAGGTCTGACTATGGGAGGCTCTGAGGTTTCGAGATTCCTCGGGCTATTTGAGTTTCGAATGTTGTCGCTCGTCGCATCCATAATCCTTCCCGTCTGAATATTGTTGTAACTCTCTGAAGAGAGTGAGGTTCGGACGAGGGAGTAGAGACGGGGAGAAATCAGCCTTCGATTGAGAGAATTGTACTACGGTAGCATACCTAGAGACAGGGGAAAAGGTTGTAGGGCTACAACCAGACAGAAAGTGTCCAGGTTGACGCCCACCTTAATGTTTGATCGACAGACTGCGGGAAACCAGGTTCAAAAAATCAAAGAGTATGTACTGCTAGAATAGATAATGAGCAGAACACGTGTAACAAAGAGTGAAACAAAGCATGCGACGAGCGACAACACTCGGAACGAAAATCGCCAAAACCGTTTAGAAACACCCGCATAACCGACCGCTTCCATGTTCTCCAGTGGTAATCTGCGCTGCTGCAGATGGTTGTTGTGAATCGGGATTTGATGAAGGAGGAGTAGAAGGTATATAGTCTTCATCACGTATCCAGCCCTCGTTAATTTTGGGAGCTCCAGCTCCAGCGTTGCGCTACAAATGGATGCATGAGACCTCGAATACAGAAAAATGAACCAAGTGTACCTCTTTACCCTGCGCGAGAGGAACATCAACAAATGGATGACCTGGACGAACGGGCCACCAGGTTGATAGGTTGTGTAGGAGGGACATGAAGGTTGTGGAAGTAGTAGCAGAGGACTGGATGACGAGCGGTGGTGGTGTGGATCGAGACTGAATAAATGTAAGTCAAAAATGATATTACGGCGGTCGATATTCACGCTCTCCTGGGGATCCAGATGTGAAAATCGGCGAGTTGTGGCCTGCACCGAAGAAAAGTAGTTGGGAGGAAGGGGCGATGTAACAGGGAACTAGAAGGGGTAGTCGAGTCAACTGCGAAAGAACCTGGTAAAGGAAACATACATTCAGAGGATCACGAGGCTGACTGTTCTGAACAGGGGGAACTGCGTTCGTGCGAGAAGGAAGGAATTTACGGAGGTAGCGAAAGAGACCACGTCGCTGTGGTGTATCGCAGGGGAAGGTCTTGGCGGCCGAGGGGCCAAAGATATGGCTGGGTGACGGCGCACGGGACGACGTGTTGCATCGGACTGCAATGGATGGCATTAATAGAGTGGTGTAGGCGAGGAAAAGAATGAACGCGCACGTTGAGTAGATGATTTTTGGGTTTGCTCTGCAAAAGAATGTTCTAAGTGCACGACCGGATAGATATATGTGGGGGAATGTATACCTTAGGCTGCGCTTCTAGTGCAGGCCAGATATGAGCAAGGACTGTCGGGTGGAAGGTCACATATGTAGATCTTGGTGTCACCACAGATAGTGTAAGCCAGTTGGTGTGAGTTGGGAGGTGATTGGGACTCTGGGGATACTGAAGGACAAATGAGGCGAGTAGCTGACGGGACTCAAAGGCCCAGAGTTTGATGGTCCAGTCTAATGGAGCGCTAGCGAGGAGAGCACAATCAAATGAAAGTGCTAGACCACAAGTGACAAATGGTATAGGTGTGCCCTTCGAAGGAAGCTCCGACAATCTCCAGCGTAGACGCGTCGAACTCATAAATCGTCTTGGGTCCCTCCATCGCAAAATCGACTTTAAAGCTGAATGCAGGCTACGATGGTTTTGTCCTTTGTAGTCCAGAACACCGGCACATGTGGTGGAAACCCGCCGTGAGGACGTTTCGTCACTCTGACATCTAATTTCTGTGTTTGGACGTCCCACACCTCAAGGCACATCCTCATACCCGACATGACTGCGAGCTTCTTCGAGTCTTGCGAGAATCGAACTGCGCCCATCCCCTGAACAGTCTCGAATGGACCAGCGACGAGTTTGCCAGTGTCCAAGCTCCATATCCATGTTTCATTCCATGACCCGCCCGCCAGTAGCGTGCTGTTTGCGGAGATATCGATGCAATTGACCCAGCGTAGGTCTTCAAACGTTTTCACGATGCCCGTCTCAACATCACGGGCTCTGAGCACACTACCTCTACCAGCGGTGACAACCCATCGACCATTCCTGGATACCGCCACAATTCGTACTTCATGCTCACAAACATCCCGCGCCTCCTTGACCTCCTTACCTGTCCGCAGGTCCCATTGCCTATTAGTCTTATCGGCTGATCCGCTGATCATTTGCTTCCCGTCCGGAAAGTAGGCAATGGATGAAACATAAAAGTCGACGTATTGTTCGCCATTCGGAAGTATGTAAGTGACTGGTTCATGACCCTCTGAGGTCATGACCGGTGTCAGAATTGACCTCTTCGCTGCTGTAGCGGGCTGCGTCGAGCTGGAAGCCATCATGGTTGTATTCGCCCGAGAGGTTGGCAAGTATGTCAGTTATTTGGATGAATAACCGCCGGCGAGGTCTCCTCGCGTCCTACTGGAGCCTGGCCTGACGTTGACAGTGACTTTGAAGATGCCCAACTTGTTCGAGCGCTGCGGCACTTTCCCTGCTCAAGCCAATCGTCAGTTGATCCGTGCTGGAGGTTCAGATGAGAGTGATGTTACTAAGTGTCTGGCTGCAATGGCCTGATGATAATGATGATGATGGGGATATCATAGGGTGCATCTACCACGCTCTTTCCTGTACATGGCACAGCATGTTCTTTTTTTATTCTTTCCTTCTCAATACAGCCTCTCTCATTCTAGCACACAATCATGCTATTCCCACGTTCCAGCACCCCAGCCCACACAGCCTGCAGTACTTGCTGCAGATCGCATACGTGGGCGTTCACTTTCACCAGCCAAGTCCTACGGGTATGTCCCTCTTCGGCGGATGCTGAATGTGCTGCGACATCTGCGATACATATAAGTATATGGTACGGTATATCCCAGGGTACCACCTTGGCGTGGTGGTGGCTACGTTACCGCAGATACATGGAAAGATGTCAAATCTCACCGTATCAGCATCCTCACTTCGTTCACCGCTTGAATGATAAACACCGGTAGCGCACGTTCGAGCACTCTGAGTTACTATGGTGCTCAGCGGATCCGTTCACCAGTAAGAACGGATCCAACGCCATAAGTTCCTCGGTGGTTCGCCACAGGCGCCTCACTTGCGCCTTAATCAGTGATTCGGCGCGTCCGGCCCGTATTCTATTCGGCTATCGTGGTGCCACATCACCGAACGTGGGTCCGAATTTGTCGTCCGCGAGTCACTCTGCACATAGTACACACTTATCCTCTATGCTATCAGCCTCATACTAATCTTCTCTCCTCACAGCTCTAACTTATTCTTCATTTACAGCAGGCCCAATCTCTAGAGTATAGATATTGAAACAGGCAACCACTAGTGTTCCAGAATCACCGTCTGTGCCCTATCGGCACCGACATACCAGACAGACGACGCGATCTCGAGGAGGAGTCATATTATCTCCTCCAACGATCGTCCAGTCTGACATACCCAGCGCATGACCTTACTCCATGTCTACTTTGCACTACGCAAACAGCAATCCTTCCACCGCCTGCTTAACGGCGGTCCTGGACAGCCTTCCACCTCCGTCAGTACCAGCAGTGGAAAATCATGGAAGCGTGCGGGGGCATTGAACATATCCCTCGAAATCAACGCTCTCGATGCACTTGGCCGGTCCGTTCTGCATCTAGCATGCGCCTCCACCGAGCCTTCAAGCTTGGAGTATGTCCGCATGCTCCTTGCCCACCCGGCTATCAATGTCAACGTATTGGACAAGGAGAGCCACTGGACACCCTCACATAGAGCCCTATATGCGGGCAACGTCCCCGCCGCGTACGTCTCCATTTCGCATGTGCAACCGGGACAGTTGTCTTACAGTTTCTAGGATTCTCCTTTTGAAGCGCCCGGATATTGACATGTCCATCAAGGACTTCGAAGGGTACACTGCTTACGACGTCTATAACTCAACCGTGAGATCTACAAAGCCTACTGCGGACGAAGAGGCTCTTGCAGAGCTGTTTACCTGGGGCACGAACAGGTGAGTCAGCATGCTGGCGAAATTTAGTGATCACGTCTCAAGAGGCCCTTCCATATCAGAAACGCAGCGTTGGGACTGGGAGATGGTAATGATAGATCACATCCTGACCAGGTCGTCGTTCCCCGTAAGGACGATGTAGCGCGTCAGTACAACAAGACCCTGGACGACCGCTTCGCCCCGATTCACGTCCAGCAAGTGTCAATGTCTAAGCTCCACACAGGCGCGTTTTTAATTTCACGGGTTATATATGCTGACCTAACCGGGCTGTAGTTGTACTCACATCCGAGCCTCGGGATAACATCCGCGTGTGCGGCTTTGGTAGTGGAGGACGGTAGGCATTGTTATGTACTCGAAAGCCGTGCGGGTTGCTGAATTTTTTCTGCAGTTTGGGTCCCAGTCAACATACGCAGTATAGTCTCATGCCCCTTCCTGACATCAAGCACACCATCGAGTCCGTTGCACTTGGCCAAGACCACACCGTCGCACTCACTTCGACTGGAGAAATTCTCACATGGGGACTCAATCGCTTTTCTCAGCTTGGCTACGTCATCGAGGTCTCATCTTCCGGAAAACATGACGAGCCTATCCAGGCCACGCCGCGGAAGGTCGGTTCTTTGAAGAAAGAGGTTGTCAAAGGCGTTGCAGCATGTAAGACCGCTTCTGCTTGTTGGACAAGTACGGAAGTATGGACGTGGGGCACGAACGGCGGGCAGCTTGGTCGGATATGATTCACCCGGGTTGTTAATACGTGCTCACATTGAAATTTATTAGGGTACGACAAGGCGTTGGTGCCAGTCCAAGTGCTTCCTCGCAAAGTCTCCAGCATAGTGAAGCCCGTCCACGCAATAGCGATGACGGTTCGTTGAAAATTTTTTCTCGTGGTTCTAGAATGAGAGTGACTCCGGGTTTAGGAAACCCTAATGGCGTGTCTACTTGTGACGGGCGAGGTCGTGTGCGTTTGGTCTGGAGGGGTTTCCAAGATCAAGTCAGACTTTCTATTTGCTCACTCTATCTTTCTGACGTTCATGTCTAGTTTCCCTACCCAGAGATTCCCCTCAGAGATCTCCGTCTACCGACCCCCGCAAGCGGTCAAGGGTCAGACAATCACCAAGCTCACGAGCTGCGACGATACCATCGCGGCCCTCTCGTCGAGTGGGGAAGTATTTACATTTACTTCACCATCTGTTGGAGATGGCGATTCCGCGAAGAGTTCCTCTGCATTCAAGCCCCAGCGCATATGGGCGCTGAGACGCCAATTCAGTGCTGTGCAGGTGGGTGAGCTCAAATTCAAGTACCGCGCTGTCTGACGTCTTGTAGGACGTCGACATTGGGGCAGACGGAACTGTCATAGTCTGTACTCGGTCCGGTCACATCTATGTCCGCTCGCGGGGCGCCAAAGGAGGTCAGGGCACCGGTGCCAAAGCATTCAAATTCCAGCGCATACCGTATATGCAGCGTGCTGTTGCTGTCTGCGCAAACAGCACTGGGGCGTTTGGGGCTCTGCGCGTTGATTTCAAGCCGCCACCTATTCACATCACTACACATTCGTTTTCATCTGATATTGCTAAGATCCAACCATACCTAGGTCTTTCATCGCGTGCAGAGCCATCGCCTACTATGCCAAACGTGACGACTCCTCTCTTGGATGCTGATGAAGATGTCGAGGACGCGTCGATCCTGGACGATATTGGCGATCTCTCAAAGTTGCTTCATGTTCTGGAGCAAGGCAAGAACGCATCAGGATATTGCATTGCCATATAACGCCGACGCGATTATTATCACTTCTGGTCCACTACATCTTCCCGCTCATCGACTCATTCTCTCCGTGAGATGTCCAGTGTTGGGAGACGTTTTGCATGGCGGTCGTCTATTACACGATGAATCATCGGGAATCGAGGTCAGTCTCGTCTCAGCAGACAGGGTCCGCAAGATCCAGATCCTCGGGTGTCATCCTTTCACGGTCCTAATTCTCCTTCGATACTTGTACTCGGACGAACTCCTCGCCATCTGGGATTTACGCATCGGAACCCCCTTCGGATCTCAATTTCAAACACTCGATTTGAAACCCGTAGCTGTCAAGGCAGAACTTCAATCACTTGCACGTATATTGGGTCTTCAGCTTCTTTCGAAAGCACTTCGTTCGCCAGGAAAGCGAGTTCCGACTCCTTCGCAGGCAGAAGACTTCCGCCTGCTCTACGAGAGAACCCAGTCACCTGGGCTTTTGCGAAGAAATACAAACGAAGATTCTTTTGCGCCTGACGTCGCGCTCCACCTTGCCGACGAAGTAGTTGTTTGGAGTCACTCTGCGGTGCTACAAGCCCGCAGTCCATTCTTTGCCAGCTTCTTTGGAGATAGCGCGTGGACATCTAACCGTCGTGATAAGTCGGGTATCATCGATGTCAATCTCAAGCATTTGGAGTGGCAAGTGATGGAATATGTCGTTCGATGGATGTGTTATGGAGATGAGAACTTGTTTGAATCTCTTGGTAAGTTTTCGCGTCTTATTGAGTTACAGCCCGCTCATTGCATCAAAGACTTTGTGCAAGGGATAGATGACTTACTATCCTTTATGTTTTCTGTTATTTCCGCAGCAGTAAGTTCACATGCACTCTCTTTAGGCGTATTTCCAACGAACAATGTCATCTAGAACGAACTTCTACTCGATCGCCTGATGCTTCTTTGCTCTCAAGTCATTTTGAAGCATCTCGATGCCTACAATGTGTGCTATCTTCTCACTGACGCAATGCATTTCAACGCGACCCATCTCGTCGAACGCCTGCAAAGTTACATCACAGCAAATTTAGAGATGATGCTAGAGGGTCGCATGCTCGAGGACCTCGACCCTGGCGTCGTGCGACAGCTTTCCGAGTATATCTGTAATGCGCAGATGACGAAGTCCCTCGTCTCTCGTTCGAACTTGCTGGCGAATGAGGCGCTGCGGAAGCACGCTGAGTGGCTTGCTCAACAGGATATTCCAGTTGTGTTTGCACCCGCAGACAGGCCACAAGTTCACAGGGATTCTCCGAGGTTGTTGGCTTCGGGCTCGACGAGGACCTCTCCGATGTCTGTGCGTCCGGCGGCAGATTCACGCAAGGTTGATACTGGGCCGGTAGGAGACGAGCTGTTCGCGATGGACGAAGTTCCTCCTGCGGATGTCACTAATCGACCAGTCCCTGCGGTTGCTGGACCGTCTGGACCAGTACCAATATGGAAACGGCCTGTCTCTACGCCTAGGTATGTGGAGTTTTTTCCCCTTCCTATGGACTGTGCTGATGCCTCTGTGAAGGACTGATCTCAAGGCTATTATGGCAGAGGCTGAGAACACCAGGGTCCTCGGTGCTGCAAGTAGACCAGCGCACGGTGCTATGGGCAAATCTAGTCAGGAGTCTTTGACACAGGTGGCTACGCCACAACGTAGAACCGTTGGTTCGTCGTCGAAACCCGACGCCTCACCGACACCGCGTCGAACGCCGTCTGATCTTGACTTGGGGAAGTCATCTTCGTTTCCAGAATCACCCGCCGCCGCAAAGCCAATGCATACGAGAACACCTCAGCGGCCGGCTCCTCAAGCCGGGCCGTCATCTTTGAAGCCTCAGTCGAACACACCTTCACTCGGCCCTGTTTTTTCACCAGTTCGTCAGGCGCCTTTGACATCCAGTTCACCGGGTCCTCGACATGTTTCGTACGTGTGCGCTGTTCTCCTTCGGTCAAGTCTGGCTGATTCGTATTTACCAGGAATACGGGTGCTGCATGGACACTTCCGCCTGTTCAACCAGTGGTGCAATCGAGCGTTGCATCATCCTCGCTTTCGTTTGCTGAGATACAGCAGTCACAGCTGTTGCAGGGGATACCTGCACCAAAAGACAAGCGATCGCTCGTCGAGATACAAGAAGAGGAGCGAGCCGTTCAACTAGAGGCAGATTTTATGAAATGGTGGGCGGCGGAAGAGGCGCGTACTCAAGCAGAAGCGCATAGGGCTTCTGAAGCGCTACGTGCTACTCCTACTAAGAGTAAGGACCGAGGAGGGAAGAGGCAATCTTACAGCACTCGTCAGAAGCCTGGTGAAGCACACCCTACGCAGAGTTCTAGCCGTTCCAGGAAGGGGGGAGGAGGGGGGAAACTTTCGCAGTCCACGACACCGGCGGCTGATGGTGAAATGCCGCAGGCTGGAGGCTCTAGTCGGAAGAGTCGAGGGAAACAATCTGCTAGGTCGACGGTAGATGGATCCATCCCTGGTCGACAGGCCAAGATTGAAACCATGTAGCAAGCCTTGAGCCAGTTGGACTACTTATAAAGATCGCCGCGGACTCAGGATGCATGTAGTAATTTCATGATGAACACTCGTCCGTGTCTCTCGTATGTGTATTAAGGCATGCAAACTTCATACATTCATTAGCAGGAACTGGAGAGGCTGCGGCGTTGTGCTGCTGATTGAAGCTTGCGGTACATCAATCCTCTCCCTTTCGTTTGCAGAACTATCGAAGAAGTCCCCGGCGAGGACGAGCGCGTCAGCCTCTTCGTTAGGATACTGTGCTTCGACGTCAAGTATTCGGGTCAGTGTTGAGAGCCGTAATCTGGTGCTGTTGGTCAAGCTCGGCGTTATTGACGTATCGCACCGGTGATGCTGTTTCATGCCCCGGGGCATCCGCGTGTGCAACAGAAGGTACGATTAAACGATATGTTCACGGGGGCTTCGACGACGCTCTAAAAATTTGCGTGCTCGTTTATGATTCCAATGATATATATACTAAAGGTCAAAAAGGTGGCCCCCGTGTTCGTTACGACAGGCTAGTATATCGAGGGAGATTGTAAGCTTCATTAGCTGGAAAGACGGGAATACACTCACAGACACAGTTATCAGTAGGGTAAGAATCACCATCCTCTCCTCGTCCAGTAGTATTTCCCAGAGGGATGCATCGAAAACCTCGTCGTGAACCACCTCTTGGCATCTGTACGTCTGATGTTATCGTGGGTTCCCGAATGACTTTACCGATGCCACGCGCCATAGCGGAGGGATTGAAATCGGACATAGGCAACCGGAACGATGAATCATTTCTACCTGCGACGGGAACTGCCCTTATGACACGAGATCCCCCCACTCCAAGGGAGCGCATGCCTTCCCCGCAGAAGTGGCGAGAGTTCTGTGGACCCCATGATGACCATGGAACAGATAGTCCATCTTTTGACGTCGCATCGAACCATGCCAGAGGTATATAAAATATGCGAGCAGATATAACAAAAATCAACGAGGTATTGGGCCACGTTACAGGTATGACTCGATCTGCAGGGTTTGTCGTTCAAATCCAATGATCGTCTGGCGACTTGGGGCATGCACAGCTTTGGGTATTATGGAACACCGAGTGAAATACGGAGGAGCCCAAATCCTTTATGAACGGGAAGGATAGATCTTGCCTGAAGGCGCGGTATCTTTGATAGGTCTTCGATGTCGTATAGCTCTATATGGCCATCTGTTGAAAGGGACAATATCTTCTCCTTGGTAAGAAAACAGATGTCGTTCAACTCATTGCCTTGGAAAATGACACATAAAAGGTCTTGCGTCTCATCCACGCAATAAAATGGGCCGATGTGAGTTGCATTTTGGCTATAATTGCTCCATGTATGGGGAAAGGCACTGGCCGTTTCAGGCGTGCAAGTCCTGAGATGGATGACTTTGGATAGAACATCTCCACAGAGCTATGCAAAAATGCTGAGTTGCTGATGGGTGATGGACTTGGAAACGAACGTGGATGTGGAATGAAGCCTGAAACGCTGACTGACGGAGGATGGGAACCTTTGCAATACATCGAGCTCGAAGGAACTCGCACTTGGCCTTGTCTCTCTGAGGGCACGCAAGCACTCTACAACGATGATGGTAGGTAGCCGCGGATGAACCGGCATCAATCTTTCAGCACCGAGTTCGATGATGTATTGCAGTTTAACAGAGTTTCGACTGTCGTATAATGTTTGGCAACTCTGGAACGGCGAAGATCAGATCAGTGTATGAGTGAACAAAACGCTTATAAGACGAGAGACTGGGCTGAATGCATGACCCACCAGCGCGCAGCATATGATTTCATGGCGTGAAAGAAAACCAAGGATATGGCAGCGCAACTCCTCGGCGATATCACAGACGGAAGCCCTTCCAAAATGAGACTCGGACGTGTTCATGGATCTCGACGAGGGACGGGATGATTGGCTCGATGCGAACTCAATGACATAAATTAGATGTGCTAGTGCTTGAGTGAGAAGCTTGCAGTTGGCGAACATATACAAACTCACCGTGACCGCAAGCAGCTTTACCTCGTTTACTTCAATGAGATAACGATGCGCTTCAAGAGTGTAGTAGCTTATGCAAAGTATAGTGTGTCAAAATAGTCGAGAAGAATAGAAACAAACATGACCGCGAACCCCGGATAACTAGTGAGTATAGGGGGCTCGAGGTTGAGCAGCCCTGCACAGTCCACTTTGACCTGTATCTGCTCAGGTAACCCGACCCGTATACCGTTTGAACGTCTGAACCATCACCCAGCCACGTCTCTGGTGTGTCATCCGACGATAAGGTGTCAGGGCCTCAGAAGTTGACGATGCAATACGGATGCAATACTGAAAAGCATGACGGAAGAGTTTTGGTGTTATGCAGACATCGAGGAAGATGGATAGGATGAGATATTGCTATCATTTATCTGCATAATAACTGTCGTCGAAGTTGCAGAAGGGAATTACTTCTGGCACACGAGAGAGCTAAGCCGTAAGCAGCTCTTCCCGCAAGTATATTTGTACTTAGCTTATAAGTTACATGACATCGATACAAAGACAAGATAGTAATCCACTGCAGTGACCACGTATCAATGAAGTTTACCGAAAGTCAATGTCGATAGGAACGCATGCCACAAGCGACACGTAAAATTTGCCAAAATCCCGCGTCCATGCTCTCCGGCGGTAATCTTCCCTGCGGGTAGTGGTTGTGAATTGGGGTACGGTGAAGGAGGAGGAACATAGTCCTCATCACGAATCAAGTCGTCATCGTCTGTGGGGGGAACACCCTGCCGCGGCATGGCGCTGCAAATTGATACATCAGATCTCATTGACACAGGAGAAAATAAAATGAGCGCACCAATTCACCCCACGCGAGAGGAACGTCGACAACAGGCGGAGGTGGATGACCTAGACGAATGTGCCACCAGGTCAATAGGCGATATATGCGGGCTCTGAAGGTAGTGGGAGCAGCAGAGGACTGGGTAGTGGCTGGTGCTGGTACGGATCGAGGCTGAACAAATGTGAGTCAAAAGTGCGATTACAGCTGTTGACACTTACGTTCTTGTGGGGATCCAGATCAGAGGGCGCCTTACTCGTGACCTGCACCAAGGGAAAGTGATTTGGAGGTAGAGGCGACGTAGCAGGGAACTGTAAGGGGACTGTCCAGTCAACCGCGAAGGAAATAGGTAAAATGAACATACATTCAGATAACTACGAGGCTGATCATTCCGAACAGGAGGAGGTGCGTTCGTGCGGGAAGAAGGAAGGAGATTGAGGAAGTAGCGAAAGAAAGCGGGTTTGCGTGAGTGTCTTGTAGGCAGAGGTCTGCGCGGGTGGGGGACGGGAGATATGACATGGGATAACGCTGAATTACGGCGCACAGGACGACGTGTTGCGTCGGACTGCAATAGATAATGGCATTAATGATGTGGTGTGGAAGAAAGGGATTACGTACATTGAGTATATCAACAATGCGTGAATTATGAGGTGCACTAGTCTGCAAGAGAACGTTAGCGCACGACCTATGCTGGTAGTAAATGGACACACTTCCTGTGTAGGCCAGATGCGAGTAATTACATCGGGTGGAATGTCGTGTATGTAGATGTTGGGATCATAAAGTGTCGTGACAGCCAGTCGGCGCGAGTTGGGTGAGAAGACAAGGAAGTTGGGACTCAGAAGGTAAAATGAGGCGAGGAGCTGGCGGGATTCGAAGGCCCAGAGCTTGATGGTGTGGTCGAATGAAGCGCTAGCGAGGAGAGCACAATCAAATGAAAGTGCTAGGCCAGAGATAGTCCTGGTGTGCCCTTCAAAGGGAGCTCCGACAGTCTCCAGCGTAGACGCGTCGAATTCATAAATCGTCTTGAGATGATCCTTCGTCTCATCCTTGACGCTGAATGCGGCTACGATGGTCTTGTCTTTTGTAGTCCAGAACACCGGCACATCGAAAAAGACATCGTTCACTGTGTCCCCAATTCTGACATCCAATTTTTGTGTTTGGACATCCCACACCTCAAGGTAATAACCTCCCAACGTGTCCTGGATTGCGAGCTTCTTTGAGTCTTGTGAGAATCGAACTGCGCCCACCCCCTGAACAGTCTCGAATGGACCAGCAACGAGTTTGCCAGTGTCCAAGTTCCATATCCGCACTGTACGATCCCATGACCCGCTTGCTAGTAGCGTGCTGTCCGCGGATATGTCGATGCAGCTGATCCGCTCCGAGTGGCCTTCAAATATCTTCACAATACCCGTCTCAATCTGACAGGCTTTGAGCTCCGAGCCCCCATTAATATCCGGATCTCCACCAATGCCAACCCATCGACCATCCCTTGATACCGCCACTGCACGTACTCCCTGCTCGCGAACTTCTCGTGCCTCCTCAATCTCCTTCCCAGCCTGCAAGTCCCATCGCCGAGCGGTCTTATCGTCAGATCCGCTGATCATTTTCTCGCCGTCTGGAAAGTAGGCCATATAAACATCACAGAGGTCAGCCTGCTTGCCATCCAGAAAGGTGTGAGTGACTAGTTTATGACCCTGCAAAGTCATAGCCGGTATCGGAATCGACTCGTCCGCTTCTTCATCGGGCTGTGTCGACCTGGAAGCCATGACGGTTGTATTCACCGGAGAGGTTGTCAAGTTTGTCAGTTATCTGGATGTGTTCGGACGACTGATACTAAGTTCTCCTTGTATGCCGTTGCCCTGACGTTGATGGTGATTTTAACAATGTCGACCTCGTTCGAGTGCTGTGTCACTTTCCCTGCTAGGGCTAAGTGTCAGTTTATCCGGGTTGGAGGTTGAGATGGGGTTTAAATACCACCAAGAGAGGGCTGCAATCGCGATAATGATAAGCATAAGGGCGCATCTCACACCTCTTAACAAGCTCTTCCCCTGTCCATGGCACAGCGTGTCCTCTTCCCCTTTCTTCTTAAACCGCCTGAATTCTAAGCCCGTCATTCTGTAAGCTCGTTGGCTTAGCTAAGTTCCTATAATCGGCATAAATACTGTCCGCGATAATGAAGCGTGAGCTTTTATTATCACTGAGTGCCATGCGATTGGGAGCCATCACTGGTGGGGGGATGAAAACGTGGGAGAGTGTAAGCCCGTTGGCTTACCTGAGTTCCCATAATCACCATAAATACTGTCGGCGATAATGAAGCGCGAGCGCTCAAGCTTGGCCGGTGCCTCAGAGAGGACAAAAATTGTGCCGAGGCAGGTGGTAAATCGGGGGCTGCGCTTGCATCTGACGGAAGACGTGAGGTTCATAGAAGATCAACTCGAACTCAGATACGGTCAGCATACGAAGGTCGGAGAGTTGGGTGTAAGCTTCACGTCGTATGGCGCATGATTCTCTGTAGCCACTCCCGAATAAGGTCCTTCCATTGGAAGGTTAGGAGCATGTCAATCCGACGCTCTTTCTGTGAACCGAGCTACGGACTTTTTTTCGTCACTCTTGGGCTAGATTGAAAGCATGATTTCGATCAACCTGACATTTAAGATTAGGGACAAAGTTAACTCTTCGGGCCATAGTGCATTTCATATCATGGCTCATTAACCGGATTCCATGTTACCGCACCTTCTTCCCCTTGATCAAGTGCATCAAGTGCATCCATGTCATCTTTATCCAGCTCGAAGTTAAAGACTTGGGCGTTAGATCTGATGCGCTTCTGGTCGGGAAGATTTCGGAAGAGGGATATAGCTAGTAGATTTTTCTAAGTTCTGAATTAAAATTCGTGGCGAAGATGCTTACCCTTTTTGTAGCGACCATCGAATGAGGATCTGTGCCTCATCTTTATCATGCTGTGAACAGATTCTCGCGTTAGCTCGCACAGGAAAAGGCTTCTGAGCCTAGCGGACCTTCTTCGCCAGCCGCGTAAATACATTGTGATCCATTTGGCCGGTCACGAGAGGGGAATAAGCCTGTACTGCAATGCCTTTCGCCCGGCAATACTCAACAATAGGTCTTTGTTGGCAGAACGGGTGTAGCTCAATTTGATTGACATCAGGCAACTCCAATCCCGCGTCGATAATTTCATCGATGTGCTTTCCGGAGCTGTCAACAAGAGGTTAGTCGCATTCTTCAATAGGTAAGGTCGATATGAAGAAACGGTGTACCCACTAATTTGAAACACCGATCTTCCTCACGAGGCCATCCTTTTTCGCTTCAAGGAGTGCTCTGTATGTCTCGATCCGCCTCTTCTTCCCACTCGTTGGGGAGTGGATCAAGTACAAGTCGTAGTAGCCTTGTCATGCGCTCAACATCATGTTGGTGTATAAGACAATGAAGACCTACCTAGACCGAGCTCGACCACTGATTCCTGGATACATTCATAGGCCCTCGCATACCCGAAGTCGGGGTGGTAGATTTTAGAGGCTATCAATCATTCGTATTAACAGCTGGACTATCGCTGCATCAACGAAATCCATACTGATGAATATTTGCTCGCGGGGAATTCCACTTCGTCGGACGCCGACCCCTACTTGAGCTTCATTCATGTAGTATCTCGCCGAGTCAATCATCCTTTAATATTAACATCGTCAGTTGACTCAGTTCCACTACGTTTATCAACAGACAGACGAATTACCTGTACCCTTCCTCCAAGGCAGCTTGGCAAGCTTCTGCGCACTCATCATTCAGGTAAACCCCGAGCCCGATAACGGGTATGGTCCCGCCTGTCAATGGATGTCTCAGGCATTACACCGATGTAGATCGATAGATATGAAATTACCTGAGAGAAGTTGGGTGACACTTTGAAGGCTTAACGCCATGATGGAGAGGGGAAGAAAAGGGTCAGCTGAATGAGCGGCCGCACGGTGGTATAATGGGTATTATTATCCTGCAAGGCTCTCACCAAGAAGCACCTCGAGTGACGATCAAGCTTAAGTGTGACTCGGTCCTGGATATCCAGGCTTGACGTGGCTTGAAATTTAACGTGGAACTGGCGCGGCACATATGGGCAAGGCTTGATAGTGGGGACGAGGCTCGATGCATCTGAGACTAAGTACCAAATTTTAAACCCTTGTAGACTTAGTTTGCCGTCTGTTCATGCTTGTCAATTTTGGAGGCAGAAGCCCAATAAAGATTGAAAGAGTTTTGCGCGACAAGGATTGCGCTGGAGCTCTGCCGATCTTTATTTTCGTCGGTACATGGTATTTCAAGGTGATCCCAAGGTATGTTTGGTGGTAGCGTAAATTACGCAGTTGACAAACTGAAACTTTACCGCTGCGCGACTCTCACCCCGACGTAAATATTAAATGAGAGACTAGTATGAAACTTCTGGGTGGTGCGACCATCGATGTCAATCATGGAGAAAAGTTGAGAAAGTAGTCAAGGTCGAGTCGTCGTACAAACGAGACCAAATAAATCGGAGACACCTCGCAAACGCCAACTCAGATACACTTCTGGTCACTGAACCACATACCACAATGCCTGTCCCATGGGAAGCTCTCATTCCGTTCGGTATGTTCCCCTGAAACCTAAGGCGAAAATTTACTGACCTGTTGACCCCATTTTCTCAATGACACCACAGGCCTGCTCACTTCGATGTTTGCAGCGGCCGGAACGCTCTTGAATACTTCCAAGAGGGCTCAGAATCAGGGCAAGGTACGTTTTGAATTTATTTTGTGAAGCCATAAATGCTCCAGTATCTGACTACCACATTGTCTTCTTCACCTCGTATATTCCATTTCGCCCACAAAACGATCGCAACTCTCTAGCCTGTTCGATACCACGTCGACACTTGGGACGAGATGATGATGGACCGTGATAGGCGTCTAACGGGACACATACGTGGACAAAGTGTATGTGCCGTCCCTTCGTTGACATTCGCACTTACATAGTATGCACTTTTCTAGTCAAATCCGGTGCCTCCAGAAGGTTTCGAGACGAGCAGTGCTTGGTACACGGAAGCTACATCATGATACCTCATACCTTGGTACTGTGAATGAAATTGTTCTTTAGATGCGGCACTACACTTGTCAGACAACCGGCTTGCGGTAGGGCCAGTTCTTGAAGAATAAGGAAAAGACTGAGAGCACAAGAAGCATATTTATCATGTTTCCACGTTTGAATACCCAATTCTCGTGTGATGACTGGTGGATTATCCCGCCCAGGAAATAAAGACCTGGTACTGTTCGTCCCAGAACAGATGATGGAACTACTGATGAAGTCTTGAATCCTTGCAAGCTCGCATCATATCCAGCTCTCCCCTCGAGTACTGTCGCTAGTTTCCATACATCCACCGAAAACCAAGAAGTATCAATCATAGGAACTCGTCTCCTCCTTCAGCCACGCCCACACATCCGCCACCTTTCCACTTACATCTACACCCAGCTCTTCATCTTCGACAAATCCATACCTTTTTTCCCTCGAGCACCTTCCCAAGCTCAGAGTCTAACCCCTGCAGCGTGCAAGAGAGAATGATCCCGTGTCGAGCGTGGATATGTGCTGTCTGTTGGTATTGGGTTAAAGAAATGCAGCAACTCAAGGGCACGGACTTACGACGTCCCCCCACACAAACGACTTCGTGACCGTGTACTCGAATTCGGGCGTCTGGCCAAAAGCCCAGTCCCAACTCTGCAAGAGGAATGATACAACCGCTTGCAAACAATGAACGGGAACTTACAGGCAACTCTGCCATCCCACGCTGCATATATTCGATTTGCGCGAGGTCGTCAGTATCGTTGACGACGCATGGCTATCATGTTTTGTTTAGTTGGTGTAATACGTGAATTGAATAAGGGAAGAGTCACCTCATCGTTAACGCCGTATTCGGCTTTGAATGAGTCCACGACAGCGTTCACGAACGTGTCATTGCTCACTGTCTCACTGAACTGAGCGAGGTTGCACACAGGCGAACGCACAGACGCAACACCCTTGGTAATCATCGTTTCCTATCGCACACCAATGCACCAATGAGCAAAAGAGTCAGCCATACCGGAAGAGAACCGAACAAAAGCAAGTCCGAGATTATAGAAATAATAAAAACCTACCTTCCCCACCCTCAACAAGTCCCCCAGTGTCTCAAGCCTCGTGCTGATCAACATCGTCCCATGGTGGTACGCACGCCCGCTCACGATCTTGTACGCTGAGCCCGACACCTTCTCACCTCCCACACAAATATCGTTCCGCTCATTCACATCAGCATTGATCCCGAGTGCACGTACGGCGCGGAGCACAACCTGTGCGGTCGCACCACGATCAAAAGACGTACGTGGGACATGGATGGAGAAATTCGTGTTACCAAGGTCCTATGGGGTGTTAGAGTGAGTGGCGGAGTTCATTCTGGTCGGGATAGACTAGAGCAAGAGACATACATGGTACACCGTCCCGCCCCCGCTGCGTCTACGCATCCAGGGAATGCCCTGAGCACGAGCTGCACGGAGGTTGACCTCCTTCCATGGGTTCTGGTTGCGTCCTATGACAACACATGGTGCATCTCTATACAGTAGGAGTAGCGGCTCCTTCTGGGGCGCGTGTCTGAATAGCCTGTTTGCGCATCCACATAGAGGTCAAGGATATGAAAAGTCAGATTAGCTGGTAGCGAATACGGAGCAGCAAACGGCCTACCAGTCTTCAAACGAGAGATTAAAATATGGATTCGTAGACGTGCTGAGGTATATAGAATGTGTGGGTGTTATGACTGAGCTTGCACTTGATGTAGTTGTGTAGAGTCTGCACGTTGAGAGCTTCCGCACAACATGGCGGAACGAGGAGATCATTCGTATTCGGACGCGTGCAATGGGCGCTCGTTTCACAGCTGTCAATAATTGGACTCGTATGTTCACTACTAACAAGAAATCACGATTCTCCGTGCTCTGATGGTTTATAGTTCTTAAGATCGTCTCTCGAAAGCTTCTCACACAAAAAAAGTCCAAGGAAAGGAAGCACTGTTGATCCAGAACAGCACGGGTAATCGACCCAGGGCTATCTCAGGTAGTCTAATGGATGGTGGAAGAGCCCTCACCGCTGTACCGTGGTATATATCGGCTTCTCTACTTCATGTATCTGCTTCTTCCCAGCTGGAGTCCCAGGTATCGTCTTCGTCAGGCCCTGACGAGTAACCGCGTGTCAGCACAGACAGGAGTTGTGATATGAACAAGAAACGCACGAGTTTTTCAAACATGCACTTGTTCAAGGTGCGCTCGGGTTTTCTGCACGCATAGTATTCCTAGAAAATGAGATAGGAATGTAAGAACCTTGCCGGTAATATAGCTTCACGACCCTACCTGGTTGTTCAGCTCAAGGCAGTTCCAGTGCGTGTCAAACTGCTCGAGGCAGTTTTCTCGCATCTTGGTAATCCTGCCGGTGTCGTCAGTCGCCTTGGAAGTGAACAAACCAACAGGGAATGATACGCACAAGTCAGTTGCACACCGCGTAACACGCCTCCCCTCCTTCAGACATTGTCCAGGGTCTCCCCGCCCCTCATTCTTGCAAAGCATAAAATCCTCTACCAACACACATCTCATCAACATCGATCCCCATACAAATTGATCCCAACGCACCATTATACTCTTTGCAGTAAGCGCCAATAAAAAATGCAGCGGACTTGAGCGGCGCACTAGTTACGCCAAGCTCTTGAACACGTGGAACAGAGTCAGGGAGAGGTGTCGGGTCCTTGTAGGGCTGGCTGCCAGAGGCGCTGTCGCGAAAGCCGCTCATCGTCGTCGAATACGTGCGGTCAACTTCGGAATGTAGACGATTACCTTTCTTGATCGAGCGGAGTTTGCCGTATCCTCTCTGTTCTGCACGTCAAGCCAAGATGGCAAGTCTATGCTACAACTCTTAACTGAGCATAACGTCCTGATAATAAGATGATGGCAGCCTCCAAGAGCAGCCCCGAAAGTCTACCAAATTTTGGTTAAAACGCATCAGGTCACGGTCTTCCTCACAGTTTCACAATCTGCAACGATCGTGTTGCTTAAGGATGAGGCGCTTTCAGCACTCACATCTCGCGTCGCAACTGAGGATGAGAGCTTCCCTCATGTATACAACACAGACGACTTTGAGCTGGCGCGCTCAGTGAAAGAGAAGGAAAAGAGCAGGTCAGGGGTGACTTATGAGGTCCTTGAGGCAGACAAGACTATCAGAGGACTGCTAGTGAACTGGGAGGTGCTATATTTTCAGTTTAGAGACCAAGACGGTGAGTATATCATGCGAAATCTCAGGTTCCTTGTTGCGCTAGTGCTTGACTTTCGTGTCTCTGCCAGGCAATTTGATGCCAGTTGAAGTCTCCCAGCCTTCTCTCGTTGATGACGAGGAGGAAGAGGTTCCAGCGAGCAAAGGCAAACGCAAGGCGCCATCAGAATAGGTATCCAACGTCGTACTGAAGTTCTGAATATTAAATTGCAAGGATATACTACGAAGAGCATGCAGAGGTGTGGTCAGGTCATGAATATACTGCAGACAGTATTATGACCGCCATGGGCGCGGAGTGTATGGGAGCAGCGCAGCAGCCACCCGCCGGCCCTCTTCCGCGAGTAAATTATACGTCGAGCATGCGTTTCTCTGGAAGTACGAGCAGATTAGCGCTACACTCGCAATAGATATGTAGTAAACCCCACCGTATCCATAATGTCAAGCTGTATTCCCAATTCCTTCAAATAACCCCTTATACTTGGCGGTGGAAGTTCCATGCGTCTCCCAGTACCAAAGACCAAGATTTCTATTCCGTGTTCAGTGCTGGACGGCCAGCAAAACTTCGAACGCACCTGGTTTCGGGACAACAGTCTCAAACACACTCCAATGCTCGCGATTCCAACCATCCCATAGACGCGGGGGAACGTCCCACAAGAAGACTTTTCCATCCAGGAAGATGCATGCAGATGGAAGGATGAGTCCGTCTGCAAGCTGGATACCTGCTGATGTTATGGAACTAACTTGCACGGGGGGCGGAATATCCCCTGCAAGCATGTTCGTGAACGCCGTTGGACGGTCGACCTGGCGAATTGGAGTGGTGTGCAAGGTCCGTCGTAACAGTGAGTTGCGGAAGTTGCGTATGGTGAACGTAGACATCGTTGCAGTACTTATAAGTCACTAGCTCGCAGCTCAAACGCTGACAGTTGTAGTGTTTTCTGCCAACAATGCCAATCAAAGGCTAAGAGCCTGGACAGCTGCCGTTTATTTCGCAGTTTATTTCATTTACCACAACATGCACAAATAAATGTGACAAGCCACCGTCCAGCGTTACGAACCAAATTGGATACATTGCGCGACCTCACGCCACACGGTGTCAAAACCTTCGTGCTCGCTGTAGGCAACAGCGAGCTCAAGTATTCTACCATTTCAATAAAAAATTTGTACATTCTCATGGACTAAAATCATTCAGCATGTATTTATTACAGTGAACAAAATAGATAGTATCTGATGGCCAATAATGAACAGTTTGGAGTAGCGAAGCACGAAGGCTGTGAATTGGACCTTGTTGTTGGTCGCAGTTGATCGTGATGACAGCGCTGCCCAGCGCCGCCGCAAGCCAATCTCATGGACATGTCACGAATGCGTCACTCATTGTCACCGCAAGTCACACATTGCCACGCCACATACAGAAACAAACTGAGAAATAAACTCGAAATAAACGGCAGCTGTCCAGGCTCTAAGCGCTAAAAGCTTGTGCCTCCTGTTACCTTTTATGTAAGTAATCCACCACCCTACGGAACCATACTATATGCACGACTGTCTGCTCATTCCAGAGATTCTAGAACAAATTTTCTGTTTCATTTATCCCCTCAGCACGGACAGCGGTTCACAATTCCAACGAAGAGTCGCGCGACGTTCTCTGGCCGCTCTCTCTCGTGTCTGCCGTTCCTTCAACAATATAGCTTTAGATGTGCTATGGGCCCAGCTCAAGGATTTAGAACCACTCTTACACTTGTTTTCCACAGGATCTATGGACTAGAACCGGTGATCAAAAGATTGTATGTACTGATAGTACCCGCCGCAATCATCATAACCCATCATACTGACTGCATTTCATTATGTCACTATCAGCTCATACGGAGACCTGTGACCACAGCAGATTGGTCGGTCTTCGAGCGATACTCATCTCGAGTGCAAATCCTGGGAGATACCGATTCAGATATCCTCGGAGGCATAGATGCGGAGTTCATATACGCCGTGATGAGTTTTTGTTCACAGTCGCTCCTGGTGCCGAACCTTCAGGTACTCTACTGCAGAGGATATCCTCGTGATCTCCATTTATGTATGCGTTACCTCCTGGGTTCTAACCTCATCTATCTCTGTCTGCTTCCGCCATCAGGAGATTTTTGGACCAGCAGCATGTCTTCAGTGTTATCAGGTCTCGGTAGGCACTCACCACGACTGGAAGTCGTTGAAGTCATACAATGTCAAGTGCCTCCTAATGTCGCTGAGCTTGCTCTCTGTGGGTTCCCGCACTTACGGAAGGCATCACTCGTCTTGCCCAACGTCGGAGATTCGTCCTGGCTATCCCGTCTCGTAGGCCTTCAGGAATTATATATCCACTTCGCGGGACTTTTCTTTCCCGTCTTGAAGTATCAACTCCGTACCTGTACCCTGGACAAATTGGTCATCGGCTCGCGTAATCTGACCATCACCGCAACTATAGTAGAAGAGTGGGTCGTTCCATGCAGAGAGCTGCAGCTCAATTGCACTTGTGCTGAATCTGCGGTCGCCTTTGAAAATGCTCTTCGCTCTTTGGACAATCGTCTACTTTGCGATGTTCTCGAGCGTATTTTACTAGACGTAGGCAACCTCGATGAACATATCGACAACTTTTTCACCCTCCGCACATTCACTCCACTCATGCGCTTCTCCGGGCTGAAAGAGGTTGATCTTTCGTCATTGTGTATATCATTGCTCGATGATCATGCACTCGGTTCGATCGTCGAGTCCTGGCCACGCCTCGAGTGCCTTCATCTTGGGACCAAATATTTATGGAAGACACCACCCAAAATCACATTTCGGGGCTTTGTAACCGTGCTATCGTCTTGCCCGGATCTCAGGGAACTTGGTTTGGTATTCAATGCCAAGAAGGTAGATCCGCCTACGGATGAGAAACCAGGAGGCGGGATTTGCAACACAAATATTACCACTTTTGATGTCGGGTTCTCTCCGATTGAAAAACCACTGCCAGTCGCCATCGCGCTTTCGGCGATCTTGCCGTACTTGAGAAAGATCGACGTCGAGTTCGGCCCAAGGAATACCGACCTAAAGGCACGAGAGGCTAAGTGGAGGGAGGTATTGGAACACATTAGGGTTTGCATGTTCGACACCGCGGGTTTGGAGTTCAATGTTATGATGCAGAGAAGATCTATTCGAAGAGCTACTACTTACAAAGATTTCCTCCACGTGTTCCATCTGACGAGTGGAACAGGTTCAAATACTACAAGCGAAGTGAGGAGGAAGAACTCAGTCTTAGTTTGAAAAAGGGGAACAATAGTTGAGACAGTGAAGAAGTGGTCGAAACAGAAGTGGTCGAGTAACAGATGTCTCGTGATAGTCCAAAGATACTTACCTATGATGGAGAATGCCTTCCTCTCGTAGGAAAAGTATCCTTAGTAGTAGACAAGTAGTAGAGAAGGTTTTATTCGTTATCTCATTTTACACTGAAGTTGACGATTTCACCCAAGCACTAGTGAATATGGTCAAGCTACAATGAAAGCAATAAATACAGCAAAGCGACAGATGTAAGGGTCATAGAGCACGACGCGAGACCGAATAATATCGCAGCCGGTGATGCAGAGCGAGGATGAGATATGCATGCAAGTACTGGTCAGACGAATAAAAACAAGAGGGTCCATGCAGCAGTCATTAACGAGCCAATAAATCTATACCAAATCTGGTTTAGGAAAGCACTAATCCACCGACCCTTGACGCACCGAAATCTCCATAGCCATCTCCATTCATGACCCCTCGGCCCTTGTCACAACATCCTCCACCCGGCTCTCGTCCCCTCCTTCCTCACTCTCATCTTCCAAACCTTCCTCAGCACACCGCTTGCAGGAGCATGCAAATCGCCATCCCCTCACGAGCTCCATGCGCCGACGCCGACGCGCTTCCTCGAGTGTCTCCCCAGAGTGCTGCGATACATCCACGTACGCGACGGAAATTTCGTCACCTTTTTGAAGTGCGCGGGTGGCGGTAAGTTGCAGTTGTGCAGTGCCAGTTGGGAAGAAAGGCTTGGCGGAGGGCGCGCAGTTATGTGAAATCTGTGGGTCGATCTACTTAGAAAGGGTTCGCTGAAGAAGACTTACGACTCACGTAGGATGACACTGCGTAAAAGCCCGTACCAACCTGCTTGGAGGTACCGCAGGGCGTGCGGGTTTTCTCGACGTCCTCAGGGCGAGCAGCTGTCTCCGGCTACATTACAATTTGAGAACACAAGGATACTCAAAAGCCAAAAAAACCCTGACCTTATCCTCCCTTCCCTCACCAAAGTATACCCCATAGGAGTTGTACGACATCTTCCCGACAAAGGTTGCATGTCGCTCTTCCGTAAGGAATTGTTCAAGTCCTGGGAGCGCCGTCTGCAGCACATCCTTCAGCACGCTAGTCTCGCGGTCTGCAGGTTTCACCTCGAGGTATCTTAGACGCTCGAGGTGATCATACAGCGAGTACTCCCCACCGTCCGTCAGCACCGGCTCAGAAGCAACGCCAGGTATTATCCCGCGGGGCAACATCTTGGCTGTCTCCGCGCTGACCTGCCGCGCAACGAACCGTGCCACCAGTTCCGATGCGGCTCTTTTCGTCTCTACGAGATACTCGACGAATGCCTTCTGGGCGTTGTCCCGCGCCTCACGTAGTGTGCCTCCCACTTCGGGCGCCAGGGCGGCGGGTAGGGGCGACTCGAGCGTGAAGAGCAGAGTCTGCGAGTGTGCTTTGTGCTGGGTCTGGCAGTCGGATGAGCAGTAAACGCTGTTGAGACGATCAGACTCTGGACGGATGGGATCATTTTCGATGTGGCGCAGGCAGTAGCTACAGTGTGTGCCTTTGCCTTGAAGATCAGCGTCGAGGACGGCCACAATTGGATCTTCCTGTGGAGGCGATTATAACGGATTTAAGACACGCGGAACAGGTGATGTACCTTGTAGATGACTTCGCCGGCCTCGAAGTCTTTTGTGACAACAAGGACTTTCTTCGACATAGTCCCGCCCTTGCCGTCAGGGACATCGACAGTCTCAACTGCGACATTCATCGCCTTCGGCGGGAAGAACGAATAATACCCTATCTCATCTTTAGTCCCACACTGAGAACACACGCCCAAGCAGCGCACCTTCAACTCGGTCTTTGACCTAACGGTAACGACCAAAACATGAAACAAAACTCATTATCAGATACCATTTAAACAGCCAAGAAAGAGATATGCAATATGACAGATAAGGGGTTAGGGAGCAGGCTACAGGGCTAGCATACGCGCGACTCGTAGTCGTGGTCACAGGGTAGGGCTCTGACTCCCCGGGTCTGTGACCTCGTCCCACTCTTGTGAGGATGCTTCCGAGGGTGGGCCCCCGCGTGAAGGACTTGATTCGTCCTCCTCGTCAGATAGTGGGCCGATTTTCCCCTCTGCCAGTGAAGGATCATTACTCACGTCCAAATTGGTAAGTTCCATCACAAGCTGTAATGGGCGGTCAGCACATTCGGTAGTCATCAGAACGCAGACGTACTTGAAAGACGGGCGGTGGGACGGTCTTCTCGTAAATTACAATCAGTTCCACCGGTGATGGATACACACGCAACGCGCGATAGAAACACATCGCGGCAGGTAGGTGGTAGTTGGGACCTTAGAAGTCACTCAAAGAGAAATCCCACCAAAAACGAAATGTTAAATACCTTGTGCACACAATTGCTCACCCATACCAACTTGCTTCATGAAATATTGCTCCTTTTCTTCTGGCCCAGGTGGCACCTCTTCATTACGCACGCTCTCCAGCGCACTCCGCAAGTCATCTGCGTTCACTCCCCCAGCGGCGGGCTGACCAGATTCAGACGGTGTCTGGCTCTTCTTGACACGCTTTTTTTCCTTCCCTAGAACTCCACGTCAGCTGTGCAACAAAGGTACTACAAGTGAAAACTTACGGAGCTGTTTGCGGAAAGTAGCGTCGGTTCTCCGCTTATGGTCGAAGTACACAGCATAAGCAATGATGCCGCCGACTGCGACGCTCGCAACGGTCATCATTGTCGTGGACCTGTTCATTTTGTGCAAGTAGCTGCAGGAGGAGAAGAACGAAAAGGTTTCACGTCACTTGGCCACTTGGCAAGAGAGGAAATTCGGCAAATTGGATTATGTCAGCAACTCCTACACGTTGAAGATTGTTCGCGAGACGTTTCGTGAGATGCAAGCCAGTGCAATAAATAAGCTAAGATATACAAATTTACAAGACGATAAATATCTACTACATCCTGTTCCAGTCGGCAGGCAAATCACATTTGCAAACATGTCTCCGACACACATTAGCCCCTGGAGCCCTGCAAGTCGCTCCATGCATAGCATCATGCGCCAATTCGATCGGGCACTCGTAGTCCACGTGGATTCGTCCAAGTCCATAATTATCTTTCTCCTGCTCAAGTACAGCTTTCCTGAATTCTGGGAGTTGAGGATAAGAATATCTGATGGCACTTTTTCCAGAGTCCACAGTTTCGAGTGGCCCGTTGCCCAAGCAGGCTTTGAACATGGCTTGTGAGACGTGAGCAACGACACGGCAGCAGATATTAGGTGTGGACTTGCGATCGTATCCCTGTTTCTCTAATTTCTTCCAATCTATGGACGCGAAAAATGGGTGACTGCGAATCGACTCCCACTCGGGCCTCATGTTATGGTGTTTCGGGGCGAAAATCTGATATGGAGTTAATGCCAGGGTCGATGGCGTGAAGGGAACGACGTACAGAAAATAGAAGATCCTTGGCGTCATTATCATGGACGAGATCTATTTCTTCCCTCGGTCTTATGAAGGCTAGTCTGCGCTCCCCGTCGTAACCCGCGGGTATCTTGTGGTCGTAGCCAAACTTATGCGTTCCATCACTGTGATGATATATGGAATACCAGTGCTTTCGAGACGAATAAGCCAGGACGATCAACATCTAAGAAGAATTACTCACTCCACCATTCATTAAGAAAAGCTCTAGTAAAATGGCACCATAAGTCCAGATGTCCGTCTTGAAGTTATATCCCTTGACTTCATCGTCTTCTTCGAATCGTTCCGGAGGAAGATAACCATCTGTACCCGATATACCGTACATGCGTGCGTTGTGGAATTGCCGATAATTCAGTTTGCGATCCATTACTCGGGCGTTTCCAAAATCTGCAAGGCATACGTGACCAGACGGAGTGACCAGCACGTTTTCCATCTTCAAGTCCAGATGTACGATGCGCAATTTGTGGAGATGCTGGATGGCAAGAAGCTTTGGGAGAAGCGGGACGAGTCAGATTGAACGTTCACGCAGAGCATAGGAAGTGCTCACAAGCTCGGCAGCAACAAGACGCAATTGCCAATGCATGAATCCGAATCTTGCCCTAGTGCGAAGGGTTTGCGGGTAGAATCTCTGGAGGATGTTTAACAGCATGCTGGATGATTAATATTGACCAGTAAAACGCACCATAACGAAGTAAAAATTGTCCTTGTCCTCAAAGGCATGCAACAAGGGAGTCAAAAATGGAGATCGTTCTTCGGTGACACGCTTGAACGCTTCGTATTCAGCTCTGATAGCTGCAGCCGCTCTCGGTGAACCTTCGAACAGTTGTTGCAAATTCGGCCGTTCGTCTTTGGCGGAGCAAACAAATTGCGCAAGCAAACCGGCCTTGTCAATGACCTTGATCGCGACTTCTTCTTTGCCGTCCTTGATGGCATACCAGACATAGCCGAAACCACCACTGCCGACCTGTGCCGTGGCGATGTACTTGTGTCCACCTGCCTGAATGGAATAGGCAAGGTTCCCATTGTTCGAGATGCTTTTGATAGTTACTGCGCCTGAGTCATGTTCGATGTTACTGGTCTGTGCTACCTTAGGTCTCGGTGGGTGGTTATGCGATCGGAAATTCAAGGTAACGCGTTCAAGAATTGGGGACATGTCGGCAAGGTATGCTCCGGTCTCGCCTCGTGAAGGTCGTGGTAGAGCACCGTTGTCGAGGGCCCACTTGGGAATTTCTCGTTGTGATTTTAAGGGGGATCCCAGGCCCGAAGGACGATGTACATCTTGTGGACCCTGCTGTGTGGATTGTGCGGATGCTTGGACTCCTGGTTCCCTATCTGCAGGAAGCTTCAACCCAGGTGGATGTTGCGGAGGCTGATCCTCCACACGTGGGGCAGGCGATAGTGGCACGTCAAGTGGATGTTGTGGAAATAGAAAACCATATTGCTGAAGGCCCAGGTGTGCGTTCTGGGAGGAAGGTTCATCGGGGATAGTAGAGACCGTGGATGGTATGACAGATTCAACAGCGGGTCCAACAGACGATCCTGCGATGTGAACGAGTGGTTTCGCGCCAGTACGCTGTTGAAGAGTCTCGATGTCCTTGCTCTCGATAGTCTGCATCGTCCGAGCCAAAATTGGTGTTTCGACAAGTGTCGCGGGCGCTGTGCGAGGTTGAACCTCAACTATGGATGCTATATATTCAATAGTCGTGATGTCGTCATCTCGGGCAGTATCCGTCAGAGAGGCAGGATGGGTTATGGTAGTCATGTTCAGGGGTTGTTGTTCACCTAACTGGACGGTAAGCATCCGTGTGAGACATCTCCAAGACTATCGATGACTGCATACCTTGAGGGCCGATTGTGCCGAGTCTGAAGTGACCTAGTCCTTGAACAGAAGACGGCGCGGAATCAGGAATTGTGCCAATCTCCGTCGGTTGTATGGCAGTTGATTCGATCCTGAATCTAACAGGAGAATTCGGCAAAGAAGTCTCGATAAGCGGAGCAGGTCCCTGGGCAGTGTTCGTGTCTGTTTCACAATTTGTGCTAAGAGTGGAGAGTGCTTGTCCTTGTTGGAGGGACATGTGGACGCCATCGCCAGCGGACAAGACCACATGGAATCGGAGGGTAACATTGAGCGGAGAAGTCGCTTGAGTAGCCGGGGACCGTTCCGCTAGCGGAGTAGCACGCCGTGTGATATCGCCCCTAGACGACGACTGATCAGGTAAGAGGTTTGATGCAGGAGTGGCGACGTCCTGCGCAGTGGCAGATCCAGATGTCTTTGATATCTTGAAGATGCGAGTAAGCAAGTGTTTGAGGACCATGATAGGGATGGGTGGCGTTGTAGTGATGTGTGAGCTGTGGTGCTGGATAAACAAAGGTTAAATACGGCTCGGACATAGTTCTACGCCACTAGCTAGTGTGGCCAAAGCGTCGTTCGCTTTGCAAGCTAGGAAAGCGGACCACACTTTGGCACACCGCAAAGCGTCTAACATCTAGAGACAATTATAAGACCACCCCCTGATCGGGACCTGCCGCAGAGAAAAAAAGACGTGCCTCGTATATCTTACGTAATCTAAAATTGGTGAGAAAGGTTTAGCTTTGCCTTGAGCGTCAAGCTGTAGGGTCACCAGGACCAAAGCCAAGCCAAAGCGGCACGCAGTATCGAGTCTCGACCTAGAGGTGAGAAGGAATCAACTGTTGTTGTCAAGCATGCCCTTAGTGGACCAAATCGAGAGAGTTTTGTCATCTGGTGTCATGAGCCAGATTAATACCACCCTAGATATCGTCAGAACATCCTACCGCGCGCTAGAGCCTTTCACAAGTCAAAGCAGAATGACAATCAGCTTAGTCCTCGTAAGGTGACCATGAGGGAGTTGGTAGTGAGGAGCCGGAAAGGTCCGCGGCGCCTTTGGATGTTGTTCTCACGGGCGTGCAAAGGGCCACTGTAGTGGAGGGAGCTCACACCGAAACATTCCTCAAGGCAAGGCATTTCTGCAGGGAAATACCCCAACGCCGGGAGGGACAACCTAGAAAACAATCTACTGGTCATGAGCGACCTGGATGCTGCCAGTCAATCCAAGTTGACGACGTCTGGCGACGACCAAGGACAACCACACCAAGCTCACAATTTATCATCACAGGCGGCTGCACATCTTTTCCACCAAGAGGATTCACATCAGCCTCCTCTTTCCCTCGATTTTACTGGTCTATCTGGAACTGAGGATACTCTAGGAAATCATGCTGTCAATCATATTGACCTCCATGACCCACGCGACTCGCTTATAGGTGACCTTCACCGTGTTGGAGACCACTCCAAACTTGACGAAATGACAATGCTTGAGGCTGTGAACCCTTCTGACACACACGAGGATACACAGGAAAGTCGAGACTCAGATCCTGATATTAAGCGTGTCAAGGTGAGCCGTGCACATCATCTATCACCCGTCCAATCACCTTTCCACATGTCGGCATCTTGCTTCTCGTCCTTGTATGGTTGGTTAAACCATGCCTGGAATGGGTCGTTTCAACAACGTGGTGTATGTACCTTGGCGCAGACCAACTTGCTACGCACGCACTAGCAAGAGTGCCGACGCTCTTACTCGTTCATCAGTGCCTGTCTTGTTTTCATGAGTTCATTAAGGGCCAACTCTGACCGACCTTTGCCACGTTCTACAAAGGTTTACAAACTCATCGGCTCACAATGGGCTGACCAAGGGACCGCTTTTTGCTACGGTCAATTCGAGAACGAGACCAACCAAGCTTTCCTTATCGCTCGCTCCGAAGTCCATTTCGACAAACTCATCCTGACTACTCGCATCCGCACAACTGACGTCTATCAACGCCAACAAGGTGCGTTTTTATATGTATTTAAAGCATCCCTGACACCTACTCACACGACCTCCAGATACATTGATTGTCTGGACCGAACCAGACGGTGCAGATTACGCCTTGAGCTTCCAGGATGCCGAAGGGTGTTCAGAGGTGTGGAATTTCATCATTGAGGTCCAGCGTCACATGAATGTCGTTGGTATGTACAACCCTTGACCCATGCCGCACTGCTTCTATTCTGGTCTCCTTCTGTTGCACTATCTAACTTTCACGCCTTTAGGAGAAAGTAGTGTTGGTTCCTCATCTCCACGCAGCGAGCACTCGACGACAGCAGCCATTATCCGTTCTGGCCACTTGCCTCAGCCGGAACTTGGGAATATACCCGATATTGAACGTGCAATAAAAACATTAGTGCGTGGTCAGGCGATTAGGGAGAGAATATGCGAGTATATTCAGCGCGAGGTCCGTCACCAAATCTCCATACTCAGATGGACAGCTTAACTTCGAGTAGGAATATATCAAGAAGATGATCGAGGTCTTTAATATGGCAGAAGACTTAGAGAATGTCGAGAATCTTCATGCGCTATGCAGCCTCATGCAAACCATACGTGCGTTCATCTACCGCCTTCGACACATAGTCGTTGATGATATTTTATAGTTGTAATGATTCATGATCATGGACTATATGAGCACGTCCTCGATGATAGCGTTTTCTTTGGTGCCGTGGGCATGCTTGAATGTATGTTGCATGTTATCCACTGGTGGTACACAAACTTCGATTTAACATGTTCAAAGATGATCCCGAGTTCCCAAATCACAAAGCAAACTACCGAGAGTTTCTCCACGTAACCTCCAAATTTCACCAACCTATTCCCATACAAGACATTATGATTCAGAAGAAAATTCACCACACCTATCGTTTACAGTTCCTCAAAGACGTCGTACTTGCGCGCTGCTCTCGACGACTCCACCTTCAACGTCCTCAACTCTTGCATTATCTTTAACCAAATCGACATAATCAACCACGTGCAGCAAGACACCATGTTTCTCCGCGAAATATTGTCGCTGTATGTGAACGAGGAGGTTTTGACGGGAGGGAAAGACAAGGATGAGAAGCGCGAGGAGATGGACGTCGACAGCAAACCCAAAGGCGCTCACTGCGAATGGCTCCACATCGACCGCAAGACCTTTCTCATTTGGCCCACCTGATAATCTCTCGGAGAATGAGATGGCCCTCCGTAGAGAGGTCTTGGTGCTCATACAACAGCTTTGCGTCATGGGTAAAAACGTGCCGCTTGCTGCTCGTATATCCCTCTTCCGATCCCTTGTCAACCGAGGCATCCTTTTCGCAGTCCAGTGGGCGTTCTCGCTTCCAGAGAAGGACCCGGAAGCGAAAGCGACAATGAGCATTGCAGGTGAAGTGATGTCTGCGCTGCTCGATCACGATTTAAATGGTGTTCGAAATCACATCACCAAGCAAGCCTCAGCTATTGAGAGGGAGAGTAAGGAGGGGAGACCGATGGGAGAGCAAGCCGAGACTCTTCTACGGATCATGTGCAGAGGTGTTGATACAGACTCGCGATTTGGCATTGCAATGTCAAGTCGGAGACGCGCTGAAGACCATGTTAGATGTCTCTCCCAAAGATGGTCCTGATATGACACCCGTGAGTCTCGTTTAGATTTGCAAATTAGGCCTATCTCACAGCACTTCCAGGCTGGTTTGAACGTCAAACTTCTTCGTCCGAAAGACGATCCAGGAACCGAGAAATTCCTCGATTATTTCTACAGGAGATGCATAGAAGTTCTATTCAAGCCCCTCAACGACATTCCCGAGTTCAAGGCTCAGACTGGTTCGTTTTCAATTGCCGTGTAGGTCCCGTTTTGCAACTGATTCATTGTATTCGCAGAGCCAATGCTGAGGCTTTCGCGCGAGAAGACTAACCTTTACCTATACTTATGCGACCTAGTGTGCAACTTTGCTCAACAGCATGGTTTCCGCATTCACTTTTATATGCTTTCCTTCCACATCTCTGCTCGTATGGCCTCGTTCCTGAGAGCCCGTGACAAGCACTTGCGTCTCGGTATGTCTCTTGTTCCTGTCGTGTGAAGTTTATACTGACAGGAGAGCGCAGCTGCCTTTCGTTTCTTCCGCATATGCCTCAAGGTCAACAACCCCAATTTCATGGTTCACCTTATGAAACTAGACGTATTCAAACCAATCCTGGATCTCACGATACAGGAGTCTCGGCGGGATAGTTTACTAAGTGCCTCATGTCAGGAATTCTTCGAACATATGCGTCGTGTGCGTCATCTTCTCGTTCTCCTTGCGTCTAGCTGATTATATGGTATAGGAAAATATTAAAGACCCGATTAATCACTGCATGACGAAGCATGAGCCATCGGTACGACAGCTAGCTGCATCACCACTCACTGGCCACAGGTTTATGTCCTTCATTCGACGTTGGGAGATCAACATAGAACCTCCACCCAAAGAGGAGTCACAGCCTGTCAAGTATGTCATTATTATCTGATGCATTGGCCATTACTCATGCTTGTCACAGGAGTCTCCGAGATCCCCGACATATGGGTCGAAATATTGACGTCGAGGAGGAAGACTACTTCAATGCTGATGATGAGGAAGGCGATAACCATGCATCCTTGATTTCTTCCCAAGTCGGGGGCCGTGACCCATATGATGAAAACCCTCCATTCATCTCTCCTCATTTACGTGGACGCTCGTCGTCACCTGTGCACACTGCATTGAAACGGAAGCGGCGCGGCGCTATGGTTGGAAAAGGGTTTCGTCCACAAACGCTTGTGCTTCCTCGCACTCCTCCCCTAAAATCTCTCGTAGATTACCGTGACGAAGATGAGGAAGAAATTGGCCCACCCTCACCTAAAGTGCCCCAAGCACCAATATCTAAAGCTACTGCGACAGGCAGCCCACGCAGCTCTCCCCTTTCGCCCGCTGCAGACATACCACCCAGTCCCAGATTGTCGCATCGACAAATTTCATCACGCCCACCTCCTCTTCTTCGGCGGTCCTCTTTGGATGAAGAGGATAACCTGTTGGAGTCTTTACTTCGTTCTAAGTCTATTGCCCCATCTCCTTCGAACGCCTCTTCAAAGGCATCCTCCAAGCTTTCCATGCCGTCAATACGGCTTGGCGACAAGCGGAGGAGAGAGGATGAGGAGGATGAGCAACTAGACCTTTTGGCGAACAAGTCAAAACGACCTGATCTAGGTCCACGGAAGGACCCTGAGCCCTCGAGCGGTAGAGCAAATGCGGTGAAGGCTGGGGATGATCCACCGAAAAAGTTCAAGCTTGCATTACGAGGTATCGTAACTGCAGCGCCGCAACTCTCGACACCTGTACCTTCAGAACCTGGTGCAAAAGACGGGGATACTGGTTAGCTAGTTATCTTTCATGTGCTTATAGATCGTACATTCGTTAATTTTATTCGAGGGAACGCGGAATAAACACTACGTTGTTTGAGCGTCAAACAAGGCTATGTAAAATCTGGAAAATTGCCCATATGTTATTGGGGTGCTTTAGGCTCATCGAGCGCCTCAAACGATATCCCACACCTCAATCCTCTTCATCCATCTATGAGCGACGCGCACCGGCCGCCTGCAAACCATCCGACCTGTGCACCCATCGAACAAGATGTCTCTTGCCGAAATACCATCGACCGGAAGTGGACATGGCACCACACGTATCGTTGCTCGCGCTCTCCTAGCGGCTTGTGCTTCTTCCAATGTATCCTCGTCACCGGACGCAAAGTCGGTGTATCGTAGAGATGCTGCGGTAGTCCGTACTAGCGACGTGATCTCCCGACGCTTCTTCAACCTCTCCCCTGTTCCCTCCCCAAGCATGACGGAAATGAACTCGGCTTCAGGAGGTTGAGGCGAACGAACACTCAGTGCAGCTCGTGCGCGGAACCTAGGCATTATAGATGTTTCTGTGACTTCTTCTGGATAGAAAACGAAGCCCTTTGTCGATCCATTGAATGAAGAGTCCATCACCACTGTAGGCGGGGATGGATCCACAGGATGGATATGTGATCCTAGTATCCTAGTGGCGATGCCCCCAGTGGAGGGACTATCCCGGGGCAGCAAAGTCAATCGCACGAGACCGAGGAATGTCTTTTGGTCATCCGTACGATTATGGAAAGAAGCGGTGATTGTGATGCCTTCGTCATCGTGATAGCCGCCTTCTCCAGCAGAACGAGGACATAGATAAGGAAACATGGGGTCGTGAACAATCACTACATTGGATAGCTTGCTACCAACAACACCCTCGTGGCTACGTTGAAGGCGCGCTGTAGACGTATTTGGATTAAGATTGTCAGCCGGGCCCTGCATTTTGCGTTCATAGGGCTCGTCGGGTGGGGAAGGAGGGATCTCATATGCTTCAACCAAGGTGTGAGTCGATGACGCGCGTAGCAATAACAAGTGTGAGGTGCACGAAAGCATAGACTCGACTGGACCTGGTGAAGCCATATCCTGACAAACTAGTAATCAGCCAAGGTGTACGCAGATAGGATATGTGCTTTACATCGTGTGTCACAGTGAATGGTGTGAATGTTTCAATGTCAAGGCAAAGAATGTGGTCACTCTTGGGTCCTGGACTTCTGAAAGTGCCACCTCGCGCGTACTTGATGGCAATTAGCCTCGGACCAAGCGACACCTCTCGAAGACTAGATAGATGCATGTCATGCCTTGTGAAAACTTCTTGCAGTGTGATGTGCGGTTGAGAGCCTTTCGAGCCGACTTGGAACCGAAATACCTTCCTGTATCAAAACCGACGTTAAATTTTACCGACATCCAAAAAAAACAATGACAGACAGCGCGAAGAAATTCTCCACCAAAATCACAAACGCGATACGTTCTCCGTTCATCCGCGTGCTTTGGACGCAACGGAGGTCAAAAATCATACCGGATGTCGTATACAACACAGTTGAATGTTTGGCATAGAGCTGCAGCACTTCTTCGCCTGGGTCACTTCCCTTGTCTGCATCCAGGTCAAAACATCTGACAGGTGCCTCTGAGGAGCAGATGCTGGTGACAATCAACCAACGGCTGAAAACGAGGCCGTAGGGGGTGTGATTCCCTGTGGCATCCGGATAAAGTTCGACTGTTCTTCTGCGAGCAACCCCAGGCAGTGGAAGCTCCTTGTTGCCGAAATTTAGGGTCCGGGCATTAGATCTCTTACTATCCAATGGCGATTTTGCCATCTCGAGGTCCATTTGTACACCAGCGATCGAATTTCTCACTGGAAGTTAGCCAAGACTGAAGGTAACTTGCTGAGTGGGTAGACAGCAGCGCAGGAATGCGTGGACGTGAGGATGTGCGGTACATAATATACCAGGTTTTGTCGCGGAGCACGGCCGATTTGAGTGTCTTGGACACCTCATAGATTTTTTTCAATCAAAGCCACAGAATACGAGAGAGAACATACTCTTTGCAACCTGACGACATCCTTCACTGATAGGTAGCTGAAAATTTGGTAAAGTAAGGCTTCTGGCAGTGACTCAAATGAGATCACAGCTTGAATCATCTCGAAAGAAGTGCATGACAGGCCTTTGCCATTCGGTCGGAAAGCTTTGCGCACTGAGGAGAAGGAGATGTGCATGATGTTCACATGAAACAACGTTGCAAGCTCCGAGTCAGCTTGTGGCAACCAGGCTTCGCGTGCGACGTGCGTGCGCAAGCGTCAATACGCAGTAAGCACCGCATGTTCTAGGCGTCCAGCATCCGGATCAAAGTTGTGCGTGGCAGGCTCCTGCGGCTGGGAAATCAAATGCATCAGTTTCAAGTTAGTACCGAAATTCTTTCCTCACTGATAAGTACTAGTGTGCACGATGAATTCAAGGAGTTCGCTGAGTTGCACATCCATGCAAGACTCAAGTGGATCGGCGGGAGTAGCAGTGGTTCAAACATTTAACGCCGATCAATCAGTTCTCCAATTGCAAAGTCCCCTGAAACGTGGATGGGAAAATAATCCACAAAGCTTTCTGTTCATAACCATGTGCATCCACTCAACGGACCTATAACGTTGAGGCAAACCGATGGTTCGATCTTGAAAAATAAACGAAGCCAGCTACGACGAACGTGGATCTTTTGATAGACTATCATCTATGGTTGTTTTAGAAGACCCAATTTATTGTCTTCGTGTGGCTCTGTTCGGGCACCCCCTTGTCAAGCTGTTTAGAGATAAATCCACAAGTGCTGGCACGGGATGGATAGCCAGCCCAACGACCTGACCATGATTCTCCCGGTGGCAGCGGGCCAAGACAAGGCCAGGAGATGTCGAAGGTCTCCGTGAATGGCAAAGAATGAACATAGGATCATACACCAGCTGTATATTGCACCGTTCGTCGATCAAGTTATTCATTACGGGTAGCTAAATGCTGGGACCTCGACTGCCTCGGTCACGTTCAAGTTGTGCGTCGGGGAGAGAAGTCCATGACACGCGTAAAATGATCGCGGCGCGAGGTACATGAAATTATGGGTCACGTCGGGAAAGGTGGACTCGTGAAAGAAGGACCTCTGGGTAATCTGTGTTTGGCTGATGCAACACGAAGCCGAAATTCTTTGCTGTACTATTCTCAGCCGCCAAGCATGAGCGATGCATCCTGAGCTGGACTAACAGAGGTTCTTACTCCAAACGCAAGCACGTTCCCCGTTGACCCGTGTGTTCTGAGGCGCACCAGAAGTAGAAACTTCTACCAGCGGAAACGACAAAGTTCCGGGATTTTCAGACCGTTGAAAAGGCGCTTTCCATCCAGATCTAGATCCTGATACCATAATTATTAGTATGCGGCTTTGGACAAACGAAAGCCAGCTGGCGACGAACCTGTCCCTGGTAAGCAAAATGCACATACGATACACCATCGTACGGTTACTGATCAGTGACGACGATGGCACACGAACATAGCTTAAGAAGTTGGAACCATGTGGTACGCAATCGAAATTGATTTCAAAATGAGACAGACACCGTATACTTGGACACATGACTGTTCCTATAGCCTAAGGCCTCGGGAGTTGGCGGAAGCTGATTGGAACCGCTCTGCGCCCTTGGAGCTACGCCATAGAAATTGTTTATTAGGCAAGCTACATAGACATGAACTGCGGACCCATAGCGTCGGGGTGCGCTGGAGATCGCACCGATGATCCGCTTCATTCTCTTCGGAGACTCCTGGTCATCTTGTCCAAAATGGTAAGAGCTTACTTGACTTGGTGCTTCATTCTCGCTCGTCTAGGCAGGTCCATCCGGGGAAGAAAATGTCGGGTTTCATTCTAGCCTTGTTCTTCCTTGTTCTTCCAGCATATCGGTGACTTCTGGTGACTTAAACAACATGTGACTTAGAAGCACTTGAGATCAGGGCTGGCTTACCTGGACCGACATCCGACAGCTACTCATAGTAGCCTATACATATATAGTCGCTTGGGAACAATTAATCAAACGCCTGACTCGGGCGAACGTCTCCCCTATCTTCTGAATCTGAAGAGTTGGTTATTCCTGAAGAGGCGCCGTCAGAAACTGGGAGCACAGCCCACTGCGGCTAGCGGTCGATACGTCATTTCGTTGCAATGCGGCAGTCGGGGGAAATGCAGAGAGATGTTATGGAAGCTGATCAAGCCTTGTGGACGTGCGGAGCCACAACTTTAGAGGTAGCGAGAAATGACCCCGGGATTTTGACAGTTCCTTAATGCTATCCTCGAGTCCGATATATCGACCGTAACGATGAGCTTAGACTTGAAGCTCTCATCCAAATTTCAATTGCGTGTCGCCGTAATCGTTCGAGGCTTTATTGCGATCAGGTGCACGAGTTCCCGACAATGCGGTTGACCTTCAACGCAGGATCGCAGCAGAGTGCGGGGAAGACAACCAGGCCGCACAAACCTACTTGGGCAGACTTGAGCAGGCCAATGGCGGAATGACGGTCCGAGAATTTCGGTACACTCACAACATTAGCTACGTACTTACCCGGGATGAAATTTTAGACACATGTAACAGCGAATAACTTCAGTGCCTATGCATACCTAAAAGTTACGCTCACATTAATTACCGCGACGAACCCGTCAACCTGGATCCTGGCTATGGTTAAAAATAGCGGTTTGAAATCCCTGAAGGTCTCGACGACGTTACTCTAGGCCGCATCGCAGTCAAGGGTCAGAGTGTCTTGAGACAATGAGCATTCTGATTATCAGATATGATGAGGATCACCTACCAGTCTGCTACGACTTGGTTTGTACTACTGCAAGTCATCGATTTCTCGTCCTTTAGGGCAACTTCCCCCTCAGTCCATAAATCCTTTGGCAAGAGGTTCTAGTAGCAGGAAATTTCAACGTTGGAAACGCAAGTGGTCCGTATGACGACCCGAGCATCGTTACAGGCACGAAGGTAATTAGTCGAGTTTCAATCGGAGGTTCACATTCAGCTGCCAGCAACACTCCATTTTGTAAGTGGCAGCTTTCGAAAAAAAATGGTGCTCACAGCCTTACTCACTCGCACGAGCTTGTAGCTAGTCTGCTAGAATGACAACCGATATATTTTAACGAGCTTGAATCGTGTAGCTTACAACTGGACGACGGTAAGAAAATAAGTTTCATTGAAATTATGATGACAATTCATACGATCCTTGTCATTCCACGTGGTCAACTAGAATATTATTCTCGAATGTGCGGGCTGGTACGGGCGGGCTATGATTGATTCGGCACCTACGGTAGCCTCAACAGTTAGTCCTATCGACGCTCCGCCGCCCCAACCGAATCCGTGACAATATGCCCCGTTATGCCCGACCTGACTTGCCGCAAGCGTGAAGACCGAGGGTTCAGGAAGACCGTCACATCGAACCGACGCACTTCATTCACCTTCATACCACGATTCTTCAACGGCGGAGACAACTAACTTGCTCACGCTGTCAAACCAGACTCCGCTGGGAATCGGGAGCGCTAATTGAAAGCGCTGGCCTCGACCCTGCATAACGACCGGAGACCATGGATGTCGAATGTTGTTTCACTTTTCTGAGTTCTTAATTAATGCATATGTTGGCACTTCGTTTGTCAGGCCTTCAGGCCTTGACGAGGAGCTGCTGGTTTTCGTTGAAGCGGGCCGGGGCGTGGGCATTTCGGCGTTCCCGCGAAGGGTCACCGCCTGCCCGAGGTATGTAAAGTCCGACTTCTCCGATCAGTGGGGGAATACGTACGTCGTATAATCTTTGCATGCGCGATGCCGCAGCTATGGCCAGAGTAGCACTCTGAGCAGAACCAGCAGCAAAACCTCTCCTGTTCCTCGAGGTCGGGTCGTAAGGTTCACGACCCTGACTAGAATGACATTGACAAGTCATAAGACACGTGAGCATACGAAGCGTCGTCTGAGACTGAATCTGCATTCCCGACCAGAAGAGCGGAAGTCTTGCTTCGCTGGCAGAATTTTTCATTTGGGGATGCGTTAGGGCCGTTCCCGCAACACCTGCTTAGACTCAAAGGCGATGGTATGGCGGCCGGTCACACGACCACCCCGAAGAAGTTAAACTGAGAATGGGGTGACAACTCGCACTATGACTTGAACTTGCTGTTCCAGCGCTTGCGTAGCCGAAGATAATAGGGCACATAGTACGGCGGTCCTTTGTTCAAGTCGCCACGTAGGTACGTACTGCGCAGCTGCGTCAATGAGCGGTCTTCGACGACCGTAGTGCATGTTACTACATATGGCACAAATGACAATAGAATAACGTTGACCTTCATGACGCCAGGCATACGCTTCAAGGTACTTACATGTTACTTACACTGATCAAAGCGGTATGCTTCTGGCGCGCCTCGTGTTGGCCCGTTTTGTGCGCCTTGGCGGCAAGGGGTTAAGATTGAATAGAAATTTAACTCCTAGAGCGTGGCGCAAAGAGGAAGAGTGGATTTGCCGGCGGGCGTGCCTCCCGAAGTCACAGGTAAATGAAGGGGCGTGGTCTAGCTTGGACCTCCAGCACGTTATCAATTTTTACCTCTCCTGGCCAAGTGCTTGTTGTTGCTAGCGCGTTTGAGTCAACCTTATTATAAGTTGTCGGACATGAATATTCGAATGGCGCCACTCCAATAATTGCAAAGCAAAAAATTCATGTTCCTCGCGTCTGAAATTCGAAAAGATTCTAAGTAGGTATACTAACTAACAACGGCGTCATACAAGTACACTCCCCTTCTTGTTCCATGCACATTTGGCAGTCATTTATTTGTATTGGTGAGATGGGTATCTATCATCGAGACGACATACAGAGCACGAGTATGGCTGGCGGGGTATGATTTACGGGCGATATGTATATGCGCAATATAGACATAGTCGACAAGGTTGAATGCGAGGCGGGAAATGTAGGATACAGGATGTGTCGGAATATAGATACCGTTTTGCCCGCGTCATTGTCGATCACCGTTTTGTGATGAGGAGCTGAATAATTAAATAGGTCGTGAAATCGAGCTCAAGATGAGGGATGCGCGGATGGTAAAACGGAATAAATAGCAAGATCCAAACGAGCGTGATAATCCGTGTCTCGTGTACTCTGTCTGCTCAAGATGAGGCCGGCTCTGCGAGAACAGGAGACGAGGCCATCATTGGAGGTGACGGCATCTGCATCTGCGTGATCTCCGGCGATTGTTGAACGGGCACTTCAGATGGGGAACCCTGCAGGGGTGCAAGTGACTGAGCCGCCATCTGCGGCGAAGCAAACTGCACCCGGCGCTGCGGCTCGCAGAGCATAGGCATGGACCCCCGACGCAACGTCTCCTGTCCCTGGTATGAGACTGGAGGCTGGGGGAAATAACCCGGAGCAGTTGCTGACTTCCTCGGCGCCTGTTGCTGAAGAGATGCGATGTCTGTCAATGGGGCGTTAGGGAGACGAATTGGACCCTGAGGGCCTGCGTCAATAGGTGGGCTCTGTGAGCTGCGGGGGATGGGGAATGTTGCAATGGAGGGTGACGAATAGTTCGAAGGAGGGCCAGAGACAGAGCCAGGGGTAGGAGGCTGCGACGAATAGACAGATACTGTAAAATTGTTAGTACGTGTGTAAAAACGCGTCAAAAACGTGGAACTTACCACTGTCATCCCAGTCGCTGACTGCGCCACCGCTTGACGCGGTGCTCGAAACGGAGCTACGTCTTGCAAGACCGAACTCTCGCGGCTCCTTCTTAATCTGGGGTGAACCAGCGATAGGAGCAGGCTTTTGTACCTTTTTCTCGCCAGGTTTACGCGTCTTTCCGCCTGCCCTGAGTTCATCAAAGCGCAATGGCCGTGGGCGCAAATGGGTGCGCTCATAAAGACCACATTTGTTACAAACAATCTTTCCAGGATTGAGTGTGGAGCGACGCCATGAAGGCGGCTCTGTGGTGTGGCAATTAAAGCAACGTCGTCTCAAGTACTGGGTCTCTTTGCTAGCAGCATCATCGGTATGTTGAATGGGGACTGAACCACCAGCTCCCGAAGGGAGGAAACCAGGGTGGTGGTGGCCGTGAAGTGGATGTGCAGCGAAGCCAAGCTGGGATGGAACGATGAGGGGGGTGTCCTCGAGTTTAATCGACTGAGGATCATGGGGATGATGGGATTCAGACAGATCGGGAGAAATTTGAAGTGGCTCATTGTACATGGAGGGGTATTGATCATAAAATTGTGGGTGGTGAGGTATGTGGTGAGGGTGCAGGTCATGTCTGACGTAAGGAAAAGTGGCGCGACGGAACGAAGTGTGATCGGACTGTCGCGACAAGTGCATTTGCTGCTGCTGCTGCTGTTGTGCTGTTGCTGCTGCCATTCATTGTAGTGCGCGTGATCATCAATGTAGACTTCATTCTGGTATTGTTCAGTGTGGTCTGGCTCGTACAACTCTTGAAGGAGGGACCCCCGAGATGGGGGAAAGTTGTTGTAATTGGTTTGAGAGACCCAAGAGTCGTTTTGGATCATAGATCCTGCGTCAGACGGGAGGTATGAATCTTCCTGAAATATGGTGGGCACTGTGATGATTGGGTGTTTGAAGTTGTGAGGGGGGAGGAGGTCGATGGATTGAGGAGAAGGTGTACGTGGAGTTGAAGAGTCTGAGTAGGATGGTGAAGAGTTAGGGTATGCTGATGCATAGGTTCCAAAATCCATTGCGATTAGACAGTTTGGACAATCTGGAAGTTACGACGAAAGACGAAGAATCGACAAATGCAAGGACCCTGCGGGTAAATTATAAGAAGAAGGTCCATGCAGTGTTCATATTTGGACTAGAGCAACCTTCTCTCTCCCAGATTTTGGTTACTCTTTCTTTCTAGCCTGTACCACTATCTCGGGTTATTCGGAACATCCCGTCCAAAACAAGATTCAGATTTCTTTCCGGTACCCATTCAGATCTCCGATGGGCTTATCGCACGACAAACACGATCAAACAATATACAAACACGGTGACATAACAATTCGTGCGCTTCCTCTATATTACGTCCATATAATTCCCACGCACAGCATACGCCTGCTGTCTTCGTGTCGCACATTCCGCCTACTAGCATCATGTGTACCATCATAGGCATGTTCTTCTTTTTCTACGCGTTTCACCTGCGAGTTTAATATTCGAATTACGCTCATTAGTCTCGTGTAGCGCTCTAGCATCTACCGTCGGACATGCGGAATTGAGGCCTCGTCTCATTTCGCCCGCCACATACACTTCGCTGGCCTTCTCCCATTGGTTATTGTACTTTCAAACGCCTCCGTGCCGACATCGTGCCGTTTTGCGCACCTCTATTCTGTGCCATTTTTACTAAATTCAGCCAATTTATCTCACGCTTCCCCTCACCTGCATTGTAACCTTCTTCAAACCGCGCCAGCGCCAGTCACATCGAAGTTTCACAAGTCAAACCCCGTCCTTCGCATCCCTGAAGACTCCGTTCAATACCGAGTCAAATGTTTCTACTTCCAGATCAATATACCGATGAACCGTGACTATAATCCTCTACTTCTGGTAGGCTTCTTATTATTGTATTAGCATAATATTATAGTCTCGCTCAACCACGGTAATGAAAGTTCCTCTCTTCCCCATACGCTACCGTACCTGTGCTTACTTTTATTCAAACTCGTCCTGAGTACTAAATTATGATTCACTGCCACCCCTCTGGCTCTCTTGCTGCTTCCCGTGCCTCTTTGCCTTGATCTAGAATGGCCGCCTGCGCAGCTCTATTATTATTCCTTCCCACTCTGTTATCATCTCAACAGAGCTTCCCCTCTATATTTGGAACTTGCTGGTCCTGTTTGATTTCGTTGTACTTGCAGTGCATTGGATTGTCCTGTCTCCTCCTGAATGTTTTCCGCCGCAATTCCTGTATCTTTTGCTGTGAAGAGCCACAAGGAAGATAAGCTCTTCCTTCGTCTCCGTACTTTTCGTCAACGCGACATGTTGAATCAACGATCGAAAAATTCACAGCAAATCCCGCTTCCGCTTCCGGATCCCTTTTCGTCATCTCTCTGCTTAGCTGTGAAGCTAGCAAGCCTTGATCCAGTCAAAATCGTAAATTAAATACCAGCGGGTCTAAACTCGTATATTTACGCCTCTGACATACTGGATGGTGCAAGTACTTCCTGGGTTTGGACTTGGTGGCAGATTGAACTTCTCCTTCAAGTCTCAACGACTACACGAATTTTGAAAGGATTTTGCCGAATCATTCACGTCCGCGGACCGTCCATAGCTGCAGATGCAAACCCGGTATCTACTAAAGTTCCGAGCTGCCCCTGTTGCGATCGTCCGCATTGGCCATATGTACAATGGAATCACTGAGAAAGAGATCAAGCTCGAATTGGAATTGGTTTGAATTGAATGAAGCTGTTCCGTCACGCGTCATAGCCCGCTCGCACGTTTGCTTGATTCAGCACCATCCCAACGCCCTCGAGTTTTCCTGTGCGAGCGCTACACCGGAAGGACAATCGGACATCGTGCCACATGCGTAATGCTGTGTTCACTGTTTTGGCTTACATGTGGTTCGACGGAGTTACAACACTGTCACGGCATCATCCCCGTCCTTATCCATGTGATCATCTCTGCATTGGCTATGTCTGCGATGCAGGGTTGTTGATCTGGTGTGGTGGCACTTGTCGGTTTCTTTACATGAACCCAACCCTCCTCGGGTGCGCTCCTGTGGCCCCCAGTAGCCCCCGTTCAGTAACTCACGTAATGGCACAATGGAACTTGGCATTCATCTTACTTGTCTTGCTACAAATTAGTAGAGCTAGCTGACCAGAAGCTCCGTTGCCAACGGAAAAGGTTCGTACGCCTGGTCGATCCTGCGGAGTAATCGTTGAATCATATTGATATCAGAGTCACCGACATCCGTACAGGTGGATCACTGGAGACCTATACGGTGTTCATTCAAGAACCAGGGTGCGAATCCTCCACCATGCTTCGCTCGCTGGATCATTGATGCCGCACAGGTTGAAGAAGGTTTCCTCGACTTTGAAACATGGGACTTAGAGTGGGATAACGGAATGCATTATAATCACATCGCCCTCCCCAGAAGTAAGTGCCTCGATGATTTTCATCTTTCTATTACATCAAACGCACGGGGACGGAGATGAAGAAGTTGGAATGCGGTTTATCATTTGGCCGCAGTGCCTGCAATTGCCTCTGGAGTCTAGTGGTATCAAGTGCTGTTCTGCCCAATGCGCAGGCTGGTCTGGATGACGTGTTTTCGCCTAGGTTTCTGGCTTAGCACTTTTCTTATTACGTCGCGCGTCACATTGTCTGTCAAAAAGGCTATGTGTGGAGTAGCCAATGGTCACACATACAGGACACGTACTTGTGAGTGGGGACGGCAAGTGTGTCCCTTGTCTTGTACGCAACGCCCAGTACTAGTGAAGGTAATGCGATGCCTTCTAGTTGCGTTATGCTATAGGTGCTCACTAGCACAGGTCACGTTATGATTTCATTCACATTCTACGATTAAATGAATGGCTAGCAGAAACCCTCGACCCACCTTCTTTGAGTATCCCTCGTGATATTTCCTAGGCCGCCCACTTCTATCTACGTCTATCCGATGTTATCTGACTACCATTTATCCACTCCACGTTCCATGAACCAAAGGTTAATATTGGCTAACTGAGTTGGTTCGGTATGTTCCGCAGGAGGCTGCTAATACCGATAGTCTATGTGCCTTTCCTCTGCTATTCGCTGTGGCTCGAAGGGGGCGCTCGTCATTGCACTTATTAGGGAAGATAGGGTGTCATGTGAGTCCAGCCCAATGGTAGATCGCTCGCAGTTGATCTTAATACATTTGCGAGGGTAGCGGGATGCACTTGCACTCCGCAGCCCAACCTCCTATCGATAGCCCTCAAAGAAGGAGGTGTCACAAACGTCGTGAGGTCGCCGCGGCTCGCAATCAGCAAATATTACTGGTGACTAGGACCTACCACCCCTTTCTATTCATAACCTGTCAGTGTCATAAACCAATATCTTGACGTAGCGGGTGCACTCCGGCGTTCAAAGTCTTATCAAACGCACTTTGCGAGGGTCCTGTCCAAGCGCTTCCTAAAATTCGTTTATGCGGCTCCGCTCATGTACTTTTTATCGTATTCGAAGCTCATCGGTGGCTGCGGCAGCCCGTGACGCACGCTTCCCATGGCCCAATAGGCTAGTACTCACGCCGGTAAACTCCGTGCATTCACATCTTTCACTTGCGAACCATAGTGTTTTGGGCAGGTTCACCTCTTTCTTTCCCGGCTCTCTTTCCTTTCAACGAAGTCTTACGGTCACTTTCAAATTCCCCGGAGGCACACCGCGGGCATTCCGTACGTATTAGCAACAGGGCGCAGGGATCGGCAGCACCTATACACAGTGGTACATCTTGGGTGACCCGTTTGTATCTCGGCACAGTGCGGACGCAAAGACATACCTCTCGCGAACTTCTTGATAGATGAAGACTTTGAGCTTGAATTAACGTCCGATACAGTATCTTTGCGCGGATGATTGAACTGAACGGTTCCTTGCGCCACCACTCGGACCGTTTACTCCGGGCCCTGGACAGCATCTAAACGCCACGAAGACTTCTTCAAAGACATTTATCCCCAGCTGTGCCCTTGCCTGATTCGCAGGCAGACAACCGCTACGTACAAGAGATCACCGCCGGGGACGGTCGTGTGGCGGCGGCAGGACAGTTACGTTGGTTGAAAGGCCCGGACGGTACTCACCGCCGCCATGCCGTGATCAAGCCACATTGGACATTTCCACTCGAAACAGAAGTTCAGACGATATGGCATGCGTGTAACCTCTTCTGTATTAAACCGTATACGAGCAATTTAGCGTGCATACTCAAAATCGTCCTCACTGGTAGTTCTTCCTTTACAAGTGGTCAAACCTTTTTCGCGGGACTTCACGTTTGCACCCTTTCCTTGGCATGTTCTGCTCGAAGTATGGAAGCTCGGAGGTTCACCTGGCGGAAGTACAGACGCGGAAAGCCGATTCTAGCGAATCAGTCGACGGGTTCATTTCACTCTCACCGTTGCCATTCGTACGCTGTCACCGCGCCACATATTTTCCATCGAGCGGGAGAAGGACACAGTGAGACACGGAAGAGACCTGACATGTCATTGTCACATCGCGGAATGCATGTGACTGTCTAACCGCGACCTTTCGCAACATCGGGACATCACAACCAGGGTGCTCTTGAAGTAAAAATACCATTATATGGCACTGCAATGATTGTGGCATCGCATTCAGGAGGTTGGAGAATAGTGACGGTATGTAGGTCAAAGTTGTGTAAGAGTGGGTCAAGAGTGGTCAAGATGGGTCAAGAAAGACACAAGTTTGTTGTCTGTGTTTCGTGCGATCAATACGCGTGGATGCGGCAACGTTGATTAATGATTAGCCGTGGATGCGGGAACAGGTTCGACATACTTCCATTCCTTGGAGTATGTAGGAGCTTCTCCTATCCAAATTGACAAGCTCCGGCTTCCATTGTAATGGATGGCCTTGGCTTAAAGACACAAAGGAAGAACGACAGAATAACTACTTTCCTTCTATGGTCTGCCTGACAGGGAAGACTGGATCAAAGAGGGTAAGTTAAAGTACAACACCTCAGCTCAGCCAACGCAGTTCCATGGAGGCCGAGAAGGACCGACCCCCCTTGCAGACTGCCCAGCAGAGATGCCTCCCTCTAAGTACCACAATTTAATTAACACTGCTAGGAAAGACGGAGGAAGTCCCCAAGAACGGCAAGTCTAAAATGTTTTTCGCCACTAAGGATGTCGGTGCCTGCAAACGTCACTGCTATCATGACACGTTGTCGAGATGAGGCAAGGTTCGTCGGACGGCCAACAAGGACCGTCCTGGTCTCTCCTGGTAGCATCCTGATTCTCCGTGGTCAGTAACTAGCCATGTTTACATCAAGTTAGGACATCACTGTCATAATCGCTGCAGGGGTCGCGAATCGGGGATGGGTAAATGTATGAGCGATTACGAGTCGCTTGTATTGCGCATGCAATTCTGTTTCGAGAGGAGCGCTTGCGCCACATAAGTAATTATCAAACGGGGACGTCAACAATACCGGCCATCGAGGAAACCAAGGGAAACTTTGGACTAGAAAAGAATTGACCTAGGTACGCCGGCGGCACTAGATAGTCAGTACCCCGGAAAGCTAATTGCACTTGGAATTTCCATTAAATTTGACGGACAGATGACAGAAGTTTATGTGCGGGAAACTCAGATGGGGTGGCAGCGCTTATCGATACAGGAGGAAGGAGATTCCCACTGAGGCCTGAGGCCTGAGGAGTTAAGCGCTTGGTACATATGTACACGCGAATCATGTGCTCGTGAACATATGCCTTCAAGGTAACCGAGACAGCATCCGAGTCGGAAATGCACACCAGGGATACTCAGCACGCTGCAAAAGTCGACAACAGTGTACGAAAACAAGCAAACGTACGGATTGGGCCTCAGGATCACCACGGGGGAAAGTCGAATGGTCACACAGTAGACACCTGTTGGAGGACCAGCTATTCGAGTTTAATTCATTTTAATTTTTTGGACAACCTGTGTTGCGAGCCTACTCTCGGTCTACGCCCTCCATGGTAGTATGTGCATTTATCCTGTACACCACTGCCACCGAACGTTGCCAGAGACGGCTGTACAGTAGTGAGGGAAAACCAGATATGTGATGTAGGAGCTGGTACGGATGGACCATAGGAATGCCCGGTCTAGTCGCCAAAGCAAGAGATTTTGAACACTTCCTATTTGAGAAGTACAGGTAGCAGCCTTGGGGGTGGTCATCTGCAAGTATCGATGTAAAGACAAACCTGCATCAGGTAACGAATGACACTTCATCTGTCGTCAAACACCTACGGACCCCGTGCATTACGGAAGGGGGACAGTGCGAGTCTCATCAACGCGACAGGAGTGCCGAAAGGAATTGACATGATCAACCACGTTTAGAATGCAGTTGCAGATAGCCTGGTGTTTGATTGCCCCAAAGCGTATGGCAACTCCGCTCTACCGCATTGCCCGACGCCTTGTCTTTCGTTATCGTCCCCCCGAACTGTCAAGGCCACAGCTAAGATTGCGCAGGTGCATGTGACGGTAGGATCTACTTCTTCCGGCCCTTCCGGCCAGGACCAGAAGCGGGAGGACCCATCTTTCTACTGCAGTCTTCACAGAACCAACTCTCCGGGAGTGGTTGCTTGAGGTTGACACAAGGAAGGTGAAACTACAGATGTGTCAGATCATCGTTTCTAAAACATAAAGTATATGCTTACCCATTGATACGGGCAATCCGGATTGTCACACGCGATCATTTCTCCGTAACTCAGCTTCTGGCAGAAGCAGTATAATTCCTTGTCTTCGCCATCTTCGCCATCTTCACCTTCACCTTCTTCTGCTTCCGCTTCCTCTACACCTTGAGTTTCCTCTCCGTAATCATAATCGAAGTCATCAGCCTCAGAGGAAGCTCCCCGTCTTCTCCGACGGCCCCGAGTAGAAGGGACATATGCAGATGGTGCGGGTGATGGGAGCTTGATGGAGCCTTGCGCTGTCGTCAATCTCCGTTCTTGAATCTGACGTTTAGCACCAAAATTGATGACGTAAAACTTATGAACTCACTTTTGAATGCATTATCCTCCCCAATCACCGAAGCACGACCCCCGACAGAAGACATGCTTCCTAAGCCACTTGCCAGAGGAGTGGCGGTACCACCAGCGAATGCATTTCGTAGGCTTTCATTGATTTGAGCGACTGGATTGCGTCCTCCGAGTACATAGCCAGCAGTACCACTACCAAGTCCTGATACAGAGACTGGAGTCGAAGCAGTAGCACCAGCAAAAACAGCTGCTGGATCTGTTTCTCCTTGTAAAACAAGGACACGCCCTAGGTCATGTTCTAACCGGGCCCGCTTCCTGGATAGTAGCTCGACAATACGAGAGGCTAGGGCAATTTTCTCATCTGAGAGCACTGAGAGTTTCTCTTGAGCATCTTTCAGTTTCTCAGTTGGCGGTGCTAGTGGCGTCCTGTCCTTCTCTTTCGAGGGGTCCGTGCCTTCTGATCGTAGGGAATGTCGCATATATTTGTGAGCCTCTTTGGCGAGATCATTCTGTATTTCTGAAAAAAGAATATGAATATTTTGCCAGAGTTTGTGATATTAGACATACCTTGAGAATCGGTCTCTTTCGAGCGAAGCTCTTGCAGAAGAAATTGTACTTCGCTAGGTAGATTGTCCAGGGCTAAGTATTGAGCCACTTTAGCTTGGCGAATCCATAAAGCGTGAAATTGGCTCACTCATAATAAATTCCGACGCTATCGTGACTGCTTCCTCCAAATTTTGGACGCTCGCGGTGCTCATCGTCTTAACGTTATATTGTCAGTTGTTGAAGGTTTGAACTCAGGGTGCTCACTGCTGGTGGCTAGTGACAAACCATCATGGTGGTGTTTAAACTCCGCGAACATCGCCTTATGTAATTCAAATGAACGTATCGATCCAGAGCTTGTCAAGCCTCAGGCCTAGGCCTCAGTACTCAGTCAAGGAACCGTCGACAATATTCAAATAGGCCAACGTTAACATTCACAGCTGTTCTCAGGGAGTTCGCAACTTCCTCTATAAGCGAGGCGTTATGGAATAGAGTCGTCATAGCGCTAAATATTCACCGGACTTCTGGAAGCTTGTGAGTAGTATATGACATAGTAGGCCAGTCTCTTCTTCAATCTATAAGATGCTAGATTTTCTGTAAACTAGGATAGCAGGCACTTCCTTATACGCATGCCAGAATCCTGGGCGATAGGATCAAACGTTCAAGTGACTTGCGGCTGGGTACTTCGCCTGCTCACTGAAGCTTTCACGTGACGTTCTGATCCAGATCTTCTCCGTTGTCTGTGTCGAGGGCGTTTTCCTCTATCATTATGACGAAGACAAGCTCTTGGCAGTGAGTACTTCTGTACTCAATCGCAAATGTCGATTGCTCACAAGAATACAGCATCCATGAACTACATGAGCTTGTGGTTGAAAATGTGTTAATTTATGGTAAAAAGAAGTTATTGTGCCATTGACTTTCCGCTGCCACGAAATCTCAAAGCATTTTGGTCCCTCGTCGGTCCAAATGCTTTCACAGGACGAGGTAATCAGAATGCCCAAGACACGCTTTTGAACGACCTGCGTGACGAAAGATGCGAAACGTCGAGGGGTGATGTCACGAACTCCCTTTCGATGTTTCAGCGCTCTCAAGGCGTCAGACGCTCGCTGACCTAATCTGTCATATAGAGGCTCTAACAGGCACCCTACAATGCCCCGGCTTCGGCGACAGCGCGGAAAGTGTGGTCTGCGCAGATCTAGGAAATACAGCTAGAGTCGGGTTCCTCCGACGTCACCATGGCGGGTACAATGAAGCGTTAAAGTAATCATCCAGTAAAAACAAATGCAACCCCGTCCAGACCCGTCCCCGGATAGTTTGTGAAGCATAGAGAGTTACCGATAAGTAGTCTAATCATATCAGGAGATCGGATGGTCGTAATGACGCGCCTTGGGGCACATTTCTACTTGAAAAATAATTTATGCTCCCGATTGTTCTAGCCATCCGTAGTGAAGTTAGAATGGTGGCGGGATGCTGTACACACTGGCGAAAGTGATCTGTTTGTGTAATTAATGCAGTGTTCGATGTGAAGAAAGTTATTGTGTCCCTCGATATCATTACATTTGATCCGCCCTCTGAGCAGGTCCTCATGCTCCCAAATTGCCGCAAATCATCCACCACTGGTTTACATCAGTCGACTGCGTTACCACCGTGGTCAATTCCTTGCCAAATGCGTCCGTGCCATCCTTCAAACTTAAATTCGGTATGTGGTCGCTAAATTAGAGTCCGTGGGGATGTCTGAGCTGGGGCTCGCCCCTAATCACTTTTGTCTTCTGATGATTGTCACGCTGAGCGTGAGCTGTATGACAGCCCTGTAGGAAATTCTGTACTGCTCCACCCCTCTGCTGGGACCTGCAGGCTTGTCTCACAGACGGAATATTGATGGTCACGAGTCGAGGTAGTGTCGAGGTGGGCATCGCCACCATGGCAAGCGGCCTTGTATGGCAGAAATGTTTGATTATGGAATTTGCTAGCAGAACGGATGACAAAATTGCTTAGAGCTCTTGAATTCGTGGTTTGCATAATACATACATTTCAGAAAAAATAATTCTTTAAGTAAGATGCCTCCTGAGGTCAAAACTTGAGCCCATCTGTCTCATATTTCTATATCTGCACATCTATGCGCATACTACGAGAACTTGGCTCAAGACCAGGATCGAATGTCCTGCTTCCAGGTGGCATTTACAAACTATTCAAATGTCTACATAATCTTGCCGATAGCTAACCCTACCGATGACAAGCATGACAGTACTAACTTAGAGCAACGCTCCTTGACACTTTCACAGGGCTGTGTGGTCCTGGCCCCTGAGGCATAACCCAATGCGGGGGACGCTTAGTGCCCCGGGGGAAGGTGGCTGGTTGTGCGGTGATCCTGAACAGCGCACGCCGCTTGTCGCGATTGGTAACATGCAGAAGCTTCTGGATAGTGAGGAGCCCGGCAGGAGGGGGAATGAGGGGAGCACCCATATTAGCCACCGGCGGAAAACGACGAAGAAAAATTGCAGCTAGCTATGTAGTGTATCAGAAACCTAGAACCGATTCCATGTCGAGTGTGTCCCCGCAAAAACCTGTCCGACTGTGGCGCCCCTCAGCGTCAACGTTCATTCACCTCAATCCCGACAAGAAAAGGGCTTCGCGAGCATGTAAACCTTCGGATCCGGCATGCAAAACGCCGTGTCCATGAGAAATATTTTAGGGGTCGGCGTTGCCGACTTAACACCTTGCTCCGCGAATGTAGACTTCGTGACCAGTCCGTCTATGAGGCACACATTGACGTTGTTTCAAAGAAGATGTCCCTCATACGCAAATTGTATTTTACGATGGTGATGTTGTAGCTTGCATACTTTTCGGGTAGTTGGTTTGATTGTGATAATGACGTTGTATTAATAGCCTACTGGTTTAATCAGATGCCATCTCCGTATTCGAGACTTTGTCCTTACGGAGCAAGGTGATTCTTGGGGCCTGCGTGCTTGCAAGACAAATGAGCGCCCTTTTCAGGTAGCTGGTGATGACGGCAAACCTTTGCGCTATCTAGTCTGTCTCATCACTCGCCACGACAAGCTCGCGCGCATGACCGCCATGCCACGCCTTAAGCGTCTCCTGAGGACAACAAGCCAATAGCTGTAATCGCCATTAAGCTTAAGAGACCCAGAAACTTGTAACTATTAATGCATGGCTGTTAGAGATGACTTCGGCCGACGGTGTACAAATTCTGGATGGGGAACTTGCAGGGTTGCAAAGAAGCCCCAAAAGAACGTTCTGAACACCTTCGTAACATTTCACAAAGCCCTGCGACAATTATGGGTATTGAGGAGTGTTGATGCCAAGTTCAGGCTGTGAAAGGACACCTCAGACGACGGTCCGTCCATTATTGGCACCCTTGTGAAGTTCCGCGGAGTTCTTAGAATCTAGATCCTTGTATCTGTATTATCAACTGTCCTGCTGAGCACCTGAATCGATTGGCGCTGCAAAATGTGTATCCGTGCGCCATTACAATGGCCTAAGTCACACGCATACAAGAAATCGATATAAATGAGACGCATGAACATCGACAGTGCCTAGAAATTCGAATTAAACGCTCTTATCGATCCGGTTTGAAATTCTTACCCCTATTGGAAGTAATAGTCGGTGTACCAGGACTCTGTACAGCGAGAATGACCTTGTGCCATTACGAGAGGTGGTGTTATTCGTCCACAAGTCCGTCAATATGTTGTGTGGCAGATATAATCCAGGGTGTTTGCGCAAAGTGTTAGTTCAAGGTCTGTATGATAAGTCAGCAGGCACGAATGGCTTGTTGTCACCTGAGCTTCTAATCTGGTGCCGGAGGTTGGGCTATTCGGTAGAAATGGACACCGTTGAAGGGTATTCCTAGGAACGGAGCGGTAGAGCTTGCAAGCGCATCAACTCCTTTCAACAGTCTGCCGAAGCACCCATGGCGTGGTGGACGATCTGTGAATTGATAAAGAACACGATGCTTCCAGTTGAAACGGTGAATATTTGATGGCACAAGAGAGGCGGTCGAGTCCTGTCGGTGCACTGTCGAAGCCCTTAGTACGCCTTCTCGAACCGGCTTTTCGTGTCCTTGATATGTTCTCCTAGTAGTAGTGGCCTACTTCAATGATATGTGCGATTCGCGTGACAAGACGCCACGAAGTTCGACCATTACACACTGTTGAATTTGCTTATCTTCATGCCAGACAGGATACTGTGAACATTCAAGAATTAATGAGTAGTCAGACCACGCTGGCACTTAGCTCATGAGTTCGAGTTGAGTCGAGAGTGTCTGTCACTGGTGAGAGTCAAGCAGCAGCACAGCCACAGCGTTAATGCACACAGTGTGCAAGGCGTTGCAACTTGCAACCCACCTCATTCAGCGCCAGTAGTACTGCCATTTTGTTCTTGAATCCAAAGCGCTATCATGTCGTTCGAGCATGCTCCCGTTACCAAAGGTTCGATGAGGTTGCTTCACTCCATAAACGAGGTCACTTACCCTTGGTATGCTCCAGGTCTCATGATAGGTAGCGCATTGACATCAATCATCGGTGGCATTTTCGATGTCAAGCACTACTTACATCTTCAGGTTTGAGTCTTGAACCGCAAAAATGAAAGATTTCAGCTCAATTAGCTATATTCTCGCAGCTCGTGCCTCACGTGTCACGCAACCATCAGGTATCAGAGTACAGTCCATCCATGCTCCACAAAACTGAACCTGAACTAGACCTACTTCTTCTTTATAGTACTGGCGCCTCTTGCTCCATCATACTGCGTTCTCCAATTCAAGTGATCTCCTCATTGCTGAGATTCTGCTATATGGTGTTGGTGTACATATAGAACGTCAGTTTGGAAGTGTTAAATTCGCGGTGTGTAATCACGTATCCGTTCTTATTCTAATACACTAACCTATAGCCAAGTCATTTACCGTGGTCTCCGTCTTGCTCGCAACAATACTGGAGTTTCTTGGTCTCATGCTATTCCACAATATGGGGATCAATCAGATCCCTTCCGGTCCATCGGCGCTACTCTTCAGCATTATTTATCAGTGGTATAGGCTGATTCCTCCAGCGTACCATTTTCGAATATTTGGAATTGCTACGAACAATAAAGCGTTCATGTACATCCTTGCCTCTCAGGTCATACCTTCCATTAGTCCACTATCTACCACTGATCTCAATCCTATAGCTCGCTTTTGGGCACCTTCCTGGCTCATTTGCCCCAGCGGTCGCTGGACTACTCTCTGGCTTCATATATCGCTCAGAACTTGTTAATATTAAAAGCTGGCGGCTGTCACATTCTATAATCCGCTTTAGTACGCGTTTCTTACTTCCATTGGTGGGCTCTACTCGTGCACCACGACGGTCTACCCGTGCCCGTCCCGAAACAACTCGTCAAACGTCGAGCCCCGAAGTTGGGAATGAAGAAATCATTACCACTGCCCCTCCCTCGACAGGCACAGAAGAAACTGGAGGCTCCGTTATGCGGGAATGGGTTAATGAACTCACCGGGAGGAACGAGCAAGGCACCACAGGGGTCCGTGTTCCAAGTGATGCTGAGATTACTCATTTGACAACGATGTTCCCCAACGTGCAACGGGCCGTTATCGTAGGGGCGTTACAGAGGAGGTTAGCTTTCCTATTATTCCACGAGATATAGTGTTGGGCCCTGACATGTGACTTGTAGTCCAAATATTGAGAGTGCAGTTGAATTGCTCCTGACTTCCTCATGATGACGGTTCGGACATGTATGTAGAAGCTTTCCCGTTCGGAACAGCATCCCACGGAATTATTGGAATACACGTCTTTTTGCATACTAAGATAGGTAGTTCGGTATGAAAGTACATCTTCAAGCCGCGGACTCGGGTTCATCCCCTTCAAACCCCTCACCATCCTCGTCCTCGGTAGTGAAAGCAGTCATAGGCACAGCGTAGAGACGGATCACCGACTGAAACATATGTATGAGCATGGGAGCGGATATACTTTAGAGTGTAGTGACGTTACCTTATTGGGGTCCTTAATCAGGACGTACTTGCCCTCAGGCATTTTCATGCATAAATCGGTGATCGTTCTGACGATACCCCAGCCATTGGCAAGAGAGACGTTGAGCTGAGCAGCAAAGTCGGTTGGACGCATGGAAGCTGTGCTTAGAATGACGTGTCGAGTGTTGTCTTTAGGGTTTCCACGCGAGATATAACTGTGAACGCACGTCAAAAAAAAAATCGAAGTCACACAAAGATAATAAAGTGCTCGGAAATTTGAACAGGAAATAGAGCTTACCCTATTTTCATCAATTCAGCTCCTGCCAGCACACTCTGCACAGTCCACTTCGCGAGCTTGCAACTGTTATTTTTCATTTCCGTAGCCACTACAGCGCCACGCTGGGAATCCAACTTAGACCGCCAGTCAGGGGCACCACCTGCTCCTTGGGCACGAGGGTCAAATTCATTCAATGCACGAATGGTGACTAATCCATGACCCTCTTGTGGATTTCCTGTTCCGGGAACATAAGCATCCACTTCAGTGCGGATACAGATCTTCACATCTTCATCCTCCGTGATACCAAGGTCGAAAACGCGATAGCGGTATCCACAAGATGCCAAAGGCTCAGTCTCTTCTGGGCCATAGAACGGGTTAGGGTGGGCGAAGTCCGCCGCGATGTTTTCCTGAACAGATTGGAATCCAAAGTTTTGATTGATGTAAGTTGCCTCCAAAGAAAGTGACGTGGCCGAATTAATGGATGGCGGCTCTGGAACCGCCGTCTTCTCGACCGGGTTATTTGGATTTGGCGGTGCAGGGTCCTGCGGAGGGTCCGACGCGTTCTCATTCACCGTAACGGTGTCAAATGGACCACCGTCACGTTTATCGAAGTATAGATTATTACCCTCGCGGAGGATTACGATGTCCCAAGGGTTGACTGATCGAGGTGCGCACATAAGGACCGACAGGATAGCATCCGTCGTGTAGACGTTGGCAACATTTTTGGAGACCAACTGCGTGCGACATTATGTATCGTAGGTGCAAACTCTGCAGAGACAACAGAACATACCTGCTGGATGACGGGGTCATCAGAAGTTGTAGTATTGTACTTGATACGGTCCACGAGTTGTAACGGGCGTTCAGTCTTCGTTGTAATCCGATCATATGATTTATCATACGCAAACACGCGACCGTAAGTGTCACTAATGAATATCTTTAATATTTTATGGTGTCTGAAAACCCATGGTGACTCACACGTCTTCCGGTTCGTCAACTTCAAGCTTGAGCTTGGCAAGTCGATGGAACTCGATCTCCTCCAACATGGTCCATTGTGGACTGATTGCAACAGATGATTCGCGAGTGCGGTTTGTCTGATCCATCAAAAAATATAAGCTCAGTCAAAAGTGAATAGGACACGCAGTAAACCTTTTCCCAATCTCTCCATCCTTTCCGACCCCCTCGTTGTGCACCCCCTCGGTTATTGAAACCACCCCGGCCACCTCGTTGTGCGACACCCCGATTATTAAAGGACCCACCACGACCAGTAGCCCTTCCACGGATGAATCCACCGCCCCTGCGCGGAGGAGCAGTTTTGTTATCCACCAGAGAGAAGCTGGACTCGTCTTCTACGTGGAAGTACGCGAAAGCGCTCGCAGTTCCACTGCCGAATGCCTGAGCACCATCTCTTCTTGAGCGACCTGGACCGCGTGCATCCCTCGTTGAGGGAAGTCCTACTGTGGCCTGGCGAGTATCGCCCGTAGTATCATTCCAATCAGCGAAACGGCCAAGTTTATCAGATTTTGAGTATGGCGCATATGGGATATCCTTGAACTTAAACTGTTCAGGGATGTTGGAAGACGACGGGCCCCATCCTCCATCAGGATTGTCGTGAATTGGCGGTAAAGTGAAGGAAGCCATTGTGGTCTGCGTTGATGGCAGACAAGATGAGCTACCGAAATTTTGAGTTCAGGAGGGCGTGGGAATCTTGTCTTCATCCTCTACAGCCATGAAGTGGGTATGAATCTACGACGTTCCTCCCAAAGTCTATTCCATCTGATTCCTGAATTCTGACAGCGTCGTACGCGAAATAAACAAGATCAACGAACGTGAGCTCGAGCTCGGGATTTCAGGATCATGGCATGATGAGTACAAGGGTGAGTCACGGTTTACTGGTTTGCTCTGACACGCACGCCGAATTACTTGCAATATCAGATTCTGCCTATGTATTTATTGGCGGTCTGCACTTTGACCTGACTGAAGGCGACGTGATCACGATATTTTCTCAGTGCGTCAATTACTCTGGCTATTCGAATGTCGCTGAACCGCTTGGAAAGGTATGGAGAAGTTATGGATGTTAATCTCCCTCGGGACAAAACGACTGGGAAGACCAAGGGATTTGCCTTCCTTATGTATGAAGATCAAAGGTCCACGGTATTGGCTGTCGATAACCTTAATGGTGCCAACGTGCTGGGTAAGACGCTGCGTGTGGACCATGTAAAGAACTATAAACAGCCAAAGGTGAAAGGCGAAGATGGAGAATGGGAGGAACCCGATGAACAGAGTTTGAATGCCAGGCCAGAGATGATTATGGGTGAGTGGCTCTCCTCTGAACTGTGGGCGGACTTCAACGTGTCACCGTCACAGATGGACGTCCAGCATCAGATTCAGACGCGTCTTCGGTCATTTCCATCGATCCCGAGGACCCTATGCGGGACTACATCTTAGCACAGAGGAAAGAGGAAAAAGCCCTAAAGAAATCCAAAAAATCTAAAAAATCCAAAAAATCCAAGACATCTAAGAAGCAGCGTGGTGACGACGACAGGAGATAACAGGCATGAGTATCCAGAGGTGTTTTTATTTCTTTTGTTGATGTCATGTCTTGACATCACTAGACTCTCTAATGTATGGCATGCGAGACTTCGGATGCTTATAACATGGAAGGTGTGTGTCAAACCTTAGGGACGGTCGCGGCAAGAACCGAATCGATGCATCCTTCGGTAAAGCAGCACCCCATCTCTGCTAAGTTCTGTGTACAACCCCGCGGCGTATTACATTCTACAGGCTGTTACTCTTTAAAATTTGGTCCGCAAGCGGCTGACACCTGTCTGGCTGTCAGGTGAGGACCCCCGCAACAAAGCGAGGACAACCGGAAGCACAACGACTGACCGCATGCTCCGGTAGTCTTATGCTGCATGATTGCTGGAAGGACTCGGAGTCAGTTTTACGGTTGCAGAAGATATCTTCGCAACTTGTACCTGGGGAGTTTTAGACGCACCCCATTCACGACCTGAGAGTCGCCGCTTGGTGAGAGAATTGAGGAGAAATCTGATTAGGAAAATACGCACAATGAAAAGAAGATATGTTTGGAACTGTTGAACAAGCTTGGGACATGTTATGAAGGAGATGTTATTAGACTCTGCTATTCTTGTTGAATGTATGATTCTGTCATTTGAGCCCGCTCGGCAAGTGCTGCCCGTTTGCGTCAAGACATCCGCGAGATGTGAGAAGAGGTGAGGTGCTCGCTAAGTTCACCGACTGGGAGCGTCAATTTAGGATTGAGACGCTTGCAATTGAGACTGTTCCTGGTGAGACCCTGGAAGCAAAAATAAGTATAGACTTACCGTGTCCGAGGGCTCCTTAGGCCTCCGTGGATGACCTTGAAGACGGGATTATAGCTGGCGCATTTAGGCTGAGGTGGACGAACGTGTCTGGCTTAGGGTCTCATCATCAAACATACAGCCTTGATGTAAAACAGGAGTGCCAAGATAGATGCGCATATGGATCACTCAGTCAATGCCATGGCTAACACAAAAGTCGTGGCATGCTTTGCTGAATGAAGAGGCTCGCTGGTACCAATGGAAGAAGCTCCATTGGCAAGAATTTGAAAACCCTTGACCTAGACACATGCCTACACACTCATCCACACCTATGATGTCTAACGGCATCCAAAGCATTGATAAGTGTGACGAGGAAATCTTACACGTCCCAATAGCGAGGGCCTCCTGATAAGTTTACTTACAAGTTGGAATATGTGTTGATCCAGATAGGAGCTCCCGTCCACTCTTGGAAAAATAAACATATTTGTCTTGACCACCGTCCCAAGAAGTAATGCGGGAGAATGTGGTTGTAAACCCATCATCTGGGACGCGGGTGCGAACCTCACTCTCACTCGAGGAGGGAGCCCGTTGGGGTGCACAAACGCATGGTCTCTGAGACATCATTTCTAATACGTAACTCGCGAGCCCGAGGGAAACGTACATGTTATGTGATACCTTCGCACTTGAAGAAGGCGTATGCAACGCCACCCTTGCAATCCGATAGAAAAATCATTGGGAACATGATAGGAAAAACTTAGAGCGAAGTTGACCATTTTCTGAAATGATTATACTGACCAAAATATTGCAACTGTTCCGGCGCAGGAGACTAAGCACGCTCTAAGTATTCCGCGTGTTGAGTCCAGAAATGGTGCAAGCACGTCTGGACTCTGAACCACACCATCGATTATGTTGAGATCCGGGGCAAATGTCCAATCAGCGGACATATTGGCTCGTGCAGTGACTAGCGGAGAATCTGGGTATCGGAGTTGTATGTAGGACGCACTCGCCTCCTCAGAATGAACTATCTTAGTCTGTCTGTGAATACATCCCATGTACCCAACCAGAGAGTACAAGAACATAAGATTCTCGACAGATTAGAACGAAATTCGTATAACATGGAGGGTTCACACTAAGTTTGCACTATCACGCGTTACGCGCGTCACGATTCACGACGCGCTCTGCACAGCACGTGACTTTGACATATAAAATTGAACATGGATTCATTTTCAGTCCGCTATTCATATGGTCGCGACAGTCTTTTGTGAGCAGATCACGTTTGGCAGTCGCCTTGGACACCTGCAGTGAGGATATTCAATGATTTACTCGTGCAACGCTTCTCGCACTAAACAAAGTCTATTGTCTTTATAGCCACTTTCATTCATTGTATTGTTTAACTCCAAAAGTTCTTTTTGCGGAAGAGAGATTCGTCAGAGGCACTTAAATACCGCGTTTATCACTCACAAGAGATTGTTCACGTTTATTCGACCCCCCTGCTCGTAAGACCTTCTGAGTCACTGGCTGGCAGGATGGTCTCTATCACGCGCTCTGCCAACTCAAATTCACCGTCAACGCCATCCAGAGCTAAACCTCGCTCTAGTGTTGGAACGACAGCAAATCTTCCAACCCCAGGCACATCTCCACGCCGCACTCCCCACTGCAAGACATGCCACCTACCCAGGCAGGGACATCCTCGCTCTGGCTGTCCTAATGTTGCACCCGTAGTGTCACATCAGACTAGTGGTGCCACCGAAGATATTGTGGATGAAATGTCGTCCTTGCGCATCGTGAATCCCAATGACGAGCCTTCTTCCCTTCCCACTGAAACACCCACCCGGTCCAAGAACCTCAAACGCCAACTCTCTGTTCGTTTCGCCCTTCTTCCAGAGGGAAGCCTCAATTCACTCTCTACTACATCCTCAGAAATCGTAGGGAGGCTTCTCCAACCAGGAATGATGAGTAATGCGTCTGATGATGGTGATGGTGATGGTCAGAGAGCAATAATGCAGTGGAAACGGACTTTAATTGGTCCTGAATCATCTCCGGGAGACACCCCGGAGCTCGACGCCAATGCAGAAAAAGAGACACGCGCAAACAATCACATTGGTTCACGGACCGGCTTGTCACGTCGTATGCCCTGCACGCTGCATACCCCAACCCCGAGCCTCGTGTCCACAGAACCACTTTCTAGCCAGGCCACAAGTGACTATGTGGATATGAACAAAACCATCTTCATTGATCCAGAATTTGAAAAGAAGCCCAGTCCCCTGGCGCGAACGATGAGCGCTGACGAGAGATCATTATTCCTCAACAATCTCACTCAATCATCAGGGGCTGCACCTGCCATATTATTCTCTGTCCCACTGATCGATCTCAAGGCCGTACAACATGACGCAGAGAAAGTAGGTTTCAGCGTCCGAGTTTTGCCAAATGGAAGCTCACGAGAGCACCGATGGGTTATATTGGCTAAGGAGGGGGACGCAGCGGAATTTCTTGAGAAACGGCTGACGGAGGAAGAAGAGAAAGGGCGGAAAGCAAAGGGGAATTTTGGTGCTGCCGCTGGCGGAGCACTAGTGGGCGCTGTGGCGACATTCACGGGACTGGCGTTTTCTTGAAATGACTTTCCTTGTCCAGTAAACTCGCTTCAGATTATACTTGTACGCATATCTGTACTGCTAGTTAGGTGAATCTCGTTCAACGATTTTGTCTTGCCATTACTTTTCCCCCTTTCCTGCATTGAGCTGACACTGCTTAACAGCCACATGGGTAGTTTACAAGCTGTGCTGTAGTCAAACTCAGCTACAACTTTGCACCTGCTGACTCTGCAGATTCCGTAACAGACATGTCGGCGTCCCGAGAAGACACTGCTGAGAGTTTTGAGACGTACACTCAAGGAGCTGAGCAAGATGAACAGGGCACCGGGGATCTTCCAACTTATAACGATGTCACCGCCCAAAGCGGTCCAAATTCACGGTGCGCAGACAGGAGAGCGCGTTGATCTACACAATCTCACCCATTCACTGATGGTAGCTTTGGTCGCTGGAGAGGCTGGATAGAAAAGAGGTAAGAGCTAATTGACACCACATTGCCAAAGAGTTGATTGTTTATGGTCTGAGCGCAGAGCTGCAGAGCGTTATGCAGACGTCACTGTCGAGGAATTCGATCGCAGGCGAGCTAGAGGATGGGGTGAGGACGAATCTTCGCAACCTGTATGTGTGCACTTTACCCCATGATGCATGGTAAACTGACATTTAGCATTGCACAGGTGGAAGATCAAGACCCCTCTACTCAAGCCATCGAGGAGCCACAGCACTATCGTAGCTCAACCCCGCCGCGCTTAAGAATAAATGCAGATCTTCCTTCCCTATTATCTTCCCAGACACTTCATGATGGGTCCACAACTCCTGAACCATCGATGGAGCCTTCTCTGCACATACCAGCGGAACACCTGACCCCAACTCATCTCTCGATCTATCATTTCGGGTCCCGATTTTTACCGCACTCTACTGCGCCTATCAGATGTATTCTTCCTCTCCAGCGTGATCGTCTCATTCTCATAGGCACCGATGCTGGGCTGTCAGTGCTTAACATGTTCCCTTTAAAATGGGCTGATGAAACAAGTCCTGATGGGGTGACCGGTCTCATTCAGAAAGGACCTGCTGATGCACAAGCCAGAGTAATGTGGATAGGAGAGGCGTAAGTAGATGAAAATCTTGTTGTTTTTGTCCGATTAGTGACGTTCCGCATCCTTTGTTGCAGCGTTTACCAGATGTCGATTTTGGAGTACGAAGATGCCGGCGAGAGTGCGCCCCAAGGGGTCGTGCTGGCGTTAGTAGGACCTGAGCTCGACGAATCTCTATCCGCTAGTGCGCAGCAAGAATCCCCGCGTTCTCTCAGAATGTATAAGCTCTCCAGCCTAACTAGCCTAGCAAAGTGGGCCATCTCACAACAAGTGAGACATCTCTCCTGTTTCCTCTCACCGTCCCGAGCACTCACTTCATTGAATAGGGCTCACAGCCAGTTGATTTGCGCAGGTCGTCAGACTGGAATCCCCAAGAGACACCTGTGAAGAAGCACAGACCAACAAATAGCATTACAAAGGGCCTACGGAGTCTCATTCCTGAACCACCCCCTGGCTCACGACGGGCGAGTTTTCTTGCAACAACAATTACAAAGCGCCAACTGCAAGTACCAAAGAAAGCTGCATCTTGGGATCTCATCGACGATTTACCACTGCGCTGGGCTACTGATTTTACGTCCCTCTCGTCAACTGGCTCCAGAATGTCAAATACGAGTGTGGTGTCTTATGCTCTCTGGCACGAAGGCAGTACGAGCTGCACCCGTCGTGCACTGCTTGCTGTGGCGACCAAGACCAACATATTTTTATATGAGACTCCAAGAGGGCAGAGGGCTTTTCACTTCGTCAAGGTATGTATCGATCTTCTGACACTTGATTTGATTACAAGAATCTGTGCAGGAATTTTATTTACCATCACAGCCACGCTCTCTTACCTTTGTCCAGCAATCCGTGCAGGACAATTTTCGATCACAACCTGATGTCGGACCTCCTCGAACGACTATCGGACATAACCGTATAGCGTCTGCCGAAGCCTCCCGGCCTGCGAACGTTGTATATGAAGCCCAAACAGCAATCTTTGTGGTGTTCGACAAAAGGGCTGGTATCATACGGGTAGCTGATTCAGCAGTCACGGAAGTGGATATGTTTGAAAGTGGAGGGGGTCTTTCCCCAACGGGTGGGAGTGGTTCCAAGGACACACTGACTGGAGGGTCTCTTCGAGGTCTTCGGTCTCGTGCTTCCATCGAATTCACGGCTTCAAAAGATCAAAGGAGCATTTGGCTTCTGCCTTCAAGAACCGAAATCCCCCCTATACATATGCCCCACCTCGGTTCTTCCGACAGTAGTGTTTATGTCCTCACGCGTGGCAAGGTCACGCACGTCGTCGGTGCCCCCCTTTCCGCATATATTCACGCCACGCCTCCTTTGTACACCGTAAACTGGGATTTCCCCCCTGCAAGCGTGGCTGCGCGGACGCATTTGCCAGCACCGAGTCATTCACAAGAGACTTCTCCTGAACCATCCTTGCAATTGATTGGGATGGGTGAGGAGGGCGTCGAGGTGCACGAAGTGCCCCTATCACATCTTTCGGGGAGTTACAAAGGAAAAGGCAAGGCACTTCCTGACCCTCCCGTTGCGCAGAACCCACTTGGCGAGGCCGGATTCCTCACGACTGGAGGACGTTGGCACCGTTACATTGGTGCGCCTCAGTTTGAGAGAATGAATTCCGCCATATCTGCCAGCTCGATTGAGAGCACTGGGACGGAAGAACTTTTATCGCGTGTGAAAGCAGAGGAGGGCGTGTATGGGTGGTGGCGGAAGGAGTGGCAGGACTGGCGAATCTTCTGGCTGGGAGGTGACACCAGCACTGGCGGTTCCGGAGAATAATTGAACAAGGGCACTAACCATCCACTGACTTTGATGCTTCCATGGACATCTTAATTCGATCTAATCACAACAGACTTAATTTATCTCATGTAAGGCATGCATGTATAAGATCCAGTACTGTAACTATATGTACCAGTAACACAAAACACGGTGTGAAGCAAGAGTCTAGTCCAGACAACGGAGTGCAGTAAATATTACACATGCAAGAGATGTTGCTTACTCTAAGAATCCCAGGATGGTAGATACAAAGCAGGACAAGGCAAGAGAGCGTAAAGGGAGTGTTATAATATCAATTCATGGCTTCCGAGATTTCGCCGGTGAGGAAGGTCCTCCAGTTTCGTCCATCGAGTACCTAACTTTGTGAGTTTGTGGGTGGGTATCGGGTTGCGATGACTGAGGTTTTCGTGCTCGAATAACGACGAACGACTTTCCAGGGTCCTTGGGGGATGAACCACCCTCAGGCTCCACCTCACTCACACCACTATCCAACCGATCCCCCTCACTATGCCTGCGATTCCTTCGAATATTATACCAGTGCCTCTTCTTTGGCTGGTCAGGATCGCTAGTGCTCGATTCCCCACTATTCGTCTTGGTCGCCATCGATGGGTGCTCCTCCTGTGGAGGAGGAGCATTTGCAGGCGTTGCACTCAATGCAGCAATATCTCCAATAATAATCGCTGTTTGACTCTTCGTGCGCATGTGTGGCATCATTGCGCCCGCAGGAAGCCCAGAGTTCGTAAACGCGGGAAGACGCGCGACATTTGCCATGGAAGCAGTTGGAGTAGGAAGTTCTTCACTGTCATAAATCGTCTTCGTCGGTGTCCCACCAGATGCTGGCCCACTGCCTTTGCGTTCTATGCTAGGAAACGTAAAGGTTGAACTCCCCCCTGGCTCGCCGGCAATCGCGTACGGTGAGTCATAGTGGGCGCGACCGCCACCGATGCGGGAGAAGCCTGAATTTTGGGGAGGGGTGCTGGTTGATGCGCGGTCGTATGAACCGCGGGGACCTGGACCTGGGAACGGCTGCCATGCGCCCATGATATAACCACTTTCTGCATCCTCATCGCTGTCTTCTCTGTATGGCTGCAGGGCGTGCTCGGGTCGCAATACCGATGGTGGGGGACCACCGGAATGGTGCGAGGAGCCGGAACCTTTGACTTTCTGTGCGAAAGACGCATTGGGTGGTGCATAGGAAGATGAGTCCTGTGCAGTGAACGAGTCTCGGGCAACGGGTGAATGTCGAACTTCTGTGGCTTTGTAGTGTCTTCGTTCGCGACTGCTTCTACGTGGCCCGCAACATCCGAGAAGGGAAAGCACGCCGACCAAACCGCTATCGACTGGCCGTCTGGAGCGATCGAAGCCTACTCCACCCAAAATGCGCACGACTGCTTCAATGAATTTGATAACAAGAATCAAGAACAACGCAAGATAGACGAGGCAAAGGACGATCAGTATGCCATAGGCCACCCAACCGCCGGGGCCGGCGCCAATTGAAATCTGGACAACATAGTCTTAGCAATGGACTGGCGACGACAGGTGGGCTTACCGTTGGTGTCAAAATCACTAGCAGTACAGCAACTACAATGCGTGCAACGCAGAATAAGAAGCTGATGAGGCCCATACCAGCTCCTGCACCCCACGGTAACCATACGCTGGTGACCAAAGCGCTAACAACTTCCGTCACCAAAATTATGATCGCTTGTGCTGTTCCACTATGCTGCCCACATCCTATGGCCACCCCGAGGACGAGGTTAGATAGGAAAAGCAAGCCTGAGAAAAGCTGCGAGTTCTGACGGTAGTGATTGTAGAGTGGTCCTAATGCGAGAAGAGTCCGTGTTTCATCGTATAATTTGGTTGTTGGCGTCCGGGCTAGCCGCAGGAGTATAAGAGTGGGAGCGATCACAGAGAAGAGGGCGAATGAGAGGGCGCCAAGTGCTGATGAAGACGCTGAGCTGCCTGTTGAAAATTCATAGCACGAGAATATGGTGACGGGTAAGTGAAAAAGGATTAGAACGCGCACAAGGTTTCCTATGAGCACGCTGGAGTGAAAAGAGCTGACTTCCGGTCGGAACCAACGTCTCCTGAAGAAGGTGTAATTGTGGGCAAAGCCGGTTGATGATCTGCTCTCATCTCCACTTGTGTCGAGCATATCCTTACTGCTCGCCGAAAGCCGTCGTTGACCTTTGTTTGTTGCGCTTGTGAGTGCAGCAGAAGTGGGTAAATTGCCGGACGGCCGCCGTGAAAACACCCAATCTACCATCCATACGAAGAGACTAAGCAGGATTATCCCAGCTATAATCGCCAAGAACAGGGACAAGCAAATCGCAAAGAGATCTTGTGGTCGCACTCCAACACTCCATGCAAAGGATTGCATCCCAGTTGTAGTGTTGGGTGGAAGTAGGAAAATTGTGTTCGGGATCGACTGGTTAATGTAGATAACAGAAGAGGGATCCCCCAACTGATCGGCAAAATCTGATGGTGGGTTATACGGTAGGACATTTAGCGGGTTCCAATGCGTAGCATCTCCTTTCAACGTAATATCTACAATGCATTAGATATTCGCAGAGCATCGTTCAAAATCTAAAACCTACTGTACGTCAGCGATGCCCAGGCAGTTTGCGAAAGTAGGGGATCTAAAATATATCAGTACATGCGGTGTAAGATCATGTCTCAGGTTACTACTGACAAATGAAGGGAGGCCACTGGACAGCAACCATAGCTAGGGCTGCACACCATTGCGTGTGAAAGATGACATCACGCAAGGATGGGGAGCCTGGTGAACCGTAAGTACTGGAAAAATACGAAGAGGTGAAAATACTCACAAAATCTCATCAACGCAGGGGATGTTGAAAAGCGCTCACCACTGATGGCACTAGCAAGAATGAAACCAATACTCTCAAACCGGTGCCAGATGCCCGGACCCGGTCTATTAAATCCGCGACCCCAAGCAGATATGATCCGAGCAATACCGACGATGAACCAATATATTGCCGCAAGACCAACTGTTGCCCAAAATATGATGTGGGCATTGCCGTACGGCGAACCGAGTGGTCCTGGATGAAGCGGCGTGGTTGCGACACTAAGGCACAATATCTCATTTCCAGAAGGGTCGACAGCGCGAAGTTCAGTGTTCATAGTTGTGAGGGAATTCCTGGTATTGAATGGTATGGATGCGGAAAGGGCAAATGGCCCAGCAGGGATGGGGCAATATGTGGTATTTGTGCCAAGGGATTGCAGAGGAGAAGGTGGTCGTAATGAGTCGCATAGCTCAGAATTATTACTGAAGGTATTCATGGTAAGTGTCGTAGCTTCCGTGAAGAGGGTAGCTTGGAGTGAAGAGTATGAGACGCGCTATTAAATAATATAAGAAAGAATACGCACAGAGGCTGGTGCTATTAGCTGAGGAATCGACGATCTGCTGGGAGGCGTTCCCCAAAATTGTGATATTTAGCGTCTGTCCATTGATTATCTGCGAGTACACCGTGTCAACCGAAAGTTTCTGGGATGCATCCCCCGAGAAACAGTCATAGAATGGAAGTGTTGCGGGTTGTGCGAATATCGAGGGTAGAGACACGGAAAAAGACAGAAAGAGAAAAATCACCCGGACCGAGCAACACGACGAGGAAAAGATTGTGGTCATCGTTCAATACGACATACGACGAGTACGGGAAGTGCTGCGACTGCCAGTGAGTCCAGGTGGTACAGGCTTCCCACCGTTTACCACGCCACCAACTCGGATTTCATCTCCGTTCGTCGAGCATAGGCTACTAGCGCTGGTTAGCGGCGGACAAAGGCCATCGTGAGCATTAGCAGACATCGTTGATTTGCAGTTATAAGACGCAGTGGTGGACCAACAAGCTCATCATGGGGCCCATCATCAGTGGCCACTCTACCCGATGTCAACGTGTACACGCGTTTACACGTTCCTCAATATTATAGCGATCTGCACTTGGGCCTAGTCTTTTTCAATCGTGTTCCGAACTTGTGTCTGGAGCACGCAATTGGATTTGGAGCTGCGCACTGGTGTTTGGCAACATGTCATTCGGCGCCCAACCAATCGCGTAGCCTCATGCCATGAGTGACAACGCTGGTAGATTTGTGAATTCTACAATGAGCTATTGATGCCAAATCCAACTCGCAGCAGCGCACGCCGCAGATTATTACCACAGAGCATTGAAGCGAAAGCTTCTGTTTCTGCTTGTGGTCTTATGTTGGTGCATTCCTAGGTTGTCTTATCGATACGGAACATGTAGTCACTAGTAACTACACCCCTTGGTGTCCTTGTATGATGACACGCAAGCTAACTACAAACATAGCATTGCGAGCAGAACTACTTGGGGCTCAGCTCTGCTGTGTGCCGGAAGTCAATTTCCTTCATCAACATTGGCGACAGTCCTGCTGGAAACATTAAGAATGCTTCGTCGCATCCATCATCCTCGAGGTTTGAATAATGATGTAGCTCCCAAGAGAACGACTACGTAGGGTTATCATCAGAGGAAAATTATGTAGTCGTTAAATACTGACGCTCACCTTGGTGTTCGATCGACAGATTGCGGGCAAACCATCCCAGAGGACTAAAAATAAAAGAGTGCTGTCGAAACGGAACATGAAATGTTAATAAACACAACGCATGGAACAAAAAATGAAGCAAGGAATGCGACGAGCGACAACACTCGCTGAAATACCACAAAAATGTCAGAATTGTTTAGAAACAGCCGCACAACCGGCCGCTTCCATGCTCTCCAGTGGTGATCTGCCTTCCTGCGGATCATTGTTGCGAGTCAGGATTCGGTGAAGGAGGAGTTGAAGGAACATAGTCTTCATCACGTATCAAGCCATCATCGTCATGAGTGGGAGCCCCCACTGCAGCATGACGCTGAAAATTGATGCATGAGACATCAGAAACACAGTGATAAAAATCAACGCACCAATTCGCCCCACGCGAGGAACATCGAAGATTGGCGGAGCTGCATGACCTGTACGAGCGGGTCACCAGGTTGATAGGCAGGTCTTGAAGGTGGTGGGAGCGGCAGTAGTGAACACCACGGTGGGTGGTGGCATGGATCGAGACTGAAAAAATATAAGCCGAAAATGTCATTACGGCGGACGATATTTACGTTCTCACTGGAATCCATGTGTGAAAACCCGTGAATTGTAGCCTGCGCAGAGGAAGAGTAGTTAGGAGGTAGAGGCAATGGAGCTGGATACTGCAATGCTATCGTCGAGTCAACTGCAAGGGAACTTAGTAAAAAAGAGACATACATCCAGAGGATCACGCGGTTGATTGTTTCGAACAGGAGGAACTGCGTCCGTACGAGAAGGAAGGGCTTTGCGGAGGTAGCGAAGGAAAGTACGTTGCTGTGGTTGTACTGTAGGGGAATGACTTAATGGCCGAGGGGCGAAAAATGTGGCTGGGTTACGGCGCTTGGCACGACCTGTTGCATCGAACTAAAATGATGGCGTGAATGGAATAGTGTAGATGAGTGATAAAAAGGAATACACACGTTGAATAGATCGGGATTTTTGGGCGAACTGGTCTGCAAGAAAATATTAGCACAGGGGGGAGTAGATATATGTGAGGGAAAGTATACCTTAGACTGTACAGGCTGAATATGAGCAAGGATGTCAGGTGGAATGTCGTTATGTATATCTCAGCGGTCTTCAAACCCAGGCGGTGTAAGCCAGTTGGTGTAAGTTGGGTGAGAATATAAGGTTGTTGGGAGTCTGGGGATCATGAAAGTCAAGACAGGCGAGGAGCTGGCGGGACTCGAAGGCCCAGAGCTTGATGGCGGGGTCGTAGGAGGAGGAGCTGGCGAGGAGAGCACAATCAAATGAAAGCGCTAGACTTTCAATGTACCTGGTGTGCCCTTCAAATGGGGCTCCGACAGTCTCGAGCGTCGACGGATCGAACTCATAGATCATCTTGGGCTCGTCAACGTCATTCGGCCCATCGGTGAAGCTAAATGAGGTTACGATGGTTCTGTCTTTCGTCGCCCAGAATAGTGGCGGAAATATCGATATCCCTTGGCAATAATGACCTTCCCCTACGGAGAGATCCAATTTCTGTGCCTGGACATCCCACACCTCAAGGCACTTCCCTACACTTGACTTGACTGCGAACTTCTTTGAGTCTTGCGAGAATCGAACTGCGCCCACTGGCACCTCGAAATCTGCACGGTTTTTGAACTTGAGTGGACCAACCACAAGTTTGTTAGTTTCCATGCTCCATATCCATGTAGTACCACGCCATGTCCCGCACACCAGCAGCGTGCTGTCTGCGGAAATATCGATGCACGTGATTTCGTCTGTGTGGCCTTGAAATGTCTCCTTGTGTCAATATCACGGGCTGTGAGCACCCCGGGTGCACCAATAGTACCAGTGACAATCCATCGACCATTCGTCGATACCGCCACAGCACATATTCCCTGATCACCGACATTCCGCGTCTCCTCAATCTCCTTTCCCGCCCGCAGGTCCCATTGTAGAGTGGTCTTATCGCCTGATCCGCTGATCATTTGCTTGCCATCCGGAAAGTAGGCAATGGATGACACATAAAAGTGGGTTTGTTGCTCAAGCTTGCCATTCGGGAGGTTGGCAGTGATTGTGACTGATTCATGACCCTCTAAGGTCATTACCGGCGTCAGAATTGATCTCTTCACTGCTGCTGTAGGCTGTCTTGAGCTGGAAGCCATGACCGTTGTATCTGCCAGAGAGCTTGGTAAGTACGTCAGTTATTCGGATACGCGAGAAGGACCGTTGGTGAGTTCTTCTCGTACGCTGTCGGCTTGATGTTGATATTAATTTTGAAGATGCCCAACTCATTGGAGTCATGCGGCACTTTCACTGCTAAAACCAAAAATCAGCTAATCCGTGATGGAGATTCAGATGTAGGATTTCATATTACCGATAGGCTGACTGCAATCGCCCGATGATGATGGGCATATCACAGGACGTATCTGCCACCTCTTAACAAGTTCTTTCCTGTGCGTGGCACTCGTGTGCTCTTTGCCCCTTCCTTCTTGCACCAGCCTCTCCTTTCCGGACCGTTATGCCATTCCTGGGTTGGAGCACCGCAACCCACAGCCTGCAGTACTTGCTATAAACCACCGAGCGCCAACTCGGGCGCCGCATGCAGTGTCTAGCATACCTGCTCAACCAGCTCTCCTTCTCCGGCTCACTGCCATAGCATTCCCATGGTGGGGCGCCACAACCCACGGTCTGGAGTAGTTGTTGTAGACCACCGAGCGCCAACTCGGGCATCGCATGTAGTCTTCTGATAGTGAAACGAGGTCCTACGGGCATCCGCGTCTTTGGCAAATGCATCGTCATTGCGCTGCTACAACTTCTTTCCAAGCATAAGCACGAATATTATGAATATTTCCACAGTTACCTTATGAAACCGTACATTTTGTAAGCCCACGGATATAAGGATGTCCTATTGACACATTAAACTCCCCTGACTCTATGACCATGAATATCAAACTCGCAAGAAGTCAATGTCGATAGGACAACGCTCAGAACTGAAATCCCGCCAAAACCGTTTAGAAGCAGCCACATAACCGGCCGCTTCCATGCTCTTCGGCGGTAATCTGCGCTACTGCGGATGGTTGTTGTGAATCTGTATTCGGTGAAGGAGGAGTAGAAGGAACATAGTCTTCATCACGTATCAAGCCATCATTAATTCTGGGAGCTCCCGCTGCAGCGTTGCGCTACAAATCGATGCGTGAAAAATGGAGTGCGAGAAAAAAGATCTCTTTACCCTGCGCGAGAGGAACATCAACATTACGTGGCGATGTATGACCTGCGCGAACAGGCTGCCAGGTTTATAGGCGGGCTTTGAAGGTGATGGGAGCAGTGTCAGAGGATGGGGTGGTGGGCGGTAATGGCGTGTGTCGAGACAAAATGTCGAAAAATCGTGGTGGTTACGGAAGCCTACGTGGGGATCTATGCGTGAACGCCCCTGAGTTGCGGACTGCGTCGAGGAGTAATTTGGAGGTAAGGGCGATGTGACAGGGGACTACGGGAAGATACGTCACGTCAATTTCGAAGTAAACAAGTAAGAGTCATACATTCAGGGGACCACGAGGCTTATCATGACTAGCTGCGTCCTTGCAGGAGGAGAGACGGAGTTTGCATAGGTAGTGAAGGACAGCCGGTTGCTGTGGATTTACTGTAGGCAGAGGCCTTGGTAGGCGGGGGATGGGATATCTGACTGGCAATGTTGTTGGGTTACGGCGCACAGCATGACGTTCAGACTGAAATGATGGCATTGGTAGGGTGGAAATGAGGTAGGAATCGCGCACGTTGAGTAAATCGGCGAGGGGTGGATTGTGAGGCGCACTGGTCTGCAAGAGAACGTTAGCACATGAACAGTCTATCAGCTCTGCGCGCGTGGTTGTACAGGCCAGATGCTAGCAAGGATGTCAGGTAGAGTTGCATATATAGATACTAGGATGGTCAAAGGTCGTGTAAGAGGATAATGCACAAGGGTCCTTGGACGTCGAATGAAGCGAGTTGAAGTACAACATAGATGAAAGAGAATCGAAGAACAACAAATCCGCACCAGATGAAATCAATACGACATGGAACTACACACCAATGTGAATGAAAACGATTCTCTGCTCAAGCGGCACCTCCTTCTTTGACACAGTGCGCGTAGCATGGTTGAGTGCTGAGGCCGCCTTCGTGCAGTCCATGACATGGTCACCCTCCTTCGAACCCTTGAACATCTCCTCATAGAATGCTTCGACGACATGCTTTGCGACATCGTCATCGACAGCCCAAAGAGTGCCAATGACACTCTTGAACCCGGAAAACTGCAGACCAGCAGCGAGGTGGATTACCTCGTCGGGCGTCTGCTCATCGCCGACGGCAGTATGACATGCTGATAAGAATGCGAATTCGGCTTGCGGAGCATCATTCTCCATGATATCAAGCAGCGTGAGAGGTTTATCTCTCATGGCGAAGCGTGAATGATAAGGCTGCTCGCGGTCCTGCTTGCCATGACAAGCGAGGTGCACCCAGGCATTGCTTTGCAAAGCTTCGAGTACACCTGCCTGTGTAGCGTCGTCGCCAGAAAGATTGGTGAACTTGGCGTTGGGGGGAATGAGTTTATGGACGAGCTCGAGCTCGCTGTCGACAGCGGCGAGCACTGTGCCTTGCCCAGCACCTGGCTGACTTTGCCCGATCGCCACGAAGGACGGAATCATCCCGCGGGTCTTCATCATCTGTCGAGATCTGATCAAGGCTGACAGTGTTGGCGTGTAAGAGCAGATATAGAAATCCTCCAGACACGGCTCCTTCCCGGAGCAATCTGCCTTCGTCCGAAAGGGGTTAGCGGCGTGAAGAGGAATAGACGTGAAGGCTGCCGTCGGACACAGCCATATCTGAGACCGGCGTCGCAATTTGAGGTCATGCTGCAGAACATTGACAATGGGTAGCATGATCGCCTTCCATACTTTGCGCAATAGTACTCGAAAATCCTTCCTCGACTCTGTTGGGCCCATAAGGCCCGCCTGCTGTATCTCCCTGGTAAAATTGTTCTTGAGCATCTCGAGATGCGCAAGAGTGAGAGACGGGAAGGGAACATGATGGGGCTGTCCTGACGTCGGAACAATAAGGGCGTCGCACGAGTATTGACTTGCAATAAGGATGATGACCGGGCCATGGCACGCTGCCGCTTGTAGTTCTTCATACGACGGTGGGAGCAAGAATCGCGAGAAACCGTGAAGATTACGGATTTCAGCTACTGCAACTTCCCATTCCTTCATAAGTCCCCTGTATTCTATTGCTGCCCTGTCAGCAGCAGCTCGGTCTGTGCTGCCTACAGAACCCTGAACATCGGACAGGCGCTTGCTCAGCTCTAAGAGTTTGTGAGCTAGTGGCAGACTTGCGGACTCGAGGTCTTCCAATGGAGTCCTGAGTCTAGCGGCCAGCGACCATTGCTGACCACGGCCCTGCTCCACGAGTTCAACTGCTCGTTGCAGATCATTTCGACGAATCGCGCATGACGCCGCATCTACTGGCAGCAACTGAGCACCATCAAACGCAGTTGCGGCATCGCACCGTGAGACGATCGAGGACCGCGTCACGACATGGTTGTCGAAAAGATTCAAACACATTTGGTATGCTTCAAGGGCAGATTTGTGTTGATAGAGTTCTGCTTGACGGACCCAGTCAATAGCCTCCATGATGCATTCTGGAAATCCTTGAGTAGGGTGTTTTGATGCCAGTCTGAAGTTATCTACTGCAAGTGACAAATCAGCTGGGTTGTGTTGCATCTCGTAGCGAGACAGAAAGGCCTCCTGCAGTCGCATGTAGCTGAAACATCTATCCGGATGCAGTGAAGGCAAAACTGCCAATGATTCTTGGCAGAGATCAATGGCCTCCTCGACATCTTCATTCTTCTGTGTTTCTGTGAAACGAGAGGAGAGTGCCGAGCTCAAATTGAGAAGAGTTACATGGCGCTCAGAATGATCATGGCGCTTTAACCGAAGTGATTCGCGATACGAATCAATGGCCTCGTTTAGATCCTCGCTGGTACACAGTTTGTCGTATCTGGTGTCGAGCCCGAGGGCAAGGTTGCCAAGCGTGATATCACGAGTTGGATGCCCAGGCGGGCACAGTGTCAGTGCCTCGCGATAGAGGCTGATAGCTCTGTTGAGGTCATTGATGTCACCAAGTTTTTCGAAACGGGTGCGCAGGGCGCCCCCTAGGTTGTCCAATGATGAATCACGAGATACATGACCAACAGGGCGCAGGCGCAATGCTTCTTCGTGCAAGGAGATGGCCTCGTCGAGGTCATGCAATTTGCCTTGGTGATTGACGCGCTGTGTGATAGAAAAAGCCAACTCATTCAAGTAGATATCACGAGAACAATGTCCCTCGGGGAGCATAGACACAGCATCACGATGAAGTTGTATGCTCTCATCTAAATCATCAATACTGCCGTGTTGTGAAAAACGTGCTCTGAGGGCTCGTGAAAGCTCGTCGAGTGCTCTGAGACGGTGTCGGTGGCCTAGAGGACAGAGCTCGAGCACAATTCGTCGAAGCTGGATGCCTTGATCGGATGCGTCCGTTGGAAGATCGTTGCATGCCCCAATCACATAATCGACGATATTGTCCCCTGCCGTAATGCTACAAAGATAAGTGCATAGCTCATGGTAGAGTCGGGTTGATTCAAAAATTTCGGTGGGGATAGGTTGATTGTTGTAGCGCCATTTCAGCGCTTCGGTGAGATGATAAAGTGATAAGGGATGATTGGGGTGGCCCTGCGGATGTAATGCAAGGGCGTCGCGGAATAGAGAGATAGTGGAGTCAAAATCTTGAAGATCCTTTCGAATACAGCCTTGAAGGCAGGCCCACGCGATATTTGTAAGAGCGGCAGCGCGGTCGGGATGGCCGACCGGACACTCGTCCAAAACCCACTGGAAATGATTTACAGAAGCGTTCAGGTGAGAGGTATTCTCGCCTCTCATATATTTTCGAAAACGTGCATGGCCTTCATCTGTGAACCGAGTGATCTCAGATTCAACAACGGACTGCAGTTTGTGTTCTGTCAGCGGAAGCTGCAAGCACGAGGGCTAGTCTCACTTACATCAAGTTGTCCAGTATTATTGTTTCCGCGAGCGTGCACAGAAGTGGCCTTTAGCATGAGAGAAGGACAAACTTTATCCACATCCATGGGTGGGAATGACAGATCTAGGACAAGGTAGCGACGCGCATGGATGGGAAGCGGATTACTCACCGAAAAGTTCATCTCCATGACCGAGAAGCTTATTCCGTGTTGTTTCAAGTTTTCCAATGAGTTCTCCATGCCCTAGCATTCGACCGAGCTCAAAGGATGCCCGGATCTCCAGTGATAATCTAGGTAACACATTTGGTGATCTGCAAACGTATGATGAGTACTGGAATCGCGTCAGAAAGTCTCCATGGAAGGATTTACAAGGTCACGGTATCACCCCACGCTATAGAACTGTCGGACGATGGGACTTGGGCAGCTGACCTCCAGCGTCTCCTTGAGTCGAGTTTGATGGACACGTAAATGCCTGCAGGTATGCGCTCGGAAGGAACTTGAGATTTTTTCCGCTGATGACTGTGGGTAGAGTGTGAAATGGATCTTAAGGTCATATGGAGTGGCCCACCTTCAAGTCTGATATATTGGCCTTGCAAAGTACCGGGCATGATGGCTCAATGAAGCAAATGAGGCTGAGTAGTAGGACCAGAAGGAGTGTAGGATATCAGATCTGTAGATGAAGTTTGGGTAAGAGGGAGACGGAAAATATACGGTAATGGGTTCATGCGCAGTTCTATGTCATCGATGGCTAGTCGGCACGATAGACGCCGGTTCTGATTTCACTGAGTGCTGAAACCAAAATAGACAGACAGCCGCAGCGGGAGAGGGTAATGTGACTACAATCGGCTGGAAGTGGACATACGAGTCTGAGAGCGCGCTGCGATGCTCCTGCCACTAGTAATCACTCATTAACCATTGAGCAAACTATAAGGTAAGATGCATATCCCATTGTATTTCATAACGCAAACACAAACCACAGGTAGGTAGCATCCATCATTAGCTCGAGCCACACCAGCTCAGTCTGCCAGAGGCAGGGTCATTTCCAGTCACCGCCAGTCCAACGTTCGTGAGAGTATGACAGGTCGAATAGAACGGGACAGTACAAAGCACTCGTGTATGAGCTGGAGTAAGAAATAATTGGTACGGTCGGCATGGCCCGCGAACGTCTCCTGCCATATGGAGGGCAACCCCTGTTGAATATTTTGGTAGATACGTCCGATAACATAATATACCGTTCTGCTACTTTTTAACTATGGATAATGATAAACACTCCCCTTTTTTTGAATATACACCCGATTATTATATACTCCCCACCTGCGTTGGTGACTGCATGCATGTTGTCGAGCAACTGATGAATTTGAAATTGTCTGATGGTAGTCACGTGATGGCCCATGACAGAAATTTCTGCACTCAGCAGTGCAAGTACTAGTGTCACTTGAAAGCTATCACTGCCCACAAGGCATGGCGAAAGGATCGCAGCTGTCTCAGCTCAAGTCAGCCTTATCTCATGCGGGGATCAGCAAACCTTCACAGCATGGAAAAAAACGCAAGCGTTCAGGCTCTACTGACCAGGATAAAATCAAGAAGGCAGCCAAGCTTCAGGAGATACACCGAAAGCTGAATCCCTTCGACGTCAAGGTTACGAAACTAAAACATGACGTTGGTGGACGCAAGATCAAAGGGTCCAAGGGACAGCCCGCACAGAGCAAGCAAGCGGGTATTCAACAGGTGCGCATATCTTACACTCGAGAACTATTGACAGTTACCTCACATTGCCCATAATAGCGCGAGAAGACTCTATTGAAAGAGTTCCAGGAGAGAGGCCGCGTCGGTGGAGTCGTCGATAGGCGTTTCGGTGAAAATGACCCTTCTATGTCGCTGGAGGAACGTATGCTCGAGCGTTTCACGAAAGAAAGGCAGCGAGCTTCGAAAGGAAACGTATTCAATCTCGAGGGCGAAGAAGAGCTTACTCACTATGGCCAAAGCCTCTCGAAGCTAGATGATTTTGACAACGTTGGTTTGCCTATGGATGAAGACGATGACGAAGATCCAGGTGAACATGCCTGTGCTATTATTCGACGTTCTTTGTTTAACTCGTTCAAGGTCAAATTGATCGCGACATTGTGGGGAGGGCACACTTTGGCGGCTTTGGCGATGAGGATGAGGAAGATGATGATCACAATGTGCGTGTATCTCATAGCACGAGAAACATCACGCTCACACTTCTCCAGCCCGACCGGAAGAAATCAAAGGCGGAAGTTATGGCGGAACTCATCGCGAAAAGTAAAGAGCATAAGGTAACATATTAGCATTTTTACCGGAATCCTCTGATTTTGGTTCAGGCCCGCCGTCAACTGGAAAAAGAGCAAGAGGAGAGTATGCGGTATCAACTCGATCAAGACTTCGATTCCTTAAGAAGTCTGCTCTTCGCGCCTGACGCACAGCCAACCGACAACAACGTAGTTTCTCATCAGCTTTCCAAGTCCTCCGTAGACATAGACGAGCAACTGGACTACGACAGACAAGTTCGCGAACTCGCATTTGATCAACGCGCAAAGCCAAAAGACCGAACAAAAACTGAAGAGGAGCTTGCGCTTGAGGAGAAAGAGGCTTTAGAGAAGGCGGAAAAGCAGCGAAGGCGCAGAATGCTTGGGGACGATGGTGAAGACAGCGACGAGGGCGGAAAGAGTCACGGCAAACGAAAGAGGGAGCGTGGGGGCGACGACCTTGAGGACGATTTTGCAGTGGACGAATCGTGGGGAGGTATTGGGTCAGGATTGGGTGAGGTTGACATAAACGACCAGGCGATTGATCAAAGCGAAGACGACGACGGAGGTGCGGATGACAACGGCGATACTGGCGACGAAGATGAGGATAGTGATGCGGAGGAGGGAAGTGAAACAAACTTTGGCAGTCAGACAAGCAGTGCCTCTGGAGGCGAGATCGACGAGATCACCACCAGCCAGAGGTCAGAAAAACTCAAGCCGCCTGGTGTTCGAAAGGAATTGCCCTTCACTTTCCCTTGCCCCGAGTCGCACGAGGAGTTCCTGAAGATTATTGGAGAAATAGATGACACGGACGTGCCTACCGTAGTTCAGCGCATACGCACGTTGCATCACCCAAGCCTTTCCCCAGAAAATAAAGTGAAGCTTCAGGTGACGTCTTCCTTTGACCGTGAAGAACTCAGCTGACATCACTCATAGAACTTGACATCAGTCCTTGTCGACCATATACTCTATATCACATCACCTCCTACCCCACGATTCACGCTCCTGAACTCTATTCTTCCCCACCTCTTTGCACTTTGTCGTTCGTACCCGTTCGAATCTGCTGGATTTTTCGTGGAAAAACTCTCGCTGATGCACAAAAATCTGGAACGGGGGTTATCTCGAGGAGCCCTAGAACTTGGTGCAAGAACATGGCCCGGACCAGCTGAGTTGTCCCTTCTTCGCGCCATCGGAGCAATATGGTCTAGCAGCGATATGAGCCATCCCGTCATTTCACCTGCACGGCTTCTCATGGGTGCTTACTTGGGACTGTGTCGTGTACGGTCACTGATGGACGTGACGAGCGGGCTCTTCTTATCTTCCATCTGCCTTCAGTACGAGGAATTGTCCAAACGCCTGATCCCAGAAGCGGTTAATTTTTCTATCAACGCAGTCTTGCACCTGGCACCGAGCTCTCTCAAAAATTTCGCATCGATACCCGGTTCGTTTCCTTCCCCCGACTTCCGGTCAGATCTCTGCGCACCCCTCGCGATCGACATGAAGAAGTCCAAGCATCTTGACTTCCGTATACCAAGTCTGCATCGTCTCATGACTTGCAGCGAGTATAGAGAGCAGGATAAAATTGATTTGCTAGGTCTCGCTTTTCGCCTTCTGGAACGGTTTTCAGAAATGTACAAGAGCCTTGACGGATTTATTGAACTCTATCAGCCTGTTCTAGATATTCTGACGAAACTTGATATCACACAACTTTCGGAGGGCGTTCGAGTGAGTCGATGTCACATTCGTCCGAAAGGCATACTAACCATAATTTTAGACGCGAATATCCTCTTTGCAAGATAAGCTCACCAGGTTATTGAAGTTTTCTCGTCAAGCTCGTAGACCTCTTCTACTTCAGGCCCACAAACCAATTCCGATCCCAACATATATACCCAAGTTTGAGACGAGTTCCTCCTCCTACTTACGGCGGCAGGATCCAGATCACGAACGTAACGAAGCCTCAAAGCTTCGCTATCAGCTCAAACAGGAGAAGAAGGGAGCCATTCGCGAGCTCAGGAAGGATGCGAAGTTCTTGGCAGCTGTAGAGCACAAGCAACAGGCTGAAAAGGATCGCGCTTACAAGGAGCGCATGAATAAGGCGTTTACATCATTGGAGGGTGAAAGAGCTGAACAAAAGGCCATGGATAGAGAAAAAGCGAAAGAAAAGCGTCGATCTGGACGCAAGTAAATTATATACATGTAACTAATAAAGGTGAATATGCTGTATTCCAGGACTCGACAGGTCCAGGTTTAGCCTAGTGAATACTATTGTCAGTAGTGGCACGCTCTACCTGAGACGTGTCTGCACCGTCACGGTCCGTGACGCAGTGAATGTTAGTAGTTCATCTTACTAGTAAATGTGCTATATTTCTCCCCAAGCCTGTAGCTTGCTCGACTCCCACATCAGCGTTCAACCATGAGCGCGCCGCCTTCGAGCGCTCCTCCTGTTCCTCCGACAACTTTTCAAACTCCCAATGGAACGAACAGTGCATCGCCCAAAGATCTTCGGGACTTTCTCCAATATTTGAAAAACACAAATGATGACAATGCCCCCTCAGTACTGGAAAAACCACATTGGCTGAACCTACTTGCTGGCTTACTGGATAATGTCTTTGGTTGTTTTCCATACTTCAAGTCAACAATCCGAGGCACCACCAACGAACGCATCCAGCTTACGGACGACACGCTCGATGTCTTTTCATGTGTCAGCAAAAGGGCTGAGGTTGACTCGTTCTATGTTGATGAGGAACGTCTGTCCAAAAAGATCTTCGTGCACCTTTTGGGTCTTTGTACATCGACAGAATCATGGTTGGAAGTCACCAGCGAGGGTGATTCAGGCTGTGCACCTAACACCCTCTATTCCAAGGCTTGCGAGACTCTCGTTGAGTTCTTGCAAATTTTGTCATTTTCGAGTGCTCCAGGAGGAGATCCTGGTAATGCACAATGGGGAGTCCTGCAGGAAATATTGCATGAAGCGATAGACTTGTGCTCCGGTGAGTCAAATTCCCTCGTCGCGAAACTGCTACCGATAATCTGTAGCAATTATTTCTGCTCAATACGAACCGTATCCTCGAGACGTGCACTGGTTCTCTACCCCACCGTTTTTGAGGATCACGAATGGGGATTGTTCCATTCCGGTATTGTCATTGCCTATCGAATGATTTTCATGCTTAAGCGTCTTTTAGTGTCCCAGAGACACTCTAAATGTGATTAGGCTCCCGTCCCCTTCACACTTATCTGTCTTGGCCAGCATCATCGTCGATTTATTCGGCAAACTGTGTTCAAGCGCAACGCTTTCTTCCTTCGTCACGGCTGCTATGCTCCGTCATACATCTGAATTGACTCGCCGTGTATACGATTTCTGTTCTGAATGTCCTACATCGCCTGAAACAAGATCCCGGTGCCTCCTGCGAGTGGTAGCCGCTGCTCACACTCTTATGCGTAGTGACCTATCTCTCATCGGGGGGCTCTCGAAACTGCCTTGCCGTCTTTTAATACACAGACTCCAGTGTGGTCCAAATCCTGAACAACGAACACTCGATCGCAAGTTACGAGACATCCTTACTTCCAACGCAAATCTGCCAGTCGACTATGTGAGTCCTGCTCTGGAACTCTTGCGCTCTGAAACCTGGGAGTCATCTGGGAATGAGCTTCGGGTGAGTTGTTGTAATTTTTAAGCCTCTCAAGCTGAGACAGTACAGGCTCTTGCGGTCGTGTATATACGTGGGTGCGCGAGTCGTTTAGATGCAGCGAGTTCGCAGGCAGTGCAGTCATTCCTTCAAGGAAATCCATCTTACCCTGATTTGGAACCGCTGCTTATCATTGCTAGTAACCCCATTGATAGTCAACTAAGCCACGATGCAGACGGCATAGACACTTCGCACTGGCGTGTGACATTACAGAGTCTCGTGAGTCCGCTCATTATGCCTGACGAGCTGCAGCGGAATGGTATTGGGCACGAAGATACTGCACCCTACGTGCGACGGGTGTTGGACCAGCTCAGATCCAGGTGGGCTCGGTGAGTTTGCATTGCTCGTTGTGATAAATTTTCTCTGAACGCTACCGCAGGGGACTGCATGATTCTTCGTCTGCTGCGCGTTCAGCCCTGGCTGAAAATATTGCCTCCCTTGCCTCACACCTCAAGCTGTTCTCTCGGCAGCAGTCTCCTCCGCTTCGCGTTGCTGCCGCTCTTCTGTTGCCACTGCACAGAATTTTAGAGGGCCCATCAACTGAAGTCGACGTGCATGTACGGCGACAAGCGTTCAGAGCTCTCCGAACCATCATCAGAGAACACTCCGCGGATATTCAGTCTCATGAGCCGTCACCCGTGTTTGATCTCTTGAAACGTGGGTTCATTGACAAGGATCGTTCTGTCAAAATCGATGCTGGGTACGACGTCTTGCACTTGGAGGTGACCTTACTCATATTGCACCACCATGTATAGTCGCGCACTTGTGGATTTGGTCCATCTCCACGCCAATGTAGTTGGCATGGGATGCAAACACAACGAAAAGATCTTCATGACCATCAACGGCTTACTTGATTCCAGCGTGAAGGATGCGGTAAAAGAAACACTCCTGATTGCTATTGGTTCCATTGGATGGTAAGCTTGTCCACACGTCCCTGAAATCGCCAATACCATTGTTACTTTCCCCTGCGGCAGTAACGCTCAATTTGAGCTTCTTGGATTGGTCGTCCACTGTTTGATATCCCAACTGGGCCAAGATAATCATTTCTTGAAAGGCTTGGCGTACACACAAGTATGTCAATGTATAACATCTACATCAGATTCTGATACACCCCCACAGCTTTTGGAGATAGCGAAAAAACAAAGAAAATCCCCCTACGTCCTTGTCTCACCATACATCTCTCAGGTCGCATCATTCGTCGTCTCCCGGAAATGCACCAACCCAGCGCTGATATTCGAGACATGTCGATTTCTATCTGTGCATCCGACTGATTTTATCTCCGTCACGCTATCCAAGACCCTTCCTTATCTCTTTGTTAACTGCGAAGGGAAGGTCTTAGAGGACATTTCAAAGGAACTGGGAAAAACGACTCCGTCGCTGTTCCTCAATCATTCTCACGAGATCCTCGCTCATGTATATCAACAACACGAAGCGCAAACGAATGGATCTTTGCAGTTCATCACGAACATACTTTCTGATGCTGCTGCGGTAGACGACATCGACATCCAAAGCATCGTCAAGAGCTGTGTGGTGCCATTGCTCGCAAATCTGGTTGTGGTCCTAGGAGATGAGAATGAAGAACGAGCCGCTTTGGTATAGCTTTACATCTCCTTCGATGGTTCGTGACACCTGAACACGTGATCAGGCAGTGGATGCTTTGCGAAAAGTCGAGCGGTCAATAACGGGCGAAACTCCCGAACGAATTTTAGCCGACATCGACCTGTCTCCGTTCCTAAAGACATACATGCTTGGCGTTGTATCCAACTTGAATGATATGCTGCAAGATGTTCACGGCAAGAAATCGGTTTCAGCAAAGAAACAGATTCTCCGCGGTCTAGAGGAGCTGATCATCCAAATTGGTGCTCTTGTAAATGGGATTTCCCCTCAGGCACGTGAATCTGTCATGTTTTCGTGACTTTATTGATTTTTCTCAGATCATGGCCACTCTGCAAACTATGTTTCTGGTCCCCGAACTTGCTGAAGTCACCCTGACTACGTGGTACACATTTCTGTCTACACTGAAGGTCAAGGACGTCGTTCCGTATATTGGCACTACAAGTGCAGCCATTGTCTCCGCATGGTCTGCTTTATCCCCTTCCGCTCGTGATTCTGCCAAGAAATGTCTGCGTCATATCGTCTTCGATGTTGGAAGCACCGTCGGAAATGATGCAAAGGAAATTTTAGACGAGGTCGTGGACCTCGGTTACATCCCAGAACTTTCTGAGGTACATGCACAACTTCAGAGTGTTCGCATCTGGGATCCACGCTTGCAACTCCAGAAGATTCTCATTCGGTGCTCGAGTAACAATATCACGGTAGCTCAAGTGGCTCTTGGCGAACTTCAACATTTTATGAGGAACAATCATGCCTCACTTATACAAAGCCTTGCAACGGGCGACACCTTTGATCTCTTAATTGGCAAGATACAATTGACCCTGTTTCAGATTGTCTCTCGTGATGGGGAGGGCTCCGACACTCTTCGACAACTGGCGTTTGAGTGCATGGGAATTCTGGGAGCAGTTGATCCAGATCGTTGTGACCTTGGTTCGAAAGAAACAAGAATGATCGTGCGGAGCAACTTTGAAGATAATAAAGAAGCAGTCTCGTTTGCTCGACACCTCATACAGGACGTTCTCGTGGGCGCGTTCCGGTCCACTAGCGACATAAAGTACCAAGGACATCTCGCCTTCACGATACAGGAACTCCTGCGATTCTGCAAGTTCACGCCTGCCCTAGTGTCATCAGGGGGTACGTCATCCGTCTCGGCGTACGTTCGCAAAAGCTGGGATTCTTTTCCGAAACATGTGCTCGAAACCGTCACTCCACTCTTGGGCGCCCGTTTCGCTGCTCCGCACAAGGAATTGCCACAGCTTCCTTCACCCATTTACTCTCATCAGAAGACCTATCGAGAATGGGTCCAGTTATGGACAGCTCATTTGATAACGAAAGCGTCCGGGGACACTGCGCAAGCCATCTTTGGGGTCTTTCGATCTGCAGTACGCAACAAGGATGTTGGCGTCGCTCACCACATACTGCCTCACCTCATATTGAACATCCTTGCATCTGAGAATGACGAAGATACCAATGGCATCCTCCAGGAGTTGTCGGCTGTTTTGAAAGATCAGGTTGCTTCTGATAGTCCGTCCACTCCAGACAAGAAGTTTCTCAGTGCTCAGGTAACTTTTCAAACCCGATCGTTTTACCGTTGTCGCTGAGTGTCTACCTCAGGCCGTTTTCATGCTGTTGGACCATCTCAGCGGATATGTGCGAATCCTGCGACAGGATACCGCGAAGAAATCTGAGGGCAAAAGATCACGAGAAAATCTTGAATTTGTGAGACGTCAGCAGCAGCTTATCCGGGTCGATTCGGTGCTCTCCAGCATCGACCACGAACTCATGGCCAAAGCTGCGCTACAGTGTCGAGCTTACGCTCGCTCACTTATGAACTTTGAGAGGCAGATAGTCTCAATGAGAGAACGACAACCTCCTCCACCTGGAACAGATTTCACGCCCTATTACGAACGTCTTCACGAGATCTACGCACAGCTTGACGAGCCTGATGGAATGGAGGGTATTTCAACATTGATCTTGTCCCCTTCGTTGGAACATCAAATTCGTCAACACGAAAGTACTGGTCGCTGGACTGCTGCTCAGAGTTGTTGGGAAGTCCGTCTTCAGCAACAACCTGACAATTTAGACTTCCATCTTGGACTCCTTCGATGTTTGCGCAACCTTGGACATTATGGTAGAAACTGTCTTTGCCTTCTTTTCTGCAGGCTAAACCGTTTGTTAGACACGCTCCGCACACATGTCCAGGGCGTCCTCGTTAGAAACCCAGGGTGGGAGTCGGTTTTGGCAGACTTCCAGGTTGAAAGCGCGTGGATGATAGGAGCATGGGACGACGTGCACAGGATCGCAGCGAATAAAGAGCATGAATCGCCGTCCGTGGTTAAAGCTCGAGTTCTTCTTGCTATGCGGTCTGGTGACCCTTCGCCGATTGACGAAAGTCTTACTAGAGCACGCCTTGTGCTTGGTGCTCCCATTGCTGCCTCTGGGGCAAGAGGGTATCGTCGTGCATATGACGCTCTAGTCGATTTGCACATGATTCACGAACTCGAATTGATCCACGAGGCTATCTCTAATCTGCCACCAAGCTCACAAGGCCGTAGATCCGCCATTATGACTCTCGGCCAGATTCTTAGCGCACGTTTGGACCGTGCATTACCTACCTTCCGCATACACGAATCCCTGCTTAGTATGCGGCGAACAGCATTTTCACTCAGGTATGGCTTCGTTATACAATTCCACTTGTCATTCATCCTGCGTCGCCCGTGGATAGCCCGGTCTCTCGGCCATCAATCACGAGTCAAATTGGTCAATCATGGTTAGCGAGTGCAAAAATTGCTCGGAAAGTTGGACAGTGGCAGACTGCGTATAGCGCTATGCTCCAAGCACAGCACACCAATGCTCGATTTAGTTTCATTGAAAGCGCGAAGCTTGTGAGAGCACGGGGAGAACCCCTCCGGGCGCTACAAGAACTTGAAAACTCCATGCGCATCTTTGGTTTCGTAGACAACGATACAGTCGACTTGACAAGAGATGAATTGTCTAAGCGGATGAAGGCAAAGGTGGGGACATATTTATTGAATGGATGTAGCTCACAACCCCGCAATCAGGCGCAAATCCTTCTTGCACGTTGGATGAACGAGTCCGATCGATACGAAGCTTCCTACGTGTTCAAGCAGTTTCAGAACGCCGCACAGTCAGCTCCAGAATGGGAGAGTGCCTTTTACCACCTTGGCCACTTTCAGGACCAGTGTTATAGGAATTTATCAGCAGAAGACAAGCCAAGCCGGTAAGTTTCTAGGGTTCTTCGCGTGCCGCCTGAATATCTTGCTGATAAATGTTCGCAGTGGAATCAGAATGAACTTTCAGACCATCAAATGTTTCACAGAAGCCGCTGCTTACGGAAATAAATTTGTATACCAGACTATTCCTCGCTTGCTCACCTTATGGCTAGATATGGGCGAGCGCAAGGCACCAGCAGAACATCCACTGTTTGTACAGGTCAACGACGTTGTCGCCGGCTCCATCGATGGTATCCCAGTATACAAGGTTGGAGGTTTCATGAGCCGGTGAAATTCTCCGCTGATTCTTGCGTTCAGTGGTTTACTGCGTTTCCTCAAATCGTGTCTCGCATTGGGCATCCGAATCGTGTTGTGTACTCGGTCTTATCGAAACTCATTTCATCTGTCATTCGAGAATACCCCAAACAAGCGCTTTGGTTCTTCGCATCTGTGATCAACTCGACAAAATCCACTCGCAAGCAGCGCGGAAGAGGAATCTTGGATCAGCTGAAAGTGAGTTATATCCACTGTTATTGAAGTATCCGACAAAACAATGCTATAGAACAACCCAGCACGCACAGACTCTAACCTTCCGGGTCTCATCACGAGTCTTCACGGCATGATCGACGAGCTCCTTCGGCTTTGTAATTGCCCTAGTGACCGCAAACTCAGTATGCGTCAAGACTTTCCAAAGCTGCTTGGGATGAAAGACTGTAATATCCTCATTCCTTTGCAATCGTCATTGACGGTCAACCTCCCGCCTGTCTCGTCTATGAATCACCGCGATAAACGACACAATATCTTTGACCCTTCGTCGCCCACATTTGCAGGTAATTTTTTTTTGTAGAACTGAAAGCAACGATCTTGACCAGCTCCATGCAGAATTTCACAACGAGATCGAAATCATGCAGTCCCTGGCAAAGCCACGAAAAATTACTGTTGACGGTTCTGATGGTATTAGATACATGTTCCTAGGCAAACCGAAGGACGATCTGCGGAAGGATGCGCGTCTTATGGATTTCAACGGGATCATTAACAAACTCCTGAAGACAAATTCGGAATCTCGGAGGAGGCAACTCCGTACGTTTGAACGGACTGAAGTGGGATTGGGCTGACCATTTTTCTTCAGGCATTCGGACGTATGGCGTGGTGGCATTGAATGAGGATTGTGGCGTCATTCAATGGGTGCCGAACACTGTACCTGTGCGACCTGTACTGTTGAAATCCTACGAGACAAGAAATATTCCACCCTGGGTAGCTTTTCCTTTCCCCACTTTCCCAGCGTGCGCATATTGACAAAAGCAGTCCAAGGAGCTGATTGATGTTACAAAGCGCATCAAAGAAGGCAGTGATAAAGATGCCGCTGAGCTTTTTGTGACCAAACTTCTTCCTCAGTAAGTGGTTGTATCAATGCTGCTTTGTGACTTACGCAGTGCAGGTTTCCCCCGGTCTTTCACGAATGGTTTGTGGAGACATTCCCGGAGCCGTCCGTATGGCTGGCTAGTCGACTTAATTATGGGCGTACGCTGGCAGTGATGTCAATGGTCGGATTCATCTTAGGGTAAGCCACTAGCCACCTTAAAGTTTATAGTCAACACCCAACCGATTTTTGAAAGGTTGGGAGATAGGCACTGCGAAAATATTCTTCTGGACACAATCACAGGAGATGTAGTCCACGTCGACTTCAGCTGTCTCTTTGAGAAGGTACTTGGTCCAAACCTCCTCTCACTTTTGCTCACTGACGCACTTAGGGCAAAACACTTGAAACACCCGAACGAGTTCCTTTCAGACTCACTCAGAACCTTGTTGATGGCCTTGGGGTAACCGGCATCGAAGGAGTCTTCCGTGTCGCCTGCGAAATAACGATGCAACTTCTCCGTGATAACAAAGACCCCCTTATGAGTGTTCTTGATGCATTCATTCATGATCCGCTGGTCGAATGGGAGGACGACAGGAGAAAGATGGTACGTCAATGCCATCCGCATGTCTTTTGCTGATGAGTCAAACTTTTATCTTTCAAGCAACGCCGCCAAGCCCAGGAAAAGGACAAAGTGAATGCTGCCGTCAAGGCCCCCCCAGATTTGCGAGGATGGGCCAAGTCTGCGCTGAAGCCTATAGAAGAAAAATTGAAAGGGCTGTATTCCGCGACGAATGTGAAGGAGCGGACTTATGGAGGAATCACACGAGGAGGAGACGACAAACGGGAAATTTCGACGAGCAATCTCGTGCAGATGCTCATACAGGAAGCAATGGACAGCGCGAACTTGGTGAGTTGTCGCACTTTGTCAGCTCATCACGGGTTGACTCGTCATCAGGCCAAGATGTATCCTGGATGGGCAGCATGGCATTAGGGATTATAACCCTCGCCCCTGTATCATCATAGTTTAGAATAACATGACCTGTATCACGTTTCACCGTGTAGTATGACTCTTTAGGCTGACTGAGGCATCGGCATTACAGTGGCGATACTTCTTGGAAAGCGGATGCTTATATTATGAATCTAGCTAACAAGCATTTTCCTGTCGGGAAAGAATAGAGCATCTATCCGTGAGACTAATTCCTGACCGGCTTGCCCTGGAAACGGTGTTATTCACAATGACCGTTAATCACAGCTAAGCTCTTACCATGGTAAGCTGGTAGATGCCATACACGGTTCCACACATACCCACGCCGAAGAGAGTGAAGTAGGTACCTAGACGGTGGTCCGGGTGAATGAGACAAACACCGCACCGCGCTGCTATGTCACCTACCAAGATACAGTCTTGAACGGGGTGGACGATAGTAAACGGGCGAGTGTGAAGCCTGAAAATAAAGGTCAATGAAATGCGCGCGAACCGGGTGGTTGACTGCTACCTGGTAAGCCCGCTGCCTCTCAGGAACGTGGTTTGGGCCTGAAATTTTTGGACAAGAATGAGAAAACAACGCTCGAAAATATATGACCTAGTTGCTCACGAAAGACCACAGCGTCAATCATGGTAGTTAGTTGGAGGTTGGATTGTATTTTGTCGGGTACGACGTTGAATGAGGGAGGAAATACGGCGGAGTCCGAACGGTGTTTGCCGAACTCTCCCGAACCCATCCTTTGATCATGGCTGATCGCGTCCGTGTCCGAGTATGTTTACTATACTTTTAGTTTTATAGCTCCTGGCCCGCTCACTGTTTTCCGCAATGTCCAGGGTGTCACGATACATAGACCGATAATATATGGCAACACTGCAACAGTCCTTACTCCTGCTGAACGGGAAACTTCTCACTATCCCGACCACACTCATCGGTGGACAGTCGCAGTTCGCAGCGCCACGAGCGCACCAGACTCTGATGTTGTCGGTGGTGCAGACGATTTAGGATACTTCATAAAAAGAGTCACCTTCAAATTGCACGATACATATCCAAATCCAACCAGAAGTGAAGTCTCATTCTGATGTTTTCTGCAGTTGCTCACCGCGCCTATAGACATCGATAAGCCTCCATTTGAGGTATCAGAAACTGGGTACGCATTTTCCAAATACATGCGACACAAAGGTTGACGCGTTTCTCAGTTGGGGAGAGTTTGAGATTCAAATCCGCATCACGTTTGTAGCAGAGTCTGGCGAGAAAGCCACCACGCTATACCACCACCTCAAATTACATCCTTGGTCAATTACCTACCCTTTGCCCAATGCATCTTCAGTTCCCGCAGAGCCTGAAATTCCGTCTCCCGAGAACGCTGCAAAGTTTGGGCCTGTGCATAGCTGGCAATACGACGAGATTGTCTTTACAGATCCATTCCAAAATTTCCTTACTCTTCTCACAGCACATCCACCAACGCAACTCCCGAAAACGAGTTCAACCAAGAAGCCCATTCCCTTTCACTCGTCTAACCCTGCGTCACTGGAAGCGAGTCTAAAGGGTGGCGTACCGGAGTTCACCAGTGCCATGGAGAAAGAGGAGGCCGACAGGTTGGAAGAAGCGAAGGGCAAGATTGTCAAAGAGCAGGAGAAGTGGCGAAGCATCTTGATAGAAAAAGAAAAGGAACTCGAAAGACTTCAGAAGCTTCTTGCAGCGAAAGAGTGATCTTGCACAACTTGTTTTTAGCATGGACATGTATATTATGTGAGTGTTACTAGCAACTACCTCAAGCTCAAATGCGGATTCTCGCATCCTAATGTGTGATTTTCGGTGGCTCTATAGGTGATCCCTACATCTGGGAGCAACCTGAAAGGCACCTCGACACATTTGATTCGACTGCGAGTTTTGGATCAACCGGGTGCCTAAGCTCCATACCCGCACTTTGAAATATTCTGGCCCGCTTGCCGGGAGCGTGCCCACAACCATGACCATTATTTCGGTCGTTGGAGCATCAATCATCTCTGAAGCCCTCTAGAGCAACGAGCGCCAGTGTAGCCACCGTTTGTGATGTCTTCTCGTACAACGTGGCAATGTGATAGCTCTTTCTACTTCTACGCTGAGTGGCCGTGAGTGCAGACATTCCCCTCACCCCACTGATAATAACTGGGCTGTCGATACGCGCTCCTCACTATGCGCTTGGACTCGGGAATGGGGCAGACTACAGAGATGGTCAGGATGCCCCTGAGCCATCCAATGAATTGTTTGCGTCCGACCACTTTGAAGACCCGCTTAGCTAGGAATGCTTCGTCGTGCGTCTGTCTCTCGGATTCTGCGTATATTGACATATTTTTACACATTTCTCAGCAGGAACTTGATTTCGATGCGAAGGATGAGCAGTACCATGGAGTTCCATAGCTACTTCCTCCCTTTCATCGAAGACACCCATCATCGAAGACATCATTGACGAGATCGAGACTAACGTTCTACTAGGATCTCAAGTCCTACTGTGCCCCGTGGCTATCTATCTAGGCTCTGACACCTCTCATGGCAACTCAGCGCTTCGCCTCTCTCTTATTCGTACGCTCATGTTTTCATACATCTATCAGTAACTTGAGTCTGATTGCGATCGGTGCTGGGTAGTGCCCCCACTTTTGTCCCCAGAAACCGCATCGAAGATATTCCTGATGAGGCAGGCTGCCACTGTCTGCGGAGAGAAGAATAAGGCTCACGGGGCACAAGGGCCAACTCACAGAGTGCAGAGTAAGGCAATTCGGTGCCGCGTAATATTCGAATGCTCGTTGATTATTCTACGCGGTCGGATGGTACATATGCAACCATGATTTTGAGGATGGCTGATTCACGTGCGATGCGTTGTGCCCTAGATGCTGCAAGCCGCCTCCACGCGAACGTGTCCGCTACATCACCATAGAAGACCTCATCTTCCTCATTCGCCACGACCGTGGCAAGGTCATCCGTCTCCGGACATATCTCTCGTGGAAGGAAGTTCGCAAGCATGTCAAGCTCCGTACTCAGTGATCAGTGAGAGAGTATACGGCGGCCAGAGGCCCTTCAGTCACAAGGCTGTCCACAAACGACATCTTCCCTAGCCCATATATTGTGTTGCAGGGGTGGATGAGGGATGTGAGACGCGTACTGGTGAGGAACTTTCGCTCGGGATGGGCAAGTTGCCCTTGGGTCCATCCAGGAGAAAAGTATTGAGCATTGATAGCCCTGTGAGGGACAGAAAGCTGGCAGTGCACACCAAAAGCCTCATCTGTACGTACTTCATACCGAGGTGTTCTTGCACTTCTCTTCACTATCTATGCTCAGGGTAACGGGACGAAAACTTTGCTCCGAGTGACACTGGCATAAAAGCCTGTTACCGAATGTACATTGTAAGGTACAACTCGGGATGACAGCGATTTCCTCTATTCCAAGATCTCCATTGCTCGAGTGGCAGTGAATTTGTTCAGAATCAAACGCATTCGGCCCTTATCGAAATGCTGCAACCGCTTTTGCATTGGGCAGCGCCGAAAACATTATCTGTACCAGCTGGCCGAATGTCACTACCCAAGATGACATTATTCGTGTGTGATAATATGTCTAGAAGTCATTCGTTGTAAAAATGCGGTAAGTGTGCCAAGCACAGCGGTATTTAGAATGATTGAAATCGTGTTATCGTTTTCGCCCCTTCCCTGCGTTTCGTCCACCACCTTTTGATTCATCCGTTTGCTCTAAGAAGCCGCCGAGTTCTAGTGCATTGCGGGCAGCATGATTAATGTGCTTGAAACGATCAGGACCTAGGTGGATTCCACCAAACCACCGCGTCACAACAACGAGAACGTTATTGATCTCCTGTATCGCAAATCCGAAATTATGATCTATGTAGGAGTTGACATCGCCGTACGCACCAAGATGGAGAGTAAGTGGGCTAGTCGACTACCTGCTGCAGTTTCCCCATCGTCATCGTTATCTAACAAATATCAATCCCGTATTTTCGGAAAAAAGAATTGCGATGCATACCTTGGTGGAGCACGCTACCAACCTGGCAACGCCAAGCGTTGATGATGGGGTGAGCAGCGCGGGATACATGTCGGTCTGACATTATATTGTTCAAAATGAGTGGTACCTTGCGCACAGTCGGTCAGCCAAATATCAGTCTGCCGTAAATTCTGTACAACACCTGCGATGGATGAGATATTCGACATGCACGGCCAATAAAGACGCTCTTTCTATCCACGATGGGTTCAGCTTCGACGATTTTGATATCTTCCGGTAAAGCAGCGTCGAAAGATACTTGATTATTTTGGTCAACAGTCACTGATGATAGTGCAAGAGGCTCTTCAGATTCGACCACGACGTGGTTGCGGGTAAGTGCATCCTCCCTGAGTAGTTCTCCAGCCGTCTCTCTGCTTATTTTGTCTTCATACCACACTTCGCATCGCTCCAGCACATTTTGTAGTCCGTCAAAAACACACACACTTTCCGGCGTCCATTCCACTCCTGAGACAGATATGAACGTACGCAATATAGATCCGAAAAGCGAGGAGTCGACGCCAAAAGCGCCGATATATCGAGAAAGCAGCTGCAGTTGAGGGGGGCTTGAGGCAGGATATGCTGGGGGAATTGAGACCAAGATACGTATTAAGATATCTTCATGAGATGGAAGACTTCCGGGGTAGGTGTCGGAACAAAAATCGGGAATTGCAAGGACACACTCACTTGAGTGAAACCTTATAACGAATGGCCTCTGAAGCACTAGATGAGGGACTGGGATTATTTTTTGGGCTTCCGGGCGAAGAATGGTATAGACCAATGGCATGGTCTCCATATATGGACTGAAGAACTGCAATGATGAGGACACCCATCGAATAAGTTGGTCGCCTTAGATCTTACCGTCGATCTCAGAAGCGACAGATTCGAGGTCAGATCGTTGCATCAATTTCGCGATGAAGTCCCTTAGCTCAGTTGCAGCGTCAGTTGACTGAGTGTCTTGTTCAGAGACTTCGTTATCCATAGCAGTGGCGATGGGCTCCAAAGCTAGAGTCTACTAACTGAGTCTTGCACACGATTTGAGAACCCCAAGTCTGCGAAGGGTGCCGGTGTGAAAGCCGGCATAAATTTTGAAGTCCGCGGCCTATCATGCTTCCGGACTGACAAGTTACAATTGCAATATACATACAGTACACTTGCTCATAACGCATAACGCATAATAATTAATAACAAATCAGAACACAATAAATTTTGGCAGACAAAGCGATCCATCAGTAGCCATACATCTGGTCCACATATTGTTGTCAGTGGATTGATTTGTGTGCCAAAAGATATTTTTTTAGGAATTTGTTTTGATTTTTCATAATTATGCGTTATGAGCAAGTGTACTGTACATACCATGTAGCTTGCATTGACAGACAGGTAGCATGGCGAATGTCCTCTTGGTAGGATACTTATGCTCACGGGAAAATTGACATGTTAGACACATGTAGATGAGGGTTGTACATTACGGTGAATGAGGCTGTATACGCTGTCATGTCATGTCGACGGACCAATGTTGGACTCAATAGATTAGAAGTCTTCAACTGGCAGATTCCCACCACTAGTTCCCTTGTGGTCTGTTCGTGGAAGCACGGCGCGTGAAAATTCCCAGTAATTTGGATTCCTGTTTGATGAGGATGTGTGAAAGATCTGTGAAAAATAGGGCGAGATTCTAGAGCTGCAGGGGGCGGGTGTATCAAGAGTAACATTTCATGATACGGCGGGTAAAAGACGACATTACGAGGCAGATACGGATTGCAATGTGTCTCGGGAAGTTTGAGCGTGTCGACATGAACACATGTGAACTTGAAGACATGTCCAGAAACTCTGGATCCGCACGTATTCGAGCATTTATTATCGGATGGCTCATAGTCGGTATGCCCGACAGCCCTAATGCAGCCGAACCATCGTACTAGCGGCTAAAATCGTGCCCTCCCAGTTCAAGTGTACGACAAATTCCGTGCACGTGTCGAAAGTAAGTCGACTGCAAAGCCCGTACCGAGTATTCATTGTAACCAATAGGCACGGGCGGCCATGGTGCATATCTGGTTCATAGTATATCTGGCTGTCTCATGAGATGATGACCCTGTCTTCCGCGGTGCGCCGTCCAAGAAAAGGCTGTATGGGAATGAGGTTCAACATGACCCTGATATTACTCGATCATCGCCTCGAAACAGACCCAGGGTACTTATACAGATGGTTTGCGGATGCGTGGCGAGTACATGTCATTGTGCTGAGCAAGCTTGATTTTTAACGAGACCATCTTTCATCCGCTTGGAAGTCCGAGTCGGCTGTAATTTTTTTTAGTGATCGTTAGTTTCTGTTCTTCGCAAAAATACTGTGCTTACTTTGAACCGACCATGAGGCTGATGTGGCATTGTGTATGAAGCTTAACCTCGAAAAGGGTTGCGAGCCAGGCCTCGCGGCTGTGTTTGACAGCTCAGTTGCTACAAGTTGAAAGCACGAGCTAAATGTGCTTCTCATTGAAGATCCGATAACTGTTGGGAGTAGAAGAAGCCATACTCATTTGGCATGTGCCATCTATGCGCTCGACTGTAAAAATCCACGAAGGTCGGAAGGTGCCTGACCGCTTCTCATAGATAAAAATACAACCAACAAAAATACCTCAAACCTGCCTTCATGAATCATAAATGAATAATCACACAGTCACAAAGCTGGGCTGTCGAAGCCGAGATTAGAGGTAGTCAATCAAACATTGAGCTTGAAGATGGGAGACTTGTATGGTCCTGCATTTACCATATGATTAGGATCTCAGTTTGTGGTCTTTGAAAATCCGAGTGAAGTCAAGACACCAAGTTTCACGTCGTGCCTGATTTAGAGCCACTAGAAGAAGACGCCTGGAAGAACAAATGGATTAGATCCGCCGAACTCTGGAATGATCTGACGAAGCAGACTAACCGATCAAATTGATCTACATTGGATGATAGCCCATGAAAGTCGTCTTTTACTCGTTGGAAAATTTGAAGCACCATACCAGCATCGTTAAACCCATGAAAGGTAAGGCGAACGTTCATGTGGAGCGGGAGCATAGACCGGCAAGCAATAGTACGTACTAGACTACAACTTATTAGTGTCCCTTTTCGGCGCCTGCGGCTCATGCCGTGCCGCTTCAACGCCTATAGTCAGCACAGTGACATAACACGGCCCACGCCATAATCATTCGAAACACATAAACTTGTCTTTATCCTTCACCTTCAGTACCAGGTAACATCAACCTGTGGTCAGCTGCGAAGAAAATTCACGCTTCGAAGCAGCTCATCAAAAATGGGAGTTTCTGATGCAGGAGAACAGACTACAGTTTCTACAGGCAGCAAAAGGGCGCATAGCCCCAGGACTGCGCCTGCCAAGCGTGCAAAGGCAGCTCAGGCTTGCTTATCATGCAGGAAGCATAAAACACGCTGCGAAATGCTTGACGGAGACAACTCGGGCGCTCAGTGCCATCGATGTAAAGTCCTCACCCTCCCTTGCTCCTTCGAAGAAAATGGCGCTCCGTCGAATGATCGGGCAGGGCCTTCCTCCCGCCCTGCACACACACCGGACATCCGTTCCATGCGCGAGGACCGGCGTCAGTCCGTCCCTATTTCCCAAAAATCCCATGATATACCAATGGACGACTCTCGCGCGCATCCAGGTCCCAGTTATTCAAGGAATTGGGACTCTAGCTCCAACACCCTCCCGCCATTTCACAGATCTCAGCCCCAAGAGGAAGAGGTTGACCTTCTAGACCCTGAACGCTTACTGCCTGAGCGCCACAAGCCGTGGGGATTTTTAAAACTCCCTGGTGGCTTCGACGGTACCATGGTGCCTATGTTGGCTATGCAGGCGCTTACTCGTGCAGGTTCGATTGATGACTCCTCACGGAGTAAGGTGGATCAGGCATTGCTCCATATTCTTGGGCGGGAGCAGATAAATTATCTGACCGAAATGTAAGTCTTGACAGCCTATTCCCTATGAGGCAACTCATTTTGTCACAGTTTCGAGGAACGTTACGCTCCGTGGCTCAATCTACAGCCTAGTCAGCAACCAGAAGGACCACTTCTCAAACTTGCCCAGTGCTGCGTTGCATCACGACATCTCGGACCTTCGACACGCTCGGTAGTCTCTCCTCAGCTATACCGTCTGGCAGACGAGTACATCTTCAAACAGGCTTATCACCCCTTGCCATCTACGGATGCAATACACGCCGTGCTCGTACTTTCGTTATGGGAACCCATAGGGGATCCAACGACAAAGGAGTCGCGCGACGGTCGATTAATTGCGTCGACCGCCGTCAGCATGGCAATGAACCTCCGTCTCAGCGAGGCCATGGTATATTCTAAAACTCTCCGGAGGCAGAAAAAACCGAATGAACTTCCTAGCGAAGAGCTGATGGAAGCTATTGACAAAGCACGCCTTGTACGTCCCAACTGACTCTCAATCGATTAAGCTGAACTTCTGACTGTAGTGGTTCGCATTGAACAATGTTGAGTCAATGTTTGTATAGCTGTAATCTACTTGGTGCCCCCAGCTGATGAATTTATAGGCTTTGTGTGGGTACAGGGCGCAGCCCCATATCGGATTGCGATAGTCTTATACATGACGCCATCGATACAACGTCGGTCGCAACGATCGGGGCTGGTCGCGATATGCGTCTCACTTTAATCTCCCAAATGTTTGCCGCCACGCAATACGGACTCTCCATACGCCTCCGTTCAGCAGAGGAAATCGGCGTCTTCTACAAAGAAGTGCTCAACTTCTTGATGCGAATGGACGTGATCGAACGCCTTATCTATCCACTCCCAGGTATGAACACCACGTCCTCCGCCTTTGAAAGCTTAAGTCTGAACCCTGACGCCAGTCTTAGCAGAGCACGAGGTCTTCTTCTTCACGATGTTGCAAGTCTACTATCAGTCCTGCCGGTTGCTGGTCCTGGTACATGCCCTGATGGAAACGAAGATTGTGATTTCCAAGTGTGACCAGCAAAACCCTTGGTTCCTCGTCGCAGAGCACAATGGAATCAACCTCGCACGGAGTTGGGGTCACCATGCACTTGTCCTATCTGAAGGCATCCTCATCACTGCACTATCACGACCTGAGCTCATGCTCCTCAGCGCTGCACCAGATAATTTCTTCTCAATGCTCACCCTCGCAACATTCTTCGTCATCCTCAGCAAGTGGTCCGTGATGGAAAACGCCGGCGAGCAGCTTCCTGGGTCTAGTGACAGCATCCTGGCTCGGACGATCGATCGCATGCGACAGGTGAGCGCAGCTCCGGACCATGTTCCCGCAAAATGTGCTCGAGTCATCGAGGCTGGCGTGTTGAGTTTCCGGCGGCGCTCATCGGAGAAATCAGAGGCAGATTCGCGAGAGTTCAACCGGCCGTTACTCGAGCATTTCGACACAGCCGCACGCGACTTCCGAGAGCGTGTTTCAGCACCCGCTGCGCCCTCAGGGTACCCCGCGGAACAGCTGTACTCGCATACCCCGCAGTCATTCCCGTCGTTCCCAATCAACGACCCAAATTACTTCATGAATTCGGACATTTTCCTTGACAACGATTTTTGGTCGTCGTTCATGTCGAACTTGAGCGAGGGGAAGGGTAGATAACAGGGGTAGGATTGTGAATTTACTGTAATGTCTTTTTTGTTAGTATTTTGGATCTCTAGTAATGTACGACGCAAGTACTTTTTTTGATAGACCATGTAGATGTAGATGTAGCACGTTCGCTCACTCTACATATGTCATGTATTGGCTTACTATACGACATTCCTCTGGGACTGAATGTATCATCGCAGCTCTTCTTGATCTTCTTGCACTGCGTATATTTTTACAAGGTATTCGGCGATCCGTTTTAAGTTCCGAACATGAAAGATAGGCGATAGGATTGTCGAACGACGAAACGGGCTTTTATGAATCGCCGAAGTTGACCTCAAGAGATTGCTGATGCGATGGGGGTCGGATCAGCAATGGTTATCCCCGTGTGCTGAGTATCTATCAGCCGGCAGAAGGTGGATCAGGAAGCATATCGATATCAGACCCCGGGACACGCCGTGGGATGGGCTTGATAGGGCGGGAGGCAATAGCTTTTATGTGCATCGACGAGTTTGAACTGTTGCCCGAATCCGAGTCTGAGTCCGATTCTGAGTCTGATTCTGAAGAGGACGAGTCGGGTGAGGACAACGACGAAGAAGACGAATCTTCTTCTGAGGCGCTCTCGGAATCGTCATCATCTGACTGAGAGCTGGAAAAGGAATTGGAGTCTGAGTCCTTGGGCCGCGTCTCTAAGACGCCCAGGCCGAGGTTCTGTAGATGTATCGTAAGCTTTTATGTGCTTTGGAAATTAGGGGCGGGGACTTGCCATTTCGATATACTGCTCTGCGTCTTCTTCGATGTTCTCGATGTCTACGCTGGATGGGTTATCCCGGATGCGCTGTGCAAGCGTATCGTTCTCTGCTTTGAGGCGGGGGAGGAAGTCCCGGACGCGTGTGAGTACTGTCCATCGAAACAAACCCATGGTTAGTTTTGAGGAGGGTAATAAAGAGGCAAATGTGAAGAAAGACGACGTACATTCGCTTGGTGGGTCCACCGCAAACGTTTTTCGCTCGCCAAAGTCAAATGCGGGAGGAACAGCATTGGATGTATTCCTAGAGGGTGAAGAGCTGTTCAATTGCTCGAGGAGGTTGCCTAGATGACAGTAAGCCAGATATAGGGACGAGACGGACTTGCTTACCGATTCTTTGCTGTCTCTCTTCGTCGTCCTCGACTTCGAGTTTGGGTGCCATGATAACTAGATATGAAAAAGTTTGATGCTGCGGTTTGATAGTCTAACCCTGTTGAGGTGGACGAATGAAAATGAAAGGAGGTCAATGTCCGAATTTGGTAACCAAGGCTTTCGTCGCGTCTAGTATCAACGAGCGCGCATACTACTTAACAGCCCACAGCAAGGCCATCATTTTCTCTAGCCTCCTAGCTACAATTTGAGCTGCACTATGCCTCAGCCGCCACGTATTCGTGTCGTTGTGCAGCTCCCTTACAACCGTCCTGACCACCCGCTCCCCGATCCTCCCCATGTGCGTATCTGGGATCGTAGCAGTTCTCTTAGCTCTAGGCTAAACCAGCATATTTTACGCAGATTGAATGGAACACAGAGAAGGCTAATATTCTATGGGAGGTTATCGCACTCTCTCGGACGAGCGATAACGGTGGTACGGATTGTGAGTAGCCCACCCAGTTGATATAGACAAAGAACCTATACCCAATTACCAACAGGGAAAGGCCTCGCAGCACATCTTGAAGTACCGCTTCCGTATCTACTCTACCGCGCCCAGGCTAGATACGAAGATGACCTCCGGGGGCTGCAAGGCTTCCACGCTGGTCATCAACTGAACCAGCCCCCCACCAAGTCCACAGAGGTTACACCCGTCCTCCCAGAGCGCCCCCTCTCGATTAAGATCCCTGCTGCACGCGTCGGCTCCCTCAACAGCGCCCGTAGACTCTCCTCTTCCAGGCTGGCAACACCTCTCGGCGTCCGTGCACGGCTTAACTCTCTCACCCAACATAACTCCGCCCAATCGTCCAAGAAGGCATCTTCCTCATCAACGTCTACTCTTCAGGGAGCTCAACCTAAGAGACCCCTGCGCTTGCCCTCTCCGTTTTCATCCGATGAGAGCGACTCTGAGGATGAGCAGGCAGCCAAGGAAGAAGAAGCGGACCGTGCGGCGGAGGAAGATGAAGCTCTTTCACGCAAGCTTGCAAGTCTGCAGCGCATGATGACGAGCGAGGCTCTCGGCCTTGTCAGCTCGCCACTTTCCCCTGAGAAGGGCAAGGCCCGGGATGTGATCCGTGGGCGTGCGCCAGTGCCTATATCCCGCGCTGGTCGCGAGGGCGATGACATTATAGGCTTCAGACGCAACGATGAGGGCTTCAGACGCGAAGAGCGGAACCGTGATCACAGCGCGTCTGTCTCAAGTGCATCTTCTCCGCAGGGTTCGATCCCCTCGATCCCTTCTCCCCCGCCTGAATCCCAGTCTCCAATGGCCCGGCACCTCTCTACGAGCAAGTCGAGCAGCCCACCAACAGTGTCGACGCGGAATGCACGGGGGCTATCGCACATGCGTTATGCACCACTCGCAGGGCTCAGCGAGCAGGAGAGCAGTCATGGGAGCTCAGCATCGAGCTTCAGTGACATAAGTGGTGTGTTTTCCTTTGATCTTCAGTCTCCCCATTAGTGTTAATATTGTTGTAGATACAAGCTTTTCAGCGTCGGCGTTAGAGAGCGCATTGATGTCAAATGTCCCTGCGGGGGCAGGGTCCCGTCTGTAAGTGTTCCATGCGCGTTTCTTGTATAGCGCTCATGAGGAATTGTCCTTCATAGGTCTGCAATTGCAAGAAGTAGGTTCGTACGTGGGGTGCGGTTGTAACATATCTCCTTCTCAGTAGACTTAACCATAGTCCATTTTATTATTTTCTATTGATGAGCTTCGTTCTAAGGAATCTGTATCACTATCGCTCTTATCATGTATCAATTTCTAATACTCGGGGTTTATCAACCTAGATCAGACCGACACGTCAGAGCTGACGCATTCAGCGTGCTTTGCTTCTACATCATTCGAGCGTGTTCTCGTCCGCGATGACCATGCTTACTAGGTGCTTGCGCATCAGGATAGCATTTTCAGAATACAAAGGCGCTTGAGCTGAGATAAAGCGCCAAGGTTGTGGCCCTCTGCGAGTCGATCATCAGTCACGTTCACTGCTTTCTCTCTTGATCATCATTCACCGTATTACCCATAAATTCGACTCCCTCGAGACTCTAAGCTCTAGCTCACCCTTTCATACTGGTTTCGAGCCACATATACTGGTAGACAGCGAACGCAACGATGCAGTTGACGTTCGTGACGGATTTAGGCCAGTCATATGCTGTAGACATCGACCCCGACATGGAGCTTGAGAACGTGATGGCTCTGCTAGAGGCAGAGGTGAGCCACTTGCATCTGTCCCAATTCCATCCAGCACTTAACCTATGCCCTCCTCTTTACCTGCTCTACATTACTCTGCTCGTACGATCTCCCACGCGGCACTCTCTATGTCGCTGGATCAAACAGTCAAGTATACCCCCCAGCGAACAAAGCATCTCCCATAACGGGCGTGAACTTACGGACCCCAAGGCAACCATCCAGGCGCTTGGTGTGGGGGAGCACGCTATGCTACTCTTGCGCAGGCGTGTCAACGTCCCCGGACCTCAAGGCAGGTGAGCACTATATCATGTTCGGGGCATACCTTGTATGTACATATTGATGACCCTTCACAGACCCATAGAACAAGATGCAGAGATGATGAGACTGCAAGTGCTTGGAGATCCGCAACTTATGAGACAATTACAAGAGGTGCACCACTATCACTTCTTCCATCGCTTAGTTCTCGCTGAGCATCCATCATTCAGACACAACCAGAAATAGCCGCCGCCGCTCAATCCAACCCCACACGTTTCGCAGAGCTCCTGCGACAGCATCGCGACCGTGGACAACAAGCTGAGCTTGACAGACAGCGGGAGATCACAGCTCTTAATGCTGACCCATTCGACGTGGAGGCGCAGCGTCGTATTGAAGAGGCTATTCGTCAGCAAGCAGTCATGGAGAATATGGAGCATGCACTTGAATATTCCCCGGAAGCGTTTGGGCGGGTGACGATGCTTTAGTGAGTCTTTGTCTGACCTGAGAGTGTAGATGTGTTTATGGAGGACAGCGTGCCGGTGGAGGTGAACTCACATCCCGTGAAGGCGTTCGTGGACAGCGGAGCACAGCAGACAATCAGTGTGTCTCCTTCCCCACCCTGTGTGTCTCGCTGACTTGACTTGTGTAGTGAGCCCCGGATGCGCAGAAGCATGCGGGTCCGTTGCTTTTCATCTGTCCCTAGATGAAAACTGACGTATGACAGGATAATGCGTCTCATTGACGGGCGCTTTGCAGGCATCGCACGTGGAGTGGGGACTGCGAAGATTCTAGGGCGCGTACATAGTGCACAGCTGCGACTTGCAGACTTATATTTGCCGTGTTCATTCACGATAATGGAGGTCAGTCTACTTTCCTTTCTATTCCCAGGTATCTTCCCCGAATGAGAAGCTCACATACACTCAAGGGTCGCGATGTAGATCTTCTTCTCGGGCTCGATATGCTGAAGGCGCACCAAGCATGCATCGACCTTGAAAAATCTGTGCTACGTATCCAAGGTCGCGAAGTCCGCTTCCTCTCTGAACACGAGCTCCCCGAGCAAGCACGGATGATCGATTCGGGCGTGGAAGATCCAAGTGCATCCACGTCAGGCTCTTCAAGTAGCGCAGCGCAACCTGCACAAACGAGTGCTGGTGGAAACGTTGGGACTAGTGGGCCGTCGTTCCCAGGTGGAGGAAACACGCTGGGATCGGCGCCTACGCCGCGTGCACCGACGCGTCCTGCTGCAGCGCAATCACGACACCCTGAATCTGCGATCGAGCTGATTATGGGGCTTGGTGTGTCGAGAGAGGTGGCGGTTAGTATGTTGGATGCGGCGGGTGGGAATGTGGACGCTGCTGCGAGTTTGTTATTCTGAGTTCTAGACTTGGGAGGAGAAGTCTGGTGCGGAAAAGACATTCTTGGATTGGAGATTGCAAAATGTACGATGTCATGGATCATGATGTAACTGCGGTCATATGTTACCCAGTGAAAACAGCAATTGCAGAAGGATGCCTGAGCTGATGTTGCAACATACGCCGCAAACGGCGATTAGACTGGCGCTCGTTGGTAATACGTATACTCTACAGGACTCGATTGGGACTCAAGGACTCCAGAATGGAAATGGACTCCGAAGTGGTTTAAAGTAGTAAAAGTTATGCACAGCTGCCATGCAGAAGGGGCGTGTTAGCAGATACTCTCATACGTATACTTACAAGAAGGAAGGAGCGTCAGACGCGCACATATTCAATCAGGCAGATCCCTCGCCCCTTCCCCAAGTTGCTAGACTCTTGGTAACATCAAACGATCTGAACATTCAGCACTGCTGAACTGACGATAATCAGACGATTAGCTTCTGCACAGACTGCAGGCGAAGTTGTACCACCTTTGACACTATCCACGTCAGGCCATACTATCAACACACGAAGAGACCTCACCAACGATACTTCGAACACTTACTAATAAAAAGTTGCCCGTACTTGTTAACCTCGCTGGCAGAGACACCGGCCATGGCTTCCAGATCGATACAGCCCGCTGCAGCAGCAAAGAAATCAATTCTGACACCCGTGTTGACCCTAGAGGGTCACAAAGACAATGTTCCGTCCATATCCTACTTTCCGGATGGCAAGCAAATAATCAGCGGATCCTTGGACAAGACCGTTCGGCGATGGGACCTGCAGGCTGGTAAGGAGATTGAGGAAGCGCGGCATTTTTGTGAGCAGGATGTACGGGTGGTGGCGGTATCTAGGGATGGGCAATGGGTTGTCACTGCTGGTGGAGATGACGATCACGGGGAGCTCAAAGCCTATGAAGTTGAGACGGGCATCGTGAAGACATTTCAAGGTCACTCAAAGAGGATTACCTGCATCGATATCTCCATGGACAGCACGCTACTGGCGAGCGGGTCGGATGATCATGGAGTGCGAATATGGAGCTTGCACACTGGCAAACTCGTGGCTGGTCCATTCAAGAGTGGTTTTATTCTAGCTACGACAGGCGCAGTTCGATTCTCGCAAGACTCGAAGAAACTTGCAGTCGCCAGCTCAATTGTGGCAAAGTGCCTTGATGTGTGGGATGTCGAGGCACAGGAACTGGATGTCTCAGTTGGTAAAAGTCACTCCGGGGGAGTGACATTTGCGCCCATATTCTGGACAACGAAAGACAAAACCATCGTAGCCGCTTTCAGTTTCACGGATGACTCGGACGCCAAGACGATCTATGAATTTGACGCGTCTACGCTGGAGACTGTCAGAGCTCCCTTCGAAGGGCACAAAACGACCATCACAGGTCTCGCACTTTCATTCGATTGTGCTCTCCTCGCTAGCGCTTCAAACGACAACACCATCAAACTCTGGGCCTTCGAGTCCCGCCAGCTCCTCGCATCGTTCCACGGTCAGAATCCAAACCACCCGATCTACGGTCAGAGTCCAAACCGCATTGTCCTCTCACCCGATTCACGCCAATTGGCTTACACCACCTATACTGGCAACAAGATTCATATATGCGACACTCCACCCGAAATTCTTGCTAGCATCTGTGCACAGAAAGCTAACGTATGCATTCACTCGCATAGATTTATCTGTTTGTGCACTAACATTGTCGTGCAGGCCAGTACACCTAAAGATCCACGCCTCGCTAATCTACTCAATGCAAGTGATCCCTACTCATCTACACCATTCTGTTGATCCCATTATTGCAGTCCGACGCGACGCGTCATGCTGTGCGTCGTAATCCAGCGACACCGTCTGTCAGACGTCCCGGCCCCCGTCCGCAAAGACAGCTGTCTACAGTAGACCCACACCAATCAGCTTTCCTTCGCTACCTCCGCAAACTCCTTCATTCTTCCGAATCCCGCATAAACGCAGTTCCTCCTGTTCTGAATGATCAGCCTCGTAATCTTCTGGATGTATGTCTCTTGTACCTGTTTGCTCCGCAGCTGACTTGACGTGTCTCCTTGTAGTTCCCTGTTACATTGGCCCTACCTTCCAATCGCTTTTTATTGGCGCAGGCATCGACTCGGGGGCATTCACATAAGGATCCCCGCGAGAATGTGAGTGTCTACTCCTCTAGTTTCCAATTATCTACTCACATCTTGTCAGTCTCGACCGACAGAGCCGCCCACCACTTTATCCTCTGGCACCGCCTCCAGTGCTGGCCTACACCGCATATTCACCTGGTGGCCCGTTCGTGCAGGTCAGGCTCGGCCACCTATTATTGATGTCCCTCTTGCGTGGGGTGATTTGGTGCGCTCAAATGATTTTATAGCCGTATTCGAGGTCTCATCCACTCGTTTTCAGCGCCATGCTGCAGCAGGTGCTCCCAGCCATATTGACGATGACTTGATACGTGATGAAGACTATGTTCCGGACCCCAATTCACAAACATCATCCGCAGGAGCGCAGATCGATACCGGAGTGCATGGAAAGGGCCTGTTGTGTGGCTGCTTCTAAATTGGTTTCGCTGACATGTTTACTTTCCATGGTTGTTGCCCATCGCATACATTTGTTTTGCATCTGCAGAGTTGCATCCAACAACGCAACCCGTTGTATCTATTCGAATGTGCGCGGACCTCCTCTTAGGTTCTGTGGAATACCTCTGTATTTTACGAGCTGGGCCTCGAGCTGCGTGCGCACTGTGAGCTTTCATGAGGTATCAGCACGTCTCTGCGCTGGCGGTACTCACTTCTCAGTACTCGCTGCGTTGTGTGCATCTCCATCTCCCTCCTCAGCTACTGCATGTTCCATAGAGTCCCGGAGTTCTCGCCATGCATCCTGTAACACAGTGTAGTGCAAAGCTCCCTCTTCGGAACCTAAGTATAAATTTTGGTCTTCAGTCATCGTTAACTGGTATTGATTATTCTCTAGCGCGTATCACCATCCTGTGCCACCTTGCCGCCCTTGGTGTTCTCAGATCCTGTATTCATGCAGAGCGTCTATTGATCACCACACGATCAACACAATGAATTACACAGGGAAAGGCCGATCTGATACGGTAAAAATAAACGCTGTGCGATGCACAGCTGTCATGCAGAAGGGGCGTGTTACGATATATAAGGAGTGGCACTGGCAGATGCACCGCAAATAAACCCTGCTTCAAGTTGCTGGCCTCTTGGTAACGTCAAAACCATCTGAATTTTCAGCGCTGATGGACTGACGATCGCCTTCGGCAAGCAAAGTTCCGAGTCTTGACGAGTTAGGCATCTTCGACATTACGTGAGGCCACAGCATGCAAGAAAACTCACTAATGGTGCTTGGAACAAGTCCAAACCTTACGCATCTCTGCCAACTTCGCTGGCGAAAACACGAGCCACGGCTTCTAGATCAACGCAGCCCGCTGCAACAGCAAATAAATCGATATTGACGCTTGTGTTGACCTTGGATGGTCACGAAGATAGGATTCCATCCATATATTACTTTCCGGACGGCAGGCGAATGATCAGTAGACCATAGGATCAGACCGCTCGTCGCTGGGACCTAGAAACAGGGAAGGAGATTCAGGAGGCGCGTGATGTTTGGGGCAGCAAGTATTTGCGGTGACGGTATCAAGAGATGGTCGATGGGTTGTCACTGCTAGTGGAGATGCGGATTCCGGGGAGCTCAAAGTCTGCGAGGTTGAGACGGGTATCCGGAGAATATTTGAAGGCCACTCAAGGCGGATCACCTGCATTGATATCTCTGTGGACAGCACGCTGCTGGCGAGCGGGGCAGATGATTTCACAGTACAGATATGGAGCCTCGCCATTGGCAAACTCGTTGCTGGTCCATTTAATGGTGCTTATATGGTGGGCGCAGTTCGATTTTCGTTAAACTCGAAGAAACTTACAGTCTTTTTAATTGTGGGGAAGCACCTTGAGGTGTGGGATGTCGAAACACAGACCTTGGATGTCAGAATGGGGAAACGTATTGGTGGGGAAGTAACAAATGCGCCAGTATTCTGGACAACGCAAGGCAACATCGTAGCCGCGGTTAGCTTCAAGCTCGAGACTTCCAATTCAGAGTGCGATCCCATGACAATATATGAATTCGATGTGTCAACGCTGGAGACCGTCGGATCTCCTTTCGAAGGGCACGCTAGTCTTGTTCGCCATCTGACACTCTCATTTGATTGTGTTCTCCTCGCTAGCACTTCTGACGAAAATACCATCAAGCTCTGGACCTTCGAGCCCCGTCAGCTCCTCAGCTCGTTCGGCGCTCGGAAACCCTTCTGCGTTATCTTCTCACCTAGCAACTCAGGCAAACTGGCTTACACCATCCGGAGTGACAACAAGATCCATATATGTGACGCTCCACCTGATCTACATAGTGTATGCGTCCCATATTTTGCTGGTCTACGCCACTCTATTGATGCTATTATCGCAGTCCGACGCAATATGTCTTATTATGCACCATAATATAATCCATTGACGCCTACGATATCCCATGTCTGCCTGCTAAGACCTCGGCCTACAATGCGTCCACGGCAACCTGCTTTCCTCTGCTACCTCCACAAATTCTTTTCCTTTTCCCGCACGAACGTAGGTCTTCCCATTCACAATGATAAGCCTCGTGACCCCCTAGATGTATGTCTCTCTATCTCAAAGTTGACTCGACGTGTTTTCTTGCAGTTCCGATTGCCACTACCTTCCGATCTCTCTCCCTCGACTCGGGCGCGGTCACAAAGGGAATCATAATCAGCGGATCTCGGGATAAGACCACTCGGCGGTGGGACCTGCAGGGGGGTAAGGAGATTGGTTAACTGCGGTATGTTTGTCCGCAGGGAGTATGGGCGGTGGCGGTATCAAGTGATGGCCGTTGGGTCGTCACCAATACTGCTGGTGGAAATGACATTCGTGGGGAGCTTAAAGCCCACAATATCGAGACGGGGATCATGAAAACATTTCAAGGTCACTCGCGGTGGATCAGCTGCACCGATATCTCTGTGGACAGCACCCTGCTGGCGAGCGGCTCACGGGATGGTACAGCACGGATATGGAGCTTGGACAGTGGCAAACTCATGGGTGGTCCATTAAAAAGTAACGATGACATAGGCGCAGTTCGATTCTCGCAAGATTCGAAAAAGCTCGCAGTCAAGTCACATGTGGGAAGGCGCCTTGAGGTGTGGAATGTCGAAACATAAACATTGGATGTCAGTGTAGGGTCATTCGGCCGGGGACCCTTGACATACGCACCAGTCTTCTGGACAAGCAAAGACAAATCCATTGTAGCCGCATTTAGTTTCACGGATGATGACGCCAGGACGATCTATGAATTCGACCCGTCGTCGCTGGAGACTGTTGGAGTCCCCTTCGAAGGGCACACCGATATCATCTATGGTCTAACACTTTCACTCGATTGTCCTCTCCTCGCTAGCACTTCCTACGACAACACCATCAAGCTCTGGGCCTTTAAGTCCCGCCAGCTCTTCGCCTCATTTTACGTCCAGAATCCCGACCATATTATCCTCTCACCCGACTCACGCCAACTGGCTTACACGACCTGGCTTGATACCGAGATCTCCATATGCGACACTCCACCCGACATTCTTGCAAGCATCAGGCCTGCACAAGAAGTTCAGTCTCATGTATGCATTCACCCGCATAAATATATCCATCCGTGCACTAACATTCTGTAGACCAGTGCACTTGACATTGCTGATCTACGCAACGTACGTGATTCTTCTACTCATCTATGCCATTCCATTAACACACTACGCGCCGCCCACCGGCTATTTTAATGCGGGCTTGCATTTCAATTGACTCACAGCCACATTATTTACCCCCTCGCCCCCAAGAACTCATTACCTCTGCTTCCCACACGGACACAGTTCTCCCCGTTTGTATTGAAGAGTCTAGTAATTTCTCCCCTGAGGCGATGCTCCAAGACCTCTCAAGATACATCACCAAGGATGAAGATTATCCCGTTGCTCGTGGCGGGTTCGGGGAGATCTGGAAATGTACCTATATCATAAATCGGAGACCGGTCAAAGTTCGTTTGCAATGTTTTGTTTGTCCATCTATCTAAAGGTGATAATTGGGTAGGTCGCAGTGAAATCGTTGCAGGTGTACGCTGCAGATCAACTTGGCGCAGCAAAGAAGAAAAAGGTCAAGGTGGGTGACCCGACCAAGGTCTGTATCTATTACTTATGCCAGAGGTTGCAGAGGACACAGCGTGAACTCAGAATATGTGCCAGCCTCAAGCATGCAAATATTCTGCCTGTTTACGGTTATACATCTGGCTTTGGCCCATTTATAGCCATAGTCAGTCCTTGGGCGGAGAATGGAAATCTGACGGCCTATTTGGAACGTAAGGGTGCCATTCTTACTCTTGTTAGACGATTCCAGATCGTAAGTTCTCCCTTGCGTTTCATGTAAACAACGACCTGAAATTCATGGCAATCTTAGCTCAGAGATATCATAGTTGGTCTGCAATATCGTACGTGCTAGGTAGTATTAATGCTGGATCTGGAGTCATCAATATTGCTTGCAGTTCATGCAAACAGTATCATCCATGGAGACTTCAATGGGGTGGGTTCAGCATTTCTTGATAGTTTCAATTTAATTGAATTGTGAGCTCTAGCCCAATGTGCTCATCCGTAGTGATGGTACTGCGTGTGTTGCTGACTTTGGTCTTTCCTTGATGTATTCCGACATTATAAGCGCCTCTCAGGCTTCATGGACTTCCACGCTCAAAGGGAACTTGCGATGGATTGCTCCTGAGCTGCTTGGGGAGCGGGAGGATGGTTCTCCAGCACGGCCAAGCGAGCAGAGCGACATCTATTCGTCCGGTGGTATCATGTTACAGGTAAGTATATGGTAACTCTAGCAACATTCAACTTTTCAACAACATCATTTGCTCTGCTTTTAGGTCCTCACTAACAAAATCCCCCATTATCACCTCACGAATGACGCCGCCATCATCCTATGCATAGCCAAGTCGGAAAAGCCTTCCCGATCTCGTTATCCTGCACTGCCTGACCAGTATTGGCATATTATTGAGCAGTGTTGGTCTACTGATGCTCAGGAGCGTCCATCAACGGAGAGAGTCAACGAAGTGATCAGGAATGAGTTTTACTCGTTGTCCAAATCTCGCTGATTCTTGAACTGTCCGCAATCTGCTTACAGTTCGAGATTGCATGCAGCACAGTTATATAGTAAACGTAGGCTTACCCCCGGACTTCTCTTGTACTGTCACTATATACCAACAACATACATGGTTCTGTCCGCACAAAACACGCCACTTTGTGTCGCACTTCTCACTTGTAGATCTGTTCTCTCCGTCCCGGAGGCTCGCTGCCACGAGATATATAAGCGCAGCTCTAGAATGACCACATGATGTTTGCCTCACCACGTGAACATTCTTCGTGATTTTCGTGCACTCTGAAATACAGGAACGGAATTGACGGTGTTGTCATTGGCTTTGAGGTTCAAGTGATTGGAAGATCGAGAAAGTCGCGGAAGCGCTTGACTAGTTGTTCGTCATGTCAGTAAGATTCGAGGCGCCCACCTCATGAAACGGCTTCCCCTTATTGATATGTGGATGACGCCTGTCTACAATCTGAATAATGTTGATACTCTTCCTTCATCATTTGCTGTGTGGCATCGTCAGCTTCCTTGAGGCGCTGTATGCTCGCCATGTGCCTAGATTGGTGCCCAGATTGACGCAGTACCTCGTTGTAGATGGTTGAACTTTTCCAGAGGAGCTTGATAGTGATCATTTGTGCTTCAGTCGTTAGTTTGTCTGAATGCCAGTAGAGCAGTAGGCGCACAATAGACTGTCCCTGAATTAGGGCCTCTGATATCGCGAAAGACAAACACCCGCAAGTATTCCGTCGCTCATGAACATTAACAGTGAGCTACCGTCCGGGATAACTTATGCCAGTCACGGTGGTAAGCGTATTGCATCAGGAATCGCGCAGGGCGACGATGAGCGCACTGCAAAATCGATGAATTCTGAGGTGCTTGCCAGAAGGGGTGCTGTGTCACCGAAATATCCAGAACCGGACCACACAATCTACCCGCTGAATCAACGAAACCTCTCCGGCCCCCAAGCATGTTGTACGGAGAAGACTGGCGAGTTAAATTTCGTTATTCAATATTTGCCTAGCAAAAGTATATTATTGTCAGAAAATTGCCCAAATTACCAGATCACCTATCCCTCATCCATCGGATTGACAAGCGAGAGATTCATCAGTTAGTCTGTGTCGAGATGACCACGTGGCGTCCTGCGAGGTGGCGAGCAGCACGTCAGAAGCAGCGGGTAATATCTGGATGTTGCTGCGAGTTTGATGTTTAGGAGGGGAATCTCATGTCGAAGGAGATACCTGGATCTGCGAATGTAAGGTGTGACAATCCAACTGAAGAAAAGTACACGCCGTGCAATGTATGGCTGTCATGAGGAAAGGGCTTTTAAAGAGGTGGTAGATGCGCCCATTTACCCATCGTAATCAGAGCTAGCCTCTTCGCAACATAGCGCCCAAGCGCTTGCTTCTCTACAGCAGTCTCTACAGCTAGGGACGGCATTTGATCGGTGGAGGGGGCCCCAGTTAACCAAAATGGGTATTTAGGAATGCAGTTCCTGACACTAGGTGACAGAAAGCTGTTCAAATAGGATGAATGTGAAGGAGTGACGAGCATGCATTGTGCATTGCCCGCACAGCTAGCATACATAACTTCGAAAGGATATGTTAGGGGATATGAGAAGGGTGTTCCAGAGTCCAGACACTCACACGCTCAATCCTCGCCTTCCCCATTGCTAGCATCTTGGTAACATCAAAACTATCCGAACTTCGAAGTTCCATAACCTACGGTCTGCTTCGGCAGGCAAATAGCCATAGCTCTTGAACAAGTTAGGCAACTTCAAAAATCTCCATCAACGTCAACACGAGAAGACCTCACAGAGGTGTTTCGAATCTGTGCAAATAAAACCTTGTACTAATTTCGCTGGCGAGGACGCAGGCCATGGCTTCCAGATCGGCAAGAAAATTGATTGGGATACCAATCATGATGACATTGGAGGGTCATGAAGAGGGTATTCCATCCATATCCTACTTTCCAGATGGCAAGCAAATAGTTAGTGGATCATACGACAAGACTGCTCGGCGATGGGACCTGCAAGCGGGGAATGAGTGCAAGGAGGCGCGGGACGTTTGTGAGCAGGGAGTGTTTGCAGTTGCGGTATCAAAGAATGGTCGATGGGTTGTCACTGCTGGTGGAGACATTCATGAGGAGCTCAAAGCTCGTGATGTCGAGACGGGGATCGTGAGAACATTTGAAGGTCACTCACCATGGATTAGCTGCATCGACATCTCCAAGGATAGCACGCTCCTAGCGAGCGGGACGTTGGATGAGACAGCGCGGATATGGAACTTTGACACTGGGGAACTCGTAGCTGGTCCATTCAAATGTCATGGTTTAGTGGGCGCAGTCCGATTTTCACAAGACTTGAAGAAGCTCGCAGTCATCTCACATGCGGCTAGGTGCCTCGAGGTATGGGATGTCAAAACACAGAAATTGGATGTCAGGATGGGAAAATGTCATGAAGCTCTAGCAACTACGACATACGCACCGTTGTTCTGGACAACGAAGGACAAAACCATCATAGCCGCATTCAGCTTCACGGATGACGATGCCAGGACGATCTATGAGTTCGACCCGTCGACGCTGGAGACTGTCGGAACTCCCTTCGAAGGCCACACAATGGCTGTTCGTGGTCTCGCACTTTCATTGGATTGTGCTCTCCTTGCTAGCGCTTCCGTCGACGGGACCATCAAGCTCTGGGCCTTCGAGTCCCGCCAGCTCCTCGGTTCTGTCGAGAACATTCAGGATCCCTACCGCATTATCCTCTCACCCAACTCGCTCCAACTCGCTGTAACGACCTGGCACGGAACCAAGATCTACATAGGCGACATCCCGCCCGGAATCTTTGAGCCTGAAAAACAAGTACCTAGTGTACGTCGCAACCCAGTGAAGCCTGTCATATCTTTCGGCCCTCGACCGCAAAGACGATCCTCTACAACAAACCCTCAGCAACCCCCTCCTGAAGCGATGCTCCAGGACCTCGCAAAATACATTACCAAGGACTCAGACTACCCTGTTGCCCGTGGCGGATTCGGTGAGATATGGAAGTGTACCTTTCGCATGCATCACAAATCAATCAAGGTTCGTTTGCAATGTTTTGTCTGTCCATCTGTATAAAACTGATCATCGGACAGGTCGCAGTGAAAGCATTGCAGGTTTATGGTGTTGATCACATTGGTGCAGCAAAGGAGAAAAAGATGAAGGTGAGCAACTTGCGACAGCCCTGCATGTATTACTCACACCAGAGGTTGGCACTTTGCAGAGGATACAGCGTGAGCTCAGAATATGCGCCGGTCTCAAGCATGCAAATATTTTGCCCGTCTACGGTTATACATCTGGCTTCGGCCCATTTACAGCAATTGTCAGTCCTTGGGCGGAAAATGGAAATCTGACAACCTATCTGAATCACGAGGGTGAGACTCTTACTCTCGTTAGACGGTTCCAGATCGTAAGTCATCCCATGTATTCCATGTAGCCGACAGACTGATGACAATCTCAGCTCAGGGATATCATAGCTGGTCTGCAGTATCGTATGTGCTAGTGTTTGTCAATGCCCGTCTAGAGTCGTAACTATCCCTTGCAGTTCATGTCAACAGTGTCATCCACGGTGACTTTAATGGGGTAAGCTCGACCCTTCTCAATAACTTCAATTTTATCGAGGTGTGAGTTCCAGCCCAATGTACTCATCCATGGTGACGGTACTGCTTGCGTTGCCGACTTCGGCCTTTCCTTGATGTATTCTGAGGTTATAAGCGCCTCTCAGGCGTCCTGGACTTCCACACTCAAAGGTAACTTGAGATGGATGGCTCCTGAGCTGCTTGTAGAGGGGGAGGATGGATCTCAAGTGCGGCCAAGCAAGAGGAGTGACATATATTCGTTCGGTGGTATTATGTTACAGGTACGTCCGTGGTAAATCCAACCTCTTAATGATATCATTACCTCCGTTTTTAGGTCCTCACCAACAAAATTCCCTATCATCACCTTTCAAACGATGCAGCCATCATCCTATGCATAGCCAAGTCGGAAAATCCTTCTCGATCTCGTTATCCTGCACTGCCTAACAAGTATTGGTATTTTATGGAGCAATGCTGGTCTGCTGATCCTCAAGACCGCCCATCAACAGAGAGAGTCAACAGATTTATCAAATTTATCAGTATGATTCAACTCAACACTAACCGTTCAAATATAGTCTGCCATGCATTACTCAACAACGCCGTCCGTGATTATGACATCCTGCTCATAACGGAACCATGGTATGGTGACATCGGAAATAACACAAAGGGCCCAGCGTCGTTAACCGGATGGCAACCAATCCTACCATTACCGTCTGTTCCCCCGAATGTCATTCCTCGAGTCATGGCATACATCAAAAACAGACCTGACTTCATGGTTACCCTTCGTTCTGATCTCGCAATGGATGCTGACATACAAATTTTACAGATCAACCAAGGAACACATCCGCCTACAATACTTGTAAATATGTACAACCAGAAAGCAGGCGAGGATCCATTGAACTGGTCAGCAGACCGTCTTTTCAACATCGAACTACCAAACGGAATACCGGTCATCATCTCGGGAGATATGAACCTACACCACCCAATGTGGTCAAACACAGCTGAGAACCCCAATCCTCGTGCAGAAGCTTTCGTTGACTGGCTAACTGACCAGGGATTCATCATGCTAAACGAACGTGGGGCAACAACATACTTCGCACACGACGGTGAATCCTCGTCGGTCTTGGACCTAACATTCATCAACGACAGAGCATACGAACTCGACACGATCAAGGACTGGTCAATCGACTACGGTAAAGCCTACGGATCAGACCACGCAGCGCTCACATGGACACTAGACCATGAACGTGTCCCCATCGAGAATATCACGGCTCAACGATTCAATTGGAAAGATATCGATGAAGACACGATCAAAGCATGGAAAGGAGCGTTCATGAGAGAACTGACGGATAGAGAAGACGCATGGATACCGCTACGTGTTTCAACTCTTCCTAATATTGATGATATTGAAAGAGCTACCACAGCACTACAAGATGCACTGGTGCAAGCAACAGAAAGCTCGGTCCCCATCCGCAAATCTAGTGCACATGCGAAACCATGGTGGACTCCCGACCTCACGCAATCACTCAACCGCATTGCAGAAACTCGTGAAAGGGCTAGACAACATCTCATCGATACAGGTTTTGCTGACCACGACCTTATCCAACAGATCCGCCAACTACGCAATCAGTTCAAACGGAAGACACGCCTTGCTAAACGACAGTGGGCAAACGAGACTCTGGGAAAAGCCACTCCCGATGACGTCTGGAATTTCACTCGATGGCCCAAAGGGATAAGAAACTACCCCACGCCACCACTCAGACGAAACAACGGTCAAAACATGGCAATAACACATGAGGAAAAGTGTGCTACACTACGAGGTGAACTGTTCCAACCGCCCCCGAATCTAGACTTAGCTGCACCAGATTTAGAACAGGACCTCCCGGATGACATCCCATGGGAACCCATAACATATGCCGAAGTGAAGAATGGTATATACCGACCAAATCGCAAAAAAGCTCCTGGACCCAGCCAAATCAACTACATGGCTCTCCGATGGGCCTGGGAGGTTGCATCGGAATATATCTACTTACTAATCTCACGCTGCGCAAATGTAGGCTACCATCCCATCGCCTGGCGACGCACAATCGCAGTAGCCCTGCGCAAGCCCCGAAAACCAGACTATTCGAACCCGAGAGCCTATAGACTAATCCAGCTAGAGGAATGTCTTGGAAAAGTCCTCGAAAGCGTACAGGCAAGTAGATTAGCATATCTCACAGCAAAATATCTGCTGGTACCTTCTTCACAGTTCGGAGGCCGCCCAGGAAGCTCCACAGTCGACGCAGCCCTATCATTCGTTCATGATATCGAAGCAGCCCGTAATCACGGACTTGTCACGTCGTGCATCACATTCGACATCAAAGGATACTTCGACTTCGTCAATCATACACGGCTACTCCGAATACTTCGGGACAAGCACCTACCGCTCCCTATGGTAAAGTGGGTGAAATCCTTCCTCAGCGAACGACAAGCAGCAATCTGCCTGGACGGAGTACTGTCACCATCGGAACCAGTCGAAAACGGTATACCTCAAGGATCCCCAATATCACCGGCCCTTTCGATTATCTGCACAAGCCCACTAAACGAAGCCTACAATGCGAAAACTCGAGCTCGTGAATTACGCCCGGACAAAGCCACACCGACCACATTAGCATGCTACATCGATGATGGAAACTTATATGTCTCCTCTCCATCCTTGGAGAACAATGTCGCAATACTCCGGGAGGAGTTCATTTTTGTGAACAATTGGCTTCGCGAAGCTGGACTGATGGCGGAAATTGACAAATCTGAGCTCATCCATTTCACATGGCGTCGTGCACCGGATCGACCACCTATCCTGCTGCCTAGTGACGAAGGACAGGTGACAATTAACCCCCGTGACTGTATCAAATGGCTTGGTATATATTTCGACTCTAAACTCTCTTTTCGCAGGAATGTATGTGAACTGGCAGGCAAAGCGGAAAATATCGCCCAAGGACTACAAATGCTTGCAAATACGGTAAGAGGTCTCTCGCAATCACTATTGAGAACTGTATACTCGGCTTGTGTCCGCAGTGTAATGACATACGCAAGCCCCGTTTGGTGGACGGGCGTGAAAACCCATGCAAACATGCTTACCCGCGTCCAAAACAAATCCCTTAGACATATCTGTGCCGCTTTCCGAACCACCCCAATAAAGGCCCTAGAAATAGAGACATCAATCCCCCCCATCAACCTCTTCCTCGAACACGCAAACGATAACGCCGCCACTCGACTACTCAAACTCCCCTCGTTCAACCCAATCCTACAGAGACTTGATCAACCCTGGCGACAATTTAACCTCGCTGACCCCCCACCCGCTCTTCCCACCGACAAATACCGTCCTCGCAGCCGCAAACCACCAAAATCGACCAGACTCACCCGTCTGTCAAAACGAGCATCCCCGAACGCGGAACGCATCAACATATTTGCGCTGCCACCTTGGGCAAACACGAAGGAAACGTACCGCGGCCGCCTAACGATCTCGGACAAGCAAAGAGGAGGCAAGAAAGAAGCCGCCAAAGCGCACATACAAACCGCTCGTAATCTACGAACGGAGGACACGCACCTTCTCGTTTACTCAGACGGATCGAAACAATCAGTCAGAGAGGAGGAAAGAGCTGGAGCAGGATGGGCCGGCTATCACAGAGGAAGAGAAGTCTTCTGGGGTCAGGAAGGAATGGGTCCCAAAGCAGAGGTGTATGATGCAGAGATGGTAGCGCTCCTTCGAGCAATATCGCGAGCTATCAGCTTCGCGCAAAATTCCCAGGTGACCCATTTACATTTCTACGTCGATAACAACTCTGTGGTGCAGGCTGCATATGCAGCTGCACCCGGACCCTCACAATACATTGCATTACAGATCAGACGCTCGATCGAAGACTACCTAACCACATCCCCCCTCCATCATGTCCAAATTGCATGGATCCCAGGACATCACAACATCATCGGCAACGAACGTGCCGACGAGCTTGCAAAAGAAGCCACTGGACGTAACGACTCGTACCACTCGACCTATGCAAATGCGCGCCGAAGAAACAAGGAAGGGATCTTGCAGAAATGGACAGAGAGTTGGAATAGAGACGTGGCAGCACAGACTGGACGCTTCGCTCTCGCAAATCGACTCCCACCAACGCTCAAACCCCGCCAACATTTCACTCACACTCCTCGAGAAGTATACGGCCGTCTTATACAATGCCGCACAGGACACGGATTCATGGGAGAATACTACGCTGCATTCGTTCCAACCGAACCCACCCTCTGCCCATGTGGAGAACCACGTCAAACACGAGAACATATCATACGTGACTGCCCACTATTTGCGCGACAACGCATCCATCTGCGTGAGGTATCACACAACATCATACTCAACGAAATTTTGGGTACGGAGAAGGGCATAAAGGCACTAGCGAAGTTTATTCAAGAATCCAGCGCATTCAAGAAGGTCGCACTGGAACGAGAAGGAGACTGGGAAGAAAGGAGAGGGACAGAAGCCTGAGTAAGGGCAAAGAAGGAAGTGACGAGGGAAGGAGGAGACGAGGAGAGATCAGAAGGAGGAGGAAGGAGAGAAAGTGTATCATATTATACTAAGCCTGGACACCAAACGAGCCCACACGCACACCAAAACTCATCAAACGCGGACCGCTTGGCTATTCGTACTATACCTACATCCCTCACCCTGTTACAACACTCCCCAGCACAGCCCTAACAGGGCACCGCGTCTTAACAGCTCACTTTGTTTGTTGCGGTATATAAATATAGAATTTCTCTCTCTCTCAAATTTATCAGTAATGAAACAGATCGACCAGATAAACGACATGCGGTACTGTATACTAATATTACTACTGTACAGTAGATGCGGGCTCACCTCCGGACTTTTCAAACTTGAATGTAAACAGTCTGTCCGCACACAATATATGCTAACACGATTCACGCTTCCCTCTTGTGTACTTGTCAGTTCAGACATGTGTACCTTTGATGGTGAATCTATCGCCCTGCAGCCAATTTGCTAGCCTCTTGGTAACATCAAAAACGAGCTGGATTTTCAGCGCCGATGAACTATGAAGGTGTACAGCAGCATCCGAGTCACAGGATATGGTTCTTCGTGCGGATAGTCCAATCACTATTGAACTACTACACTTAGCACAGAAGGAACATGCACAAGAAGACACCACAAATGGTGACTCAATTAGCGCTCGTTGGTCTACATAGGTCTTACTTATTAGGATTGATGATTATCACTCTAACGCCGACATGGTCCCATGATGGCTGGGGGCCGAAAAACACACTGAGAGAAGTCAGAAGCAGCTTTGATGAATACATAAGATAGACCTCGTTCATACACCTTCATCACGTGACTTTAGGCCATGAACGCATTCTTTGGCTTGTAACTCTGCTTCGGATGAGAATTAGCGAAATATATTTTATGATCCTGTGAGGATGAACTATAGTATTAATGCTGTCTCCTCAGAATGTTTATTTTCAGCAACTTGAGGGAGGAGTAGGCATTTTCGTGGCAAATTTACCATCGTGACCTGATATGTGACCTCAGTCACCTCACTTGAGACCATTTGAACTCACAAACACTACTCGTCTCTCAGTTCACCAAGTTAGATTATAAAAATTACATGCATGTCTTGCTACAGACTCTCCGCACATAATCATAGAACGAAATTTTCTCAGAGTTCATACACATGGAGCTAGGTGTAAATTCATCGGGGTGTCACGCTAGATCATGTGATGAACCGGTGTATGAACGAGGTCTATCTTAGAAGCAAGGGTATACTTACGGCAAATGCTGTGCGATGCACAGCCGCCTTGCAGAAGGGGCGACATGTTACGATAAGTGAACGTATTTGGAGCAGGATGTCAGACACGCACGGGTGGATTCTTCGCCCTTTCCCTTTGCTAGCCTCTTGGTACCATCAATACTATTTGAATTTCCAGCGGTGATGAACTAACAATCAGTCTCCACAGATAAAGTGCTCTGGAACGTGTTAGGCATCTTCGACAACACTGTTAGGATCAGACTTACAGCACATGAACCGTCGGTTCTTCAAACACGTTGAAACACAATCGAAGATACTCATACGACCTATGGCTTCTGCATCGAGGCAGCCCGTTGCAGGAACAAATAAATCAAATCTGAGCCCGATCAAGACTTTGGAAGGTCATGAAAAGTATGTTGGATCCATTGCATACGCTCCGGACGGCTAGCGGATGATCAGCGGATCAGGGGATAATACCGCTCGATGATAGAACCTGAATATGGGTAAAGCGATTCAGAAGCTGTGGGATGTATTTGAACAGGGCATAAATGAGGTTGCGGTATCACGGAATAGTCGATGGCTCGTCACTGCTTGTGAAGATTCTGATAGCGGGGAGCTCAATGCCTGTGAGGTCGAGACAGGGAACAAGAAAACATTCCAAGGCCACGCAGACTGCATCGAATGCCTCGATATCTCAGCGGACGGCACACTCCTGGCGGATGGGTCAGAAGACGAACATATAGTAATCTGGAGCTTGGACGCTGGCAAACTCATGGCTGGTCCATTCAAGAGTGACTCCGACAGTGTGGGTATACTTCGATTTTCGCAAGACTCAAAGAAACTCGCAATCATTTCGGATGTTGGGATGCACCTTGAAGCTTGAGGTGTGGGATGTCCAATCACAGAAATGGGAGGTCTCAGTCGAAGCGAAATCTAGTGACCAAGGATCAATGCTTCTCATCATGATATTACCTGTGACACATGTGCCAGTGTTCCGGACAACGAAGGACGGGACCATTGTAGCCGCACTGTTCTACTTCACAGATCGCAAGTCCGTCACAGCGATCCATGAGTTTGACGCGTTGACCCTGGGGATCGTCGGGCCTTGGGCCTTCGAAGGGCGCACCAGCACCATCAATGGTCTAGTACTTTCATTTGATGGTGCTCTCCTCGCTAGCGCTTTCAAAGACAAGACCATCAAGCTCTGGGCCTTCGAGTCTCGCCAACTCCTGGCTTCATTTGACGTTGATAGTGGCAAACATATCATCCTTTCACCCAACTCACGCCAACTGGCTTACACCACCTGTAGTGGGACCAATATCTACATATACTTATAACATTCCACCGGATATCCTTGTTAGCATCTTGTTTGTACAGTAAGAAAAACGCAGCGTATGCATTCACCAGCATAGATTTATTGCTCGTATGCTAACATCCTTGCAGGCCAATGCACCTAAAAATATTGATCTACTCAATGTGCGTGTTCTTATTGATTTACCGATATACACAACTCCATCCATGTAATTAATGCAGTCCGACGCGACACGCCGTGCCGTGCGTCGTAATCCAGTGACGTCGGCTGCCATACCTCACGCCCCCCAATTAAGACCATGTTTTTCCTCGGCCCAGGCCTCGACTCAAGGGCATTCATATTTGGATTCCCGCGAGAACGTCAGTGTCTACTCCTCTAATCTTCATCACCCACTCACATCCTGCCAGCCTCGACACCCACCAACACCACCCACGTGCCCCTTATCCTCTGCCACCGCCACAAAGGATCGCTTACATGGCCTATTCACCTGGTAGCCCGTTCGTGCAGGTCATGCTCCGCCACATATTGTTGATGTTCCTCTCGCGTGGGGTGAATTGGTGCGCTCAGTTGATTATCACCGCTTCTTTGAGGTCTCATGCATTGATTTGCAGCGCCACGTATGCGACGCTCCAACCGACATTCATACCAGCATCTGTGCCCAGGAAGCTAATGTATGCATTCACGCGCATATATTTATCCGTCTGTGCACTAACACTGTCGTGTAGACCAGTACACCTAAAGATCCAAAACTCGCTAATTTGCTCAGTGATCCTACTCATCAACGCCACTCTGTTAATCCCATTATTGCAGTCCGACACGACGCGCCACGCCGCGCGTTGCAACCCAGCGATATCGTCTGTCAGACTTCCCGGCCCCCACCCGCAAAGACAACTGTCTACAGTAGAGCAATCCCCTTTCCTTCGTCACCTCCGCAAACTTCTTCGTTCTTCCTGCGCGAATGCAGTTCCTCCTGTTCGGAATGATCAGTCACGTAGTCCTCTAGATGTATGTTTCGTGCCTATTTCATTCGCAGCTGACTTGACGTATCTCCTTGCAGTTCCCTGCTACATCGGTCCTACCTTCCAATCGCTTTCCCTTGGCGCAGGCCTCGACTCGGGCATTCACATAGGAATCTCCGCGACAACGTGAGTGTCTAGTTACCATTTATTCACTCACATCTTGTCAGTCTCGACCCACACCAGCACCGCCCACTACCTTATCCTCTCCCGCTGCCTCCAGTGTTGGCCTACACCGCATATTCACCTGGTGGCCTGTTCGTGCAGGCCATACTCCGCCAGCTATTCTTTATGTTCCTCTCGCGTGGGGTGATTTAGTGCGCTCAGCTGATTTTCACCACTGTGTCTTTGAGGTCTTGTGCATGGATTTGCAGCGTCACGCTGCAGCGGGTGCTCCCGCCCAGGATGATGATGACTCAATACGTGATCAAGACTTTGTTCCGGACCAGAAATCACGACCATCATCCGCAGGAGCCCAGACTAATGCCGGAGTGCATGGAAGAGGCCGTTTTTGTGGATGCTGCTAAACTGTTTTCGCTGACATATTTAGTTTCCATGGTTATCACCCATCGTATGCGTTCGTTTTGCATCTGCATCAGAGTTGAATCTAACGACGCGATCCGTTGTGTCTGTGCGTGTCTGGGTGTTTTTGATCTCCACTTAGGTCCCGTGGAATGGCTCTGCGTTTTGCGAACTGACCCTCGAATTGCACCTTCTCAGACGCTGCACCTGCCTCCGTGGCGAGTGTATGCGCCTTTCCGTACTGTCGGCTTCCATGAGGTATCAACACATCTCTGAACTGGTATTGCTCACTCTGGTGCGTGTATCTCCAATTCATCCTTCTCAGCTATTGCACGCTCCATGGAGCCCCGGAGTTCTCGTCATGCATCCTGTAACACAGTGTAGTGCCAAGCTCCCTGCTTCGATACCTAAGTATAAATTTCTTCAAATATCATTACCTGGCATTGATACGTCCCTAGGCCTAGCGCTACATCACTGCCGTGCCAACTTCTGACTATACTCAGCGTACTTTTTGAGGAAATCATATGTTTGCACAGGGCGTATCTCGATCAGTGTATGATCAAGATTCAACACATCACCACAGCGACTCACACAGAAAAGCATCAGAAGGAAGGTGAAAAACAACGCTGTGCACAGCTGCCATGCAGAAGGGGCGTGTTACGAGATATAAGGAGTGGCACTGGAAGATTTTCGGAAATCAATCCTGCCTGCTGCCCTCTTGGTAAGTGACATGAAAACCATCTAAATCTTCAGCGCTGATGAACTCACAATCGGCTTTATCAGGCAAATTGCTGACGAGTTTGGCAGCTTCGAAATTAAGTGAGGCCACAGTACTCAATAAGACCTCACCAGCGGTGGTTCGAACACGTCCGAAACCTTGCGCATCTTTGCCAAATTCGCTGGCGAAGACACGAGCAATGACTTCCAGATCAACATCGCCCACTGCAGCAGCAGCACATGAGTCGATTTTGACACCCGTTTTGACCTTGGAGGGTCACAAAAATATGTAGGATTCCATCCATTTCATTCTTTCCGGATGGCAGGCGAATGATCAGCAGATCATGGGATCAAACCACTCGTCGCTGGGACCTAGAGGCAGGGAATGAGATCGAAGATGCGCCGGATATTTGTGAGCACCAAGTATTTGTGGTGACGGTATCTAGAGATGGTCGATGGGTTGTCACTGCTAGTGGAGATGTGGTCACCGGGGAGCTTCTCAAAGCCCGAGATGTTGAGACGGGGATCGTGAAATTTTTTGAAGGCCACTCAAGGCGGATCACCTACATCGATATCTCCGCGGATAGCATGCTGCTGGCGAGCGGGGCAGAAGAATTCACCGCACGGATATGGAGCCTTGCCATTGGCAAACTCGTGGCTGCTCTATTCAAGAGTGCTTATATGGTGGGCGCAGTTCGATTCTCGCAAAACTCGAAGAAATTCGCAGTGCTCTCAATTGTAGGAAAGCATCTTGAGGTGTGGGATGTCGAGACACAGACCTTGGATATCAGTAGGGAAACGCATTGGCGGAGAAGTAACAAGTATGAAACTTCCAATTCAGAGTGCGACCCCATGACAATCTACGAGTTCGATGGGTCGACGCTGGAGACTGTCGGATCTCCTTTCAAAGGGCACACTGGTCTTATTCGCCATCTGACACTTTCATTCGATTGTGCTCTCCTCGCTAGCGCTTCGGACGACAATACCATCAAGCTCTGGGCTTTCGAGTCCCGTCAGCTCCCCGGCTCGTTCAGCGTTCAGAAACCCTTCTACATTATCTTCCCACCTGGCAACTCACGCAAAATGGCTTACACCACCCAGAGTGACAAAAAGATTCATATATGCAACACTCCACCCAACATTCTTACTCTACTCGATATACACATCCCATCTTTTTACTAGTCTACACCACTCCACTGATGCCATCGTCTCAGGAGTCCGACACAACATGTTTTTCCATGCACCATAACCCAGCGACAACACCTCATGTCTGCCGCCCTCTGCCTACAGTGTGTTAACAGCAACCCACTTTCCTTGCTACCTCCACAAACTCCATCTTTTTTCCCGTACGAACGTTACTAAGTCTTCCCATTCACAACGATGAGCCTCGTGATCTCCTATATGCGGTTACGTAACTCGTCATGTTTCCTTGTAGTTCCGATCGCCCCCACCTCCCATTGCTCTCCCTCGGCGTAGGCCCGCGTTCACAGATGGATCCACGAGAGAACTTGAGTGCCTACTCCTCTAATCTCGCTTATCCGCTCCATCTTGTCAGTCTCGATCGACACCAACGCAGACCACCACCTTATCTTCTTCCACTGTCTCCAAGGCTCGCTTTCACCGCATATTCACCTGATGGCCTGTCTATACAGGACCCGTTGTTTATGCTCCTCTTGCGTGGAGTCAATTGCTGGTGCACTCAGCCTATTTCATCACCGTGTCTTTGAAGTCTCATGCATTTATTTGTAGTGCCACGGCAAGTAGAAGTTTGTTAGCCGTTGAATGACGGCACAACGAACCAGAGACTCTCGCGCAAAGTTTCCAGACACCAGCCTGGTGTTATTTGGGACAATACTTGGGTCTGTACAGTTCATAGCGAGTCTATATAGCTAGTGAGTGTAAGAGCCCGTGATAAGAGACACTTCTGAAGTCACATATATTAAGCCAAGACTCGTAACCTTAGGTCCGGACTCTTCGTCGATCGTGACCGGTTCCTTTGCTCCTCGATCAAGGCAACCGTCACAACGTTGGTTAACTCAGCAACAAGCTACTACTAGTAACACGTCGTGCCATCAACCATACTGCACCGATGTGAAAGCAGATACACGACTCACTTCGCATTCATAGGCTCTCTACCACGCCAGTGAGTCATGTGGTTAAATACAGGACGCAAACTACTCATACTCACGCATTTATGAGTCTTTTTGCAGGGTGAACACTCCCAGTTATGGTGGCAAATGGTTGGGCATGTCCCAGCCGGGACATTGTCAGGTATTGTTGCTGCAGATATTGATGCTGTCAGAGCAGCAAGAACGGCGAGGATAAAGTGGAAACGCATTGCTTGAGAGGATGTAATATGGGATAAGATAAATCTGAAGGGGATAGTAGGAAGTCGCCTTGCTTTTATATGCTGAATATTGTCTTCATGACGGTGTGGGAGACAACCATCTACAAATTGACATTCCCCTTCGAACATATGATATCTGCTAGAAAGATCTACCATGTGAAGCTCTATCGGTAATTTGGCGTGGAACAAAGCATCACCTTGCGAAGCAAGATCAATATTGCCAACTTGAAGGACTGCCAATCAGCTTGTTTTTGGTCTCGTGACACGAATAGTGTTGTGGGCAGAACTGGCCTGGCAGAACCATATATGTTCTGCCAGCGCGGAAGAAGGTAGAATCGGAGGAAACTTGGATGGACATGGATGTAAGATCTACCACTCGATAGTAACATCGAGTCGATATTCCAAGTCCGCATCTTCGTAACTCTGATTTTTTCCGCATTGCCAATGTCTTCCAGTCAAGCAACCTCAGCATCAATGTCATCAAATGACATCGATTCCGGGCCTTCGAGATTGTAGCACCGGAGACTGCTGCAAGCAGAGGAACAAATGCAAAGTCGTCTTCCTCTGCTTGCGAACAGGGGCAGTTGCACTGGACTCAACAGCCAATGGGCTTGGAGAAGAAGTATTGTTTCCCTCGTCATCGCCAGAAATAACAATAACTGCAGCCATCAAAGTCAGGATAACCACATCTGCCATGATGTTTTGACGGGGATCGCAAGAACATTTTGACAGGGTCGCTCAGATGGGATCAACTACATTGATCAGCACTAGTGGCGAGCGGGGTAAATGATCGGATATGGAGCTTGGACACTGCCGCCGTCTGGCAAACTCGTGACTGGGCCATTAGTGCTACTGTGGTGGGCGCAGCCTAGACCCGAAGAAGCTCGCGGTCATGTCGCAAATTGAGCACGCACAGAAATTGGATATCACAACAGGGAGATCTTATCACCTATCGCATATACATTCAGCTTTTCACATGACTCCCCCTATACGAGTTCGATGTATTGACGCTGGAGACTGTCGGAGCTCCTTTCGAAGGGCACGCGATTTCATCAATATACACCATGTTATCATTTCGCGGTTCTGTAGTCAAAATACAGTGATAATCTGTATAGAATCTAAGGTTCGTGTCACGTGTAACATTCCCACCGGTCCATAATCTCTTTTTTTCCCCAGTGCGCTAAGTTTGCAGGGTAAATTTGCCCACCTCAAATTCCCCGAACCCTAGTCATAACCCAGCGACAACGCCTGATGAGTCTGCCGCCCTCTACAATGCGCCAACAGCAACCCACTTTCCTTTGCTACCTCCGCAAACCCCATCCTTTTTCCCGTACGAACGTTACTAGTTCTTCCCATTTACAACAACGAGCCTCGTAATCTCCTAGATGTAGTACGTCTCCTTATCTCGTTTCCTCCACAGTTACTTAACTCGACGTGTTTCCTTGCAGTTCCGATCGCCCCTACCTCCCAATTGCTCTCCCTCGGCGCAGGCCTCGACGCGGGCGCGTTCACAAATGGATCTACGAGAGAACGTGAGTGCCTACTCCTCTAATCTCGATTATCCGCTCACATCCTGTCAGTCGCGATCGACACCGACACAGATCACCACCTTATCCTCTTCTGCTGCCTCCGAGGCTCGTTTTCACCGCCTATTCACTTGATGGCCCGTCCATACAGGACCCGTTGTTGATGTTACTCTTGCGTGGGGTCAATTGCCGCTGGTGCGCTCAGCCTATTTCATCACTGTGTCTTTGAAGTCACATGCATTTATTTGTGGCACCACGACAAGTAGCAGTTTGTTAGAATTTGGATGACGGCACAACAAAACAGAGACTCGCGCAAAGTCGCCAGACACCAGCCTGGTGTTATTTGGGAGCATACTTGGGTCTGTACAGTTCATAGCGAGTCTATATAGCTAGTGAGTGCAAGAGCCCTTGATAAAAGACACTTCTGAAGTCATATCTATTAAGCCAAGACTCATAACCTTAGGTCTGGACTCTTCGTCGTCGATTATGATCGGTTCCTTTGTCACTCGATCAAGGCAACCGTCACAACGCACAACGTTAAACATTTCCGCTACTAGTAACGTGTCGTGCCATCAACCATACTGCACCGATGTGAAAGCAAAAACACGACTTACTCGCATTCATAGGCGAACTACCATGCCGGTGAGTCATGTGATCAAATACAGGACGCAGACTACTTGTACTCACGCATTTATGTCTGTTATGGCAGGGTGCGCAGTCGCGACTATGGTGGCAAGTGCTTGGGCATGTCCCAGCCGGGACATCCTCAGGTATTGTTGCTGCAGATATTGATACTGTCAGAGCAGCAAGAACGGCGAGGATAAAGTGGAAACGCATTGAGGATGTGATGTGGGATAAGATAAATCTGAAGGGGACAGTGGGAAGTCGCCTTGCTTTTATATGCTGAATATTGTCTTCATGACGGTGTGGGAAACAACCATCTACAAATTGACATTCCCCTTCGAACAGATGATATCTGCCAGAAAGATCTACCAGGTGAAGCTCTATTGGTAATTTGGCGTGGAACAAAGTATCACCTTGCGAAGCAAGATCAATATTGCCAACTTGAAGGACTGCCAATCAGCTTGTTTTTGGTCTCGTGACACGAATAGTGTTGTGGGCAGAACTGGCCTGGCAGAACCATATATGTTCTACCAGCGCGGCAGAAGGCAGAATCGGGGGAAACTTGGATGGACATGGATGTGAAATCTACCGCTAGATAGTAACATCGAGTCGATATTCCAAGTCCACATCTTCGTAACTCTGATTTTTTTCCGCATTGCCAATGTCTTCCAGTCGAGCAACCTCAGCATCGATTCCGGACCTTCAAGATTGTAGCACCGGAGACTGCTGCAAGCAGAGGAACAAACACAAAGTCGTCTTCTACTACTTGCGAATAGGGGCAGTTGCGCTGGACTTAACAACCAATAGGCTTGAAGAAGAAACATTGTTTCTCTCGTCATCGCCAGAAATAACTGCAGCCATCAAAGTCAGGATAACCACACCTGAGGGTAGAATAAGGCTGAGACGGGGATCGCAAGAACATTTCTGAGAGTCAAAGGGTTACTCAGATGGGACCAACTGCATCGATCCACAAGTACTACAAGTTGGCGAGCGGGGTAAATGATCACTTCGCGTGGATATGGAGCTTGGACGCCGCTGACTGGCAAACTCGTGGTCGATTGGCCAATTCGATTTTCCCTAAACCCGCCCGAAGAAGCTCGCGGTCATGTCGAATGTGGAGAAGTGCCTTGAGCACACACAGAAATTGGTTATCACAGTAGGGAGATCTCTTATTCCCGCTACGTAAGTAGTGGGTATTAGGCGTAATCACTCAAGTTTACCAACGCTTTCAGTTTTGGCAGAGAAATGAGTATCCGTACGTTTTTAGTACTCTGTTCCCACAGGTTTTCTCACGGCTCAAAATTTACGTCTTAGTCAGTTTAATGTTTATGCCGATGGCCTGAGCTCTCTCAACGTTGAACCTTTCAATTATCTATTACAGCTGTGTGCAAATATAATGGCACTGGTGCAAATCGAAAACATACAACAACAACGAGCGCCGAAAAAGGACTTAGTGAGATTTAACTTAGTTGTAGGGACTTTGTCGCATCACCGCCATCACACTGGCACTGCCCTTCTCCGGAACATGGGCCGTCAGCAACAGATGTACAAAAGCTCCGAGTTCATTGATGAATCTGATGATGATATACTTGAAATCACGTCCTCTGACACAGACACCAGCTCCCTATCATCGAGTGGGTCATCAACAGTCTTCGCAGACCGTGGAACTCTGCCTCAAGTCCCCATGCGCGACAGCATCGATCGCGAACTTGATGCAATGAGCCCTGTCCCTGAGCCAGTGCCAGTACCTGTACGAGATCCTTCTCCACCTCCAAAGCAGGCTGCTAAGCCTAAGAAGAAAAAAGGTAGTGCATATATGCACGTGTGACTGACTTTTCGATGTCACCACTGATGACCTTCTTGTCGGAGCAGTGTCATCCAAACACTCTGAAGCTCCTCCAACAGAACCTAAGCCAATCGAAACTGTGGAACCTGCTCGTGAAGTGACATTCAATGTGCTCATCCTGCCATATTCCGAAATCAAGAAGGATGATGTCAAAAAATGGAGTGGTACCAGCACCATCTTGACCCTTCATCTTGACGAACCCTTCGATACTTTCAAAGCCCAGATTCTCTGCAAGATCGACAAAGAAACATCCCCTGCTACTCTTTCCTTCGATAACTACAAAGTGTCACGAATTCCTAATACGAACCATTTTTCGTTTCTCGGTTTTCCTTCGGCTACTTCCAGTACCCGAGCCGGTCACGTGACTCCGCGTCATAAGTCACCCGTTACTTCTCTGATTGGTTCCCCTACTCCACGGGCTAGAACAATCTCAATTCCCAAAGAAGAACCGGTCGGAACTTGGGTTTCTGTTTAGTTGCCGTCTTACTCATCTGCTTATATATCATGAGTCATCTTTAGTCATCCACAGTAGTCGTACGACCTTTTTCTTATTGGCTGATTTCTTTCAGACTCCTATTCAATGTTATGTATAAAAGTAGGGTAGTTAGCATAAGAGCTCCTTAGACTTAACCTCTTCGTTTCTACTGTTGTAGTAACCTAGACGTTCAACGCTCAATCCAATCCTGTTACTCATCATCATCCCTGACCGAGTCCTAGTGGTCGTGAGCTCTCCTTCAACATTACTGTTGGACGTGGGTCATAACATTAGGTTAAGTCTACTTTACCACTCCGACTCGAACTTTGTCTTGGACGTCACCGTTCTCGACGAACTTCGTCGTGCTGTTCTGCTCGAGAATATTCTCGCGGATCACGTTTTTTGTCAACTCATCATTTCCCCGACGCGCTTTAGTATCTCAGTTTCTTTACGTTAGTCTTTTAGTAGAAGTGGACCAGGCCCTCGTCTTACACGAGCCGCCAGTTCATAAGGATCAGCGACTTTAGGTCCTGTTTCCGCACGTCTACAGTCAGGCCCAAAACCCTGCCGACTGTACGCTACAATATCTGCTTTCTTACGTAACAGAACGGCACTCGCGGGTCTTATAACCCTAAAAATACATTACGATAGGAACCTAGGGTGCTGAAAGCAGACCCAAAGTTCACCGCGTCTTCGTGAACTCCTCTCGAGTTCATTTAGGTCGACGAATCGCTATACGCGCTTCGCACCGCCGTCATCATTGCCCCGCCATACAGATCCCGCTTAGTCGCGGCCAGAGAAGCACTCCTTCACTCTGTTTCCTGTTTGGATACCTCTTGTAGATTCTTCCATGTCCGAGAATCTAGGAGAAACTGGGATCGTCGTTTCCGAGGATACGGAAGTGACCGACGCTCCTCCAGCGATACCGAGAGTAACGACTCCACCAAGGGAAGCAATCCACTCTCCAGCCCCCCAAGGATGGAGAAACCCATTAAACCCATTAGCATCTGCAGAATCATCCACCACCCCAACCGCAGGCCCTTCTGCACCCTCCGGCATCTCCGGGCCCGGGTCGAGTATCATCACCCATCAGGACATTTCGCACGCAATCAACGCCGTCGTCATAACAGAAAGAGAGTACACCAGACACTTCATAGACGGTCTGCAGAAGGAGATCGACGAGCTGCAGGCGGGTCTAGTGCATGCGGACGACGAGATCGATTACCTGAAGATCAGGGTAAGAGATCTGGAGAACTCCTTGACTGTGGCGGAGAGCCACATCTCGGATTTGCAGAACTCACCTACGACGAAGATCCCAGGCGCTACATCTGGGACCTCAGGTTCTGATCTAAAAATGGCGAAACCAATGGACTTCACAGGTGAGAAGAACTCCATCGACATTGATACCTTCCTCACCCAGCTCGCCATATACTTTACCGGTTACCCAGGAGCGACAGAACAGCAGAAATGCACCTGTCTCGTTTCCTTTTGCCGAGGAGCAGCAGCCAAATGGGCGGAAAGCATTACCCCCATGGCGCTCAGCGGACGCCCCGGGTCATATGACAGCATCGTCAATGACATGAGGGTTATGTGGACCGTCGTAAACAAGGAGGAGAAGGCAGCAAGAGAGTTGGAAACTCTCCGACAGGGCACTCGTACCGTCGGAGAATATATCTCCCTCTTCCGTCAGAAACTCGCCTTCTGTCATTTCTCCGACTATGAACTAATGCGCAAACTCCGCCATGGTTTAGACCAACGGGTCAAAAACTATCTGGCTAACATCCATCCCAACAGGAAAAGACACTCTGGAGGGATTGATAAGGGAGGCGCTTCTAGTCGGGCAGAACCTCGAGGAGCTTGACGACGAAAGGAAGATGAGCTTCGCTCAGCGACAACCTTGGCGAGGCTCCGCTGTTCCACCCGCACCCGCTGGAGCACCCAAGACCACGTCGCAGGGAGGAAATGCGATGGATGTAGATGCAAACAGAGCAGGAGGCAGACCCCGGCCTCAAGGACAACAGGGCGTAAAATTCACGTGCTATCGCTGCGGAGGAGAAGGGCATATGGCCCGTAACTGCACAGGAAAGCCACTCGACACCAAGGGCAAAGGACCAGCAGTCCGCGCCGGCAAGGTGGAAGAAGTTCCAGCGGTGAAGGCGCTCACCCTGGAAGATATTAACCGCATCGTAAATGAGAGGATCTGCCTCTCCAGCATGTATAACCCAGCGAAGAAAGAGGAGCAAAAGGGTTTTTAGGAAGATCGAAGTCGACTGCGGACTTAGATCAAAAAAATCGTTTTTCCATTCTCGGTGACTCGGCAATTATGTTTGCAGAAGTATCAGAAGTTTGTTCTGGGAATAAACGAGACCATTTCTACTTGCCAGTTACGTTGGAAGGGAAACACAAGAAAGCAGCTGTCAACGCTCTAGTGGATTGTGGAGCAACGAACCTTTTCCTCAGCAAAAAATTCGTAGAAAAAAATCAAGTTCAGATTAAGCAGTTGTTGCGACCAATGTCGATCCGGAACATTGACGAAACAGATAATTCCGCCGGACCAATTACGCATTACGCAGATTTAAAGCTTACCATAGGGGATCATGAGGAAGAAGTAGCCTTTCTGGTCACAGACCTAGGATCCGATGATATTATCATTGGAATAGATTGGTTACGATTCCACAATCCCAGTATCGATTGGAATGCGGGGAAGGTGGCATTAGACCGTTGCCCAGTTAAATGTCAAGAAGCCAAGGCTAAGAACAAAAAGACCAAGGCGAAGAAGCGAACAGCCATAAACTGTTCGACCCTTCCAGTGTTGCCCAATTCGATACTGACAGAAGATGACGAAGATGAGGATATCGAGGAAGCCTCTATCCATCATCGGGTTCAATCGAACAGTCTCAGCTCTAAAATGCAAGGACATATGGGTACTATACCTGCCAGGCTTGAGGATGAAGAACAATCGGACCTTGCTACTACTGTTGGTCGGAAGGTGGAGATCGAGGAAGTCGAGGATGAGGATTCATCACGGAACGTGTGGATCAGGTACAAAAGCTCTGTAGCATCAGAGTTAGCACAGCAGGAGGAGAAGAAGAAGGAAAAGAAGCCCGTAGAAGAAATGGTGCCGGACTGGTTCCATGATTATCTTAAAGTCTTCTCCGAAGAAGAGTCTACTCGATTCCCCGAGTCTAAGAAGTGGGATCATAAAGTAGATCTCAAGGATCCTACTGACCTTCCCCCCAATGCGAAAGCATATCCTCTGTCCCCCGCCGAAAATGACGCAGTGTGAGAAGTGGTTAAAGCAGGAATATGATTTGGGACGACTGAGAGATAGCGAATCTCCAGTAGCAGCTCCTTTCTTCTTTGTTGCTAAGAAGGACGGAAAGCTTAGACCCGTCATGGACTATCGGAGGTTAAATGAGAAAACCATCCGAAATGCATACCCTCTCCCTCGTTCTCAGGATCTTATCGATCGTCTCTCCGGTGCAAAGCTCTTTTCGAAAATGGACGTTCGATGGGGCTATAATAATATCAGAATGAGAGAAGGAGACCAGTGGAAGGCCGCCTTCAAAACTCCTTTCGGACATCATGAACCAGTCGTAATGTACTTCGGCATGACGAACTCCCCAGCTACCTTCCAAACTATGATGGACCAAATCTTCCAAGATCTAAAGGAAGGCAAAGTCGTTGTAGTCTACATCGACGACATCTTGGTCTTCACCAATGGTGATGTAGAGAACCATCGGAAGGTGGTACGCGAAGTATTACAAAGGTTGCAGGACAATGATCTCTATCTCAAACCGGAAAAATGTTCTTTTGAGAAGAAGGAAGTGGAGTTTCTCGGTTTGATCGTCAAAGATGGACACGTCTCTATGGATCCAGTCAAAGTAAAAGGAGTTCAGGAATGGCCCACTCCTACCTGTGTCAAGGACATTCAGCGATTCATGGGATTTGCGAACTTTTATCGTCGATTCATTCTCGGTTTCTCGAACATTGCCAGACCCATGAATGAACTCATCAAAAAGGATGTACCCTGGGAATGGACGGACAAGCAAGAGAAGGCTTTCAAAACTCTGAAGGACAGGTTCACTTCCGCACCAGTGCTAGTCATGCCAGATGCGAATAAAAAACAAAAGATAGAGAGCGACGCATCTGACTACTGCTACTGGTGGTGTACTTTCTCAATTGGAAGAGGACGGACTATGGCACCCAGTGGCCTTTTTTAGTAAATCAATGCAAGATGCAGAACGCAATTACGACATTCATGACAAAGAACTTTTAGCCATCATCCGCGCATTGGAAGAGTGGAGGCATTATGTGCAGGGCGCACCTCATCCGGTAGAGATCTGGACGGACCATAAAAACCTCGAGTACTTCATGACGAGCCAGAAGTTAACTCGCAGACAGGCAAGATGGTCCTTGTTCCTTGCAGAGTACAACTTCACTCTGCATCACAAACCAGGAAAGGTTAATGACACTGCCGACGCTCTGTCCAGGAGGCCAGACCACAGAGGGGGGGTAGAAAACGACAATTCCGATCGCGTGCTTTTGAAACCCGAGTTTTTTCATATCAAAGCCGCAAAAAGAGGTCAGATTCTGATAGAAGGAGAGCATTCGCTGTTGAAGCGTATCAGAAACTGCACCGATTTAGATCCTGAAGTTCCGAAATGCTATCCAAACTCTGAAGAAAGCCCCTGTGCAGTTGAGAAGAGGATTGGAAGAGTGGAACACGGAGGATGGACTCATTTTGTTCCGAGGATTGGTTTACGTTCCCAAGAATAAGGAAATTCGTCGCTCAGTGCTAGAGATCTTCCATGACTCGCCTGCAGCAGGACACATGGGACGTGCCAAGACTCTTGAACTTGTCTCGCGGAACTATTGGTGGCCCCAGATGCAGAAATGGGTCAATGACTACGTAGATGGATGTGATCGATGCAAGCAGACGAAGGTGCTACCGTCAAAACCCCACGGACCTTTAAAACCGAACGAAATTCCAGAAGGGCCATGGCAAATCATTAGCTGTGACCTCATCACCGATCTACCCATCTCCCAGGGCAAAGACAGTATCTTGGTAGTCGTTGATCGTTTCACAAAGCAAGCGCATCTTGCTCCGACCACCAAGGATGTTGATTCCAAGGGAGTCGCGGACTTATTTCTCAATCATGTATGGAAGTTACATGGGACGCCGAAGAAAGTAATCTCGGATAGGGGAACACAGTTTGTGTCCAAGTTCATGCAGGAAGTCTCGAAACGACTAGGAACCAAGTGGTCCATGTCAACAGCATATCACCCACAGACTGATGGACAGACGGAACGAGTCAATCAAGAAGTCGAACAGTACCTCCGACTCTTCACATCCTACCGTCAGAATGATTGGGTTTCTTGGCTTCCAATTGCTGAATTCACGCATAACAACTCAGTAACCGTCACTGGACATTCCCCATTCAAATGTGTCTACGGATATAATCCCGAGTTTACGATTTCCCCTAATTCTTCCAACACGATTCCCCATGCCGACCAGAGAGTAGCTGAGATGAAGGAGGCACAGGAAGAAACGAAGGCAATGCTGGAAATAGCGAACGATCGAATGAAGCGCTTTTATGATCGTAAAGTAAAAGACGCACCAGGAATTCAAACCAGGTGACAAGGTATGGTTAGACGCGACAAACATCAAACAACGCCGTCCGAGCCAAAAATTGTCCGACCGCCGTCTGGGACCATTCGAAATCGAAGAGAAGACTGGCGAGCTAAACTACAGGTTGAAGCTCCCGGTTAAATATCGCGTCCACCCGGTTTTTCATGTATCGTTACTCACCCCACATCAAACCTCTCAACTCGTTGATCGCCCACCTCTAACGCGCCCGCCGCCGGATATTGTTGATCAAGTCCCAGAATATGAAGCAGAGCAAATATTGCAAAGCCGCCTATACAGGCGCAAGTTGCAGTATTTAGTAAAATGGAAAGGATATGCAGTAGAAGAAGCAACATGGCAGTCAGAGGAAGATGTGAAGAACGCGCCACTCATTGTAGCCGACTTTTATGCAGAAAACCCAAATGCGGTTAAATCGGCACGCATCTCCGCTTCAATTCTGACGACCCCTGACTTCCTCGAATGGAGACAGAAAAATATACGACCATCTTACATTCGCGAGGACGCTCATCCTAGAAAGGGGGTAATGTCACGAATTCCTAATACGAACCATTTTTCGTTTCTCGGTTTTCCTTCGGCTACTTCCAGTACCCGAGCCGGTCACGTGACTCCGCGTCATAAGTCACCCGTTACTTCTCTGATTGGTTCCCCTACTCCACGGGCTAGAACAATCTCAATTCCCAAAGAAGAACCGGTCGGAACTTGGGTTTCTGTTTAGTTGCCGTCTTACTCATCTGCTTATATATCATGAGTCATCTTTAGTCATCCGCAGTAGTCGTACGACCTTTTTCTTATTGGCTGATTTCTTTCAGACTCCTATTCAATGTTATGTATAAAAGTAGGGTAGTTAGTGTAAGAGCTCCTTAGACTTAACCTCTTCGTTTCTACTGTTGTAGTAACCTAGACGTTCAACGCTCAATCCAATCCTGTTACTCATCATCATCCCTGACCGAGTCCTAGTGGTCGTGAGCTCTCCTTCAACATTACTGTTGGACGTGGGTCATAACACAAAGCCTTTTTTTCGATTCTCCGAGTTTCACTGAAGCCAACCTCACTGTCTGACGAAGATGACTATAAGGAACTCGTCAAGCGTCTGATGAAGATCAAGGAACCAATTGTAACAATATATGCTCAGGAACTCTCTGACCTCAAAAAGGTATGTGTTGGACTTGCGACAATTTTTTCACGATCTGACTTTGTGGCAGCGTAAAGACCGAGCATCTGACAAGGAGAATGGAAGTAGTGATGAGGATAGCAGTGATGAAGAGAAGAGAAGGAAGAGGAAAAAGAAGAAGACTCGGAAAACAAAGGCATGTTGATTGTTGTGAAAACTGTGAGAATGCTTCGTCATCCACCAAATTTTTCAGGCACCGAAGGCATCTGATATCAATGACGAGATGAAACCAGTGAATCGGAATATCACGAAGTTGACTGATCGTTGGGTATGTCACAAGAAGCCAGGTTGTTCCAGTGAACATTGCTTCGTGAATCCTGGAGATGGCGGCTCCCACATCCCGCTCTCGTTTCCGTTGCTTGATTGTTGGGCATCAGCGATGGTAATTTTCCCATTAGAACAATTGTTATTGCACTCAACTATTCCTAGGAAAAAGGCCCTGAGTACGCGACACTTGAAATGCCTCCGAATCATTCCCACTTCAATATGGTACCAGCCGAGTTGCTTGGTCGTCAATCGCTATTAGCAGCCCATCATCAACAACAACAAGCCAACGAGCAAGCGAAGAAACTGGCAGAAACACCTCTCGCCCCTGCATCCAGTGGGCCTGTTGTCAACGTCAATTTCCCTCCCGAGCTGTTCCAAGCTATTCGAGGCCTTTCTGCACCTATGGCACCTCAGTTTACATTGCCAAATCTTGCCCCTGCTGTACATTCTGCTCCGTCGTTGCTATCTCCTACACAACTTATTTCTCCGGGACCTCGAATGGCTCTCATTGACTTCTGCTCGACATATGAGATTTCCGATACACTCCAGAAAAAACTGCTCGAACACGGCTTCAATTCTTCGCACTCTTTTCGCCATGTAACCATTGATGACTTGCAGAAGGCTGGCCTGCTTTGTGGGGAACTCGCAGAACTGAAAGATGCCATCTCGCAATGGTGTGGGGAGTAACCGAATATGCATGTCTCATTATTGTTCAAAGTCGTAATGCTGTCCCTCGCTGTGTATCAATCATGCTGTAACACTATACTGTAAAACTCAGGCCTAGAAATAACCAGAATGACGAATGTAGCCATGAGCATCCTCCGCTGTTATGATATCGAGTGCCTCTCGTAAGTCATATAGAATACCATCATTATCAGCAGCAGCCAAAACAAGTCATTGTTGCGACAAATCCATGCTTTGAGCTTCGAGAATGCCTCCTCAATGGGGTTGAGATCCGGGGAGTAGGGAGGCAAGAAAATGATTCGGACACCTAGTACCAAGCTAAGGTTAGAATAGTATATATTCATGAAGCCTCACATCAGCATACCATATCTATCTGCGAGTTCCTGAACCTCTTCGCCATGATGAATTCAGGCATTGTCCATCACTAGGACACTGTTCCTTCCTGGGTAAGCTTCACAGTGAGGTAGCTATGACCAAAATTAGCATAATGAACAAAAACGTGACAGTCAAATTTACGACAGAGTGTTCAAGATAATGAAGATAGCCCGCTTGTCGTTGGGATCCTTCAACCACATGTCCAGCAATGACTCCATCAATCGTGAGGGCAGCAGTGATTGTGAAACGTTGACCGCGCACAAATGGACCTCTCATAGATGCCCGGCAACTCCTCTTTGCTCGACCATGTCTCCAAAACTGGGTTCGCTCATCCTTCGAAGTTTCATCAATGAATACAAGCTCGTGAGGCATGTATTGAGCCATTCGTCGTTTGAAATCTGCTCGAAGGGATTCATTTCGCTCACTCGCAATCTTTCGGAGCTTTTTCAGTGAGACTCCAGCACGTACGAGCTCCCAGTGGATGGTTGTGTAGTGCATAGCAACAAAACGATTACGTTTCATGAGAGCTGTAAGTTCGTTGAGGAACCAGTCCGGATGATGATGAACAAGCTCGAGAAGATACTGTAAGTCTTCGAAGTTGAGAGTCCGTGGACGACCAAGATATTCACTTCTGGGCTTGACAACATTGCCGGTCTCGTCGTGGAGCTTCTTGATGCGATAAAAGGTACGACGCGAGAATCCTACACAGTCCAAGATATCACTTAGCCGAAGTATGCCCTGCTCGTGAAGACAGATAGCTGCAAGCTTGAGATCGGCAGAGATTTTCCTGTTGCCCATGGATGCAAGCTCAAAGTTCGTAGCAGTGTTATGTAAATTTTCACTAAGTTCTTTTTCAACGCTCGTTGTTGTTATATGTTTTCAATTTGCACCAGTGCCATTATATTTGCACACAGCTGTAAAGACTATGGCGACATCTACTTATCTTCTGCAGACTGCTGGTTTTTTTGCTGATGTCTCGGCGATTGTGCGCGTTGACGGATTTCAATCGAAATCACAAGTTTCGTGCACTTTTCTCCATAATCATAATATTCCACGCTTGGTTGCTGTTGTTCGACAAGGCGTTGTGGTGGAATCTTCCTTAGGACCTGTTCGCGTGCCAACCGTCGATGGCTGGTATCTTTCGCGACAACCATTTCAAGCGGCTTATCTTCGTGGTTGCGACGTAATTCTTGGCTGTGATTGGTTGCAGTCCGTTCGCCCTGCTGTTTTTAACGGTCGACTTCTTTCTCCTTCTATCGATGCAGTAACGATTCTCGGTGTTGGTCACGAGTGGTTTTCTCATCCTAATGGTATGTTTGTCAAGTTCTGAAAACATTGTTCTAACTTTTCGTTTATAGGTTCTTCCAATGTGCGTGCATCACAAATTCAAGAAGATTCCTTTGCTACCCAAGTGGGTTCTTGCGCTACCCAAGTGGGTTCATGCTCTGATAACATTCAAATGAATACATGTTATATGCAAAGTTGTCAAGATCGAGGATCGTCATCGGCGTTTGACATTGAAGGTTATATATCTTGTCTGTTGCATTCAGGATCCGGATCTTGTACTTGTCCGTCGTTGAGTAATAATATTTCAGATTTACTCGACGCGCACGCTATTGTAAACCATGGTTTATCGTTTGAGAAAAGTGTTGATGTTCTTATGCTGCATGTATTCACAGGCTTGTGTGTGGGTAGCAACGGATCTCATTGCATCTTGTTAGCAAATGGTCGGACACATTCCACTTTGTTATTGAAAGCACTAGGTACTGTTGAATCTTGTCTACAGACTGTTCATCCTCTGTGGGAGAAAGTGCAAATGATCTGTCGAACGTTGAGCATCTCGACTTCTTGTAAAGATGCAGAACTCATTGAGGCACTGAAAGCTTATATTAAACATCAGCGAGAAGATCAATATTATCTAGTTGAACATTTTTTTGATGGGTATGAGCGACTATCGAGGAAGCAGTTAGGTACACTGGCTGTGGCACACGGTTTGTCTGTATCGAAAAATGTAAATGTGAATGCATTACATGAAATCATTGCAGAACATGTCAGAAGAGGACTATGCGCTTCTGATCGTGATTCAATATCACATGCCTGTGAGACAATGTGCACTACCTTCGATGTTGAACATCAAATGTCAGAAGACCGTGTTCGACAAATGCAGATATCTTTTTTGCACAGGGTTTGCAAATCGGCCAAGCGCTTACCTCTGCAACGTCTTTTGCAGACAAATGGAGTTTCATTTGAACAGAACACCAGCACCAGTCATCTGCGGCGAATTTTAAAGCAATATGTTAAGTCATTGAAAAAGGCGAAAAATGTTGCCAAAACTGTGAAAAACGTCGACGTTTGTGAAAAAATACATCGTGAATGGCCTACAATTCCATCTTCGACATTGAAGCAGCATGTTGTGGAGATGTTTAGATCAGAAACATCATCCGAGAAATTGCGGTCTGACACTTGTGCGTCGTGTGCTGAAAGTGTTTTGGTTTCTGAATTAAACATGGTTGAAACTACAGACCTTGATCTCTCCGTGTTACGTCGATCTGATGAGTTGCAAGGTGAACTTTCAGTAGAAGATGAATTTTGCTCTTCTACTGTGTTAAAAGGCCTCATGCTTGATCCGTCTGGTGTGCATGCAAGTGATAATGATGATCCAAATCCGCGATTATCTCTGTGTGCGTTGTGTTATCAAAGTCTGCGGAAGCATAAATGTCCTCCTTTGAGTCTTGCCAACAGAACTTACCTTGGGAAAGTTCCCGATGAGTTAAAAGATCTGACGGTGGTTGAGGAAGCCATGATTGCTAGGTGCCGGGCTAAATGCTGGATAGTGCAGTTAAAGGAAGAGAATCAAAACCTGCATGTTGAAACCAACCAACGAGGAATAAAAGGTCACATTATAATTTACCCTCAACAACCTGATGGTGTTGCCACTGTACTACCTCCAACAGTGGATGATATTGTGACACCTATTTGTGTGATATTTGTTGGCTCCACTCCTCCTTCTCATGCATGGCTTCAAGAAAAAGCAAAACCATTGATAGCTCGACGCGAAAAGGTTCGAGCCGCATTGGTCTGGTTAAAACAGCACAACTGTTCTTACAAGAACATCGTCATTGATCATGCACGATTGAACGCTATGGAAACTGAAACCATTATGCCATTTCATGTCAATCATGTTCTTCCTGATATCGGCAAAGACATTTTGACGTCAAGATACGATGCTCAAACAGATCACATCATGGTAGAAGATTGTGACAAGACTGACAGCCATCCACAGCCTGATCCTATTTTTGAGAGTGTAGTAGTAACAGATGTAGATGGACATGCTTCTCCAAATGAACTGCGTGCTGCTGCTGTACGTCATGTGAAAAATAAGAGCGGCGGGTACATACAAATCCCTCACGATCCTCAGCCGGTCAATGAGTTTTTTAATCCTGATTTGTTCCCTCTGATATATCCAACATTGTTTCCATATGGTGTTGGTGGCTTCGAAGATTGTTTATGCCGTGAACCTCTGTCAATGAAAAGGCACGTCAAACATTTGTTTAATCTTGCTGACCGTCGTTTCCAGGAGCATTATTCATTTCTGTTCACAGCATTCAGTGTTTTACAGCGACGAGAGATTCTTTTGCACACTTCATTGAAAGTCAAGCGTGATTGCTTTGGAGCAGTAGTGACGAACCTTACAGCTGTTTCACCTGAATTGATTCATCGTGTAACTGAACGTGTTGCAAGAGGTGACAGTATGACAACGCACAATGATGAAGAAAAAGCTGTGTTGCGTTTGTTGAGAGAAGTACAAGTCATCACTTCACACGTAAGAGGCTCCAGCAATGCCAGAATAAATATGAGAAATGAGATCCGAGGTTTAATGTGTGAAATGGGCCTACCAAGCTTCTATGTCACGATTAATCCTGCAGATGTATACAATCCTCTTGTAAAGTTCCTGGCTGGTGCGGAAATTGATGTTGACAATTTGCTACCAGAACAAGTACCGCGTTTTTGTGAACAAAGTATTCTTGTCGCCCGTAATCCTGCTGTGGCTGCAAAGTTCTTCAATCTGTATATGAAGGCTTTCATAAAGACTCTTCTAGGTTTCGATCCTGAACACACTAAAACTCACCATGAAGGCGTTCTCAGTATAGCGAAGGCTCATTATGGATGTGTTGAGGCTCAAGGCCGAGGAACACTACATTGTCACATGATGATTTGGCTAGAAAATGGATTAAATCCAAATCAGATTCGAGATTGTGTCCTATGCAAAAATGAAGAAGAATTCAAGAACCGTTTGTTGGCTTTCCTAGAAGACACCATCTCAACTTGTATACCTCCTGATAATTCAGAGGTTAATGTTCCTGCATCCACATTCCATCCATGTTCTGTTCGTGGAGTCCATTTTGAAGGACATTCAGATGAATATTTGCAAAAATTACGGCAGAAAGACCTTCATTTGTTGGCAAAAAAATGTCAAATCCACAAGCACTCCAATACCTGTTGGAAATACTGGAAAGGGCCCCCCAATCCAAAGGAATGCCGTTTCAACCTTGGAGAGGATCATATCGAGCCTATTAGTTTTGTTGATCCTGTAAACGGCGAGATCACGTTGAAGTGCCTGGATGGCCTGGTTAACCATTTCAATGCTACGATCTTAGAGGCTGTGAGATGCAATATGAACATTAAATTTATCGGTTCAGGTCCTACTGCAAAGGCAATACTATATTATATCACAGACTTCATAACAAAATCGCAATTGAAAACGCACGTTGCATTGGCTGCAATGGAACACGCTGCAAATAAATTAGAAGAATATGATCCTAATGATGATAATTACATGAGTCGAGCAAAGAAACTGCTGCAAAAGTGTGCTTATTCAATGATATCACATCAAGAATTATCTGCGCAACAAGTGTGCTCATACCTCATGGATTTCGAAGACCATTTTACCAGCCATGAATATCAAAATCTGTACTGGACCAATTTTGAAACATTGATCGACGGTTGTATTCCTAGCCCAGAATGTAAGTCACCCAGTGATACAACAGAAATGAAAGAAAACACTGTTGATGATCCAGATGATAAAAGTACGAGAGATGACTTGGAAAGATATGACGATACTGATGCTGAAATGACCGATGTGGCTCTTCAAAATATACAATCTAATGAGGACAAAATGTTTGTGGAACAACTGCATAATGATGAAGTTCGAGTTACCTCTAATGTTTCTGGCCAACTGGTTCCCAAAGGGACACAGGTGATGGATTACATCTATAGAGATAGGAAATGGTGATACCTTTCACTATGGGACTTTGTTGCACAAGTTGAAAAGGTGTGCAATATAAAGAAAAAGAAAGTCAATGAGAACAGTATTGATATGTCTGATAACTCAGAGGTGGAAGAAGAGGATATCACTAATACAAATACAGATGACCTCACAGAACTCACTACAATGAACGATAAAGAAAATGAAAATGCTGATGCACCGGAACTGATCCTGAATTGTACACGTCGCTCAAGACCTTCGGCAGACCTGCTCCCTGACCACTATGAAGCTCAAACCCATCACTTACGCATACGAACACCTGAAAAATGTCGCATTCCAGTGCCAATCGGACCAGCTTTACCACGCTGAGACAGACCTGCGATGTATCCGAAGTACTGTCGACTGATGCTCATTTTATTCAAACCATGGTGTGTTCCTATGGATTTAAAACGGGATGATGAACTCTGGACAGATGCCTTTACACAATTTCAGTGCGACTGCTCGCAACATGTCACAGACTTACTAGACAACATGCAAATCCTGCATGAATGCAAAGACAGCCGAGATGATCACTTTGCGAACCGTCAGCTTCGTCATAAGCTTGCTGGAATTTCCCAAGATATCATGAGCTCATCACATGAAAATGAAGATAATTTCCTAGCACAAGATACCGACGAGGACATCCTCACTCATTTAAACTCTATAGATTCTTGCCATTCTATCCATCAGGATGCACTCAATGATGATATCATATGTTGCTTGCAACACACACAGTCATGTAACCTGTTCAAAAATGCTTTTAAAGACATACAAGATGAAGATTTCACACTTGGGGAAGAATTATTGTCGAGTGATCTTCCTTTAAATCAAGAATCCACTTGGCGTGATTGCTATGACAAACGACGAGCAAATTGGAAGAAACAAACTCGATCGGAGAACACTGACCATCAGACCCAAGTGAATGTGTCAAATGAAATTAGACACGCAGCGTCCATTCAATCCATCGATTCAGCATTTTTACCACAAGTATCCAGCGCATCTATACAGTCAGCTTTTGAATTTGCAAATTCAGCAGATCAATACCGCGATGTAAACATTACTGATTTCACCACAGACTGGAATCTCAATGAAGAACAACGGAGAGCTTTCTGCTTGATCGCAGAGCATAGTTACCTATCCAACCCAGATCCACTTCGAATGTTTCTTGGAGGACCAGCTGGTACTGGTAAATCTAGAGTCATCAATGCCTTGAAAGCGTTTTTCATACAAAGGAACCAAGGCCAACGGTTTAGACTAGCATCCTTCATGGGTGTTGCCGCTCGTAATATTTCTGGAATGACCTCACATTCTGCACTATTACTCAACCAACGCAAGTCATCTACAGCAAACTCGAAAACTAAACGAGACCTCACTGCGATGTGGGAAGACGTCCATTATCTTTTCATCGATGAAGTCTCCATGATTAGCTGTGATTTCCTCGCAAACATCAACGATGCCTTGACTGATGCCAAAGGAAATACTTCGCCCTTTGGAGGCATAAACATCATTTTTGCTGGAGACTTTGCACAATTATCTCCGGTCAGCGGTAAACAATTGTATGCTCACATCAATATTAACGGATGTGGAACATCGCGTGGTCAGCGCAAGATCTTCAGACGTTTGCTATGGTTGTTGATCAAAACTGTGGTCTTATTAAAAAAAATTGTACGCCAAACGGGTCCAGAAAATGAACAGTTCATCAATTTACTAGCTCGCCTGCGAGAGGGTAGATGTACAGCAGAGGATTATCAGCTCTTAAACTGTCAAGTTTTGAATCCCGGTTCACCTGTTCTTGAATCTCTCCTATGGAAAGATGCACCGATTATTGTATGTGACAATCAAAGCAAAGATGAATTAAATATCCGCATGACAGTCGCGTTCACAGAAAAAAGTCGCCGTCCCATGCACTGGTACCATTGTACCGATAAGCACCTCGGGAAACCACTCAATGATGAAGCGCTAGTGCAAAAAATGCAGGCATTGAACTCTGGAAAGACAAACATGCGACTGGGAAAAATACCTCTTGTGTTAGGTATGCCTATCATTGTGGCGCAAAACTTTGACGTTGAGAGCGGCATTGTCAATGGCAGCACAGGCACACTAAAAAAAGTCAGATATACGACAGACGACAATGGATGTAGACATCTCAGATCATGCATAGCGGAAATCCCAAACACCTCAAATGAGCCCCTTCCAGGATTAACAGCACATCAATTCCCTATTCTTGAAGATACCACAAGCCTCCGATTCAGCCATCCTATGTCACGCAAGACTTGTCTTATCACCAGAACTCAAGTTCCCGTGCTGCCAGGTTTTGCCATGACCGCACATAAAGCTCAAGGTCAAACTTTATCGAAAGTCATTGTGGATCTAGGATCCAAATGGTGCAATGGCGCAGAAAAGCCATATGTAATGGTATCGCGAGCCACCTCACTAGAATCTTTGTTCATCCTAAGACCTTTCAACTACAGTACCATCTGCTCTCATCCCTCTCAAGATGTCCGACGGGAAATGCAACGACTTGAAATATTAAACCTCAAAACCATCTTAGAAGACCATCATTCCACTCAAGAACAGAAAGAACAAGCAGAAATGAACCTGCCTGTCCTTTCAAATCCCATAACGGCCGATATCTCTCCTCAAATCAATCCAACAGATATGCTATGACAAGTTCAAAAGTCTATCACATGTTTAGACAGTTCCGCTCGCTCAAGTGGGCCTCATCAAGATTCTAATGAGTTGTCCAGACGCCACAAGAAACGCAAGCACCATGCGAATTCTTCTGAGGCATCGACGACCAACAATCTCAACAACCTGGACAACTCAGCGAACACATCAGCCACTCCACGGAGGATCAAACGACGCAAATTCACCAAATAACCGCTGACTTCACTGGCTCTGACAAACATGACGCAAGATCTCCGTCATTCATGACGATCATTCTCGTTAACTATTTTAACCATTGCGAATTGGCCTCCTAATTTACTCATCACTCCCCACCATGTCTGACTGCGACGAATTTGACCACAAATGTTTTCTGCAACGCTCCAGAGATGGTCTTTACGACCGCATCGCAGACGCCATGGATGAACTCGGAAAAGATGCCTTTGCTGAGGCAGATTTCGGAGATGACTGGGTACAGGCCATTAAGGACGACAGGAGTGGCAGCAATTGGTCTTACGTTAACAAGAATGACGGTCGTCCATTCCTAACCAACATTGTCGGTGAAATCACCTCATCATCCTTCGGCACAAAGCACAGCGCAAAAGGAACGCACTTCAGTAAAAATGTATGTCTTCACTCATCGTACCGTCAATGTCTCTGATTCACACACCACCCAGAACAAACCGATGGAAGACGGAGATACGGTAAAATGGAAGTGGGGCCTAAAGAAACCTACCCAATGTGGAATCAAACTCGGAGACATCTTTGAAAATCAACTGACCTCAGTGGAAGACTGGCACATCGCAGAAAAGAAAAACATTCCAGCCGTCAGTCTGATTCTAATGTTCCTTCACATTCCTTTTTCACACTGACGCATTTTAGGGGGCTAAAATCAACGAATGCACCATCAAAGGTAAACCCGACCTCCAATATCCCGACATCATCATCATCACCACTGCACAACGCATCTACGATGTACGTCTTCAACAACATCTAATGATCTAAACTCACATTTCATAGAAACCTAAACCCACAGCAAACGATAATACACAAACGATCCCACGACGCACCAAGCGCAAAGCGCAAAGCAGCCGACGATAGCACTAGCACTGCTCAACCATCGACTTCAGCTTCCACCTCTACCATGCCAAACATAATGCAAAACCTACCGCCTACTACAGGTTCGTCTCGTCAAACTGACACGACAAGAAAATAACTGACGACAAAAAGTCTGCGAAGGAGCATTCTATGATCCTCAAATGCTACCTGATCACCGAGGAGACTACTTCAGACTCAAAGAATACAAACTTCAGCAACTCAATGTGTTTGACACGCCCGAAAACGACCACAAACTCATTCCAACGTACGAAACTTATGACAAGCTTCGACCTGGCACGTTGATTCTCGCGGTTTGCGAAGCACATGTGTTCAACATGATGCAAGGTGGAACGATGACCAGCGTACGCATCCCTTATCTATCACCATTCGCATCTACTAAATAGACCAATGTCAGACATTCCAACTCAGCGTGCGCGCTATCAGAATCCTTGCTCATTCAGATGTCGCTATCGAAAACCGTCCGATTCCCATCCTACATAACCCTTCTACTTCTCTATCACGAAACGATCCGACCGTGGCTGCATTCTCCGCGTTCAATATGGGGGCCAGTCCTTCAAAGAAGACTAAAACTAAGCAAAAAAAAGATTAGCGTTCCAGTCTCCTAATTCCGTATTCGAGTCTCCTTGATTCAACTCTCCTAGTTCCTTATTGAGTCTCTTTGTTCCACGTACAAGTTGCCTTGTGCCGTGTTCGAGTTTCCTCTACTTTGCTACATATTACTTTTGTATTATATGTACGATGCGCGTATCATTTGCTTTTAATCGAGACAAGTTGAATCTAACCTGCAACTCAAATTTACAACCGCTGCAATACGAACATTAAGAAAACCTACTCCAGGGTCTGTTCAGTTCCAGCCCGAATCATCATAACCACCTTCACTGGTCGTGCCAAGATGCCACACATTCCCTGCTTCAAGTGCTTCTTCCGCGCGCTCGACACCCTCTCAAATCATCTCAGCGAGATCATTCATATTCATCAACGCATCCGCTCGGATATGTCGATCGTACCCGCCACTTTCATTTACCGTCTTTAGGACCAGTTCACCCGCTGTTGGAGTGAACATAATTCAGGAACGACCGCGAGAGGGGATCTAAGGACAAGACATTTGGGTCTCCAATCACGATGAGCAGAGCCTGCGCTCCAGTCACAGCAACTGAGAGAAATATGAACATCAATCATGCAACAAGCGACAATCCACCAACCATTGAAGCGCCTCGGGTTCTATGCAGAACACATTCAACAGCACTCCTCAGAAGGCTGCAACACTTGGGTATTAATCTTACCGCACAAAGCATTATCAATTAAAAATAGCGCTACAAGAATAGTTACAATATAGCACGAAGGACAAACGCACCTTGAAAAGCAAGCAAACATTTGAACTCAACGCTCGTTTGAGCATTGCAATAAGCAAAATAGAGTAAGAAAGCCACGATGGGAGGGGTGTATCACTTCGGGGCGGACGCGACCAATCACAGCCGTTTTACCGAATTACTGGTGCCTTTTCATGATTTATATATCGCAAGATCGTTCGGCTCATATTACGTTCGGCTCGCATTGAGCAATCGTCCGATGTGAACAATTTTTGGTCAAGCATGCTCCATGCATTTCCACATGACGCGTATATCACGTGAAAAAACAAACGTAGCGGGCTCTGCCGCGCGCGGCCCTTCGCGTTATCACCTATCGCATACTATGCATTCAGCTTTTCAAATAAATGACTCCCCCTATGCGAGTTCGACGCACCAATTTCATATTTGGTCTAGCACTTCCGAAGACTCCGCCATCAAGCTCTGGGCCTTTGATTACCGCCAGCTCCTCGCTTCATTCGACGACGTTCGAAATCCCTATCGCATTAGTATTCTCTCACCCGACTCACTCCAACTGGCTGATACCACTCGGATGTCATTGTTGGCACTGACTCTGAGGATATAGCTGGAGATGGTTCACGTAGTATGGGCAGTCGAGGAGGTTATATTAGTACAACTCGCGCTTACATTTGAGGGTATTATACAATAGAGGTATTAGTAGTCCGCAGAGATACAAATACAAAGGGTACCCAAATCATCATCTCATAACCAAAACAGCACGAGCCAAGTCTAAATAAGACTGACTCTCGTGCGCACGAGCCCTCCACGCCAATTCCGCATCCCCGCACTGCGGTGGTGCGACCAGTCCCCCTGCATTCGCGCAAAGGCATCCTGGATGTGTTCAGGCCGCAGAGCTGTCCTCGCTTCTGGCGGGGGCAAAAACAGGGAGCTCGTAGGTAGCGGTGCCTCTTCCTCCTCTTCCTCCTCTCTCCTCGCACGTTTGTCTCGCTGTTCCCCTCGCCTGTGTGAGTGGTGCGACTTGCGCTTGCCGAGGATGGGCGAAGTGCCCGGGTAGTCGTCCCGTAAATATGATTCTTCAAGGGATTTTTTGACGTCGAGGCCTGCGAGCGTAAGGGAGCGCACCATTTCGAATGCGAGGAAGCCGACGATATCGACAGTGTCGTCGTTGGCTTTGAGGTCCAGGTGAGGGGGGAGGTTGAGGAAGTCGCGGAAGCGCTTGGCTAGTTGTTTGACACGTCAGTAAATTCTAGCCACCGAGCGCATGAAACGGCTGCACCTTTTCGATAAGTGAATGATGCCTGTCTACAATCTGAATAATGTTGGTACTCTTCCCTCGTCATTTGCCGCGTGGCATCATCAGCTTCCTTGAGGCGCTGTATACTTGCTTCATGCGCCTCAATATCATCTTCATCCTCTTCGTCGTCAGACTGGTGCCCAGATTGCCGGAGCACCTCACTGTAGATCGTTGAAATCTCCCAGGGAAGCTTAATAGTGATCTTTTGCGCTTTAGTCGTTAGTTTATCTGCGCGGATATTAGTAGACCAGTAAAAACATTAAGGGAATACAAACCATCAGCACCATCCTCGAGCGTCTCAACCTCAACACCACCACCTCCATCACCACCCGAGTCTTTGGCATGTTTGCGAACGTCCTTCCACGAAAGATATGTCCGAAGACGGTTGACCTTGCCGCGGTCGTGGCGAATGAGGAAGATGAGGTCCTCTGCGGTGATGTAGCGCACACCACGGCGATTTGCGTGGAGGCGAGCTTGCAGGATCTAAAGTAGCACATTCCATCACACATGGATATTATCGTTCAAGTACAAGGTGACTCACAAGTTCGATGAGCTGGCTGCGCACAATATCCTCGACGAGGTTTACTGTCTCTGGATTTGGGTCTTGGATCTCGCCAAAGACAAACATCTACAACTATTCCGTCGCACATGACCATGTCATTTACACGAGGAATGACATACCATCTGGGATATCTCCTGTGTGTACTTGTAGTCACGATTGGTGCCATCCGAGGGTTTCTTAGCCGCTACCGGTGCTGGAGCAGGCGGCGCGGCTGGTGCTGATGTTTGTGTGGGCGCCACGGTGGGCAGAATGACTTTAAGCTGCTGGTGGTAAGCGGTTGATAAGCTTTTCCCGGAGTTGTCCCGTGGGTCTTGCTAATCTTAAATCGGTGTTGCAATCACTACGCCATATCCCATCTCAAATACAATGGCTTGTTCATCCACAATTTCGTGTTTTCTTCTTTGTAAATACATACTGGTCCTCAGTGGAACTTTTCATTGTCTCAAACGCCATGGCCAACCAATTCAGCACCCCGCTTGAGCTACCACTCAGCGCAGAAGCGCTTACAGCTATCAACGCCCACCTCTCCCAGCTTTCTCCACAAGACATCCTCGCATGGGCACTCGCACACCTACCCGCTCTCTACCAGACTACCGCTTTCGGGCTCACTGGACTCGTCGCCCTCGACATGCTTTCCAAGTCAGGCCACCCGATCCCGAAACTTATTTTTCTGGATACGCTGTACCACTTTGCGGAAACATACGAGCTCGTACAGCAAGTGCGGGAACGCTATGCTGTCGATATACAGGTGTACAAGCCCGAAGATTGCAACACAGTTGCAGATTTTGAAAAGAAGCACGGCGAAGAGTTGTGGGTGAAAGACGAAGATACCTACGATTTTGCGGTCAAGGTCTGTTGCTTATCCTGAGCTTCCTGTAAGTAGCTGAACTTAATTTCCTGCAGGTTGAGCCTGCCCAGCGCGCCTATCAAGAGCTTGGCGTGCGTAGTGTCATCACGGGCCGGCGTAGGTCTCAGGGCGGTGATCGCGCTTCCCTTCAGCCACTTGAGGTTGATGAAACTGGGCTCCTCAAGCTAAACCCGCTCTTTTCGTGGTCTTTTGCGCAGGTTGATGCATACATCCGCGAGAACAATGTTCCGAGGAATGAGCTGCTCGACCAGGGTTATCGCAGTGTTGGTGACTGGCATAGCACGCAGCCCAGTCGTGAGGGCGATGGCGGCGAGCGTGCTGGGAGATGGGCAGATAAGGGAGAGAAGACTGAATGTGGTCTCCATAAGAACTTTTTTGAGATGAAATTGAGAGCAAAGGTATGCTATTGCTGGGTGACATGAATGTGATGCTGATCTTGTGTTATTAGCTCGAGGAGCAACGTACACTAGCGGAAGAAGCAAAGACTGCTTCAGAGGTAGCCGCCCCTCCTGCATAATTAATTTAATGGTGTAACGATGCTAAGTCTTGAATATGTATCTGTCCATTTCTCGGTATAATCGATGGTGCGTGGGCTTGAGAGTCTCTTCACCAGTTATCTTGTGACCAGGACGATGCGTTGGTGGTGCGTAGATCTATTTCTCAAAGCTCGGGGTATCTGACGAACCCAGGGTCCGATTGTCCGGGAATTACAGCCCACTGGCTTCTATCTGTCAACTATAAACTTAGTATACGCGTTCTTGACGTCTGATTTCCTGCAAGGTCGAGGGGGGATCCCACACATGTCAAATTGTGGTCTTCGCTGTCACAAACCTCATGTTTGTGCCCTGGGCTTTACGCCACGATAAGTCGTGCAGGCGCTCACCGACAGCGCCCAGTGATGGTTTCTTTCAGTTTGCCATAAGCACCAAGCTAAGAACAGTAGTATACCTGATCATATGATGCAGCAGCCAGCCTCGCTCTATTCATATCCCATAATACGGGTTCCGGCACGACAGGCCACGTACTGATGGATCTCGCTGATAAACGCCGCTATTCAGGGTACATTAGGTTCAAGTCGTTGTTCCCATCCTCATATAGGCAGAAGGCGCCGGCTCGGAGGTTAACAACGTCACTCTCTTCACTCTCTTCTCTCAACCTCCAACAGCACCATGTCTATCAAGTATGTGTGTTTCAGTAGCTACTGGCTGAATATTCTCTCTCGAGTTCCTAACGTTCGTATGTTACTGTCTGACAGTCCACCATGCATACTCCGTCCAACGTTCGATGAGGGCAATCCGATTCCCCCGCTACCTGATATCACGACAGAGAGTATTCTGACGCAAGTTTTCACGCATCGTTCGTATTTTGGACGCCCAAATCATGTCTTCGAGGACCACCATCTGGATCCAAGTCCAGATAATGAAAAGTGAGCAAAGTTCTTCATTTGACACTGGCCTGTGCTCCTGTCTATACCGAGCTTTTCTAAGGGTGTTCGTGCATGAATGAATGCTGATCCGTTCTGCAGGTACGAGCATCTTGGGGACACCGTGTTAGGTTTGGTCGTGACCAATCTCCTGCTGGAGATGTACCCCAACTTGCGCGTTGGACCGTCTACGGTACGCTTCATTTCTCAACGGGTGCTAAAGATGCATACCCATTACGTCCTCAGAAAATCAGAGCCTTGGTGGTAGGAAACTCAACGCTTGCTGACATCTCGCGCATGTACGAGCTTCCGTCAAGACTGCGCCTGCACGCTGCTCAGGCAATTACTTTGCGCGCTTCCGTCAATATCCAGGGTACGTCTCCGCTGCCCTTCATAAGGCAAATTACTAAGCGAAGTTTTTCCAGCTGACGTCTTCGAAGTATGTTACCTCTTGGTGCCTGAATGAATGAATGCTGACGCTCCGCTGGCAGTCCTACGTGGGCGGGCTCTATCTCGAACAGGATCTCGCGGGCGTGGAGCCATGGCTCAAAGCCTTGTTTGGGCCCTATGTCACTGAGGCTTACAAACGTGTGCGCGAACAACATCGTCTCCCGCCCCTTGAACCGGCTGCGCTTGTCGCACCTGACACAGTTCTAGCCTCACCCCCGCCCTCGCCTCCCCAGCACCGGTCCAGCGTCAACCCCACGACCATAGGCCACCTCGCGTTGTTCAATCAGCAGCTGCAGAAGGCTAATAGAGTGGTTGAGTGGATCTACGCCGACGGTACTGGCGAAGGAACCAAGACAACCCCAATCTGGATTGTGACATGTGAAGTAGACGGTGAGGTTTATGGTCACGGACAAGGTGGGACAAAGAAAGCGGCCCGGAACGAGGCCGCCAAGGAGGGTCTCAAGAAGATGGGCATCGAAGTCTAATAGCTGAGGCGGGTGAGTGCTTTTGCTGTTGGGCTGTTTGGTCAAGAGCTGGGTCTAATTTAATTGGTCCATACAACAGGCTTTCAGCACCATCTCTCCAGACTTGCGCTGGCTGGAGATCTATTCTCCTATTGGTCGCATCCTCGGCCTGCGCTAGTGTGTAGAGGTTGTGCGTGAGATGTTGCGTCAACATGAACGTCATTTGCTGTTTCACTGTTTTGATTTCTGAATTTCTTGAGTTTGGCTTCTTGTATTCGTCCAGTTTGAAAGGCGCTAGATTGAACGAGAGTGTTCATACATGTATGTGCTAAATGGTCTACTGTTAGATGCATATTATATCCTTGTACTATGCTGTGGAAATACTTCATCAATGTTGTCGTACTTCCGATTTTCTGAAAGCGAGTTACCTGGGGCATTATCTGGAAGGGAAATGAAAATCCAAGGACCTGCAAAACCTCTACACCGAATCGCGGAGTCTCCCAATATTGTCTACCGGAGGCGCACCCCAAATGAGTGTCTTCCGTGATGGGTCCAACAAGCGGGGGAAGTGCCTCTCGAGAATAGGCACTAGCACACCTCGATGTCTCGACGACATAGTAGCTGCCGTGACCAAGTCCACAGGTACACTGCCCGAAATCTGGGTCGCTACTACTTTTGCCTCGTCCACCATGGGAACCTTGACGTCCTCCACAACTGTGGTCCCCGCACGCATTAGCGCCCGCGCCTCCTCATCAACGTCCGAGAAATCGTCTTGTTTCACAGCGCTAATGGAATACGCCCATACGCCGACGCCGAAGCCTGCGAGGACGAGGCCAGTGAGGGCGTTTCGAAAGCGGAAGGGTGCGCGTGCGCGCTGGAGGCCGGGAGACATGGTCTGTGAGTATTACATGTCAAGAGAGCTTTATTTTCGGATGCGCTTGGTTATATGGATGCGACGTACATAACTGCGTGGTCGATAGGATGTAGCAACCGTCTTTTTTGATACATATTGCTCGTCTGCCATCGTGATCTGTCGGATGGGGTTCGAGTTCCAAAGTACGGTAATGTTACTGTTGAGCACAAATGAGCAAAAAAAACTTTCGATTCCAATGTTGCGGACCGGGACCAAGTGCTGTTCTAACCTTTGAGTTCTTCCGTGGTTGGCTGCTATGCTCGGCTCAAACGTATAGCCACGCCTCGAGCTCGTTGTCCCAGAAATTCTCACCGTTCGAGATATTTGAGGAATTCATGAGGTCACTCGATCACCTGACCGCAACTTGAACCAAATGTGAACGGGCCCGGGCTTCCCTTGCATCCACGAACGGCCTGCCACACAAGGAGGAATCAGGATGGTTCCGCAACCCCTGCCATTCTCTCAGGCACTAAGAGGGCTAGTGAAAGCTCCAATTGCAACCAGACAGTCCAGTCGCTCGAATCCCAGTTTGTGGTACAGAATGGCTAGCACGAACGCAAATATCGTAAGTAGCTCATGAATGGGCTTGGAAGTTTGAAGTTGTTGATTCTCCTTCGAATTAGTGGGGTCTGCAGGACCCATCTTTGATAAAGCAGCAAGCTTACATCGATGGAAAGTGGGTGAACGCACAGGAGGGCGGAACCATTCTTGTTACCAGTGTGTTATCTTCTTATAAGTAATATACGACCAGTTAACTCAGAGACTCGTTTTGCAGACCCTGCAACAAATGAGGAGCTTGGCACTGTTCCCGAGATGGGTGTTATGGAGGCGAAGTCAGCCATCGCGGCTGCCGGGAAAGCCTTTGCGTCATGGGGCAAAACTACGGCCAGGGTTCGTAACTTATCATCTATGCTGGCACATACTGACGGACACCCTGCACGACAGCACCGTCATGACATTCTGATAAAGTTCTATAGTCTAATGCAAGAACACAATGATGACTTGGCAAGGATTATTGTGCGTGTTTTACTCTATAAGTCGTTGTTCGCCTCAAGCTCTTTGACAGACACTAGAGAATGGCAAGACTTTGTCGGAAGCAAAGGTAACAGTGACTGGCCGTCCCCCAGTATCAAACTAACACTTTGAAAACAAGGGCGAGAATGCCTACAGTGCATCCTTCATGGAGGTAAGTCAATGTTGGTTTAATCGAGTTATGTGATTACATGGATTCGCAGTGGTATGGTATGTTTGTGCGCCAGACGGCTTGAACCTCCATTCTTATGTTTTATCTCAGCCGAGGAAGCTGTCCGAACTTACGGAGGTAGGTCTTCGCCATTTCAAAGAGCTCACGCACTGATCATGTTTACTAGAACACATACCTTCGCCTTTCACCAACATTCGAAACGTTGTGATTAAGCAACCTGTCGGTGTTGTGTGAGATATTTTCATGCGCACCTCCAATATTTCATCTCACAAGCAAGCACATTAGCTCAATTTTTACCCCGTGGAACTTCCCTTCTACCATGATCGCGCGAAAATTGGGTGCCGCACTCGCAGCAGGTTGTACAGCTGTTATAAAGCCTCCACCTGAAACACCGTTTTCAGCTCTTGCGCTAGCTGAGGTAGGAGTTTCACGCAAGCCTCGTGTCATTTTCTTACCGTCGTTGCTATTTCAAAGCTCTCTCGTCGTGCTGGTGTCCCAGACGGCGTCATCAACATTGTTACCACTCAGAAGAACATTATTGAAGTCGGCCGCGAGATGTGCGAAAGCAAAATAGTCAAGAAGGTGTCGTTCACTGGATCGACGCCTGTCGCCAAGAGCTTGTATGGCATGGCTGCCTCCACACTCAAGAAGTAAGCATCACCCAGATACCCTTTCATGTCTATAAATATGTTCTCCAGGATTTCCATTGAGGCTGGCGGGAACGCGCCTTTCATTGTCTTTGACGATGCTGACATCGATAAGGCTGTTGAAGGTTGGCGCAGGAAGGTTTTCCGAACCCTTTCCAAGCTAATCCATCTTTAAGGGGCTATCGCATGCAAGTTTCGTGCTTCAGGGCAGACCTGTGTCTGTGCGAACCGCATCTACGTCCAGTCTTCAGTCTACGCCGATTTTGCTTCTCGACTCGCTGAGAAAGTAGCCGCGTTTAAAGTTGGAAATGGCCTGGATGAAAACACGTCGGTATAATGCTCCGAATGATCTCCGCTGCTTACTCACCCATTTACAGGACGCACGGCCCTCTCATTCATGAGAGAGCAATCTCGAAGGTTACACGACATGTGGAAGATGCTGTTGCTCGTGGTGCTCAAGTGTTGGTTGGTGGTAAACGTGTCGATGGCACGGGAACTTTCTTCTCGCCTACAGTCCTTTCTGAAGTGCCCGCTGGAGCGCTTTTCAATGTCGAAGAAACATTTGGGCCGGTTGCAGCTCTGACGAAATTCGAGACAGAAGAGGAGGTAATCGCCCTCGCAAATGACTCGGACGTGGGCCTTGCTGGATACTTCTTCAGCCGAGATGTGGGGCGTGTATGGAGGGTTGCGGAGGCGCTCGAAGTTGGTATGGTCGGCACCAACACTGGGTTGATCAGTCATGCGACTATTCCTTTCGGTGGCGTGAAAGAGAGCGGCATTGGTGAGTTTTTCATTCTTCCTCTTCTGCCGATACTGAATGCTTGATGCGTAGGAAGGGAGGGAGGCCACGGTATCGAGGAATACTTAAATCAGAAGCTCATCGCATTTGGTGGCATCTGAAATGACAAACTTGTGTACACAACTATGTATCAACTTTTGTACATGACTGTATCATATCCGTTACCTGCTGGTCAATTCACGAGAAAAAGAACAAGGTGATATATACATAGTTACATATCTACAACCTCGCCGAATAACGACCCTCCTCGATGACAGGGTTGACGAGTGTGCCAATACCGTTACCCAACCATACTCTGCAGTCATCACCGTTCTTTAGTACAATGGCAGGCTTCCTGGCGAAACCAACACCCTTAGGTGTTCCGGTCAAGATGACCGACCCCGGCTCGAGGGTGGTTGCCTGCGAGAGGAAAGAGACCGTTTGCCGGACATTGAAGATTTGGTCGCTAACAACAATCATCAGCTGAGTATGTGCTCTCTAGTGCATGGAGAAGTATTACCTGCTGTTACCGTCCTGGAGAACCTTTCCATTGAGTACGCACGTCAGGGCGATGTCCTGGGGGTCGGGAATGGCGTTGTTTGAAACGAGAACAGGACCAAGGGGGGTAGTGTTGTCTGTCAAGTTCATCATATGAGGCCAAATCTTATATTGTCCGTGACAAATAACTTACCGAAACCTTTGGAGAATCCCCACTGGGAAGTTGTCAACTGATGCTTGCGGAATGATACCTGTTGTTATATGAGACCAGGCAACATGAAAGCCATAGCGTAGGGCTTACATCATTGGCGCCAGTGTACCCGAGGACGTAGTCAAGAGCGTCCGCCTCAGACACGTCCTTGGCCGTCTTTCCAATAACGATGGTGAGTTCCACCTCGTAGTCAGAGAGGTGCTCTTCGACAGGTTGCGCAACCTTGGGAATGAGGATTGGTGCGTTGGGGCCGATCATCGACGCCAGGGGCTTATAAAACAAGATGGGGGCGCTATGACCACAATGTTTGGATTTTTAATAACAGATTGAAAAACTTCAACTTACGCAGGCTTAGCCATGTTTGCCTCTGCCTGTTTGTGGTTTCCGTCAAGATTATACCACATGACTTAATAACAACAGGACTTACTGCGTGGTCGGAGTAGTTGAGACCCAGGCACCGAACGACCTTCATCTCTTCGCGAGAGAGAGGAGAAAGGAGCTTTTCAACTGTCAGGATGTTGCTTGTAACTTGGGCGGAAGGGTCAAGGGCGGACCCGGAAATCTCATAAGCTCTGATGGTCTGTTTGTTCCATGAAGCAAGGCCAACTGCGCGTAACGATGAATATGTAGCGAAAGAGGAACAGAATATGTTTGCAATTTACCATCAAGTCTAGGGTCAACCGGCTGTCCGATGTGGACTTGTGCAGTCTCTACGGCGACAAAGCGGATGAGACGCGTCCATTGCTGTAGTAGCAATGCCACTGTGTGAGCATACAAATGCAACTGAACAGATATCTGCTACACGCACTGTTCGGATGGGTGCCATGATAGTCAATGACGAAGATTGCGGGGTCTGGGAATGCGCACCTACTAAGCGTAGAACTCGTCACTTACTTGTACCCTCCCGGTGGGAGGCTTCACGCGGTCGTAGTAAATTGGGGTAAATGCGCTCCTCCGAATCTCCGCGTCACGCTCTAGTCACGTGGCAGCGACGCGGTTACTTTTAGCACCAATTTGACACCCATTGATAGACCCAACAACTCGTCCACGAGGGAAGCCTTAGGAAGCCACAATAGAATCATCTCTTCATCGATGTCGTCTACAGTGAGCTCGATGAAGACGACACTGCAGGATGCTTTGGACGATGTGAGTAACGGGTTTTTTTCTTCGACATGTGTTCGGTTAGTGATGGCTGTTTACCACTACAGGTAGCCTCGACACGCTCATCGTCTGGAAGGCGAAATCGAGCTCTAGCTGTTCTTGAGCAGCAGCTTGCGCTTGCATGTGTGCAGTCATCTAATGATGATACATTAGAAACGTATGTGAACCTTCAAGACGACTTCGAATGCAATGGTGGGGAGCACAACCCGACCTGCTGCGTACCTGTCTAATCCGAATACAGTTCCGTCCCGGATTCTGGGCTGGATACAATGTACGACGCCTCAGCTAGAACTGTGCGCAAGCAAGAGCTCCACTAGTGATACACATGCCTTTCCTTCCGAAATGTCGCAGCTGACTGAATCACAGAGGAGCGTGATACTGAAATGAATACCTCATGCGCTCAGTTATGCCAAGGCTTGTCAATAATACAAGGAGTCTCCCTTCACCACAAATCAAGCAAATCCTTTCTGGGTCGTCGATTCTCCCTCGAGGTTAGCTGTGTTTGATGTAGTGATGTCTTTGAGATGTTTAAACCTCATCATCTATCACAGATCTTGATCGAGTTATTGCTTACTTCTCGACATACACCCATCATTGATGCCTCTTCGGGGGAAAATAATTCCCGATCGCCAGAAAAACCTGCGCCTGTCCTACATTTAACTTCTGCTGTCTTGGATACTTTACTATGCGTTCTTGTTGATTCTTCTCCAGCGCTACGTGCTTTTGAGGAAGTGAATGGGATCCAAGCAGTGGTGAAGATCCTCAAACGAGCGGGAACACCACGCGAAGTCAGGTGGGTTTTCCGGTCCATCTGCTATGCAATCACTGAAATAGCTGCAGAATGAAATGCTTGGAATTCCTCTACTTTTATTTGATGGATGAGACTCCCGCCCACCCACAACCCGACGAAACACACTCACTACCCTCCTCCCCCGTTACCACCCGACCTAGCACACCTCTTCGACCTCCTGAAACAAAGATGTTCGCTTGTCCTGTCTCTGGCCCCTCGAATATCTCCTTTGCGTGTTCCTCCACCAGATCCTCATCAGGTTCATCCTCATCCTCTTTCTTCTCCGCGTCCTCATTTTCATCCACAATTACAACCACTAGCATCGAGAGTATTCGTGCACCTTCGCCTATCAAGAAGTCCTATTCTACCTCCACTTTCACTTCATCGGACCCACGCACTCCTCCTAATTCACCGCCTTCAAAAATATCCGGTGCTAGAAAAATACCTGCGCCACTACAGTCACGCCCAATGCTCATGCTACGGAAGGAAGTGGATTATGAGCCGCTGAGCCCCAAGAAACCCAGAGGGTTCCGACCAGGTCTCGGAGTCACTGATACACCTAGCGCTGTCACGCCTTCCGTGTCACGTTTTCGAGAGACGATCAACAGCAAGACCTTCTCATCAGGTCGCGCTGAGGATGCAGAGGCGCGGTCAAGCAGGCACGACCGCGTGCGGACCACAGATGAGAAGAAAGAAATCTTAGGGAGTATGCTGGGGAATGTGGATGCTCTCGTCGATGGTGTGCGAAAAGCCGGCATATGGGGGCTTGGCTAATTCACCTGATGCGGGACCTCGTACCAGACATTATGCATTCAAAAGCTTGCAGAATGTAATTTGGTGGTACTACAATGCTGACATGGTACACTGCTGCCGATACGGACGCTAAGTTGTTGATTAAAAAGCGGATTGGGGCAAACTCCGTCAAGAACTTCTCCTGCGCACGGACAACAACCTTGACGTGGTCAAGGGAAAGTGGTTCCTTTCTGTGTCTTCTCATGAGTAACAGGGAAGCGAACACACAATAACGCCTACGCAGAGAGTGCTAACGCCTGAGCAGTCCGGACAAGGTTCTTGATGGTTCGTCCTGGAAACTATATTTAATATCAGGTAGGCAGGTTGACAAGAGCATACTGACCATTGAACGGCTTTTGCCCCAGTGCCTCCAAATCTGAGAGGGAGACATAAAAGTGTGGCTCCTTGCCGTCGACGTCGACGAATCCTTCAGACTCTGAGCCCCACAGTGGACACTCACACCCAGCAAGCTCGAAAACTTTAACCAGATTGTAAGCCGGGCCGAGGCATCCAGCTCGGGATATTTGATCGCTGTTATATCAAATTTATTTCAACCTAATGATATAAACAGATATAACGAACTGATGCAGAACCTCGAAAGAAAGGCGTCATCGAATGGTTGAATCCGATTTGTTGTCAAGAAGAGCACGCCGCGATGGTACTCGAAGACTTTTAACGCAACTAAAACGAGTGCGTTGTGTTCAAACTACAACAGAATGAGGATCGTGTCGTGATGTTAGTGTTCCAAAACCGTACGTCATGAAGACTCCAACGTTAGAAGACGTTGTCGACAGTTCCGGGGAGCTGACGATGTACAGGGGCCTCTTGAGGTGTTTAGCAGCAGCTTCAGCCGTAAGTGTCTTTCCGGTTCCAGGCGGCCCATGAAGTGCCGCGATCTTACATAGAATAACATTGGGTTGAAAACATTAAATTGCACAGGAAACCTACGAAACCTCCACCTTTCCCTGTGGTAACGTCCGACATAAGGTGCTGCGCTGTGTTAGCATTGTTAGTAACATCGACAAGTCCCTTGATCAAGCTCTACTTAAACCATCGGCAACGGTCGGCCAATGTACGGAGAACTGTTGCTTACTTTAACGTCATCGTCTACAACCAAGTGGTCCCAGGCTTTCTCGTCAAACCTGATGTCAACAGTCTCTTCAACGCGGAACGATTGCCATGTCTGTGTTGCTCTTCGTAAGTCAAGTGTCAGGCGAACCGGGTTAAACACGTTCATCTTACTTTGCTCTTTAGCTCGAAACCATACACCAAAGCCGGAAGTTGATCGTGTTCCCCTTCGGGGACGTCAGGGATCTTCTCGTCTCTGGGACAAATCGCGATGTTAGTAAATTCACTAAGACTGAAAGCAATGATCGCGTACGGCTCACGCCTGTAGCACTTGCGTTCTTCAAATGCACGCCGATCGATCATAATTCAATTCTGTTGAGTTGAATGGGTAAGTTCATCGCCTTTCTATAAAAGAGAGCAAAGGCAGATTACCCATTCATCTTAGCATGGAAATTGTTAGTCCGACGGCAATATAAAAAAAGTCAGACATACATGACTTGTAATGGAAGCCGCCTGCGAATGATGCATACAACTTCCCTCGGGATAAAAATATATCCAGATCTTTTGTAAATCTGACGACAAGACCTCTACCAGTTAGTTTGGCGCGTACATCATCTGTCATGATTTTGAAAGGCAGCTTCGCCGTTTCCATCGTTCCCTAAACTATAGTGAACTCTCATCAAGTGCGAGCGGAAGAAAACACAGACATCGTGATGTGGAATCGAAAAAGCCTTTTTCTCGTGGATGTATTTGCGTCCATCCCAGCTCGTTGTCTCGCCATCCAGGGAAATTTTTCTGTAGGTGAGTAGTGAGAACCGAACCTTTCTATACGATGCGACTTATAGCAAGCGCCCATCATAGCATATGCTACTGAGAGTAAACCCGGTCTGCGACATGGTTAAACAGACAGTCGATATCATATACATACGATTACGCACCAAGTCATCATTCTGCAGAGTATGGTACTTGGCACCCGGTTTAAAATAGTATATGAGCAGGTCGTGAGCAATGTGCCCACAAGAGAGCTGAAGCTCGAGTTCTTTAGCTCTATAACGTTGACTTACATGCCAGGGCAGAAGTACATATATAAATGTGCTCACGTCGGTTCGAATTCCCTTTTGATCATAGTCAAGAGGACCCAAGATGCTCCACCACGTCCTCGAAGTACAGCCGGGCATCTTTCTCGTTTTTATGCATTGCATTATGGGATGAGATTGTCAAAGAGAATATCATATTGGGATGGCCGGCATATACGACCCAATACATCTGTGCAACCCATATCATATGCCTTTCGCTTTAGGTCTTCCCCAGCCAATTTTGAAACAAGAACATCACAGACTTTCGCAAGAACAGCCTCAAGGTCATGCAGAATCGGAAAAAGTGCGGAACAAGATACTCTGGGTTTCTTTTGAAGAAATCGTTCCCGATGACGCAGCTGTCAAGGCGACGCTGAGCTTGACCAGGTAAAAGCTGATATACGTGGTAATCTTACCGCAAGAAATTGATCAATGGTCTACTGAAGTGGCTCACAGCCAGTCCAGGGAATGCTGGACCAAGTTGTCAGTAGGGGCCTACAGTATTAGTCGATGAGTATGATCCGCACATAGTTCATTGTCGTATTGGAAATCGAGATAGAAGTAGTTATACAGATCCCCACGCGGAGGGACAAGCTTGATGATCGATGGATCAATTCGAGTCAACGAAAAGACAGGGGCGAATGCGGAAGTTCTGGAGAACAGTAGAAGTCCGCGTTAGAATACGATCAAGGATTTGTTTACCTACATAGTACGATCATTTTGCTCCCACGCGGCAAAGTGAGAGATGTGACGAACGTATACTTGGACCAAGCATGCAGCGGTTGAACGTGGCAAGAAACGACCTTGTCAGCGATTCATGGAATCATGGTTCATCATGGAAGACCCATCTTCGATTGTGTAATCGTGAAAGTGCGACTTCCGATAAGTATCAGCAAGGTAGGTGTAGGATAAACACTGATGATCAACTTTGTGTGTGATGTTGTGCAGCGGTATTAGCAAGGGGAACGAGAAAAATGTTTGCTTGATTGCGAGCAGATAGTTTTTCGGGCGGCAGCCCCGAAGGGGCAACCCGGCCCCGATAGCGGCCTCAACCTGTGCAAGAGTGAGCCGAGGTGAGCTGCGAGGGCGGGTGGGCAACCTCAGACCCAGCAGGTTCGGGTACCAACCACCCGAGCCCCAGTAGTAGTAGGGACCTCTAAATACCATGAATGTGGTAGAAAATTGTAATGTAAGGCTGCGATGATCCAAGCAACAGCGAAGGAAAGAGAGCGGTGAGTAAAGGGAAGCCACGTGCTGCACAGCCGCTGGGACAAAGTCAATATTCTAACCCTACGGTAGAATTCCCTCTAGTGACCTGCAACGCAATCAATTGCACCCACCAACTATCCTCAACAAGTCTTCATGCAGGGAAACTCGTGAAGTTGACGGAGGAACCGTAATTAGAACAAGTATGTCCACACAGCACTTGTAATCTAGAGTTCATCGAAACTTGGATATTGACTTCCTGACTGCGCATTCCTCGTGGACAACTCGTGGAGGGTGTCATGTATCCTTATACTGAGCTGTGTCCGAAAGTTCTTTATCTCGGCCGCTTCCGAGCGACGGGAAACACCTCTTAGTTCTAACTTCATGTCCGTTCTGACTGCCGATGTATCGCAGGATTAAAACGGAGAGTTCAGGCGATTAGCTCAGTATATTGAGAACGATAAGTATGGCTACATAATCATGATATGTTAATTGGTTCGCCTGTCCATTAAGACGGTGTTCTGTCTACCAAGTCTGACGCCTATCTGTGTACGTATATCCTCCAGCTAAATAAAGTCAGTCTATATAAAGAACTCGGTCGAGCCCTGTGGAGCCGAACAACGGTCCCCGATCTGATTACACTACATGCTTAGTCATCACGAGCTGACCATCTCAGAAAGAACTTCTTTCTCGGACCACAATACGCAACTTGCACTTGAACCACCAGCCTCAACGAATTTCGTCTTAGCTTGGGCCCGACCAGCAAGAATTCTAGACAAATGACTCGCTTGTTTGTAATAAGGTTCGTGCTGAATTCGCTTGATTTCATGCGGCCCCTCTCCGTGCTGCATGCTTACAAAGTCCGGCTTGGGCACGATATTGGCAACTACCTCTTGCCGCCATTTCGTCCTTCAACTGACATGCTCTTCAATTCTAACAGAACAACATCACTAGCCATTTCGTTGTTTGGCTCAGTATTCAATTTTGTTCTTGCAGCCCGGCTACTGGGAGCCTGGCGGTCGTTCAAATGGGAACCAGAAAGCGAGTGGGAGAGCTCCGAATATTCCATAAGTAAGGATGGAGTACGCCTTGTATGGGCGTTATTGTGCGCATATTTTGCTGCGGCATCGGCCATTTGTTTCTTTGGCCTGGCAGGCATTGTTCGAGTGCGTCGAGTTTCTTTCTTTCATACTAAAATTTATTTTTCTCCACCAGAGCAAACCATCATTCGTGCGCATATATCGTGACTATATTGTTGGAGAATTCGTGTTTGGCACGTTGTTTGCAGCCATAGGCTCTTACGCTGCTTTTCGCCCAGCAGTTCGCTCCAATGTTTGCGAGTTGTTGTCACGCCAACCAGACACGCTTCGGGACTTCATTGACTTGGGGCTGACTTTGGAGAACTGCGAACCATGGTTCGAACGGGGAGTGTTCGCGTTCATGGTTATCCTGATTGTTGTAACCGTCATTCGCGTGAGTAAAATTCGCCTTTATAGTGGCGAGCCCTAAGGCTGAGGGTTTGACTATTACAGCTTCATTTCGTGTTGGCTTTGTCAAGTTACTATACCATTCTTGTTCGCCGTCAAGGCTTCCATTTGTCATCGCACACACCTCACTATTCGCATGCTAGTATTGCCGACAGAAGCCTACAGCGGATATATATTATCCCAGCTCGCTCATTGGCAAGCAAAGGGCCTTGTACATCCGACCTCGATCTACATTTTGTAGATGCTCCGGTTTATGCTCCAGTGCCGCTCACCCAGGTTTCTCCCCAAGTTGCAGAGGAGCTGCTTGCAAATGCAACCGAAGCTTGGGTTTCTCGATTTGACTCAGCACAACCTGTGCGACCCCACAGCCTGTCGCTAGCAGGTCGCCAATCTGCGGACCCCGGTCCGGGTGCAGGTCAGACTGCTGACTTGATTTCGTTGGAGAACGACAAGGTATGAGTTCGGGGTTGGGTTGATGACGTATGATATGTTGTGATTGTGTCTTTCCTTCTGTGTGCTCCTACTTGTATTATGCGTTGACGGGTTGTCGCTTTTTGCAGATTTGTACTGTAGTTCTCAGTTATTCGGAATCAGAACGACCTCTGTCATTCTCTTCTTAGTGTTCTGCGCGGAAGTTCCCAGCAGTATTCGTCTGAATTCGGAAGTCTTCTGATCTCAATCTCATTGATTTTTCCAGACTCTCCTCATTAACTGCTTCTGTTGCCCCGTCATGGCACACAGACAGCGACTGAATATGTCTTGCTGTATTGCGCTCTCTCTCACTCCTGCATTATCTCAAGGTTCTGATTTCATCCTTGCATCTATGATTCCTTCCGCCCGCTCCTTATCTGATTTACTTCAGTGCGGTGTTTAAGAGCTGTAACACTTGAATCTCGTATTTTCGGCAAGATAGGCACCATAGGTGTTAGCGTTCGTTTGCGCTCTGACGTCATGATCCGGATAGTGACGCGGCGAGCGCCGATCTCTGACTTTCTGTTGGTGAGGACAAACTTGATGTTCATGTTTATTTTGGCCAGTAAAACCTAACGGCGATTGTTTACCAAACCACAAAGACAACGACGAGCAACAACTCGAGAGGCAAATCCGTTACTGATTAGCTATCACGACCCATCTAGATCTCGATCTCAAATACATCACCAACTTAGACGTTCCGATTCCGCAAAATCGCACACGCACGCACCTAAGATCATAAAAAAACAACGCCTCTACGAGCCAGGGACTAAGTACTCATGCACTGCTCCCTGCAGATCAATGAAGTTCTCCGGAGCATTTTTTCGGCCATAGAGATATCACGTTTGATGTCCAGCAACCATTCAGAGCTAACCAAGGTGTAGACGTTCGACGCCTGACTCTCGCACGTCTTGCCAGGACTTGTCGCACATTCTCGGAGCCTGCACTGGATGTGCTTTATGTTCACATAGACACTCTTAGTCCTGTAGCAGCGTGTCTCCCCAGGCGCGTATGGTCTCGACAACCCCATGGTCTGGTGAGTCCACGGTGCTCCATGATTGCACCCTGTCTCAGATTGCATGCAGAAGCTAGATGGTTGTATTTTGATCGCACATTTGGGGAGCATCGAGAAGTACCTCAGGAGAGTTAGAGCCCTTGGCAGATCTGGGCAGAGCGTCATGGGTGATATCTCTCCGGAACTCGCACATGCCCTCTGTGGTTATCCCTCGCCATCTTTACTGCCTCGCCTTGAAAAACTATTCTGGTAGGATGGTACCTTGGAGACTACCCACCTCCTTCGCAAGCTTCTCAGCCCGCCCTAATCGAGCTTCATCTACACGCAAAGGGTAACTTCTTCATGCTTTCAGTTTTGTCGAACCTGGGAGCTACATGTCTCCTTATGAAATACTTCTCCACTACGGACTTGGATTCAGCCGCATCCGTCCCGGTTTCAACAGCAGTTGTATGTGGCTGGCGCCAGCTCAAGTCCCTCAGTACAGAAGCTGTCGGTGGATCTACCTTGCTCCACCTGTCCACTCTTCCATACCCCTTGGAATTCTCATTTCTATCATCGAATAAGGACTCCTTCAACTACAGCCCGACCACATTTTCAACACTTCTTCGGCATCTCACAATCCGCGCGGAGAGTTCTGAGCTATGCCTGCCTTTCCTTGAAGTAACGTGGATGTCCGCGAGAAATGTATACATCGCTCTCGGCAACGTCCCGCGATCTTCCAGTAATGAAGCATTACTTTTACTTCTCGCCTCCCATGTAACAGCGCAACAAGTGCAGGCTTTCTCGCTCGACATGTCTTGTAATTCACTGCTTACAATCACTGAAATCGTGCTGCTGTCTTCATTCTGTCAGCTAAATCTGACAACCTTTACCACCATCAACTTGAATGACCGCGACCTTGTTACAGCCGTAAAATCATGGCCCAACCTCATAAAACTACGGCTGGGCGACGACGGCCCGTGGTCGATACTAGGTCCTCAAATTACACTGGACGGACTTGTCAGTCTGCTCTTGCATTGCCCAGACTTATGCACTCTCGGCATTGTCATGGACACATCCTCATACAACGCTTTGACCCCTGAGTTACCAGGGGGCGGGGTAACCAACACTAAGATCACGACGCTCTCTGTCGGGGCATCACTGATTGAGAACCCATTGGCTGTCGCCACCTTCCCCTCTTCCATCTTACCAAACTTGGAGAAAATTCTGTACAAGGTCGACACCTCTACGTCACATCAAAGAGACGAAGTGGGCGAAAGCTGCAACGTATCTGCAAGATGTGCGAATTATCAGGGAACAGGAAAGGGCTAAACTGGGGATTACTAGGTTCATTTTTGGGGACTACCTGAATGCATTAATAGTCCATAGCAATTGCAATGCGATATTTGATGGTTTTAGCGCTAGCACTTGAGAACTTCGAGGATTGATACAAAGTTTCCAAAGGTGGCACTCGCCCTCGTCACAAAACATCCAAAAGAAAATAATGACCCAGGTTCGCGAGCGATCTCCTTCGCCCGAGAGGTCTTCAGATTCGCTTCTAAAGCGATTGAAAACGACCCATCCCTCGTTGACATCGACGGTGGACCACGACTCGGAGTCGCTCTTCTATACGGGTCTCTTTAGGCCAGAAAATGTGCAGCAACTGCATCAGGCCTACGCTGGCAATGAACCATTCAAATATGCGATTGTCGAAAAGCTTTTCCAAGACGATCTTCTCAAGAATGTAAAGGACGAATGCATGAACGAACTAAGCTTCACAGAGAGGGAGACGGATATATACAAAGTGAGTCCTCCTCATTCTCAACTTTTCTGGCTATTTATTGCCCGACATCTCTTTTCTAGGTCAATCAAACCGGGGACCTTGCCTCTCTCTCGTACCTCTCTGAGGCACAGCTTGCACTTTTTCCAAACCTCCTTGTCCCTCCGTGATGCACTCTACTCCTCAGAGTTCCGCAAGTTTCTTCAGGCTGTGACTGGGTGTGGAACACTATCTGGGACGAAACAGGACATGTCTGTCAACTCCTACACGCAGGGATGCCACCTGCTTAACCACGACGATGTAATTGGAACTAGGCGCGTATCGTACATTCTCTATATGCCACTGCCATACGGCCAGCAATGGCAAAAGGAGTGGGGAGGTGCTTTAGAGCTGTACCCCGCCCAGACTGGCATTGACGGCATCCCTGAGCCTGAGGCTGCACCAGTGCAAAGCCATCCCGCCAAGCTGGAATCAGTTCATCTTCTTCGAAGTGCAACCGGGGAAAAGCTTCCATTCTGTAGAAGAAGTGGTGGTAGGAGGAGACGGTAGGGCAAGACTTAGCATAAGTGGTTGGTTTCATGCAGCACAGGAGGGCGAGGAAGGGTATCAAGCTGATCAGGCAGCACCCGAGCTCAAAAGTTCGCGAGAACAGTTGGTGTGTCTTGGAAGATGTATATTGTCCGTACACTCGACTCATCAAAAATTACTAGACATCCAGCTCTACCAGCTTTGTTGCGTACTCCGACTCCTCAGAGCCTCCTCATCCAGATTCACCGCTCCGAACAGAATATATCTCCTACCTCTCAAAATTCCTAAACCCAGTTTACCTCCAAACACGCACGATGAAGGCATTAATGGCACGTTTTGTTGCGGAGTCACATATCGAACTGCACCACTTCCTTTCCGCGTCCCTCGTATTGAAACTTGAACCTGACCTGCGTGGGGCAGACCAAGCTGATGGTCTTGATGGTGGGACTCGTCAGGGCAAGGTACCACCGCACAGTGCTGGCGTATCTGGGGCATGGTCTCCACGGGGTCCGCCACACAAATGGCGTTACTGTACGCTGCAAAACACAACGGAGCCCCCACGTGAATCAGACGCAATTCTTCGTCAGTTGCAAGACGAAGTCTTCCCAAGCGAAGCATTCCGCGCTTGGCTAAGCGCCTTGACCAAGTTGTTGCCCCTGAGCTATGCTGTAGAGGCCCGAAGGTTCAGACCCGGCTTGGACTACACTCTTGCAACGAGTGAAGGGGACGAATCACGATTGGACGTGGTGTTGGGATTGACGCCAAAAGCAGAAGTTGAAGAAAACGAGATACGCTCAAATGGCAAGTCGAAGGCGAATGAAGACGACAAAGAGCCGCATGGTTGGCAGGCTGGGGAGTGGGGAGGATGGGAGGTAGGGCTAAGTTCTTCCTCGTCAAAGTTTTGCTGGCTTATTCGCTTTCAAGTGCTACATGGCACCCCATGACGAGGAGGATGATCCAGCGGTCTACCGTTCTGGGTCAAGCAAAAAATCCCAAGCTAACAATGCTTCTGGCTCACAAGACCATGATGATGCAACGGAGACCGGGGAGCAGGAGGATGAAGAGGACGAGAGCACTTTGCTCACTGTTCAGCCTGGCTTTAACAGACTCCTTCTCGTGCTGCGGGACGAGGGCGTCATGCGCTTCGTCAAGTATGTTTCGGCTGCTGCAGCAGGTTCCCGATGGGATATTTGCGGTGAATTCAACGTCGGGATGGTTCAGGATGGCGAGGATGATGAAGATTCATGAACTGAAAAAAGTGCATTCGGATGTCCATGTGACGAAGGTGAACAACGGGGATGGATTTTGCGATGGTATCTACCGTTAGGGTTTAACTTCATCTCTCCCGCCACCCTTTGCTACCCGTGATATCCTAAAACACAATTTTGTGACCTTGGCTGGGTATGATAGCAGCAGATTCACGCGGCGCTTGGGCTAGTGCAGCACCAGGTTTCGGGCGTCCTCGAGACCTGTCAGCTTTCATATGCCGTGGAGCCTCTTTTTGGTTCCGTTGAGGTGTCGATTCAGCGTCATCTCGTTGTGTGCGGTGTTCTTTCTCATCTTCATCGCGTCTTCTTGGGCGCGAATGTGATTGTGGACGCGATTCAGTGTCAGTGTTGTCGGTCACCGTATCTTTTTCCAGAATCGCGTTTGTGTTCACTTTGTTGTAATCTTGGACCACCACCGCGACGGACTGCGTCAGCAGAAGCATATTCCACGACTAGATCTCGACCATTGAGACGGTGGTTGCGAGGATTGATCAGGGCAGCAGTTGCATGTTCGGTACTGGTGAAGTCAAGAAAGGCAAACCTGGATGCTTCCGTTAGTATTACGTGCGCATTGTACGACAGAAACACTCACCCTTTACATGCACCACTGTCTTCGAAAGTTCCCATGCGGATCTTTCGTAGCCAAACATCTTTGGTGCCATTATTATCCTCCCCGGCATCGACCTCAGCGGCATCCACTTTAACGGCCTTTTCCAGCCTTATGCGGATGTCTATGAGCCTCGAAGAGTTCACGAATCGAGTCCACTGTGGTATCAAAACCAAGATTTCCGAGGAATAATGTTTGCGCGGGAGGCTGCTTCTGTACCCGCAGAATCTTCTGTTGAGTCTTCGTCAAGCCGCTCACTGATTTTCCTGCAGATGGACCCTTATCGTTCTCTTGCGTCCCCTCCGTTGGTTTTGATGTGGGACGGCCCGCAAAATCATCTACCTACAGGTGTGCAATTCAAGCTTGAATGTTAGGTACACATGGTAAACCACGAGTATACATACCATCTTTAACCAACAAATTCCGACCGTGAAGCTCTCGTTCGGACTGGGTTATGGCTGTGACTTTGCCATCCGGCGTAGCAAAGTCGACGTAGGCAAAGCTACTCGCCTTCAGTCCACCACACATATTGTAGGGAGCAGTTTTACTCACCCCATATTATCTCCTTTGGTGCCCTTTTTCGTGGGCATGTGTATGCGCGTGATCTCTCCGACGCCATCAAAGAAATTTCGCAGTGCATCTGGCGTAGTCTTGAACCAGAGATTACCCACCCAGACCGAATTCTGACGTTTCGGCTTGCCAGTGGGCTTCGAGTCCTTGGTAGAGACACCAGCTACGGAGCCATCCGTCACCTTTCTCTTTTTCGATGGCTGGTCTTCAGCTTTCTGGTCTTTTTTCTTCTGTCTGCGTTTTTCGGCATGAGACAACGCCACAGTGTCTTCTGCGATATCTGCTGTTTCTGCGTCGCGTGCTACATCATCATGTTCTTCGGTAACTCTCTTTCTCTTGACTGGTAGTGGGCTAGAAGAGTCTGATGAGGATGCGGATGACATTTTGGAAGTAGACTTTGAAAGGCTGTTATTGCAAATGTGATGATATGATACACGTGACGTGATCACGTACTATTCATTACAGACAATCTACTGTTCAGAGCCAAAAGAAACAAGGACTGCCCAACGATACATCTATTTCCAGAGTCTACATACATTATCCATCTGAAGACATCCTTGCAGTTAAGGGTTTCTTAAACGGCTCAAGCAAAACTAGGTCACCAGTAAAGATGATATCCTGCACCTTCAACCTGTCCCTGCGTCCTAGCAGCGGTCTTCAGATGATGTAGAGAAAGAGGTCGTTTACTTGACATAAGAGATTGGGTCAATCAAAGATCTCGCTGAAAACGAAGATAAGTACCTAGAACGCGCCAGTGCTTTGGCCGTCATGAGAATGTTCCTCATTGCCCGACCTGCCCAATATATATATATTATAGGGACTGCCTACAAGAGGGTGGAGCTCCTCACCATTGACTGCGACTCTGGACAACTCCTCGATGTCTCGGCGAGATATAGTGTATCCTTCCCCTGAGAGCATATTAGACCACAGTATTTGGCGGGAGTCGGCATCTAGTTCATGATACTGGATGGCTGTGAGAGTGACGCGGTAAGCATGGCATTGGTAGACTAGCAGATAAAACATGTACCCATGGCAAAATGCGACATATATGCGGTACATGTATTTCTTGCGGTAACAAATACAATGCACCGGTGCTGCTCAAAGAAATTGAGTGTCGTCGAGATGCGAATATCTTCCTCCATCTAATTGGAAGTCAAGGTAACTAACACAAGGCGAAGACAGAGTTGATACATACTATTGGCTCGTGCCTCTGAGTCTGCATTAGAATCTGGATGCAATTTAGCTCGTGCCGGATAAAAAATGCAAACACCACACATCTCCAGCTTCAATCAATACTATGGCATTCCATATCCTCGCTGCCTGTGAGAATATGAATTTGGACTTAGAAAAGCCGTATTCAATGAACGTACATCCAGACGAGATGTCAACGTGTCCACAAGCAAGGTCGTGTCCAACGGAAGGGAACAGACTGCGAGGGAATACAAAGGCCGCCTAAAGTGTTCCGCAATTGCTTCAACAGTCGCCGTTTTTCCGGTCCCTGATGGTCCATGCAGGAGTATGACCTGCCAGCAAGAGGTACACCGTGGCATCTGATGCCGTGTTCGAATGAATAGGTGGATCGACCTACCAAGCCTGTTCGGTCTTCGTCTGCCATCACCTCCTTGCTGAAGTCGAATGCACCCACAACTCCTTCGATGACATCCTGCCGAAATTAGCAGCCGAGCAAAGGTTTTAGTCGATTGGCCTCACCTTTGAGCTTTCATCGAGCACAATATGCTTCCAGGCATTTTCATTGAATTTTATTGGCTCGACTTCGTCGACGTCGAATAAGCCCCACGACTTGTAGCGAGCCAAGCATTATCAGAGTTACTCGGATGTGTACTTTTGTGTGATTACCTTGCGTTCCAGATCAAACCCTGGCATGAATCGCGGGAGAAGATCGATATCGTCTTCGGGCCCGGGCGGAACGTTATCATTGATTCGAACCTTGCTTCTGTCTTGGAGAAGAGGAAATGGGAAAGGGGTTTCATCTCTGGTTTCCAATGTGATAAGACAATGAATGGCTGGCGAACAATTCCTTACAAATGGTTGTAGCCGAACGTATTCCAGGCTAAGCGATCAGCCATGATTCGTCGCTGTTGGAGACGATAGGTCAGTGAGGAACAATCCACCTATCTCATGATACAGGCGCACTCCTCTGTCTAAGATGGGTAAGGTTAACACAACAAGCCAATGACGAATAGAAAACGCACGAAGTCTGTGATGGACACCCGCTAGTGCGGCATACTTTCTACCGCGCTCTTGAACGGGTTTAACGCGGGACATTTGTGGGACATGTGCTCTTACCCGTAAGTCGCGCGCATATCTCAGGCGTCATCTTGGTAGTTCGGAAATCAGCTAAGATCAGCGACCCCTATTTTTCATGAGTACGACGAGAGTATGATAATGGCGGAAACAGACTTCAGCCAGCTTAACCATCCGACCTCGTTCCAGCTTAATCCACCTGGTTCCATTCCAGAATGAACCTTCGCCATTAAGGTGGAATGTTCTGCAGGACAAAATAGGGAAAATCCATGATGACAAGTAACAGTCACGACTTACTGGTCAAAGTCATCGTAATAAGTTGAGACCAAACGGAATGCTTCCTGCATGCTTCATCTATATGAATACCTCATGGAGTTTTGTTGGTTCCCTTACAAAATCACCATTGTCGTCAAGGCACCAGTACTTTTGACCCTTCCGGAAGTAGAACCCCAGCAGGCCGAGCGGTATGCGGCCATGTGCTATGGCATGTTTCAATCGTTCAGCTCTATAGGAATTCAGAGACCAATGGATGCAAGCACAGAACATATCGCACATTGGTTTGAATTCTTCTTTGAGCAAGTGTAGCAGGATTCCAAGCTGTTGGACTGCAGCCGTAAGGAACGTGCGTGCATCATGATCTGCCAACATAAGAGGCATAAAGTCTTCTTCAAAAGGAGTACGAGCTACATACCATGTAGGTCCTTGTACACATGCCCGAGCGCTTTCGCACATCGTACGATGTCATCTTCATTGTTTTCTGTTGCCAGAGTCGTGCGTGCGTCATTGGTCCGAATGTCCAATGCATCTAGCTCCAAAAGCAGCTCGTCGATAGGAACTTCTGGATGTTGGCTCAAGCATTCACCCCCCACAATAGAGCTGCAGAAGATAGCCATCTATCATCTGATGAACTGAGTATTTGAATACACCGTACCGCAAGCAGGCGAGTAAAACGGGACTGAAATCACTGAAAACCTGTTTTGGTTTCTCTACATACTGATATATCAATCGCAGCTATATAATACTTGAGGACGCACCTTGATCCGTCATCCGTCGAACATTTACATAGAAGAAAGTAGGCTCTTGGGTGGTCGTACAGGGAGTCTCTTCGGTGTGCTCATAGGATTTCCAGCAAGCACAAAGCAAGTCCCTGGAACGAATCAGTAAAGATCACCCAATTACTTTGACTGGAGAGTGTGAACCATTGCTGCCACCGTCGAAGGAAGCCATTCTCTTGTTTCTCCGTTGTCCCGGATTTGCATTCTTCAAGTGTGACAGAGCTTGACGTAGGGCTGACTGGAAGCGGTATTAGTGCTTCCTTTATTGCGGATGGTGAGGACATGACTGGAACAGTAGGAGGTGGGGAAGTAGTCAACGTTTCGGGACATGCCGACCCGGGAAGAGGCTTTTTGATCAATAATGCGGTATCAGCGGAGGGGAGAGTTTGCGCGGGTGATTCCTGTAGGTTAGACTTCTCGGACATGCCAAAAAGAGGGGAAGTCGTCTGTGCAATAGATCAAGGCGTAAGACCAAAAGACGCTTACTATCGCTTTATACTCTCATACGCCAACCGATTTGTCACTTTTGATGTCGTCGTGTGAACGGACTATTCAAGCAGGCGATTGCTGGGAAGGATTGACCCTCATTGACCTCACCTCGTAAGCACAGGTTGATCCCTGGCGATGATGCAATTGTATTGCAGTGCCGAAGTTCCGTGCAGGATGGGGAAAGAAGGTTGAAAATGGTCATACACGCCCAGCGACTTGCACAGGAATGTAACATATGCCAAGGCACTCCTCATTGCGTGATCATACAACCACAGGGTAGGCATAGATATGTTTGCGAAGTTACCTGAAGCCACACAACATGTTACTTATCTAGGGTTTTGGAACAATAAAGGTGCTTACATCTCGAATCGGTGACGTTGGTCAGGACAGCCTCATTTCACGCGAGGAAGCGGATGCGAAGTTGAAGCTTGTCGATCGAGTGAAAGTTTGACACGCTCCAAAAGTGACACCTCCAACTTCGTCTGCACTAGGCTCAGACTGTGGTGTCCGACAGGTGGTTGGCTATGCGACTATTAGGACCGAGGATTAACTCGGTTCGGGCGCGGGTGTGGGGGGATTATCATCGGCTAGCGGGCTGCTGATTGACCGGATGGTTAACTGTGTATTTGAGGATTTGTATGGGGGTATTATAAGCTGACAGCCGCGGCGGTACTATGCTATATGTCACAAAAAAGGAAAGGGACTCGATCGGAAGGTTTAAACGAGCGTGTCTACAGACGTGCTGGAAAGAGAGGATATCAGAGAATAAAAACTGCTTGTGCTCAGCTGGACGTGTGGTACAGGTACCTTCCTTGCCACGAGCACAGGAACCGGCACCCGTCAAGTCATCTCATGTCGAAGAATACTTACAGTACACCAGTTGTCGAAGAACTCAGAACATTCGAATTTCCGTGGAGTCACAATTTCATGTGGCACGTGACCGCGCCATCGTAATGTCACAACACTGAAACATCCAGCTGATGCTGGTGTAGAATTTCATACCATTAGGTGCGTGTGTACATATTCAACATTAATCTTACGGTACATTATGAAACACACGCAGATCGTCCGTTTAAGATAACCAAGTCCGTCACTGGATCTTCCGTCTCTGAGCTTCCTCCAACACACTTTTCGGTCCGCGCTTCGCCATCGCCCAAAGAAAGACGACAATGACGACAGCAAACTGAAGCCACAGCCACAGCTCCAAGATGAACCCTACGAACCCTCGCTGCTGAGGCTTTTGAATCTTTTCTTTATCGAGGGAGATAGGCGAAGTAGATCCTGTTTTCGGCCCGTCATTTGCTGGACTGCGGGAAACAGTAGGAGACCGATGGCGGCTTATACTATCCACGAACTCGTTTACAAGTCTTTGGGGAACTGGGGTGGAGGGATGGGCGAGATCAGTCGAACTCTGCCTCCGCGGGGCAGAAAGAAGTGTTCCCTCGAAGCGACTTTCATTCCAGTGGTTCGTGCGCATTCGAATGGTGTGCGACTTGCGACGCTTCTTGTCTGCAAGCGTCTCCATGTGCGCGTTGGGCGGACTGTACGTCACAGACTCAGAGTCATGAACGCCTTGCCATGTACCGGGTTGTAGACTGACTTGCTCCGCAAACGTAGATAACGCGGAAAGTGAGGAAGAGGTGGAAGGATTTGAGTTGTGACCAGAAGTTGGGGGAAAAGACAGGATATCTTCCGTGGAAGGCGGATTTGTATCAGAAACACCGACCTCGTCGGCGCTAGCGGATAAAGAAGGGGAAAGCGACGTAAGACCAATCAAACTTGGTGTTCGGAAATGGTCATTCCCAGGACAGTCTCTCCATGCAAGCCCTAGCTCATTGTCCAACGTCTGGCGACCTGAAAATTCTGTGAGAGGCAATGCCGCAGCCAAAGGTGATGGCAAGTCCAATTCTGCGGGGGCCGCGGATTCCGTGCTGGGCTGAGGGACAAAAGGAACGGGCGGTAGACCGGGAATAATCAGTGAATGCACGGATGGTGGACTACTGACATCAGATACAGTCGGGGGATCAAATAACCCGACAACGGATCGACGCCCACGATGATTTGCAGGTAGAGGGAAAAAATCAGGAAGTATTGCATGTCGCATACTGCTCTGTCTGTCTGGTTTGATGCCGCTATCGAAATCGACCGAGGAGTCCACGAGCATAGACCGACGGAGACTGGCAAAACGAATCGTCTCGTCTTCATCGTCATGATCACTTTCCTCGTGGACACCGGGATTCTCGATGTTATCATCCTCAGCCAGCCAGTCAATGGCGTCGCCATCTCCGAGGCTCTCGTAGATGAGCCGGATGCTCGCAGCATCTCTTTGCACCGACTGCAGCGATGCCGTCGTCTTCGCCTGCTGCACCGTTATTTGTGAATTAATCTGCTCAAGTTCGCGGATCTTCTGAAGGAGTTGGGACACGAGTGCATATTCCGGTGTTGCTGGGACTGGCGCCTGAACAGGAGGAGGAAAGTGGAACAGCGGGAGTGACCGAGATAGACCGTCGTATAGAGACATTTTTCTGGATCGTTCAGTAAGCTTGCCATCAGCGGGAGCTGAACGAAAGACAGCTTCAGAAGCATGCCGGCGTAGACACTGCGATGGAAACGTGCGTTTCTCTGACCTGCCTAGTCCGGTAGATCTCCTCGATACTCCTTGGGATGCAAGAGTTCCCCCTGGCGCAAAGTCTCGTACTTCTCCATCACTCGTATCACTTTCGCTCTTACCCCGTAGGACGCGGACGCGCTCTTCTCTCTCAAGTCGCCTCTTCGACGCTTCCTCAGACTCGAGGGTGAGACTAACAAGTTTTGCCTTTTCCTCGAGCTCGTCGCTCCTTGCACGAGTTTTCTCGAGCTCCTCTCGGAGCCCTTGGATCTCTTTCTCCAGACTGCGCAATTTTCGCCGTCCCGCTTGATCAGTCTGAGCAGAATCCGATTCGAGTTTCTCTAGCTTGGCAAGTAATTCAGCGTTCTGATCGGAAAGTAGAGCAAGGTCTGCAGGGGAGACAGAGACATGTCTCTGCGAACGGCGAGAGCGAGGTGCACTGGTGCTTGCACGGGAGGAAGAGTGTGAGATATTGGTATAATAATGGGGGGAGTGTGAAAGGGGCGTCCCAGGAGTCGTTGGAGATGATGTAGAGGACCCGGATGGAGAGATAGATGCTGATCTTGAAGGGGGCAAGCGGGCAAGGAGGGCCTTGTGCTTATTCTTAAGCTCAAGATTATTTTCGTACAAAGATTTACAGACGGCTGTGGTAACGCTGAGTTCTATATAGGAACGATGATTTCAGCCAATGTCAAGAATAAAACATCGAACAACGAACCATTTTCCCGGTCTTTGATGAGTTCATCAGCTTTCAGGAGTAGCTCAGAAAGCTCCTCGCGGGACCTCCCATTCCAAACTTCAGGATGGTTAGGGATGTCATCCCACGCAGAGATTGCGTCATGGAAAGACTCTCGTTTCAAATCCGAGTTATCCAGCGAATCATGAAGAAGCGATGTAGCAGCGTATGGAGGAGGCGGAGAAGATTTGACGTGGGTAGAAATTCTCCGTGCCCGACCTGGCGGTCGTGGCCGAGGAGTGGTGGTGACTGCCCCAGATAGCATATTAGAGTCTGGACAAAGCGTCGATTTAGACAACAAAGATGATAGTAGTCAAATAGTGCGTGCAAAGGACGATCTGTTAGTCAATGTCCGAGTCTAATCCTCGTTAGCTGATGCGGCTTAGCACAAGGGAAACGAAAGGAGAAAAGGAGACTCAGAGATATATGTTCTGCCGGGTTCTGTATCCTTAGTATACATATGAGACTGGCAAAGGTTTACATTCAGACTGTCATCAGAACCAAGTCCAGGCTGAGTCATCTTGGACCACAAATCAAACGCTCCTAATCAAGGCCGCCTGGCGAAATGGCATCGCGTCTGACTACGACTACGTGATCAGGAGATTGCAGGTTCGACCCCTGCGGTGGTCATTATTTTTTCCTAATTTATTCGGAAGCTGAGGATAGCAGCTGTTTTCTTTTGATCCGAAGGCAATCCGCAGGGTGTTGGAAAAACGACTGCATGGGATGACTTCCCTGGGATTCGTGGGGATTTGTTTAAAGTTATGCCATTTCAAATAGCTTGTTGCAAGGAACTTTGAAGTCTATCTCACACTTGACAATGCTTTCGGATTACCGATGAATAAACTCTCTTCGGAAGCCACGACCAATATTATATCAAGGCAGCAAGATAAAAATGACAATACGTCTCTGGTGTGATTGAACTGAAATATCAAACCATCAGAGGTGACAGCGGCGTTGCGCGTTGTTCGGCGCGCCGCATATTTTACAATCCAGGGTCCAACTCTCCCAACAACATAGTACCATCCTTGCTGCTAGTGAGGACTGTGGACATGTTAGTAAAAATCAGTCAGATGGAAAGTAATCCTTACTGATAGGCTCTTTCGGGTGGAAGTCTACACAAGTGACAGTGCCCCTGTGTCCGGGCAGCTAAAAAGATGGTGAGTTACACACAAGAGGCCAACCGGATCAAACGAACCTTATACAACACGCGCCCATTCTCAACATCCCAAACACACACCATCCGGTCCGCGCCACCAACCGCAACCCGTTGTCCCCCATCGTCCTTGCTCCACGCACCCTTCAAAAGCGTGTTCTCAAACCCAGCTGGAGCACCTTGCAACACGCGGTGTATCCTCGATGGCGAAGGTGAGAAAGGGCGCACATCATGAACGATAGTATGCGACGAGAACGAAGGCGAGAGAAGGTAGGCACCATTGGGTGAAAGCGCAAGCGACGTCGGCGTGTCCGTGTGACCAGTCAGCGCATACACCTGCTCGCCCTTGCGCAGGTCATATACATGAATCTCATTGTCTAGCGCGCCAATATAAAGGTTCTGCCCATCTGCACTCCACGCGACGCTCGTTGCTGGGCATCCGAGTTCAAACACGGCAACGCTGTTCTTTGAACCTTCTTCTCCACCCTCCCAAACCCGTACTGTTCCATCGTCCGAGGCAGTAGCAATGAGCTCGATGCCCGCACCGCCTGCCATAGTCCGGTCCAGCGCGTTTATAATCCCGCGGTGAGCACGGATTTTTCTTGTCCGCTGGCCAGTGGTAACATCCGTAAAGCCGAGCATTTGGTCTGCGGACACTGTATAAAGGAGTGGGGAGAATAGGGACCATTGAAGGTCAAGGATGGGTGCTTTATGGTGGCTAGAGAGGAGGGCGTAGTTGGTATTGGGTGGATAAGTTCTCCACAAAGCTATATTTCACTCGTGAACACTTCGTATGAGACACATAGATATGTCACGTACAGACGCTTCTGTCTGCTGAGCAAGCAGCAATGTTCTGCCCAGTAGGGTCGAATCTACAACTCAGAATTTCCGCCTTGGACCTGATGAATACAGCCTCATACGGGCAAAGTATATAGAAGTCTCACCGAATGGGCCCCACTCAAGCTAATGATGGGTGCCTCTAGGTTGCTTGTGCGCTTGACGCTTCGTATGAGGCCTTTCTGTCGCTCATCGTTGGAGGACGATATCGCAATTTGGTTTCGAGCAGGGGAGTTCGAGCGCGCCCTTTTTATGAGAGTTCCTTCTGCAGATGGTGGTGGGGAAGCACCTCGTTTTGACATAGTGACTAGGTATAGACCAAAGAATTTGGAGTGAGTTGTCAGTAAATGAAGTCCAGTCGTAAGAGAGCAATAATTGAAGTGGTCACGTGACCCCTTGCTTTTTGCCATCAACGAGAAGAATGTCGAGGTTCCGACTCGAGAACCAACTTGCTAACATAGATCGCATAGATCAAAAATGTCCAAAGTCACTCGAAAAAGTACAGATACAACTTTCACTCTAGTGTGTACGCCCGCGCTGCTCAGTCGCCCACCTCACAGCATCCCTCCGCCCCTTCGTGACATCAACCCCAAACCAGATCACCACTGAGGCAGCCGTACACATGGCAAAAAGGAACGGGAACCCCTGCCAGTTGTTCCCCGTCTTATCAATGATTGCCTGAATGACATTCGGCCCTACAATAGAAGAGGCGCGGTTGGACAGACCGAAGAGACCGAAGAACTGGTCAATGTAAGCGGACGCGGTGGGGTGGGGGTTGCGGGGGGGCCGGAGTACATACCATGTTATCAAAACCGGACGGACTGAGCTCGGCCATCATTGTCAGAGAGTACGCGTAATACGACGCCTGGAAGAGGCCAAACAAAACATTGTATGCCCTGATAAGAATATAAAACATGACAAGAAAAATACGAAGTCTTGACCAACCAGAACTCCCAGACATTGTGGAACCTAATGCACTTCTTAGAGGGACGACGGCAAATGAAATAAAATGACACCGACCCAAGTTTATCTGTCCATATTCCAATCATACCCCACAGCGGAATCAAAATCGTGACAACATTCGTGACCACGAAACTGGACCAGTGATAGTTAGATAAATGAGTGCAGGAAAAAACTAGTGCTACACACCATCTTCTTCGTACTAATCTTCCAATATCTCTGGATCAACCAGAAGGCAAGAGTGCTAATCGTCGAAGTGATTGCCTGAGACAAGCCCAAGTATGTACTTTGCAGGAACGAGAAACTGAATTTGTCGTTCTGACATATTGCAATGAGAGTTCCAGTAGTATTCAGCCCCTGATCAAGAAGATGTCAGTTACGGCTTGGGATACAGACAACAAAACAGTACGTCTGCAAGGAGAAAGTAGGCGAACAGATACACAAATGTGTAGGGAAGATGCCTATATGTCTTCAGCGCAGCCCAGATCTATTATTCGCGTGAGTTGATTTCTCAAAGGTCCCCCGGTAGAGGCTGACCTGCTTCCATCCAATCGTCAGGTAATGTTCGCCTTTGGGCAAATTAGGGCCTGGCCTGGGCTCCTGGAATACAACTCGAGGGTACTCAGCAGGTAGCGTAGCTTGGAAGAGACAAGATATACTCACACCACCAGATACCCAGTACCACCCAATACGTGTTGACACTGCACATCAATCAATACAAAAACGCGAACTCTCGAGTGATAGGAACTCACAATACAATGTACATAATTGTCGACTTTGGGGTTGTCCATCATAGGCAGCAAAAGCGCTAAGTTTAGCACAAGCGTGGCTGTGTATCCGACATTACTATGAACCTGCACCGAAAAGACAGTCAGCTTCTGACGCCAATACGCCCTGCGACGCACAGTAAAGATATTAGTAATCCTATTCTTTTCCAACGACTCCTCTTGCACGTAAACATCAGCAGGAATTTCGCCATTTTCGTACTTCTCTCTCAACCGACGTGCATGTGGGGTATTTCGTGCGAGGCGAGGGAACACAGCGCCATAGAAAACAAGAGTGACACTGTATGAGACGAAACCGATGATGTACAGAACCATCGCGAGGACCCATCGGTTCGGTGCTACACAAAATGATCAGACGATACAGCAAACGCGAGACGCCTGGAAACGTACAGGTGAGCGCCATACAGGCATACTGTGCAGCCCAGCAGACCACCGTGACCTCGAACAACAACCACCGTCCGAACGTGCCGTAGTCAGCAGCAGAACCGATAGTAGTTAATATGACTGTCATAATAGCAAAACTAACACCATTTGCAGTCAACACCACTCTGGAAACTGATTTGGTGCCGCTACCCCAGGGAACGACGCATTGGCCGGAAGAAGTATCTGCTAGGCATGAAGAGCCAGGGCCTGCAATGGGATCATAGCCCGCGGCTGTGGCAAGCCCCTGGAATAGTGTTTGTGTATAGCCCAAACCGACACCCTGGTTGTTTGACGCGTGGATAAGTAGAGTCAGATGTGCACGAATACCTGCCCGACTCACATTGTCACCGTTAGAGTACACTGATGGTTAGCTTGGTTAGAGAATAGCATGAGAGGCATGTACTGAGTCTGCAACACACGGTAATAGCTCCACAACTCTCTTCTGGTCACGAGCGGTTCATCCTTGCTAATGGACGAAATAGCGACCTGGTTCCCATCCTGCTCAGATGAGTCGTCTGACTTGATGTCCACGATCTGTTTCACATCACTGGGGAAGGCGATGGATACTAGGGTTTCTTGTGCAGGTGACGTCAACATGGCGGTCGCGAACAAGCCCAATACTCGGCGAACAAGGATGTAGGCGACAGCGTGATTGAGATCCATAAGTATGCGCTCTCTATCTGATGTATGATGATTATTTAAGCATACCTCATGGGCTTTGTCACGATCGTGGTCCTAAGGCCAATAGATCGGCGAGATGTACCCTTTTCGCGCCGAGGACCCACTAGTGCCCGCTTCTGAATCGAGATTTGTTTCCTCGGGGGGGCTTATCATCGTTCGCCCATTTTTCGGGAAGAGATATAGGAATTTGGACACAAAGCCATACTACTTATAGCCCCAGACAGATCTAAGAGATCGCTAGTTCGAGAACTATCGTTGGCAGTGACAGACTTCGGCAAAGGGACCAATAGCTGATGCAGTTCGGTTCCGCTGGGTGACGAACTGGTCAATAAGTATGGACCACGCCGAGAAAATCCTATGGACTGGAATGAGCACATGATAGCGACACCATGTTGATGGATGAGTCCGAGTCGTCCAACTGCGAACGCACAGCGCAGGCCCGAAGTTCCGCAGCGGCCCTTCTGCTATTGAGGAAGCTTCTATGGGATGCCGAGAGAATTGAATGAGCTGCCTTAAAAGTTAACAGTCCGAAATGATGCGAGTAGGCGCTTGCCGACGCATTGAAGGCCCACCATTGAAAGGGGTCATCCAAGGACCGACCAGGTCCTTGAAGACAACATATGTGACCTTGTCATCTATGTAGCTCCGGTGGAGCTACAAGGTGATATATGCGACTGTGGGCATACCCCGGCATAGAGTCCGAGTCGTGGAATATAACTGCCGATGCTGCCAGTATGTCGATTCAGAGCTGACTGATATTCTTTGCAACGAGTGACTCCAAGGTCGAAGGCATAGAGTGGTTTGACGAAAGGGTGTTGATGGAAGGATGGAGGGTGCGTCGGTCGAGTCTCGACAGTAGGGTGGCTAGTCAAAAGGCGAGTGGACAGGCAGCATGACGAACAAGATCCATGATGGCAGACGATCCTGGAATTTTCGAAGCGGGCTGGCCTGGAATATGTCAGCGCTGAGGTGGACGTTCTTCGTCCGACATGCAGTAGTTGTATTCCGAGACGACCGTCACGCAGGAGACGTGCTTCATGAGTTTGGCAAAGTGCAGGCCTATTTTGAGGCTCCAGGCCTGATACCATTGATATCCGTAACCCGACGACTTTGATGTGAGGTTCCGCTTCGCCAGCCTGAGGAGGTCTAGGTCGAACACGGGCAAATCTGAGATCTGAGGTCCGATCGAGGGGTCGACCTACTATATAGTGTGACCGTAGTTCTGAATGATGCATCTCTCTCTTTGAAATTGATCCCATATCCTCATGTTTCCTGTGTTCCTATTTCACCTGATCCGCGGGCCGCCCCGCAACATAACACGAATTACTCATCTTTTAGTATGTCTGTTGTGTGAGGTTCGGGTTCCTCGACGAGGAACTCGTCTTGTATTCGAGCCATGCTAACAACGTGGCCTGGTTTCGCCCTCAGAGGGTGTGATGTCATTTAACAATATACCCCGCAAACTTGCTGACACGGACAGCATGCATCCTAGATGCCCAAAGTTGCCCAAAAGAGGACACGTATAACTTTCGCCCTAGCGTGTACGCCCGCGCTGCTCAGCCGCCCACTTAACAGCATCCCTCCGCCCCTTCTTGACATCAACACCAAACCAGATCACCACCGAGGCAGACGTACACAACGCAAAGAGGAACGGGAACCCCTGCCAGTTGTTTCCTGTCTTGTCGATGATGGCCTGAATGACATTTGGCCCTACCATGGAAGAGGCGCGGTTGGACAGACCGAAGAGACCGAAGAACTAGCGAATGTAAGCGAACACCATGGAATAGGAACTACAAGAAATACACACCATATTTTCATAACCAGGCGGACTGAGCTCGGCCATCATCGTCTGAGAGAACGCGTAATAGGGCGCCTGGAAGATGCCAAACACAACATTGTATGCCCTGATAAGAATATAAAAACATGACAAGAAAAATGCGAAATCTTGACCGACCAGAACTCCCAGACGTTGTGGAACCTAATGCACTTCTTAGAGGGACGACGGCGAATGAAATAAAATGACACCGACCCAAGTTTATCTGTCCATATTCCAATCATACCCCACAGCGGAATAAAAATCGTGACAACATTTGTGACCACAAACTGTACCGTTCACAGTCAGATAAATAAATACATGAGAAACCTAGAGGTACGCACCATCTTCTTCGTGCTAATCTTCCAATATCTCTGGATGTACCAGAAGGCGAGAGTGCTGATCGTCGAAGTAATCGCCTGCGATAGGCCCAAGTATGTATTTTGCAGGAACGAGAAACTGAATTTATCGTTCTGACATATCGCCACGAGGGTTCCAGTGGTATTCAGTCCCTGTCCATGAAGATGTCAGATGCGGGTCGGTATAAAAACAATAAAGCAGTCCTTACGTCTGCAAGAAGGAAGAAGGAGAACAGATATACAAAGGTGTAGGGAAGATGCTTGTATGTCTTCAGCGCAGCCCAGATCTAATGTTCACTGTCAGTGGATTTCTCGCAGATATGCCATTCAATGCTCACCTGCTTCCATCCAACCGTCAGGTAGCGTTCGCCTTTAGGCAATTTAGGGCCTGGCCTGGGTTCCTGGAAGACAACTTGAGAGTTCTCAGCAGGAAGCCCGGAAGATATAAGCTAAGATATACGCACACCACCAGATACCTAGTACCACCCAATACGTGTTTACACTGCACATCAATCAGTATAACAACACGAACTCTCAAGCGGTAGAAACTCACAGCATGAGGACATAATTGTCCACCTTGGAGTTGTTGGCCATGGGCAGTAAAAGCGCTAAGTTCAGCACAAGCGTGATCACATATCCCACATTACTATGAACCTGTACCGAAGGATGGTCAGTTTCCGACGCCAAAACGTAGCCCCTGCAACGCACGGTAGAGATATTACTAATTCTATTCTTTTCCAGCGACTCCTCCTGCTCGTAAACCTCAGGAGGAATCTCGCCATTTTCGTACTTCTCTCTCAACTGGCGTGCATGTGGGGTATTTCGCGCGAGGCGAGGAAATACCGCAGCATAGAAGACCAGAGTAGCGCCATATGAGACGAAACCGGTGATGTACAGAACCATCGCAAGGACCCATCGGTTCGGTGCTGCACAAAACGATCAGACGTCACGGGAAACATGGGACACCCAGAAACGCACAGGTAAGCGCCATACAAGCATACTGTGCTGCCCAGCATACCACTGTGACCGCGAACAACAACCACCGTCCGAATGTGCCGTAGTCAGCAGCAGAACCGATAGTTGTGAATATGGCTGTCATAATAGCAAAACTAACACCATTTGCAGTCAACACCACAGCTGGAAACTGACTTGGTTCCGCTACCCCAGGGAACCTACACATTGGACCAGAAGCAGTATCTTGCAAGGCAGGATGAGCCAGGGCCTGCAATGGGATCATAGCCCGCGGCTGTGGCAAGCCCCTGGAATAGGGTTTGTGTATAGCCCAAAGGACCAACACCCTGGTTGTATAGGAGCGTGAATATGTAGATGCCCCTGAGTATACTCAACCGACCTACATTGTCACCGTTATAGTACACTGATATTTAGCTTGGTCAGAGAATATCATGGGAAGGCCCGTGTACTGAGTCTGAAACGCACAATAGTAGCTCCACAATTCCCTTCTGGTCACAAGCGGCTCATCCTTGCTGATGGAAGAAATAGCGAACCTGGTTCCCATCCTGGTCAGATGAGGCATCTGACTTGATGTCCACGACCTGTTTCACATCAGCGGGGAAGGCGATGGGCACTAAGTTTTCCGGTGGAGGTGACGTGGACATGGCAATCGAGAACGAGCCCAATATACCGCGTCAAACAGAGAACAAGGATGCAGACGACAATCGTGATTGAGGCCATATGTGCCCTCCGTCTTAAGTATGCACATGTGTATGCCCGATTCGACATAGTTAAGCTTGGGTTAAACGTACCTAATGGGCTTATCACATGTAGTAATGGTCACAAGGGCGAAACGCCGTTGATAAGTACTTATGTACATGTATATGGGTGATCCTTGCCTAATCCTTGAGCCACCATAATCTTGATCAGGCTTCATGCGGTGCTAGCCTGACTGGCGAGATATACATACCATTTTAAATTTTGTTAGATGCTCAGGCACATCCGAGTCGCGGTCTCAGCGCTCACTTCAGAATCGAGCTTTGTTTCCCGAGAAGGCATCCGATGTCATATTCTTCGGAATCGACAGAAATTTGGACACAAACTCATACTTCTAGTCGCAGACAGACCTTCGCCAGTTCGAATCATCGTTGACACTAGTACTGGGGTCGAAATTGCAGGTGGCTGTGCTCCGACAAGGCGGGCAACATGTGCAAAGTCGCTTGTTTATTACTTACCGTCACTGACTCACGGTGGAGCGTGGACTCACCAGCTAGACTATCGCTAAGCACTGCGAGTACTACGGAGAATGTTCGGACTGACGCTGGCGGATCTTACCCTGACAGGTATGGTGGATCTTTGGTGACTGTTCGATTTCATAGACAGGACCTGCCTACAGTGTTCTATCCCCATCTCGGGCAACGTTAATTTCGTATAGACGGCAGTCGAATGGTGCGTCCTGACATCTACAAGATTTTCCTTAGTTCCTGCGCAAAGACGAGACAAGCACCCCCGACAGCGCTTGAGGTTACTCGTTGTGCTGTGTTTCTACTTCAGCAGCAGTAACCGCCATCATGTAACCCTTTCAAAGGCTGGATGACGGTTGTAATTTGCAATCGGAGCGCACAATATTACATCGTGTTATACTTTTTGCGCCCCCTAGCTGTTACTGGGCTATAGTATTGACAGTTTTGCATCAATGTTCTTCTCTAGGGATAATGATACCTACGTGACGCTACTGCAAGAAACGATCATTTCTCTCTCAACAGTCTCTAGTACGCATCCCCTTTTGTACTATGTTTCTCTGTCCTATGGCGCCGAGCTATAGGTCTCCAGCCATTCTTGATAACATCTATAACCGTACTCCGCGTCCGCCAGCATTTGAATCAGGAGCTCCCTGTTCTTCGTCCTCCAAGTCCTTTATGAGTTCTTCATCTGGGCTAAAAGATTTGATTTTCTCTTTACTCAACACCTGCTTTGCCACATGCTCCCTCCACGTTTCCCAAACTCTTGTATCATTTGGAATCATGCACTCCTAAAATCTTCCTCGGCTTGAAGTTTGCAGCCGATTTCTTTCGACATATCGACATCTGGATGCAAGGCGAAGCAAGTACACGCCGCTTGTGACCCTCTATTGGGGAGAGCAAGTTTCGTGATCTGTGGTTTACCGAGTGATTTCCACAGCAGGTCTGTCTGAATCTTCTCTTTCTCCAATGACTGACAGAAACGAATTGTATGCCCAAGACACCGCAAGTGACGACACGAACATGATCTGGCCGAAAAGTGTCGCTCGAGGAACGAGGAGAAGTTGAACAAGGAATTGTGACAAAAGCAGGAGCGAGCAGACACCAATGGTGTTGAACTGTTCACCACCATCCATGTCCAGCACGAACTTGGACTTCGTTATCGACGTGACATCTTTCTCTGTGCCCTTCAAGATCACAACATCGTTGCGCATCAAAAGTAGTCCGTCTCCCCGCGGCGCATAGGATGAAGGTTTGATGAGCTGGAAATGCAGCCTCCCCGAACCAATGACGAAGCAAGACAGGCCACTAGAAACCATGCCGAGGACGATCAGCCCAAATGCGAGCCAATCACGAACGAACGCGCAAGCGAGGCATGTTGCGAGACTGCTGGTGATGGGTACGGCAGCGTACAGCGCATGATAAACCTTCATCATTGGTACCTCGCCTCCTTGCTGCAATTTCACGTTGTCGACATCTAGTATGCTCACCGAACCCGGTGCGGTTATTCTTCCTCCGAGCTGGATCTGCTCCTTGGTCTCCTTTGCCTTCTGGGCCGTGAGGTATGCGAGGTGACCTGTAGTTGACATATCCGTGCCCGAGAACACTCCGATAAAGCGTGGCCCGTCCTTCCCATCCAGCCCAAACATTTCTTCGGGCGTTAGGTTGGGTCCGGGAAAGATGCCATCCCAGAATCGTGAGTTCGCTAGCTGCCCAAATTTTTTGGCAACAGTGTAGCTTCCCGGAGAGTTGTACCACCCAAGCCAACGTCTGCCTCGGTAGAGATGGACAGTGGCCATCGCGGAGAGCGCTTCTTCCCCGCCGAAGAACCCCATAACACCAGAGGTATCAAGGGTAAAGGACGCCTTATCAAGTGGCAAGTCGATATACATCCTGGAACGCTTGGGTGCTGCCCCCTTCAAATTTTCTGTACTCTTATATAGTACGTACCAAAAGCACTGCGCAGTTCCTGTGGCGGCAGCCTTTGTGATGACCGCGGCTACACGGGAGAATAGGTGTACCCATGGTTTAAAGTAGCCGTACAGGACGTTGTTGTTGCGTGGGGAACCTCATTGTTGATCTCTTTGATCCCCGTGGTTTGCCCTGTCAGAATGCGATCCTGGATCACGAGAAAGTATATAAGAGTACATAAGGCTGTTTCAGATTTCCCTAGTGCACAGCTGCCACTCGCCTAGAAGCGGAAAATCCTTCCCTGATAAAAACCTTAGCACTTTGCATAAGTCGAACGTGATGTACAAATTCTACGTTCTACTACGAGCCGTCGCACCCAGACACGTTTCACATTTCATCATCTCGTCGGGAGGAAAGCATTAAAGAGGGTTGGGTTGGGGCATTAGGCAAATCCCGAACACTGTTCGATGAGATACTTTTGCGGCTTGGCCTGAAACTTCCGCTCACTGCGCTGTACCGCCTCTACGGTATACGTTCCGAATCCTTAGCGCATAGCGATTCAGATGGCACCTCCGGGTTTTGCGTTCATCCCCCGAAATCTATCCAAGGATAGGAAACAGCAAGGCACCTCCGCTCAGGTACCCTCGTCACATAGGTTTGAACCAACACTTGCTATTGAAAGAGAGCCAGCGTACCCGGGACCGTCCGTGATTGGCAAAGGGAAAGGCAAAGCGCCTGAACCGACACCGTCAGCAAAACCAGTCTACAATGAGAAAGATATATCCATTCTTGTTGTTCTCGCGTTCTCGGACCATGCTCTTTGGATTGACTCAGATTTGAGGAGAAAAACCGAAGAATCTCTTCAGAACGAGGAGCATGATGCTGGATGTACGTTCCATTTTCATACGCGTCCACTGGCAAGATTTATGTATATATGCAGTTTTACCTCTCAACTACTTGATGCGTCGCGCTTTTGTCAGGGAGAACTTGGGCCAAGAACATATGCCAACTGAAGCAAACGTGGTTAAGGCAATCCGGACCTACGCTGGCGACATGCTGGATGTTAGAATGCTTGTATCCGCCCCATCTTCGTCTGCATGGTACCCTTCCTGGAAGACGGAGAGGAACTCAGTTGGTGGTTATGAGGTACGGAGGAAGGACTGGCCAACGTTGTTGGATAATGCGACTCGTGAATTCACTCGGGGCCAGTGGGATGATCGTACTATTTACATGGTAAGTGTTTCTTTCTGACAGAGGACTATAATCTGACGATCGTAGGAAAATATACCTCCGCAATATCACACAATACCTGGTATCATCCGATTTACGCAAGAGTTACTGTCTCAATGTCCTGGATTACAAACCCCGATTCCAATTCAAAATGTCACGCTTCCCCCACATCACTTGGACAAATCCGAGGACCGTCCAAAATGCAAAGGATTCGCACTCGTTACACTATCTAACGCAGAGTCATGTCGTGCGTTTCTCGAAACATGGCCTTGGAAACGGTCAATCCAATCGTCCAAGTCAGACGACTTTGGTGTTGCTGAAGATAGCTTGGAGACAAAGGAAGCTTCGAAGTTCGGTTTTCGGACTCTACCGAAAGCGCATTGGGATAAATTGAACGAGGAGTATCTTGCTTACCGCCAGAAATTAATCGAAGAGCTCGCGGATGCCAATGAATTCCCAGATATCAAAGCTGGCTCCGATGTACGAAGCACCCCCTGTGAGGTTTTAGAGGACAGCATCCCTGTCCCACCTAAGAACATGACAACTATGTCCTCACCGTACCCCTTTGGCTGTCTCGTCTTTGCCCGAAATCTTCACCTCGAAACAAACAAGACCACACTTCGAGCCCTGTTCAGTGCTGCGTTCAAGTCCCCTCTAGATCCCGCCGGTATTGACTACGTCGATTTCAACAAAGGGATGGACTCCGTGAGTCTTCAGTACTTCATGAATACGCACGCTCACAACGTAACAGTGCTATCTTCGGCTTGCCTCGCCTGAGCATGCCTGTGCTCTAGTTGACTACTTCTTTGGTCAAGCCATCATGCAGTCTCACGGTCTTGACGACATGGGCAAGAATCCTGCAACATCCCAGAAGGCAATAATTATGGAGATCATTGCAGGCAAGAAGGAGGAAGTCTATTGGGAAAAAGTTCCGGAGAAAGTCAGGCGACAGGCGGTGGAAAAAGCGGTCAAGGGTCTTCGTGGCAATGAGCCATCGGTTCCCGCGCGCAATATGCAAGAGCATTCCGAGGAAAACGGGCCGCGGAAAAAGAGGAAATGTGGGTAACCACTCGGCAGATTCTGCGGCGCATCAACGTCACCAGCTCAGGCTGCAAAGTTGGCAGCATTGATGAAATATACTGGAAAAGTTACGCATCCGACAGTTCGCCGTGTGAAGCATCAAAACGATTTTGGTTCTACGTGTCCAGGCTACCGGAGACAAAACCTACACATTTGACATTATAAGCGATTTACGATCTCGTTCATTGTAAGTCTGTCATGCACGTTGGTGCACCAGCACTTCTCCAACAGGGCCCACAACGCATCATCCAGACCTCGTTCTGCAACAACCGGGTTCGTGGGTCTTCGTGGAGTCTCGCCTTGACAGACCTTAAGAATTACTTGAGTTGCGAGACGCACTGACACCCAAGGCTCTTCGTGGGTCATAAGCTGAAAAGGCTGTTAAAAAAGCTGGTCGGTATACTGGTTTTGTTGGACGTACCTCGAGTGCTGTCATACTAAAGGCGTAGACGTCAGACGCCATTGTACGTTTACCTCCACTCCTACACAGTTCAGCAGGACACCATCTCAGTGATTCCTGGTTTAGAGTGCTGCCATTGCTGACGTCGAAGTAACTCATAATTTCCTCCTCGAGCTATAATGGTTGGGAATAAGTCAGCGCACAGTGATCGACCATGAGTGGAGACATTACCCTTGTGAAACCAAAGTTAGACAGCAGTGGTCTGCCGTCCGGGCTGATGACGATGTTGATCTACAATGAGGTAAGGATTTAGCTATCGGTCACTACTAGTCACGGCTTACCCCTTTGATGTCACCGTGAACAACAGACATGCTGTGCAATAACTTCATGCCTTCAGCGACGCCTTTCAACTACGAAATCAAAAAGCTGCTTTCCTCAATGAAAGGTAAGGTATGTACCATATATCGGTGGTCAACTTCGGGGTGTTCGTTGACGTAGTCGTTCAAGGTCCCATTAGACATCCAGGGACTTACTGTGTAACTGCTACATTGTTAGGAATAGAAATACGGGTCTCTGAAGGGAGGAAAGACTCACGGATAGTCCCCGTCGCTTTGACAGAAACCGTATATCGTAAGGATGTGCGCTCCTTTGTCAGCTTCGAATATCCTTCTCCAAATTTCCGCTTCTGCCTTGAACCTCTGTAAATTAAGTCATTGAGCGCTCACAACAACACCAATACCAGGATACTGCACCTTGAGCGTTTTGGGCGTGGCATAGACCGCGCGCAGGACTCTGATGGCAACCTTCTCCTCGTTGAGGTAGCATCCTTCCCAAACATCGGTTCGGCTTGTTCCATTCACAGCATAGTTACTGGTACGCTTCACTTCCCCACGTTTCAGATCCATGTTCGGGAGTAAAGTTCTGGATTTTTGGAGAAGATTGTACAAGTTACTTTGCAGACCGTGTTCAGCTGTTGTAGAGACATGTCCAAGATTCTGTCAATGAGAGTGAGATGAAGAGTTCACGAGACCAAGGAATATAGTATCAACCTCTTGCATCACCGTCAATATCTGGTGCACGACTGCAGTTTGTTGCATTTGTGCGTCCACGAGAAGCTCTTGTGTGTTTCTGAGGTCTCCGAGATATTGGACGATATATTCATTGTCAATCCTTTGGTTCTCTTCGAAGGCAGACTGCCATCTGTGAATCTCCAGATGTGAGGTTATCTAGTTGAATTAGCGAATGTAATCATAGCTGAGGAACAGACTCCTTGTGCTTACCTGTAACTTGTTTAAGCAATCAGATATTTCAAGATGACATTGTTGTATGACTCCGGCGAGTTCATCTTGTTTGGCGAACAGTCTGACTCTAGACATCAAGCACCATGGAGTCATTCTTTCGAGGATGCCCTGAATGGTGCTGACTAGGTCATCAGTTGCTTTCCAGACGACCATATCTGCAGCGCTACCAACCTTTGTGCGCTTAAGCAAATCCTTGTTTTCTCATCCGGTGCCATGGCTTCGCCTTCGCTCTTAATAATGGCCAAGAAACTGAGGCAGCGTTCTTCGAGTAGTCGCATGCCATTCCTGTCATAATAGACCTCGTAGTCAGTCTGCTGGGAAGAACGGTGCGGCGAAATGTTGGCTACTTGTTGGACTCTGCTCTAGCCAGAATGTTGATGAGGGTACTCAGAGCATTAAATGCTGGAGCCAACCATGGCAATGGGGTAGACTGCAATGCCTGAGACAGCCCCGAAGCGGGATTGAGGTGAAAAGAGGACGTGTAAGTGGCCATGATGGCTTGAAAGTTGTCAGAGGCTCTTGGTCGATATAAAGCCCGGATTATAGATCGTTCGTGTATGAGAGTGGGTGTCGGAAGCTGGGGGTTGCATCTTGCTCAAGCACCTCTAAATTTATATCATTTGCTGTGGAGCGGCAAGCGAAATATTACAGGACTTGTTGACGCACCAGTGAACACAGCTTGTATTCTACGGGCACTGCCAATCAGTTGTTCCGGGGGAACTTGTCTATAGAAGGTACGACTGTCAGAATCGGCCCCTTCTACCTAGGGAATACCAGGAACTTGTCGACCCCACTTATCGTTGAAGCTGAAGGACAACGTCACTAAATGCAACTCGCCAAGACTAGCCCTCATTGATTACGAAAAATAACAGGAAAGCAAGATGAAAGCGGAGAAACTACCCGAGCAAGTACAACGAACAGTAAGCGTAAACATGTGGAATTACTACGTCGTGATATATTTATATCTATAAAGCATCGTCACGATCTGCATGTAAGGAACGATTGCATTCCTTTTGATCAGTCTAGGGAGCTGCTATGTTTCCCCGTCCGCATGAAGTCTATCCCTGATGCGCATTAAGGCCCTTCCAAGTTCGTTGGAACCTTCGCCTGAAGGACCTTGCCCCCAGTACAAATTAGGATCGGCATACACAATATCAGCAAGATGTGTGCGCAACAGCAAACTTCGAAGATGCGGATGTTGCTTGAATTTGAGATATAGCACATCTTCCATCTGCAGACAAATAGTTAGAGGACGTTAATCCATCAGAACATCAATGAAACAGCCTCACAATCTTCAAGAATACCAGGCCCCAATCTGGTCGCACGCGATCCTGGAAACTGGCTGACAACGGGTACATGTCACCGACATCGGTGCACGTTCGTATACGCTCCTGGAGCTCGGGGTGTTCCGTAAACTTCATCGCCTCAAGGAGGTGCATCGCAGTCGGATACATCTTATTTCTATATAACACTCGGTGTGGCGAGTGATTCACAAACCCGCTCAGCTCACCAATATGGTCGAACTTGACGGGTGGTCCGCGATCGGGAACCGGCATATCTCGTAGTGGGGCGTTTCCAGTGTGTGTGTTTGCCCCATGGGGTATGGCTGCAGATGCAGGTATAACGAAGGATGTCACGGTGTTGGAACGATGAAGACGACTGCCAGATTCGCTCTCGCTGCCTGATGTACTGAAAGCGCGAAAAAGTCCCTTGCGCGATTTACCCTTGCGTTTACTAGAACCAAATAGGTTTGCTAGACGGGATGTCGGACCTGCTGGCTGAGCCAGCATGTTTTCCATTTCCTCCATGTTTTCGACATTCAAGGAGAGGGTGATATCCTTCGGGAGTTCCTGTAGAACTTGGCGATATGGGGTAGTGTCCCATATATCTCTAGGTGGAGAGGGAAGGGGATTTCTCCTTCGGATGGGAGGGACGGTTGGTGGTCTAAATGGTACATCATTCACATAGGGCTCAGGCATGGAAACGGGGTGATCTGCTGGGCGGTAGAAGTCGGTGAATCTTGGACGAGATGATGAATTAGCCGCACGCTGTGCGTCGGTTAAGACAGGGGGAGGAGGAACAACGGGTTCTCCTTGTCGAGCAGTCATATCGGGGATCACGGGGCCTGGAGTCGCCCGACTGTTTACATGTGGCTCGGGCATGCGTGTCGTTGGTTGTGAGTAAGCTCGTTGCGTGTCACTTAGGATGGGAGGAGGAGGGAAAACGGTGTCTCGTGGGGGTTGCGCATTAATTATGACAGGGGGAGGAGGAACAACGGGATCCCGCCGAGCAGTCACATCGGGTATCACGGGGCTACCAGCCACCTGGTTGTTTGTATATGGCTCTGGCATGCGTACTTGCGCCCCTGCAGTGGGTGCAGATGGGATGACTGGTGCATTTTGAACGGCAGCAACCGGAACATATGCTTGTGGCATAGCCAGAGGTTGCTGCATAGGAATCATCGCCACTGGGTAATACGCGCTCATTTGTGGGTACGCGGGTTGTACCTGTGGGTCTTTTCATCCGCCACCATTAGGGAACGGCTACTCTCCCGAGACTATCACGCACAATACTGATATCCATAGGCTGCAGGCGGAAAGCCATTGGGGAACTGCTGATACATGGGATGTGCTTTCTCTTTTCCTTTCTTCGTCTTGACTGAGGTCCAGGTTGAAGACATTCCGTTTGAGCTGACGCTTGGAACTGGAAAAGGATACGGTGTGTGCTTTGAGGAGCCAGCGCCCATGGTGGCGATGTCTGTCACGGATATGCGTAAGTGATTATCGATTATCTATAAAACACGAGTATCGAGGTTGGTGCGATTGTTATAGTTTAGGATACGAGGACCACTGATGCAAGGTAAATGCCAGGATTGAACCGTGGGCATGAGTAAGTTTGTCGTTCTATTACAAGAGTAAAAGTTCAGAAACTCAAGCAATCCGGAGTTGTTTAGAGAGTATCAGTGGCTAGGTCAAGGGTATCCAAGTCATGTACAACATTAATGAACATTCCCTCGATATGAAATGTGAGAATGTGGGCAACGTATCATTTCTGCACTACTAGCCGAGCCGGCATCCAACATGAACTTGGCGCGCACAAAAAAGGGTTTGCAATCGGTAGCTAGTGAACAGTAGATAGAGCAATCAATCGTAGCGAGAGCCTCTGCGTCGAGGTGGGCTCCTTGATCGCGAACCCGACGGTGACCGTTTCCCACCTCTGCCTCCCCGGCCACCTCGGTGAGGTGGTGAATCACGCCTCGGAGGCGGACGTCTGTCTGATTCTCTGTTGCGGTCAAAGTCGCGATCTCTTCCAGCAAAGTCTCCGCCTCGTCCACCACCACCTCCCCCTCTTCCTCGTGGGCCACTGGGGGGAGGAGGATTGGAGTCCCCTCGCCAATGACCCCCGCCTCGGCCGACGGGGGCTGCTGCTCCCCATCCTCCATCGCCCTGTCGTGGAGCTGGTGCGGATCTCCACCCATTTGGAACTGGGGCCTTGGCAGTAGTGTCTGCCTGGGTAGCTGCGGCCACTGCAGCCGCAGCGGCTTTTGGAAGGATGATAGAGACGCAAAGATAGTCTCCTGGCACGAATCGAAGTTCATCAAGCGTTCTCTCCTCTTTCTCCCGCTCTGTCTGTTCTCTGGATTCGCCATCCGTGTCGTTGAGCAGGCGTGCCGCGGGGCTGTCAACGGTACCTGGCTCGCCTAAAATGTCGCGAGAATAGACCATACCGAGTTCTTTCTGTGCAAAGCGCCCTCTGTTTGCCGCATCTGCATATATAGCGCGGAAGGAATAACGAGCAAGAGGGTGGCGAAGCTCTGCTATCTGGGGTGCAGCATTTCGGAGCGTTGTCAGTACTTCGCGCAAAGTCGCGTCTTTCCTGGTGGCGGCGTCAAAGTAAAGTCAAAATCAGCACACCTGCATGCATACCAGGTGTAAATCTGTTGTTCATCCGTGGTTGGTAGAGTATTTTCCTCAAACAAGGACAGTCTGTGGAAGGATCCAACTTTTACGAAAGTTCGGATGAGGAATGGGGCCGTCTATTAGAAGAGAAAACTGAGATCAACTGCAAAGGGTAGGAAATCTTGAAATCACCTTCTCTCTCTCGACAATAGGCTGTCCCGCTGGGGTCGTTGTCTCTATGTCGGCCATTTTATTGAGACGTTGCAGATGCGCTTGAGACGTGGTTAGTAGACCTCAGATGCTTGCTTACATAACATGTACCATTTGGGGCAAGGCTTGGCGTGCGCCGCCAGCTTTCTGTCCCGCACAGGCCTGCTAGTCAATTATCTCAATACTTTTCGGCTGGATGGAACCCAGGGCAATACGTCTCACATTCCTTATCCACCCCTGCAACACAACATGGGCCAGGGAAGATGTCGTTCCTGGACACTCTTATGACTGTAGGACTTCTGGTCGCTGTATACTCTCTTATTGGACTCAACATTACTGGAGCTTCAGCTGTGACGCCTCTTCATAACCTCTTCTTTGTACCCCTTACCCAGCCGCGAACCCGACGTTCTTTGGACTGGCGTGAATGTTTGGGCTCACATAATAGCCTTATCCCGAAAATTCACCACATCTTTTAAGTTTCAGGTCAGTAACGGTGATACAAACTTTGTCTATCCATCTTGTCCTATAATTTATCAGACACGTGTTTATGTCTAAGTTTACCGGCTGTGGGAGAGATACATAGTAGGGCGTAATCATCCTGACGAATTAAGTTATGCTATCGCCATCTCCGGACTCGTGGCATATGCATATACTCCAGACTGCTGACCAGCTGACGAAGACGCGCTCAGGAAGTCATCCTCCTGCATGTAATCCCACAAGACGGATATTTAAAGACGAGAGCAGTGGACTTCTGATACAGACACTTGTCTTACTCAGGCCTTCACACTACCACCATGGCTGGTGGTTATGAACTTCTGAAGAGTGGAGATGACGGTGAAGTCCAGTCACCCAAGTCTTATCGCACTACACGCCGTGTTGCAATCGGTCTCGTCGTGTGTCTGGCGTTGGTGACCCTTTCTTTTCTGCGTATTCAGCATCCCTTATCAGTAGATCTGGGAGCACAAGATACCTCTGTAACTCATGACGGAGACTCAGTGAAGATATGTGCTTCACCTACACCCCCTGCTGCCCGTCCCCCAGCCCCGATTAATCCTTGGGCTACTCTCACTATCGAACAGACCGTTCAGATCCAGAAGTGGTTGGAGCAGCCTGCCCAGGCCCTTAACCTGACGCGTGGGGTTATATCGAAGCCTTCCGACAACCATATCTTCATGATAGAAGCGTACTACCCACCTAAATCCAGCGTTCTCAGTTACTTTTCATCATTGTCCCCATCGGCCATTCCGGAAAAATACGCACGAGTCACAATCCACCACGGTTCCGCACCGGAACCTGTCGTAAAGGATTATCTTGTTGGACCACTTCCAATTGGATCGTCTACTCGCATGCAGCATTTGACGGAGATATACCATCTCGACGCCATTCCGCACAATGCACGTGCCTTTGATACCCGTGACTGGACTACTCCGGAAATCTTCGAAAAGATGGCCGCTCCGTTAATGGAAGCATACGAGGTCACTCATGCCATCTCGTTTATTATTGCTAGCTTACAAGGGCTTGGTCTTAGGAACTCTTGGGTGGTACACCCCAGGATACTCTTACCACGGCCGGCAGCGGGCCTTTCAGCTTTGACGGTTCATTCAGACGTCTGTGGCTTGGGTGGCGGCGTAACACTCCCGGCTTCTTCTTACACCCGCTCAATCTTTATCAGTACATCGACCTCAGCGGTACCGATCCCTCGCAGTGGGAACAGTTAAAGGTGTGTTCTTACACCTCATCTCGACCTCACGCTAAATCGGTCTTAGATCGTGTACAATCACCAAGTCTTTGACTCCGCCGAATCATTCATGGAAGCATTCCACAATGGCAGCCTCAAGCGTGTCCCTGTTGTTGACCCTGACACCGATCTGTCGTACAGTACTCGTAAGCGTATCGGAGCCCAACGCGATCTCGACCATCTTCCTGGACCTCGTTCAGTGTCATTTGCTGGTCTGAGATTCAGAGTAGATCGTGATCTTCAGTATGTTAGCTGGATGGGTTGGGGCATGTATCTCGGTTTCGATAGAGACATGGGCTTGAGCTTGTGGGATATCAGGTTCCGCGATGAACGCATTGTTTATGAGGTAAGGTGTACTCGACGTAACCATTCATTTCTGCAATAATCTGATCTTCGCACAGCTCAGGCCCCAGGAAGCTCTTGCACAAGTATGGTGGGCGATCTAACGCTGGTTTCCACATTCCATTTCGTCTGATAGTTGTTCCCCAGCCGGTAATGACCCATTCCAGTCAACGACTGCTTGGCTCTGACCGCTACTTCGGGATGGGTCAATCCGTCCGTGACATGTTACCGGGCTATGACTGTCCACATGAAGCTGTGTATTTGCCAGCGACCACGTACTCAGGTGGCGGGAATAACCACGCGAGAGCGTGCAATCTGTGTCTTCGAGCACGATAGCGGTCGCCCTCTTACGAGACATCTTGGTTATGAAGAAAATGAGTTTGGCGCAGTGAAAGGCTACGAGCTCGTGATCAGAAGTATTGCTACAGTTGGAAAGTGCGCGAATTTGTCTCTTGTCTGCACGATGACGCTGAAACTCTCACCTTAGTTATGACTATCGTAAGTGCAGTGCTTTGTGATTTTTGCCATGTTGACTAAATTCCGCGTTGCTTGCTGTAGTGGTGAGTGATGATAACGAAATGCTATTTTTATCACTGACCTGATCATTTGCAAAGTTTGACTATATTTTCCATCTTGACGGAACTATCGAGGTCCGTGTCTCCGCCTCCGGCTATCTGCAGGCTGGTTTCTACGACGAAACACAAGGAAATTATGGGAACCGGATCTGGGAAACCAGCAGTTTGTATTCTTCATTCATCCCCTATACTGATCTGATGCATTGTTACCAGTGGGCAGCCTGCACGACCATGTTATCAACTATAAGGTCAGGAGCTTTCCCGCGGTATATTCATGACGATGACGATTCATGACAGGTCGACCTCGATGTGGCGGGAACAGCAAACTCGCTGTTAAAGACCACTTTGAGCCAAGAGGTCATTACCCAGCCTTGGTACCAGGATGACTGGGGAGATCAAGTTATCCAACAAGTAGTCACGCGAGAGTACATCGACGACGAGAACGACGCCTTGTTGAAATTCCCAACTAACTTCCAGGGAGGCTATTCAATCGTCAATCAAGAGGAGACCAACAAGTGGGGAACCCCGAGGGGATACGCGATCCATCCAGGATACTCTCCAATTCACAATGTGCGTGTGTTATTGAAGATGCTATGATCAAGTCTGAGTTTTGGATGGCAGACGGTCGTTGGTTCTAAGCGGCTCCTGAAGAATGCGAACTGGGCGCGCTACAATCTGGCTGTCTCCCGTCGCAAGGAGACAGAACCGTCCTCGAGCAGCTTGTGGAACTTCAACTTGCCAGGAAACCCTCCTGTCGACTTCCATAACTTCTTCGACGGAGAGAATATCACACAAGAAGATCTGGTTGCCTGGGTGAACCTTGGCATGCATCATCTCGTTAGTGCCATGCTGCACGAAGTATGCCATGAAGCCTCATTATTTTCATTTTTCCAGCCCCAATCGGAAGACGCACCTAACACACGAACGAACACAGCGGCATCGAGGTTGGCATTGCGAACCTCTATTATATGGGGATAAGAGCTAATCAACAGTCGAACAGCTTCTTCTTGACGCCCCTCAACTACTTCGATCACGATGTGTCCATCGAGTCGACCAACGCTGTCCTCCTGAAGAATCCAGAAAAGCCTGGCGATCCATTTACATATAATGACTACGGTGTTCAGCCCGCTCACTGCCTGCCGGAACATCCGTCACCCTTCGTGTACCATCCGGCGAAGATGTTTGACCTAGAAGGGAAGCCTGCACCTGCTTCGTCGATTGAAGAGATGCGTAAGGCCTCGGAATTGTATCATCGCATCAAGCTTGAGTTGTAAAGCGATAAAACCTTATCGTAGATGGGGGAGTGGGGTGGTGTAGTGATCAGGTAGCTAACTAACTATGTAACTCATTTGCAACATACCTAGGCGTATCATTCTATCCATGAATCTATTAACGGAAGGAAGTTCAATTCCTGGTTCATCTATCATCTTGAGCTGATTCCGCGTTTAGCTAGACAGCAGTCAGGTGCGTGATGGTGCACATGGGACTGAGGTATTTATGGTTTAGCGTCGTTTCCAGTCATTTCAGTCGCACGTGTACTTATCTCTTCATCTTGTCCACCACCATGGTCAAGAGATACGAGCAGCTCAAGGCTGTCTCCTTGGATGAAACCAAGCATGAGCCAAGGCGAGCGCCGAACAGGATCACTTCTCATCGTCTTGGCGTCGCATTCATTGTTATTCTTGTACTGGCTTCGCTGACCGCTATCCAGGTCAGACCCCCTACTTCACGCTCCGAATTAGTTTTCGGGGAGTCCGAGGCACATGTGGATAGCCCCAGCTACGATGAGGACATTAAGATTTGTGCATCCAATATTCCACTTCCTGCTCGCCCGCCGGCTCCGATTAATCCATGGGCTTCTCTAACCATTGATGAGACGGTGGAAATCCAAAATTGGCTCCTAAGTCCCGAGATCAACCTAAACCTCACGCGAGGAGATGCGGCTCGGCCGTCTGATAACTCAATCTACATGATACAGACATACTATCCTCCCAAGACTGACGTTCTCAAGTACTTTTCAACTTTGGATCCTCATGATGCACCTTCAAGGTTCGCTCGGGTCACGATTCACCATGGTGCGGCCATGGAACCTGTGATTAGAGATTACCTCGTCGGGCCACTCCCTGTCACGCCGACTACAGAGATGACGCATTTGACGGAAATTTATCATACCGAAACTCTTCCCTATAACGCACGAGGATATGATGCCCTTGACTGGAATCTGCCAGAAATTCATACCAAGATAGCAGCTCCGTTGATGGATGCGTACAAGGCCAGTTTTTTTTATCGTCTGCCTTACTTGGTCTTCCTTATACGCTCTCAGGAACTTCTGGGGGGTTTACCAAACGATACTATTGTTGCTGGAGGCAGTGGGCCATTCGGTTTCGACGGTTCGTTTAGGCGCTTCTGGTTAAACTGGCAAAGAGACACGCCTGGATTTTGGCTGCACCCACTGAATCTTTGGCAATATATCGACGTCAGCGGTACCGATCCTTCAAAATGGGACCAGCTGAAGGTAAACCTTGTTTCGGTTTTTTTTGAACGTTCTCGGTTTGAACCAGTGTCCGTAGATCGTTTACAATCACCAAGTATTCGATACAGCAGAATCATTCATGGATGCGTTCCATAATGGTACACTCAAACGCGTGCCTCCAGTGACGGAGCAAGAAGAGGACCTCTCTTGGAGTACACGAGAACGTATCGGTCCCTTACGTGACCTCGATAATCTTCCCGGACCTCGTTCCGTATCTTTTGCTGGGTTGCGGTTTAGGATTGATTATGATCTGCAATACGTCAGTTGGATGGGCTGGGGACTCTATCTAGGTTTTGATCGCGACATGGGATTAAACTTGTGGGATATTCGCTTCCGAGATGAGCGAATTATATACGAGGTAATCATCTATTATCCGCTGCGCTACTTTGTCTGTTAGACTAACATCCAAATTAGCTCAAGCCTCAAGAGGCATTGGCACAATACAGTGAATTTTCGCTGATTCTGGACCGAAATGCATATATCTGACTTGTGTAACACAGCCGGAAATGATCCTTACAAGTCGAGCACCGCCCTACTGGACTCGTACTTTGGCATGGGGCAATCGGTCCGCGACCTTCTTCCAGGTTACGATTGTCCAGATGAGGCGATTTATCTTCCAGCTACAACTTTTTCCGCGACAGAGATGATGACCAGGAAGCGGGCTATATGTATCTTTGAGCAGGACAGCGGACGTCCTATATCAAGACATCTTGGTTTTGAGCGCAGTGAATTTGGTGCGGTGAAGGGATATCAACTGGTCATTAGGAGCATCGCCACCGTTGGAAAGTAAGTGGCATAATATGAAGGTTCTCTGGAACGTGTGCGCTCAACATATTGCATTTAGCTACGATTACTGTGAGTAGCATGATATGCTTCCGACTTCGAAGTTTTGACGTCTATTAACCTTGCTTTACTAAGTGGTAGGTGTTCCACGCTTGGTATAGTGATCCTATATATGATCGAGCTTTTCCCAAGTTTGAATATATTTTCCATATCGACGGAACTATCGAGGTTCGCGTATCGGCATCTGGATACCTGTTATCAGGTTTCTGGGATGACGAGCAAGGAGCCTACGGGAGTAAAATCTGGAACACCACTTGTACGCTGTGTCCCGATACTTTCAATATGTGATACTCATATACATGACCAGTGGGAAGCCTCCACGACCATGTCATCAACTTCAAGGTTAGAACTTTTCAGCATCATGACGTACTTCATGGAATAAGCTCTTTTACAGGTCGACCTTGACGTAGGAGGAACACAAAATTCGCTGTTAAAAACAACTCTCAGCCAGGAAGTCACCAACCAACCATGGTTCGATGATGACTGGGGTGAGGAGGTGATCCAACAAAGGATCACCCGTGAATACATCGATAACGAGGACGAAGCCCTGCTGAAATTTCCCACCAACTTCCAAGGAGGCTATACTATTGTGAATACTAACGAAACCAACAAATGGGGAATTCCTAGAGGATACGCAATCCATCCTGGTTACTCGCCGGTTTATAATGTACGCAACACAGATTAAATATGCCTTTATTGTCTTGACAGGCGATCTTCCAAGACCGTCGTAGGATCAAAACGCCTGCTCAAGAATGCCAACTGGGCGCGTTATAACTTGGCGGTGTCCCGTCGCAAGGACAACGAGCCGTCTTCCAGCAGCATGTGGAATTTCAACCTTCCAGGCGCTCCCCCTATCGACTTCCACAAATTCTTTGACGGTGAAAACATCACTCAAGAGGATTTGGTGAGCTGGATCAACGTCGGGATGCACCACCTCGTGAGTTCACCTCCGTCGAACATTTTGATGTGGGGCTAAACTGTTCGGTAATAGCCTGCATCAGAGGATGTCCCGAATACCAGGACTAATACAGCCGCTTCGAGGTTATATTCTAGCTATGCATTAATATGACGTGCTGACTCGTTGTGGTATTCAGTTTCTTCCTGACACCATTTAACTTATTTCGACTACGACGTTTCCGATCGAGTCTGCCAATGCCATACTGCTTCAGCCTCCCAAGAAGCCAGGAGACCCATTTTCATATAACGATTACAATGTTCGTCCAGCACACTGCGTCCCACAACCCCCTGCAGCGTTCGAGTACTATCCGGAGCAGGTGTATGACTTGGACGGGAAACCCGCGCCTCCCTCGACAGTTGAAGAGATGAGGAAGGCTTCGGAGCTCTACCTGCGTATCAAATTTGAGCTTTAACCAAGGGTGCTTTATAAGGGATGGGTAGCTTTCGTGCTGTAGTACTGGATTTTACTCTGCTGCAGATTTCGCCGTCGGTGCGGTAATACAATCGAGAAAAACATTCTCGCAGTGATTTTGCCACCTCCCAGTCGATGTGATGTTTCCACTCTTCATTGGTTCGTGCTGTATTGTTATCATCCATCGCATACATTATACTATCGATAAGAGGCTGTCATATCCCTGGAATTACATGTTGTCTGGATATCCACTACATGTAGGCTAACTACAAAACTTATGTCTTCCGTTGGATGCAATGTCACTGGCAGCCCTCGATCACAAAGTGTCTGTGTCTCCCGGACGGATGAGAGACTGCGAAACTGCAGTCGCGTTGCATAACTGAAGCCTCGATGAGTACGAGCAAGTGACTTGTCTCAAGTGGAAGAGAAGATAGCGCCATCTGAACTGACGCTTGTTGATAGCTGAGTTGGGGCGCTCCTACACAGGAATGACGTGACTAATAAGCTGGGAATGTGGAGGCAGGGTGGGGAATAAAAAGGACTTGCTGTGCAATGCAATCCAGCGATCGCTCTACTTTCTTGCTGGCTTCCTGGTAAGTTGAAACCCCATCTGAGCATCGTGTGCGGATTTAAACTGACAATCTGCTTCAGCAGACAACGTGCAGAATCTCTGGAACGAGTCAAGCTTGAAAATCACTCAACGTCAAGCATACAGCATACGAGGGGAGCGCACACCGACCCTTCGAACACATCCAAATAACTGGGAAACCTTCCATCATCGCTGGTGGGCCATGGCTTCCGGCTCGATGCAGCCCGTTGTGGCAGCAAATAAATCGATTCTGACACCGGTCATGACTTTGGAGGGTCATGAACGATTCACTTACGACTGGAATGGCGAGCGAGGCCTATGCCGCGAAATTGGAACCATCTCCTACTTTCCGGATGGCAAACAAATGATCAGCGGAGCTCTGGACAAGACCATTCGGCAATGGGATTTGCAGGAGGGAAAGGAGATTGAGGAGGTGCGGGATGTTTGTGAGCAGAGTGTAGATATAGTGGAGGTATCTAGGGATGGTCGATGGGTTGTCACTGTTGATGGAGGTAACTATACCGAGGGAGGGAAGCTCAAAGTCTGTGAGGTTGAGACAGGCATCGTGAGAATATTTCAAGCTCACTCAAAGTCATGGTGGATCCATTTCATTGATATCTCCCCGGACAGCACGCTGGTCGCGGACGGGTCGGATCACTACACATTGGATGATATTAGAAGCAGTGCAACGCGGATATGGAGTTTGGACACGGGCAAACTCGTGGCTGGTCCATTCAAGAATGATTATGGCCTGGGCTCAGTTCGATTCTCGCGAGACTCGAAGAAGCTCGCGGTCATGTCAAATGCAGCGACGCGCCTTGATGTGTGGGACGTCCAAACACAGAAACTAGTTGTCTCGGTTGGGAATTCCGGCGTCCTTGGGACATGTCCGCCAGTGTTCTGGACAACGCAAGACAAAACCATCGTAGCTGCGTTTAGCTTCAACGCGGACATCTTGCATGAGCCCAATACGATCAATGAGTTTGATGCGTCGACACTGGAGATTGTCGGAGCTCCCTTCAAAGGGCACACCTATCCCGTCAGTGGTCTAGCACTTTCATTTGATTGTGCTCTCCTCGCTAGCACTGCCCAGGACAACACCATCAAGCTCTGGGCCTTCCAGTCTCGCCAGCTACTCGCCTCCTTTGTCATCCAGTGTCCCGAACGTTTTATTTACTCACCCAATTCACACCAACTGGCTTACACCTCCTGGGGTGATACCAAGATCTACATATATGACATTCCACTCGACATCCTTGCTAGAATTCGGCCCACAGCACAAGAAAAGCCTAGTGTATGCATTGCCTCCCATATATCTGTCCGGCTGTGTGCTTACAACATTCTCTTGCAGACAAGTGCATCCAAAATTCCCGATCTACTCGACGTGCGTGTCCTTATTCTTTTACTACACCACTCCATCAATGCCATTATCGCAGTTCGACGCAACACGTCGTGCCGTGCGCCGTAACCCAGCGATACCGCGTGTCATATCTCGCCCTCCCAGACCTCCTCCTGCAAGGGACCTACAACAACATGGATTCTTTCGCTACTTCCGCAACCTCCTTCCTTCTCGCACGAATGTTGATCAGCCCCGTGATTTTCTAGATGTATATCTTTTGTACCTGTTTCCTTTGCAGCTGATTTAATCATCCTCTTCCAGTTTCCTGCAACATTTCCCCTACCTCGCAATCTCTCTCCCTCGGCGCAGGTCATGGCTCAGGGGCCTTCACAGACAAATCCCTGCCAGAACGTGAGTATCGACTGCTGTAATGGCTTTTTGACTTACCTTTGTTCAGTCTCGATCTATGCCACCGCTGTCCACCGCCCAACCGGGCCAATCCTTGACTACCGCTCTTGTCACCTTCACAGCACGCTTAAACCACCTATCAACCTGGTGGCCCGTTCGTGCAGGTCATACATCGCCGCCTAATGTCGATGTTCCTTTCGCGTGGGGTGACTTGGTACGCTCAATTGATTGTCTAGCCGCATTCGAAGTCTCATCCACTCATTTTCAGCGCCATGCTGCAGCAGGTGCTCCCAGCCATATTGACGATGACTTGATACGTGATGAAGACTATGTTCCTCCTTCACCGACCCAAAATTCACAACCACTGCATACAGGGGGGAATAACACTGGAGAGCATGGAAGTGGTCGGTTGTGTGGCTGCTTCTGAACTGGTGTCGTAAATTTTTGTCTTTGCCTTTTATCGCTCGTCGTATGTTGTTCTATTGAGATTGACATGTAGCAGATTCCATCGATACATCCCTCGCATCTTTGTATTAGTGACATGTAAACTAACTCGAAACCTTACCTCTTCTGTCAGACGAAAGCACTGCCCTTGATTTACCACCTGTGTGTCGACACAAGTTACTGCTACTGGATGCTCCGAGGACTGGTGGACAAGGTTCCCGCGGACGAAGCAGCTTGCCCTGATCTCGAGTAAACATTTAGCTGATATACATGACACTATAGGATTTTGACATTCATACTCGCTTGAAGTACATTGTCACCAGATAAAATTGACAAAAAACCTGTGACTTGGCCTTGTCCCCCAGATGAAGCCAGAAAGCGATAGTATTATCGACACCTCCCAAGTGGAAGGGAATGCTTCTTCGGCGGTAAAACATGCATTGCTCAGCTCTTTGCAATCGATGAAGACGAGCCACGTCTCGCGGCTGACTGGCAAGCCCTTCAGAGGTTTCGAAGCCGAGTTCACATCACGGCTGCAACTAACAGAGGTATCTGTATTGCCAAAGGCAGAGGAGCCCGAGAAACTCGAATGACGTGTCGTCTTCGAGGCGACTGTGGACGAAGATGCCTTTTATTTCTCATTCGCTGTGCTCATTGACACATGGGATGCTCTCAGACATGCTTAATTTTGCTGGAACCCTGCACGGTGGTTGTTTGGCGATGATGATTGACATGCATGTTTCTTCTACTCATTTTTGGCTGGGACTAATACGGATATGCAGCTGCTCGACATTGTCCATTTACGTCCTTGGAGCCTCGACAAGTGGCCGTGGTGTATTCGGCGTATCACAGTCTCTAAATATCGTCTATCATTCACCAGCATTGGCGTACGTTCAGATAGCACACTAATTGCTTTCTACTGAAAAGGGGCGACAAGTTGCACATTGTGAACATAACACTTACCTTTGGTAGCCGGGCACTCTCAACTCGTTGTGAAGTAAGATTCTGGCCCTTGAAGCTCTATATTTGCTTCGGCAGCTTATAATTATTATGTTTGACTTCAAAGGTATGGAATGTTACGCGACATCGACTAGTCGCATCAGCTGTACGTATCAACATGGTTCCATCTGAACTAAATGCATCTAAATCTGTTAAACTCTGACCTACATAGCCGCTATGCTGATTGACGACTTATACGTACCGCACTCCTCATCATACACTTGGAAAGTTGATTGGTCTGTATCATATAATGTAGTTGTTCGTGTAAATATGATATTCGAGGGGTATCAACCCAAACCCAAACGACGGTTATCATGATACATGTAGCGCAAATGAATGTTGAAGATCGAGTCCGCGATCTCGAATGATACACAGCCCAAATGAAATCACTTCTTCCAAGTGTTTATATCGGGGGCCATGAATGAACCAGCCTGGACTGTTCCCGCACCAATGGATCTCAATATTTCCATCCGCCTGTCCTCCCATGCCTTGAGTGCTTTGAAAAGCTGTAATATCTTATCGCGTTTCCCTTGTCGGACGTCGTTGATGCTCACGCTACCCATTTTTACGTCGTTGTTGAGGAGGAAGTCAAATAGGCGGAATAGTCCAACTTGTCGTCTTTGGGGCCAGACGGGAACGCTGAATCTGGCACGGGTGGTGACAGTGATTTCCCTACAACTGTTTCCGCGAGGCGAAGAAGCGCAAGACCGCTATAAAGACGTCCAGTGGGATCGAAATTTTGCAACGCCGCTGGTAAGTGTGAATTAGCCCATTCAATCAGACCCGCGTCAGATGGGTCCAGCTGCTGTATAGGATTGGTGAGACAGTATCACACGGTGACGAAAAGATAGTGATCATACCACGGTAGTTGCCGGAGACCCCTGTCGACGTGCCTCTCTGGTGGGGCGGGGAGGAGCTTCGTTCGTCATAGATGCTGCTTTGGACTCAGCGGCTCGTCGTCGGACTGGCCTGACACGGGTTGCTGAGTAAAAAACGAATCGAGACATGTCCGTTCGCTATCTCGTGCATCACTGGCATCTGGCGATAGTATACCCATCAGGAGCATCACGAGAAGACAATTGATTTGGATTCTCGCGGCGCTAAGCCTTTTGTATCGCATCACGAGTGGAAGGGGACGGCGGTCGAGGGGCAGGGTTCATCGCTTGGGTGACTGTTAGAGAGATGGTGGGAATACTCGAATAGTCTCTGCTAATGGTGACCTTCATGATGGCTTTCATCCACTCGTGTACCACAATTTGCTCGTCAGAGCTGAAAAAATGTGTCTTATCCGTATCGTGTACTAAGTATTCTGAAGCCATAACGTCACGGATCGACATTCTCATCCGCGATGACCTTGTATCCGACAATATTGATGTAGCCCCTTAATTTTCACCTCCTGAGCAACATGCATCAAAACGATACAAAAGCACAGCGCGTACGCGGTAATCCTCGGCGGAGGCTTCCTGGACTTCCCTAGGGAAGTAGTAAAGGTGCCTCCGAACAAACTATGCCGCTCCGTTCCTTTCGTTGCACTGAGTCTGTCTCGTTTGTTCCGATTATGCTTGCTCGTAATGCTGGAGTCGGCCAGCAGGTCCCGGTTCTGCGATCTGGGTGATGCCACCGCTAAGGACGAAGGAGTCGGTAGCGCAGTGGTAGAATTATTGTTGGAAGAAGTCTCGCCCTTCTCCTTCGCGGTAGATGATTACTCCATGGAGCGACCAAAGGGGCGCCGGCGTTGCTTAGCCACAGAGCTTCCATTTTCTCCCTGTAGACAAGGTTCAACTAATGCTACACACGAAAAGAAGATATGAAATCATTTCACTCAGTGCGCCGCGATCATCGTCTGGCGACTCTACGAGCTGGTGCACATCGTCTTGAGAACGTTTGTTTAGAGCACCATCACTAGGCGAAGGGAAAAGGTGACCTGACCCAGTACACTAAACAATGGGTAAGTGATAGAACCAACAGTAGAAGACGAAACACCAACTTTGTGTTCGTTACCATTTGCTGGAACCCCGAGGCCAAGTCCCACATTATTTTCCGTCGAGCCTGTGTTGATACTGAAACCAGCGCTCGACAGACTAGACACTCTTTCTATAAAGTACCTCATGTCTGCAGCTGAACTATCGGTGTTGAGTTCGGCGCAGTGACAGCTGAACTCATGGTGGTCGCGAACATGGGGCTGTTCAGCGACTGATGCGTCGAGCCAGAACGCGAATGTGAGTAGGAGTAAGAATGAGAGTGCTTTAAGGACTGGGCATATTGGGGCGACTGGGCGTCAGGGAAGATGATCGATGGAGAATGTCGTAGTTCGGCGATAGCGTTGGCAATCCGCATACGCTTTCCAAATGCGACGATCCCGATTTCGGCCTTCAGGAGGTTAAGGTCGAGTTCGAGCAGGACATTGCCAGTAATCTCTTGTTCTATGGGGGGTACAACGTTAGTTCTAGTTGCACAATGGGAAAGGAAGAAATGTACCTGTGAACTTATCGCAGACGTCCTGGCCAAAGCCCTTGAACTTCAGCCAGTCAATGACTTCTTCGACGCTCCACTCCGATGGCAGAACAGACTTTGTTGGACTACTATTGTCCCGAGTGGGTTCCGATAATGTCAGCGGCATGGAAGTAATTGAAGCTTGTCCGCTGGATGCAACAATGTTGTGCTTGGACATTAGTAGTGTGCTGACTACACGTGGGGTGGAGGAATGTGGGGTGGGGGCGGAAACAGTGTTAGGAACTTGGCGAATCTCGTGAATCGCAGGCGTGAGAGTAGCGTGGGCGATGGGTTCAGGAGAAGCAGATAATTGTATGAAGGAAAGTTCGACCGGAACAACAGGAGCAGGTGCGAATATGTTGAGCATAGGAGATACAGGAGCAGACCGAGATTGAGATGCATTGCGTTCATGACCAGTAGACGCAGGAGAAACAGCGGGAGAGAGTGAGGTAACAGAAAAGGTCATCTTATCAACTTTGGCTATTTGTTCCCCATCGCCGGGTACAAGGGATGGTAAATCTGCCGGGGGAAGTGTCAGAGATGAATGGATGCTCGAGTTCTTCCTCCTATGATTCTGGGTTCCAGTGGAAGAGAAGATAGCGCCGTTGGAACTGGCGCTTGTTAGTGGCTGAGTTGGGGCGCTCGTACACAGGAATGACGTGACTAATCAGCTTGGAATGGGGAGGCAGGGTGGGGAATAAAAGAGACTTGCTGTGCAATGTCATCCAGCGATCGCTCTACTTTCTTGCTGGTCTCCTGGTAAGTTGAAACTCCATCTGAGCATCGTGTACGGATTTGAACTGACAATCTGCTTCAGCAGGCAACGTGCAGAATCTCTTGAACGAGTTAAGCTTGACAATAACTCAAGGTCAGGCGTACAGCATACGAGGAGAGCGCACCACCGACCCTTAGAACACATCCAAATAACTGGGAGACCTTCCATCATCGCTGGTGGGCCATGGCTTCCGGCTCGATGCAGCCCGTTGTAGCAGCAAATAAATCGATTCTGACACCAGTCATGACTTTGGAGGGTCATGAACGATTCAATGGCAACGATGGCGAGCAACACCAATACCCCCAATTTGTATCCATCTCCTACTTTCCCGACGGCAAGCAAATGATCAGCGGAAGTCAGGACAAGACCATTCGGAGATGGGATTTGCAGGAGGGAAAGGAAATTGAGGAGGTGCGGGATGTTTGTGAGCAAAGAGTAGATATGTTGGAGGTATCAAGGGATGGTCGATGGGTTGTTACTGCCGGTAGAGGTAACGATACCGAGGGAGGGAAGGTCAAAGTCTGTGATGTTGAGACAGGCATCGTGAGAATATTTCAATCTCACTCAAAGTCACGGAGGATCGATATCTCCCCGGACAGCACGCTGCTCGCGGATTGGTCGAATGACTCGGATCCCTACACATTGGATGGCAGGATAGGCAGTACAACGCGGATATGGAGTTTGGATACGGGCAAACTCGTGGGTGGTCCATTCAAGATGGATTATTTCCTGGGCACAGTTCGATTCTCGCGAGACTCGAAGAAGCTCGCAGTCATGTCACATGGAGCGATGTGCCTTGACGTGTGGGACGTCCAAACACAGAAACTAGTTGTCTCGGTTGGGAATTCCTCTTACGTCGGCACTATGACACACCGGCCAGTGTTCTGGACAACACAAGACAAAACCATCGTAGCTGCGTTTAGCTTCAAGAATTTGGATGACAACCTTCCTCACTGGCATGAGCCCGATACGATCTATGAGTTCGATGCGTCGACACTGGAGATTGTCGGAGCTCCCTTCAAAGAGCACACCCATTGGATCACCGATCTAGCACTTTCATTTGATTGTGCTCTCCTCGCTAGCACTGCCGCCGACCACACCATCAAGCTCTGGGCCTTCCAGTCTCGCCAGCTACTCGCCTCATTTGACGTCCAGTATCCCGAAATGCTTATCTACTCACCCAATTCACATCAACTGGCTTACACCACCTGGGATGATACCAAGATCTACATATATGACATTCCACTCGACATCCTTGCTAGAATCCGGCCCACAGCACAAGAAAAGCCCAGTGTATGCATTGCCTCCCATATATCTGTTTGGGTGTGCGCTTAGAACATTCTCTTGCAGACAAGTGTATCCAAAATTCCCGATGGACTCAATGTGCGTGTCCCTATTCTTTTACTACACCACTCCATCAATGCCATTATCGCAGTTCGACGCAACTCGTCGTGCCGTGCGCCGTAACCCAGTGTTACCGCGTGTCATATCTCGCCCTCCTAGACCTCCTCCTACAAGAGACCTACAGCAACATGCATTCTTTCGCTACCTCCGCAACCTCCTTCCTTCTCGCACGAGCGTTGATCAGCCCCGTGATTTTCTAGATGTATGTCTTTTGTACCTGTTTCCTTCACAGCTGATTTGATCATCCCCTTCCAGTTTCCTGCGACATTGCCCCTACCTCGCAATCTCTTTCTCTCGGCGCAGGTCATGGCTCAGGGGCCTTCACACACAGATCCCCGCCAGAACGTGAGTATCGACTGCTGCAATGGCTTTTTGACTGACCTTTTTTCAGTCTCGACCTATGCCACCGCTGACCACCACCCAACCAGGCCAATCTTTGACTACCGCTCTTGTCACGTTTACAGCACGCCTAAACCGCCTCTCAACCTGGTGGCCTGTTCGGGCAGGTCATACATCGCCGCCTCGTGTTGATGTTCCTTTCGCGTGGGGTGACTTGGTACGCTCAATTGATTTTCTAGCCACATTTGAGGTCTCATGCACTCATTTTCAGCGTCATGCTGCAGCAGATGCTCCCAGCAATATCGACGATGACTTGATATGCGATGAAGACTATGTTCCTCCTCCTTCACCGACCCAAAATTCACAACCACCACATACGGGGGGGAATAGCGCCGGAGAGCATGGAAGTGGTCGGTTGTGTGGCTGCTTCTAAACTGATCTCACAAACATTTCGCTTTTGCCTTTTATCGCTCGTCGTATGTGTTGTTCTATTGACATTGGCCTGTAGCAGATTCCATCGATACATCCCTCGCATCTTGGTATTAGTGACATGTAAACCAACTCGAAACCTCACGTCTTCTGTCAGATGAAAGCACTGCCCTTGATTTACCACCTGTGTCGACACAAGCGCCTTGGTGCAAAGATGGTTGGTGGTGCGATATACACCGTGCACCTCTGAGGGCATTTTGCAGCATGTGCACCAAACTCCACAGGCCAGGCTCGGTCCCTAACAATACCAGCGCTGAGTACCATTGGCAATGGGCTGCTCGAGAGAATATTTCGCTCGAAGTGCCATTCACGGGGTAAGATCTTCACAGCACAGCATTCTCCTAATTTTAATGTAGCGTGTCAACTGCACGGTCAATTCAGTGTAGTACCTTTTTTGCATCGCACTTATGACACTATAGTCGAGGCAGTGTGTATGAGGCGCAACAGCTTTTCCTGGTACATTCCACGCATGGTGACACTGCTTGGAACGGCATGAGATGGTATGTAGGCCGTCTCCATCAATCTCCCAAAGTTTTCTTGAGATCGAAGGCATCTGGAGTATACTAGTAAGTTCCAATTTCAATTCCATACCGCAATACTTACTACTATATACCGTAGTTGATTGCCTGTGTTGGCGAACAAACATTCATCCGGTGGAGGTATATTAATCTAGCACGAAAACCATCGCAATACACCTGCCAACTGCCTGCCCCTCTGACTCCCTTGCATATGACGATCGTAGTCTCAGACGATCCTAAGTGGTGGCCGCTCATCAATGTTTATCGAATTTACACCTATTTTATAGATTCGTCGAGAAGAAGTCGGATGATGTCGGTGATGTCTCACTCCCTGTCATTTTGCAGTTGCATCCTCTACCAGCAGTGTTGTACGATTGGGGTGGGCAAGATACATGTGCTTTTCGAGTGACTTATTGATGTTCCTATGGTATTCTACAGCACTGACATTCGGACAAGAGGTATGTTGATATCATTAGCAGAACAGCTATCGCACTAAGAATGGTTTACAGTTTGAACTGGTTTTGGTGAGCAGAGTTCCGGGAATAATAGATAATACCGTTAATTTGCAGACAGAGGCAACTGCTGGTCCCTCATGAATGTTCTATATGTCAGTGTACGTATCTTATGTTGTTAGCGCAGTTGGAGAATAGTCTGACTTCAAAATATTCCAGGTGCGCTATATCGGAATACTTTCATTTGTGTATTTACCAGGCTCAGTTAACAAGTGCTATGCTAATAAGACATTATCTCTCGATTCAGCACTAACATTACTGTGTATGTCTCCTCATATTCATTGTGATCGTTGCTTCTGACTGGCGGCATGTAGTAGGTCTCCCATCAGTTTTGGTAACAGATGTAGTGAGGGTTCTGTAGTTATTCCTGCAATTCCCCCCACTCACTGTACTTCTACGTAGGGGTGAGTAAGATCTAAATCAGCTTCAAGTTGTTAGTTCGATATAACGACTGCGATAGCTGTGAGTCCATTTGAAGCATTCCTCTAATGCTCATCAGCGATTGTGCTTTCAGGCACTGTTATTGGCCTTGCACAACGGTGGACGATTTTCATTGTAAATATCATGCTGGATGGTGAGCTACTCGACTGCGGTACCTTGATCGTTGAGATTGACATGACTAGAATACCATGCAAGTCATCATAATTACTCGGTTATATGTCATGTGTCAGCGATCCAGAATGATGTCCATCTTTCTCGTTGTGATCTCCCTGGCTGTCATGATTGCCTGCGTAGTGATCGTCGCAGTAGCAAGCAGCCATGTTTCAGGGGGTGAGTTTCCACTATTTATGGAAGACTTTAGGGCCTCCGGCTCATGGGACGAATACCAGAGGAGCTTATCCTCTCCGGCACCTATTGGTGTGTTCTTGACGGAGACTACCCACTTCTGACATCTGAGACTTGGATACTCGGCGCGGTATGGGGGGTATTCGCACTATGTCTTGCAATCTGGATTGCTGTAAAACACTTCCATGTACAACGACCATCGACAGAAGGGGACTGTTTCACGGTGTTAATAAAAAATCATGTGCTCTACTTCGCTGCGCGAGTTTGCAACTTGGATATGATGTGCGTCTTTCTTCCGCTAAAGTTTCACACCAGACATGCTATTGTTTTTTCCTTGATTCTCGGCCTCCTCTCTCCACAGATATCGGTACGCCAACCTGTGATTGACACATGCATCTGACAACCCTCACTATTTCTATAGAATTCTTTCTTCATGGGAGCTGAGATTTATTTTGGCGTTCTTGAAATTGCCCTGCTCGTGTAGATGTTTGTGTTGGGACCACAGCTCCTCCTTAGCGTTCGAGAATATCCCACTCAGCTCGTTTCCAACTCCAAGATGGGAGCTAGCATGACTACAATTGCATTCCAGGAACGTATACACTTATCAACTGTTGATGATGTGTAGCACAGGAAACGATCAAGCGATGGCCACTTGGAGTTGTAGGGCACACTATGGTACTAGTGAAGCAAGCCTGGGCTGTATGGCCTGTACAAATACTCATAGGGAGGTTCGAGTATACTAAGGGAGATCGCGGCTGAAAGTACGCACCCTCTCTGAACAGAGACCGTTACAGAGAGAATCACTGGCCCATTACTTGCACAATATACTTGGAGGCTGCATTAGATCACATTCACAATAATACTTAGTAGACTTCCCAACAAAGCACCCATAGTACCATCAACTGCGCCGAGAGCTTCGCATATATTAGACTATCTGTCATATCTCAGCTATAATTCCATTGAAAGGTGCATTTCTTGAAGCTTTACTTAGTAGGATCCTTCGGGTTGACAATACGACGATACAAGTCGAAATTCGATTGTGTACCGTGGAAATGTGTCACACTGAGAGCACGTGACTGTACTAGCGTGGGGGTCCCGCTTGAGGACTTTCGGTGCTGAAAGGGGGGGGGTTGTTACCTTTAGATCATTAACCATGCTCATCAAAGTAAAGGTAAGGATGCAGACGTGCTGCCAGCGAACGTTCGACTAACCTGATGACCGCCGCTAGACACTCACTGGCAAGGAGGTGCCTGATTCTAATCCTCACAATCTGATAATGACTAATGAAGTTTCATACACAGATCGAATTGGACATAGATCTCGAAGACAAGGTATCTGAGACTGAGAGTAGTGCCTGTTGAACCCCTTACGAACTCTGGCGGAACAGATCACTCGCATCAAGGAGAAAGTCGAGGAGCAGTCCGGAGTGCCACCACAGCAACAGAGACTGATCTTCGGAGGAAGACAAATGTGCGTCTTGCTATTAGCTTCCATTGGATCGCGCAGACTCACCTTATTGTACTTTATCAAGGCCGGATGATAAGACCGCTAAGGAGTTCAATATCACCGCTGGATCAGTTCTCCATCTTGTTCTTGCTCTACGTGGCGGCTTTTGAGATCAGACCTCTGGAGAGGTATATCAGAGATGTGCTCTAGAGGAGTTTAATTATGAGGTGTATGATTGCGTGCGTTGCTAGATATCGTTTGATTCTCACTTGCTGTCGCATCACTTTTATCTTTTATCGCCCGTTCTCTAACATGGTTCGTGACAATGACATGGTACATATTTACTTTCTACGCACGCAGCTGATTATTTCAGGTAGTGCCCCGCACTTATGGATCGGGTCCTCCGACGATGTCTGCACCTGGTAACAACCACCTGAATGTGATGCTCAATCTCGTCCCCCTCTCAATCCATTCAGGTTCTCCTTGCCCGTCTACTCCTTCACCGACAAAGTCTTTCAGTCTTCCATCGATCCCGTGAGTCCAATTGTAGCGCGCATCCTCCGATAGGACTAAGATACTTCGTTCTTCTAGATAGAGGTCCCATTGATTCCTGCCTAGCGGCATATCCTCTCCGTCCTCTCCGATCGGCTCCTCCTCTCGATTCTTTACCCGCTCAAAGCTCATCACGCATCCGCTTCCAAAGCTCACTCCTATGATTCCATCATCGAATCGTTTCAGTAGATCGACATGAGGCGAGATGCCCTCTCCGGGATGATACAGGTTCAGAATTGCCTGCCGTGCGCGCGGGGGTGCATCCTTGGGAGGGAATAGCATTTCGTGAACTTGCTCAGGTAGATGATCACGCAGCAATTCGGCCAGTCGGTGCAGGAGTGTGATTAAGAACGGTGGTAAGCCACTTCCCATATTCCCGTCGTGCTCGGAGGTTGTGCGTCCAAAGAGCATGATCTGATTTATGCCTCGCCCGTCGAAGTAAAGGCGCATGCACTGCTGAACGATATCGTTTGCTAACTCGAGAGGCAATCTGATGGGTGGAGCGAAAAGCCCAGGGATGGGTGGCGCGGTGCGCATGGCAATGTGAGGCTCGTCAAAGAGCGAATCGACTTCAGAGTCACTGCTTTCTGAGAAAGGACTAGTGGCACGAGTGCCATGCTCTGCTCTGCTGCATGCGTTATGCTCTACTTTAGTGAAAGTTGGAAGGCGCACCTGCGTCGTTTACCGCGTGCATTGGTACTAGACGCGTCAGTGCTGGCAGGTGGTGAGATGGTATCACACGTGGAAGCCCGCACCCCATTTAAGTATACACGTAATGCTGTGAGCAGTGCGAACTTTCTATTGTATTTCAGATCAAGCAGGACAATGTGATGCCAGGGCCCAGAATACGAGCTGCCTTCTCCTTCAACCATATTTGACATCATCCTCGAGTTATCGAGTCAAGCCGTTCTAAGAGATGGTCGACTTAACAACCACTGGTAAAACCCCTAGCTTGGAATAAGCATGAGTCCTCGAATCGAGTTTGAACACGAACCTCCAGTGGGTAAAATGTATTGTTTGTGTTTCGTGGTCCGCAACACTGCACTCACGATGCCTCCATGGGCAGTGAATGAGATGACTAGGCGAGGCGAGCGCTCAATCCGCCGATCAATGAACAGGCGGGGTATGATGCTCACATTGTTCCTGGTCGTTATCAAAAATCATGTCGAGTACGCGCCTCATCCGGGTATCGATTTCTTCATGAGTCTCCCTCAATTCAGCGTTCCAGAGTTCGTCTTCCTCTACGAACCCTTCTTCGATGTCGAAGTCTGGGAAAGATCGTTTGATATAAGTGCGCGTTCTTCGCTTGTCACAGGTATGAACGCCGTTTCCTTCTCTAAGATTCTGTAACGTGTCGAGCAAACCTAACGAAGATTTCTTGTGTCCTCGTACCTCAATGATCATCGTGCGCTGTGATTCAGGTATAACAGAGTCAAATGTTATCATGTTTGTATGGATGGCTCGCGTAAGAGGACTGCAGTAGAGCTTCCCCGGAAGGGGAATGTCGAACTCGAGTTCTTTCTTCCATGCGTCATGGGCAGATTTCGCCTGATCCTTGCCAAGAGCAGTCAATTCCGGATCCGCTATCACAAGTTGTGAGGCCGCGCAATTCAGAGAATGGGTGATGATACTGACGTCCCCAAATCAATTCTCCATCGCCGTTCTTCTTCGACCAGTAGCTTGATAAATGCACTCAGGGAACTTCATCTAAGGAAGAGGATGAAAGAAATGTACTCGTTCCATGCCTTCAGATGCGGGGGCACAATGTTAGAACAGAATGGGCACTATGATGATGTAGGTCGCACCTGTGTGCCGTACTTCGCCTCGGCTACGTTGTCTGTGGGGAAAAGTTATCATACCATAAATTTTCTGATCAGTTCATCGAGTGTTATCTTCAAAACATGAAACCTCACGAAAGCCTTCACCGTGTCTGCCCACGAAAAACACCTTATACTGCGTATCTGCAGGAGAGGACGTATTAAGCCGATCTATCTTTTCCCTGAACGTCTTCCATCGATCATCAGAAGCGTCTTTCAACCCGAATCGAGGAGGAAGCTATCCAGAAACTTGAGTTCAACCATGCTTGACTTCATGTTCGACGGAGATAAACGTAGACTTACAGCCTTCAGTATGAAAGGACGCGATTATGCTGATCAGCCAAGCGAAATCCTCATGGTCAAACACTACCTCGCCTAGACGAGCGCCACCTTCTTGCACGAAGAATCCTTCGACCACCTGCCATCGGACTCATTTAGCTCTCGACCTCACAGAAATATGACTCGCAAACTGACTTCATAAGACCGCTGGGACATTGCTGTACCAGGACTCCAACTTCAGGAGAAATCTTTCGCGGGGAATCACTATAAAAAGGAACAATTATCTTCCCTCGTATACTAGGTCTATCCTAGTGGGATCAAAGGAGTCCCAGGGTCACGGTGCGGCAGAGACTATAAGCAATCACGCGCACTTTTCGGTGCTTGGTCACTCATGTAAAATTCACACCTGCAGGCCTGAACTGTGACTTGGCTTTGTCCTCCAGAGTTCAGATGAAGCCGGAAAGCGATATCAAAACCTCACAAGTGGAAGGGAATGCTTCTCCGGAGGTAAAACATGCATTACTAGGCTCTCTACAATGGATGGAGACCCGGACGAACCGCGTCCCGCGGCCGACTGACAAGCCCTTCAGAGGTTTCGAAGCCGAATTCGCGACCCGGCTGCAACTAACAGAGGTCTCTGTATCAGTCAAAGGCGGAGGAGCCGAAGAAACTCGAAGCACGTGTCGTTCTCGAGGTGATTGTGGATGAAGGTGCCTTGTTTCTCATATGCGCTGTGCTCATTGACACATGATGGGGTGCTTTTAGATATGCTTAATGGTAGGTGGAAACTTGCACGGTGGTTGCTCAGCCATGATGATTGACATGCATGTTGTTTCTGCTCATATTTCCCTGGAGCTAATATATAGTTGGGCAGCTGTTCGTCGATGCCCATTTATGCTCTTGGAGCCTCGACAAGCAGTCGTGGCGTATTCGGCGTATCACAGTCTTTGAATTTTGTCTACCATTCACCAGCATTGTTGTACGTTCAAATAGCACTTTAATTACTTCCTGCTGAACCATCGTGCCAGGGGCGACAAGCTACGCATTGTGAGCACAACGCTTACCATTGGTAGCCGGACACTCTCAAGTCGTTGTGAAGTGAGATTCTGGCGAGCTCTCTCCTTCCTTAATCAGCTCATGCCTGGCTTTCAAAGATATGGAATGTTACGCGACACCGATTAGTAGTATCAGCAGTACACATCAAGATGGTTCCGTCTGAACCGAAGGCATCTGAATCTGCCAAACTCTGACCTACATGGGCCCCATATTGATTTACACCCATACCTGGCTGCTTGGAAAGTCTACTCCATGGAATGTAGTCATTCGTAGAATGTGATATTCAATGGATGTCCAGAGTGTTCTAGCACTCTGTTCACTGACAAGTTAATGTTGCGTAGCTTTAAGTTTCCACTCCAAGTGTCTAACAGCCTTCTCGGGTGCCTTGGCACTCATTTTTCATGAGGTATAAGCGAATTCAAGGCACATGCACTGTCACATCAATGTCAATCCTTTTTGCTTGGCAGTTTTCAACATCAACATCTTCTACATCTCATACTTATCCGACGCCAAACCTATCACACAACCACAGAAGATATGTCGCACCCCGAGGCCGGCTTCGAGATGTACTGCCCCCATGGACAAACGTGTGCAGTGCACATGGGCATTGTAGTTCAACAACTCGGTGACAACCTTGACAGGGAGTATGACTACAGACTCGAGTGTGGAACTTCTGTTATCTAATTACGGAACTCCTGCGACGGGCTCAAAGGCACCTGGTGATAGGAAACCATCTGCGCTCGACAAAGCCCTCCTCTCACCAACGTGGGAATCGGGAAAGAACTCTCAGCATCGCGCAAGAGGTATGTCATTTAACACAACCACCAGTATTTCGTGCATTGCGATTTTAGCATCGTAACCCTAGCAAACACTCTACGAGTTTCATACTCTCCGGAGTCCGGCACCGGTTCTGTCTTATGGAATTCATATACGATCTTGAAGGACGAGCGCGAAGGAATGTTAACTCACCTCCTGGTCTGATGGATAGTTTCATGCAGCGATTACTGCTACTGGATGCTCCGAGGACTGGTGAACAAGGTTCCCGCGGACGAAGCAGCTCGCCCTTATCTCGAGTAAACATTTAGCTGATATACATGACACTAAAGGGTTTTGACATTCATACTCGCTTGAAGTTGATTGTCAGCAGATAAAACTGACAAAGACACTGTGACTTGGCTGTGTCCCCCAGATGAAGCCAGAAAGCGATTGTGTCGACACCTCCCAAGTGGAAGGGAATGCTTCTTCGGCGGTAAAACATGCATTGCTCAGCTCTTTGCAATCGATGAAGACGAGCCACGTCTCGCGGCCGACTGGCAAGCCCTTCAGAGGTTTCGAAGCCGAGTTCACATCATGGCTGCAACTAACAGAGGTATCTGTATTGCCAAAGGCAGAGGAGCCCGAGAAACTCGAAGGACGTGTTGTCTTCGAGGCGACTGTGGACGAAGGTGCCTTTTATTTCTTATTCGCTGTGCTCATTGACCCATGGGATGCTCTTAGACATGCTTAATTTTGCTGGAACCCTGCACGGTGGTTGTTTGGCGATGATGATTGACATGCATGTTTCTTCTACTCATTTTTGGCTGGAACTAATACGGATATGCAGCTGCTCGACATCGCCCATTTACGTCCTTGGAGCCTCGACAAGCGGCCGTGGTGTATTCGGCGTATCACAGTCTTTAAATATCGTTTATCATTCACCAGCATTGACGTACGTTCAGATAGCGCACTAATTGCTTTCTACTGAACCATCGTGTCAGGGGCGACAAGCTACACATTGTGAACACGACACTTACCCTTGGTAGCCGGGCACTCTCAACTCGTTGTGAGGTAAGATTCTGGCCCTCAAAGCTCTATATTTGCTTCAGCAGCTTATAATTATTATGTCTGACTTCAAAGGTATGGAATGTTACGCGACATCGACTAGTCGCATCAGCTGTACATATCAACATGGTTCCATCTGAACCGAAGGCATCTAAATCTGCTAAACTCTGACCTACAAAACCGCTATGCCGACTGACGACTTATACGTACCGCACTCCTCATCATACACTTGGAAAGTTGATCTGGTCTGTATCATGTAATAATGTAGTTGTTCGTGTAAATGTGATATTCGAGGGGTATCAACCCAAACGCAAACGAGGGTTATCATGATATATGTAGCGCAAATGAATGTTGAAGATCGAGTCCGCGATCTCGAATGATATACAGCCCAAATGAAATCACTTCTTCCATGTGTTTATATCGGGGGTCATGAATGAACCAGCCTGGACTGTTCCCGCACCAATAGATCTCAATATTTCTATCCGCCTGTCCTCCCATGCCTTGAGTGCTTTGAGAAGCTGTAATATCTTATCGCGTTTCCCTTGTCGGACGTCGTTGATGCTCACGCTACCCATTTTTACGTCGTTGTCGAGGAGGAAGTCAAATAGGCGGAATAGCCCATCCAACTTGTCATCTTTGGGGCCAGACGGGAATGCTGAATCTGGCACGGGTGGTGACGGTGATTTCCCTACAACTGTTTCCGCGAGGCGAAGAAGCGCAAGACCGCTATAAAGACGTCCAGTGGGATCGAAATTTTGCAACGCCGCTGGTAAGTGTGAATTAGCCCATTCAATCAGACCCGCGTCAGATGGGTCCAGCTGCTGTATAGGGTCAGTGAGACGGTATCACACGGCGACGAAAAGACAGTGGACATACCACAGTAGTTGCCGGAGACCCCTGTCGACGTGCCTCTCTGGTGGGGCGGGGAGGAGCTTCGTTCGTCATAGATGCTGCTTTGGACTCGTCGTCGGACTGGCCTGAGACGGGTTGCTGAGTAAAAAACGAATCGAGACGCGTCCGTTCGCTATCTTGTGCATCGCTGGCATCTGGCGATAGTATACCCATCAGGACTCGAGCATCACGAGAAGACAATTGATTTGGATTCTCGCGGCGCAAAGCCTTTTGTGTAGCATCACGAGCGGAAGGAGACGGCGGTCGAGGGGCAGGGTTCATCGCTTGGGCGACTGTTAGAGGGATGGTGGGAATGTTGACAGAAGAAACAACAGGTTCTGTTCAATAGTTTGTTAGGCGAGTGACCAAAGACAACGGCTCAGACTTACTCGAATAGTCTCTGCCAATGGTGGCCTTCATGATGGCTTTCATCCACTCACGTACCACGATTTGCTCGTCAGAGCTGAAAAAATGTGTCTTATCCGTATCGTGTACTATTCTGAAGCCATAACGTCCTGGATCGACATTCTCATCCGCGATGACCTTGTATCCGACAATATTGATGTAGCCCTTAATTTTCACCTCCTGAGCAACATGCATCAGCGTACGCCCTCACGATTAAGTAGGCGGAAGCCCCTACCGATTGATTGTCGCTCCGCAAGATGTACAGATGCGGACCCTTGATAACGAAGTACCGCACCTTCCAGGTATTGTAGTGATCACCTTTCTTGCGCATCCATCCTTGGTGATCAGGAGTGCCGATCTGGTCAATGATACTCTTTCCTGGTTTGAACGTAGGACCTCGAGGGTGGCTCTCAGGACCGTCAGTGCGTTTTGTCACTTCCGCTGATGATTCTTTCTCTTTGAGTGTTTGGCCTGTCCGCGTCTCTCAATTTCTCAGATGACTTTTCCCTCAACTTCCTCGTTTCGTCAAGGGAGTCGCTGTGCGAGGGATTGAGAAGAGTACTGGAAGCCGATCCGTCTGACGTTGATGGGCGACCTGAGGACTTCTTGCTGCCGTACAACCGGGCCAGATTGAGACTCGAAGTTTTCTCCATTGGGCTGTCGTTATCCATCAATGACCTGTTTCAGAGTGAGCGGTTGAGCAAACGATACAAAAGCACAGCGCGTACGCGGTAATCCTCGGCGGAGGCTTCCTGGACTTCCCTAGGGAAGTAGTAAAGGTGCCTCCGAACAAACTATGCCTCTCCGTTCCTTTCGTCGCACTGTCCCGTTTGTTCCGATTATGCTTGCTCGTAATGCTAGAGTCGTCCACCAGGTCCCGCTTCCGTGATCTGGGTGACGACACCGCTAAGGACGAAGGAGTCGGTAGCGCAGTGGTAGAATTATTGTTGGAAGAAGTCTCGCCCTTCTCCTTCGCGGTAGATGATGACTCCATGGAGCGACCAAAGAGGCGCCGCCGTTGCTTGGCCGCAGAGCTTCCATTTTCTCCCTGTAGACAAAGTTCAACTGATGCTACACACGAAAAGAAGATATGAAATCACCTCGCTCAGTGCGCCGCGATCATCGTCCGGCGACTCTACGAGCTGGCGCACATCGTCTTGAGAACGTTTGTTCAGAGCACCATCACTAGGCGAAGGTACAAGGTGACCTGACCCAGTACGCTAAACAATGGGTAAGTGATGGAACCAACAGTAGAAGACGAAACACCAACTTTGTGTTCGTTACCATTCGCCGGGACCCCAAGGCCAAGTCCCACATTATTTTCTGTCGAGCCTCCGTTGATACTGAAACCAGCGCTCGACAGACTAGACACTCTTTCTATGAAGTGGCTCGTATCTGCAGCTGGACTATCGCCGCTGAGCATCGAACCAAACGTCGCTGAGTTCGGCGCAGTGATAGCTGAACTCATGGTGGTCGCGAACATGGGGCTGTTCAGCGACTGATGCGTCGAGCCAGAACGCGAATGCGAGTAGGAGTAAGAATGAGAGTGCTTTAAGGACTGGGCATGTTGGGGCGACTGGGCGTCAGGGAAGATGATCGATGGAGGACGTCGTAGTTCTGCGATAGCGTTGGCAATGCGCATACGCTTTCCAAATGCGACGATGCCGATTTCGGCCTTTAGGAGGTTAAGGTCGAGTTCGAGCAGGACATCGCCGGTAATCTCTTGTTCTATGGGGGGTACAACGTTAGTTCTAGTTGCACGATGGGAAAGGAAGAAAATGTACCTGTGAACTTATCGCAGACGTCCTGACCAAAGCCCTTGGACTTCAGCCAGTCAATAACGTCTTCGACGCTCCACTCCGATGGTGGAACAGACTTCGTTGGACTACTACTGTCCCGGGTGGGTTCCGATAATGTCAGCGGCATGGAAGTGGTTGAAGCTTGTCCGCTGGATGCAACACTGTTGTGCTTGGACATTGGTGATGTGCTGACTACACGTGGGGTGGAGGAACGTGGGGTGGGGGCGGAAACAGCGTCAGGAACTTGGCGAATCTCGCGAATCGCAGGCGTGAGAGTAGCGTGGGCGGTGGGTTCAGGAGAAGCAGGTAATTGTATGGAGGAAAGTTCGACCGGAACAACAGGAACAGGTGCGAATATGTTGAGCATAGGAGATACGGGAGCGGACCGAGATTGAGATGCACTGCGTTCATGACCAGTAGACGCAGGAGAACCAGCGGGAGAGAGTGAGGTAACAGAAAAGGTCATCTTATCAACTTTGGCTGTTTGTTCCCCATCACCGGGTACAAGGGATGGTAAATCTCCCGGGGGAAGTGTCAGAGATGAATGGATGCTCGAGTTCTTCCTCCTATGATTCTGGGTTCCCGCGCCATCGTTATCAGCATCTTCCTCATCTTCCTCGGGGATATGGGGATGATCACGTGCGAACTGTATATTCAAAAATGTGTCGTCCACTTCTTCCGTTTCACTTTCATCACTCATTTCGACTTCTATCGGAGGAGCCAGAGAGCGTATCTCCACATCTGTAGCAGCTTTTGCTTCCACGACCTTACGCGCCTGTTCTGCAAGTTTGTCTCGGGCGCTACGGTGCCAGTCATCTCCGTCCTCCTGCAAGCTAGCGCCTCCGTCTGTTTCTGTATCAGTGTCGCGGTCGGTGTCTCCGTGGTGAGTGCTGGCGAAACTGAAGCTGCGAGCTCCGTCTCGATCGTCTCGGCCAAGTTGCTCGATGGCCTTCTGGACGTCCGTCATGGTGGCCTTCATGACTTCTTCCTCTTGTTGTCCCGAAGGCGGTTCGCCAAGGGCGACACCAATATTGGATTCGGAGTCACTGCCGGTGAATGAAGCTGCCTCTTCGTCAAGTGGCTGTATTGTGTCAGGAGGCGGGGTTACGGAAGGGCTAGCGATGGATTGTGGTGGTGAATCCGGACGAGGTGCAGGGGTCGCCGGTGTAGTGTAGCTTTGGGGAAACAGGCCAATTTTACCTGCCAGATTGCGTCCCTGGCAACAAAGTTAACACCCTGAAGCGAAATAGCAAATGAAATTCGGCTGAAGAGTGCAGGGCACTGTGGAGTTTATGTGGGCTGAAGTTAGGCTGCAGAGTTGTGCATGCCTACGACAGCTCCGTGTGCTGGGTAAAAGCAGTAGCCAATGCTCACCTGCCACCAGCCATCGCTGTATTGATCATCTTTCTCTATGACCTCGATGGGCTCACCAGCACGGAAGGTGATTTCGTCCTCGTTTTCGGGTTGAAAGTCGTGAAGTGCATACACATAGTCAGGCATTGTACCGATGGGGTCCGTCACAGACGAACGATCTGTTAAATGACAGCCAAAAAGGTTCCTGAGGTAAGGTGTACTGGGGTTAGCGGAACACGTAGCAGGCACGGCGGAAAGCATATACCTGTTGATCGGAAAGGTCAGGCTACAGGTGATAGTATAGATATGAGAATTATGGCCAACTGCTAAGAGTGACCCGACTTCTCGTCGAAATTCTACGAGTCCGTCAACGTTAACTGCGGTGAGAACAGCTACTAGTATGACCAAAGTATGACCGCAACCCGAACCAGCTCACAATCCACTGCTTATGATGACTCAGCAGTTCGGTTAGATTATTGCTCGCTCACGAACGCCTCAAGGATGATTCAAGTGATTCGACTGCCACTTATTCTGCTGTTGCAATGGCATCCAAGTGCTTAAGTAGGTCATGATCGTTTCTGCCATGTCAAATTTGTCCCTGACAACATCACATCAGCATTCGTAACCGGAAATCTCAATAAACTGAAGGAGACCAAATATATTTTATCTCAAGGGACACCAATAGAAATAGACTCGCAAGACCTAGATAGCAAGTTCTTCTGATCAATACCTATTCATCCGCTGATCAGACACTCAAGTACCCGAACTGCAGGGCACGACCCAAGAAGTCGCCATAGCGAAATGCCGTCGCGCAGCTGAGCTGGTCAGTCCATTGAACTGATCCACCTCCCCGCGGTGCTTATGCTGTCTGGCAGCTGGGGAAGCCGTGCATAACGGAGGACACCGCATTGTGCTTCGTTGCGTATAATGGGCTACCTGGTCCATACATCAAGCACTTTATGAAGACGCTCGGTCATGAAGGTTGGTGCGAGATATTCTGCTAAACGAGACTTTCTGAACGCATCTGAGGTAGGCTTGAACAACATGCTCGTAGGATTCCCGACGAAAGACGCGTATGCGCTCTGCACGTTCGCATACAGTGCAGGTCCGTGCACCGAGCCAATCCTTTTTGAGGGCCGCACAGATGGAACAATCGTCCCTGCTAGGGGACCTGGTGATTTTGGCTGGGACCCCATCTTCCAACCAAAAGGTTTTGACCAAACGTGAGCCTCTCGCGATTTTCTAATCGGTTGTTCATAATACTGAGACGGGGATAAAGTTATGCTGAAATGACCAAGGAACAGAAGAATATCATTTCTCACCGATACCGCGCACTGGACAAGCTCAGGGCATATTTGGCAACCCTCGACACTGAGAACAGCTAGAGCTACTTCTTTGCAGGGTAGCCGGAATTCATTGTTCAGGATAGATTATAATCGTGGGCAAGTTGAGTACATCCCCGGTGGTGCATTAGACCCTTTTCCGAGGCTCAGATTGGGTATAATCAGTCAAGGAGAAGGCCGAAAACGGATATAATGTTGTGCTCTTAGAGGCAACTTAGTTGAGATATGTAGAGCAGATCGGCTATACGATAAGATAACTCTGGATTTGATTCCCTGAGTAATGCCAACGATTCGCATCCTCCCTCAAAGATCACATTTATTTTTATAAAGTCTATTCATATTTGTTCGTTGTCCTAAGTGTTTTCGGATGGGACCCCCACCCTCGAAACGTCCACTGAGAATGAGCGTGGGGGGCCGTCGGTGTGTCCATGTATGTGCAGTTTTGATCCGGTAAAGAGTCGGATTACCCCCGATTCCCGACACAACTTTTTCGAGTGGTCGAGTAGCATCGCCAGCGCACGCGCTCTACATCACCAGCGACTTTAGAGAACACACACAGCGTTCTGAAGCCACGAGGAGGAGCTCATTTCCTATTTCCTAATCATTTTGGACAGCAGTTTCTGTCCAATAGCAACGTGAGCAAGTCTGGCGATTATTCAAAATCTATGTCCATCCATACCCCAAGAAAAAAGGCCAGAATCCGTCTGGATGACGACGTAACCTCCGTGAAAACGCGCCCAGTGAACCCCCTCCAAAAACAGCGCGAGCAGCTCCCGATAGCACGAGGTAACTAGACTATCCATCCCATCATCTAAATCTCCACTCAGCATCTTCGCAGGGCGGGAAGCTCTCATTCGCGAAATACAGGAAAATGACACAACAATTTTATTGGGAGAGACAGGTTCAGGAAAAACCACTCGTGCGTTTGCTAGCCATTATACCACAGTTATTGCACCTCATAACTCCATCTTAAGTACAGAGGTCCCTCAATACATCCTCGAGTCAGGCATCGCAGGCAAAGGCATGATTGCCGTCACACAGCCACGTCGAGTAGCAGCCACGTCCCTTGCTGCTCGTGTAGCTGCAGAGAAAAACGTCTCCGTTGGTGGACTTGTCGGATACTCCGTAAGATTCGACGAGGCTTCCAGCTCCGATACCCGTATAAAATACGTTAGTGACGGTATGCTCGTGCGGGAGCTGCTTTCGGATCAGTTGCTGTCGAGATACAGTGTCATAGTCGTGGACGAAGCGCATGAACGAACCCTTCGGACGGATTTCCTAATAGCAAACCTGAAAACGATTCAGATCGCTAGAAATGGTGGGGGAGATGTCAACGGGAAAGGAAAGGGTCCCGCGTCAGCCCTTAACCCATTGAAGCTCATCATCATGAGTGCTACGCTTGATGCTGAGAAATTTAGCAAGTTCTACAACAAGTGGGTGCATTACATATGCACGCAATGTACATGCTCATGACGACTGCAGTGCACGAATACTCTATGTCAAGGGCCGACAACACCCTGTTCAAATATTCCACACATCTGTCAGCCAGACGGACTACGTCGATGCTGCTCTACGGACATTCTTCCAAATACATACTGATAGACCTCCTGGAGATGTCCTTATATTTCTTCCAGGTAAGCTGTGTATACCTGCCTGCATAATTCATGCTAACTTTTGATATCGTGCAGGTCAAGAGGACATTGAAAGTCTTGACAAATCGATAAAAATGTATGCTCGCAGACTCCCTGAGGAGCGTATGAGTGTACGCCATTATTCCGTTTTGATGACTTTCGTTCTCATCATAACTCTCATCTAGGTCCTAACATACCCAATGTACGCTGCCTTGCCACCTACGCAACAAGTCAGAATATTTTCATCCGCCCCTCCAAACACCCGGAAATGTATTCTTGCTACCAACATCGCCGAGACGTCTATCACAATACCCGGAATAAAATATGTAATCGATACCGGCAAGTGTAAAGAAAAACGATATTTATCGAAGGATACCGGTGGAGGTAATGGAAGTGATTGTCCATTTGGGTTCACAACTGACCAGTTTTTGTAGGTTTTGATACCCTCCTGACTCGAGATATCACAAAATCGTCTGCTATGCAGCGGGCTGGTCGCGCCGGTCGCGAAGTATGCCCCGAACTTGTCTCTCTTGATGCGTCTAATGTGAAGTAGGGCCCAGGTTTCTGTTTCCGCTTGTACACAGAAGACGCATTCAATGCAATGGCGCTGTCCGCAGAGCCCGAGATTCGCCGATGCAGCTTAACCCAGAGTGTCTTGCAATTGAAGTGCCTCGGCCAAGACTTTGAAGCAGTCGACTTCATGGACGCTCCCGAGATCGGGTCAGGTACGGCCCACTGACATACCTCCATACCAATCCTGACATCTTTCTCAGTCATATCCGCGCTTAAAACTCTCTGGCTTCTCGGCGCGTTGGACAACTCCAAGACACTAACCGCACTGGGGCGCCAAATGTCGTCCTTCCCCGTGGAGCCGTACTTCGCGCGTATCATCCTCGCATCCAAGACCCACGGATGCACCTCTGAAGTAATAGACATCGTGTCCATTCTCTCGTCCTCTTCTACGCTCTTCCTCGATATCTCCGACCAGCGCGATGCCATCACAGAAACTCGGGGCAAGTTCCGCCATGCGAGCGGGGACCATATGACGACGCTAAACGCCCTCCGATCATACCAAGAGATTGCCGCATCTGAAAACAAAGGCGCGAGAAAAGAATGGTGTCGTCAACATTTCGTGAACGAAAGAACGTTCGTGGAGGCGATGAAGATTAGAGATCAGTTGAGGCAGACGTGCCAACGAGTTGGTATCGATTGGCATACTTCCACCGCGGATAATGATGAGCCAGTGCTGAGATGCTTCGTCACTGGCCTCGTTCAGCAGTCGGCGTTTTTACAGCCGGATGGGACATACAAGCAAACGATGGGTCATTTTGTGAGTTTCGCATCTCGTTCTGCGAACATAGAAGGCTGAGCGTGTACAAGGTCATTAAAATTCACCCAGGTTCCACACTCTGCGACAAAAAGGTACCTGCTATCATCTACGATGAGCTTGTGAGTGGCGTTTTTTTCCTGTTGTTCGCCGTTAACGTGTATGGAGCAGGTCTACACAAGCCAGATTTACGCAAGAGGCGTGTCCTCCGTTCCAAAGAGCTTCTTTAGCAACGTCACACCAATAACGAAAGAAGCGTAACGTTTTCTCGCGCTCTGACAATCCTAGTATACCACACGCTTGGATTAACCATTTTTATATATCTCAGGCGGAGAGCTTGCACTTCCCATCCTAAACTCGTCGAGACTCCGAGGGGCGGCACTGACATTTATGAACTTTATTTCGAATAAACTTTGTCTTGGCTCTGCGAGCCCCAGCGTTGTGGTTACACGGCACATGTTACTATTAACCATGAATTAATAGCGTGAGGGTGTGAGGTCAAGCACGGGTGTAGTGTCGCGCACCAGCTGGTGTGGTGGTGGGGAAGGTGGAGCCAATTGAAAAGATCCAGGGATGTTCACACACCTCGGGGCTAGGGCACACATCCAGGCATCACATTATACGCTTGCAAGTCTAACATCCTCCGACTTGGGGAACGAGACTGTTTTGGGGCCATGGGAGTGTTTGTATTCGACAAAGCCCTCCTCCCACTAACGTGGGAGTCGGGGAACGGGCACGTCGGCTGGCCAAGGAACGAGGCTGACCAACTTGAAGTTGATATGTCACTTCTCCTATAGTCGACTATAGTGACTCAACCCTCAAACCGTGCCACCATGCACCATGCTTTATTTCTCCCTGGAATTACATGCAATATTTTCGAGCTACTGAATTCTTTTCTTTCAGGACTCGAAGTCGGCTTACTGGGCCCTATACTCTGCGGGATCTCGCAGCAGTTGCGCTAACGTGTCGTACATTGAGTGGTTCTACGCTCGACGTGCTAGCTATGGAATACCCAAGTATGCTTCGGACCATTGCTGATATGTTTGCCGCCATTGGTCGTCAAAGCTCGGGATAGTGATTATGAACCAGACGAGGATCGGAGTATTCAGTCTTATGATGAACCATCCCTGCGTCGGAACATCGTAAGTGATCATAATTTCCCCTGCTCGGTGTGCGTCTCCCTTACAAATGGTTCCAGCATTTGATTCAAGACCCTTTGCCCTCGGATTTGTTGCGAATGCTTCCTTATGCCCGACGGATCAAGAGGATAGGTTCCAATTGTCGATGGCCTCGTCTCGGATTTTTCTCAATTCCCTCTCATATCATCAATTGGCTTCTTTCGGCCCAGCCTATGGAGAGTTTTCTACATGTCTCACTCACATGTCGTGTTCTAAGTTGGTGTTCCCGAAAGGCATGGGGAACATTAGAGACATCTCATTTGTGCCATTATCCCGTAGTAGCCTCACAAGTTTCGAAGTTTATCCCGAATTCAACATGAAAGTGGAAAGCTGGCCATTACTTTCGAATCTACTCGATGATCTTCCTCAGCTGAGGACGATGAGATTGGGAGGTAAGACGTGATGGAGGAGATATGCATTGGTTAACATGATCTTGCAGTGTGCAGCTGGCATTGCAATGTGCACGTGCTCTACCCTGCGCTTTTTCCGCAACCTAGAACATCTGGATCTTGGTATCTACGGGCACGTTGCCGAGGGTCCTGGCCTCGTTGGCCTTCAGATGTTCCCTCGTTTGCAGAAACTGAAATTATCAAGTGATACCAATTTTGCTGTTGGTTTCTTGACAGCATTACAGTCGATGGTACTCCACACCTTGACTTGTTGACTTGACCATGCAGGTAGTCCGTCGGAGTCGGCTAGGAACCAGCCTGAGCACTTCGACCGTCATCGACTCTTTTCGTCCTTGCGGTGTCTAACGATCTCAAGCACTTGCAGCACGTTACACTGGATAACCTCGTAATATCATTGGACGCTTTGATGTGCAAGAAGCTTGCTACCGGGTGACCAGGTCGAATTCTACTTCAATCCGTTCTCCAGAGGAACTTGCGACAACTACTATAGATGCCGGCCCTCTGGCCACGTTCGCAAGGCCTTCTCCAAACTTACTGCGTCTTCAGCTTGGTATCCCGTGGGATACGGCAGAGTTGCCAGTGCTCGATGACGAAACGCTTACTATCTTGTCATCGCGCCCCACGTGTTCCGCTTGCACGCAGATAGTGGTGAATGTGGATTCACCCTGGGACAATCCAGAAGTAGTGGCAAAATTTTCGCCACGGTGTTTCCTGGCAGAGCAATCAAGATCGTACTTGCTACACCTTTCTGCCGGAAGTTGCCATCCGAACATCCCTCAGATAGGTGGCATGGAGTTGTGGAATAACTGGAATTGCTCAGGAGGTCACAGCTGAGCAGCCTTGAATCTGGTATAAACATTTGGGACTAAAAAAATAAAACAATCGAGATGGCTCTTTTTCTGTATCCATTACAGTCGTCTGCATAAAGGCGAATTTTTTCGTTCAATTAAGAAACGAAAGACTTGATTTCGCTCATGTAATGACACATCTTACTGCCGCTATATTGTCATTAATATTGCGCAATCAGAAAGGTACCAAATCTGTCTTGTACATGTAGACCTGTAACTGTTCCATACACGTGAACAACAGGGGGAAAACGCTGCTCACAGGTCTACATTTACGCAAGGAGTGTCCTCCGTTCCAAAAAGCTTCTTTGGTTGGACGTCACACCAGCGGCGGAGGGAGCGTAACATTTTGTGCACTCAGACGATCTAGTGTACCACATGCCTGGATTGACTATTTATTATATATAAGAATATCTCAGACGGAGGGCATGCACTTCCCATCCCAAACTCGTCGACACTCCGAGTGGCGGTAATATTTTATGAGGTTTGTTTCGAATAGACTTTGTCTTGGGTCTGCGAGTCCCAGTGTTGTGGTTACATAGCACATGCTACTATTAACCATGAATTAATAGCGTGAGGGTGTGAGGTCAAACACGCCGGGTGTAGTGTTGGCTCAGGCGTGTGGGGAAGGTGGAGCTAACTGATAGGATCAATTGATATCGGGAGATATTCCAAACACCTCGGGGCTAAAATGTACTGCGCTAGCACGATGGACTTAAGTTCGCTAAGGTCACGGTAGAAGTCCCTCAGACTCTTGGCTCAAACCCTGTGAATCAGTGTGATGGGGGGAATTGGAGATAGTCTGGGAGGCTCGAACGAGTAACGACTGACTCCTCAAGAGAGAAGTCTGAGACAGTAGATACTATGTAGCAGTGGGCTAGTAGCTAAACTTCGAAGGGGACTGCCTGAGACTGCTCGCCTGCAACACGTCGGACATGTTGTAGCCGACACATGGCACTCGGACATGACTTCGGACTCCTAGGGGCGGCGATCACGGGCAACACCGAACTTGGTAATCTGTGGTAATCGATTTCAAATGTCATCATGATCTTCATCTCTTCGTCTCTTCAAATCTCTCTCGCGGTGTACAGTGCTTGAAATATCATGGACGCTCTTGAAAGCTCTCTGATAACTGGGCAATGGGATTCCAAGTTCAACATAGAGCTAGAGTCGTGTCCTGCAACTGCCAAGCTCGCAAAGGACGTCATCGATGGTAAATTCCGGGAAGTGCTAACTTCACCTTACGCCCAAAGTTTGTTTAGGGCATCTGGGCTGCAGGACAAAAGCTATGAAGAACATTTTTCGTGGCAATTACCATCTGTGACAGATGAGGCAGAAAAAGAGTTTATCCAGGTCATTCTGGCTGTCGCATGTTTACATGCTTTCGTCCAGGCCAACTGGACGGGTCCGGATCTCAATATCAAACCTTCGGAAGTGATCGTTGACGTGATGAACCCAACTTTGATTTCTGATGAGGTCCTCGATATGAAGGCGGTGACCGAGCTAGCTTACGGCGGCGAGCCTGCTTACCACCTCGCACAACACGCGACTTTCTTTCGTCTTGCCCAACTCATTTTCGCCTTGCCGTATCATCACTGCATATCTGTTCCCTGGTGGCGGTTACGTACAACAATTATTCACGAACAGTTATTGGACGAGGCAGTGCCCCTTCCAACGGACGCTCTTGATTCCCTGGAGTCTTTGTTGAAGACCCTGATGGGAGATACGGGAGATCGCGATCTCGCTGGCCGTCTGCAGCTAGAGCAGGGTCGACTTGAACATATTTTTTGCCACGACAAGGTTGCTTCCGAACGATTTGTTCGAGCGGCCCGTGCTACGGGGTTGCAGTATGAACTCAGCGGAGCGCTCGGGAGACGAACAAAGTTTCAGCAAAGTGATCTAAGCCAATTGGTGTTACTCGCGGAGAGCCGGAAAAGGAATGACTCCCCCGCCGAGGACGTACTCAACGATCACGCCGATCAGTCACGTACGCCTGTTATCGGGTCCATCATAACAGATCCAAATCTTCCAGTTACCTTGGAATTGAATGACGACACACTTCTGGAGCAAACTGTATTCACATCTTCTGCTCCGTCGTCCACGACCAGTCAGCTGAACCATCTGGATCCTGTTTCACAACCCCCTTTACACCCACTCGACCAGTGTATTCTTCTATCCCTTTGCCTCAATGTACGGAATACGTCCCCTTCACACGGTCTCACAAGCGAACAGATGTCCCCTTACGTCGCCCGTGTCATATCGCATCCCAAGAACTGGTCAGTCCACACTATGGCTCTACTTTTGCGGTCCCGCCTCGAATCTACACGCACACGAACTGTTGAGCGCTCAGTACTCCAGCTCCAAGCCCTCGTAGACCAGATGCCGACCGCTGATTCCGCCTTGGCGGAGCGGCTGCTTTACTTCCATTCAATACCGCTTCCAAGCAAGTGGGAGATGGAACGTGAGCTGGCATTACGTTTCCTCACTCTCGGGGTGGTAAAATCGGCCCTAGAGATATTTGAACGCCTTGAGATGTGGGAGGAGGTCGTGAAGTGCTGGCAGTCTATGGAGAGGACTGACAGAGCGGTTGCTATTGTCCGTGACTTACTCGAGGGCCGCAAAGAGGAAGCAGAGAATGTGATTTCGCGGGGCAAAGATTTAGCATCGCCGCGGCGCGGCAAACTAGATTCAACACGACAGGCGAAGTTGTGGTGTCTTTTAGGAGATCTGGAGCCAGATGACGCAGTGAAGCATTATGAGCACGCGTGGGCGCTGTCAAAGGAGACTTCCGGTCGTGCCATGCGGTCTCTTGGGGGCTACTACTTTGCACGGGGGGAATATGAGAAGACTATTTCCTGCCTGCAGCGTGCGGTGAAGATCAACCCGCTATTGTCCCGCTCTTGGTTTATCTTGGGTTGTGCCTTTATTCGCCTCGAGAACTGGGAGGGTGCCCGAGATTCATTTAGTCGATGTGTTTCAATTGACGATGAAGATGGAGAGAGCTGGAATAATCTGGCTAGTATGTACCTCCGTTTGGACTCCTCTCAGAATATCTCCGAATCGCACGTGAATGAGGTAAGTGGGGATGAATCTTCTTTACCCTGTACGAACTCAAGTTTGTGCTCAGGATGATCAGCCTAGCAAGGCCAAATCTTTTTCAAACAGGATGCTGGCATTCCGTGCTTTGAAACAGGGCTTGAAATACAGCTACGACAATTGGCGCATGTGGTCGAATTACATGATTATCGCCATGGACGTCGGGGAGCTATCAGAGGCGTGTCGTGCACTAACGCGTGTCGTTGAAGAACGGAGTGCAAAAATTGGTGCAGAATGCGTTGATGAAGAAGTACTTGAGCGCCTGGTCAATGCCGTTACTAGGGTGCCAGCTGATCGAGCTGAGGACAGTGATAGGGGCCGTGATGCTGTAACCAATCCCAATGAAGGTCACGGGCTCCTCAGGAGGGTGCAGGAACTTTTCGACCGAACGATTCTTCCACGTGTATCTTCTCCTCGCATCTTCCGCGCCTATGCACGTCTTCTGACCTGGAAATCACGGTGGGAAGATGCGTTGAAAGCTCACTTGGATGGGTATCGCTGCGGCGTGGCCGGAACGTTTCAGAAGGGAGAGACGGATGTTGAAAAGTGGCGCGAAGCCATAAATGAAGTCGAGGACGTCATGGACGTTTTAAGAAATTTTGGACCGCGGGTGCAAGGCATTAATTGGAGACATCAGGGTCGCAGTATCGTCCGGACGTTTATGGGACGCTCGAAGGACTTCGAAGATGAGGCAGAATGGTCACGCCTGGTAGAGTTGCAAAACGAGCTGCGTACTGAAGAGTAGGGTAGAATGATATTTACACCGAAACACGAGAAAGCAGATCGAATGAATATGAGATGACTGTGCGTGTAGGTTAAACGGCAGTATGGTGTGTTGAATACACGTATCGTGAAGTATGTGCAGTATGAGAGCAATTAGTACAAAGTGGCATGTGGGCGCAAGTCAAAGGCGGGAACATGAGGATTGAACGTAGTGGTGTATCACATAGAACGACTCGTGAGGAAGAAAAACTGCTACACCTTCCAGTCTAAATCCAGGGCCATGCGATTTAGAGACAGAGTGGTTAAAATTTCAGTAACCACACTAAGGCCGGAATGCTTGATGGTCAGACGAGCACTGAACATGTCTTCTGGCTGAGCGAGCTCCCACATAGCGATTGTAGTACGTCCGTCTACGCACTGAAATTCGATGAGCAAAACGAAAGGCACGAAAGCTAGTAACATCCTACCTCCATTTTCTGAGGAAAAACTTTCCACTTCAGCTCCCTACCATTCTGCGCCGTAAAATAGCGTGATCTAGGACTGGTTTCACATTCTGTTTCAACGACAAGCCATTTGCAACACCTACATGCTAGAATCTCTCTTTTGGCGTAGGTGATTGATCATGGCGACTTCCGCCCCGTTACCGTATACAAGGTATCCTGGGGCTCTGGAGGGGCCAAAATACAAGTAGGAATTGCTGGGACCCATGATTTCTGGGTGCTGCTGGCTCCAAGCCGCTTCGCGAGCGATGTGGACAATTACATTCACTTGTTGGTCAACCTTCGGAGTGATATGTCAGAGGATGCTGAGCGCTGAGCTTCAAACGTTGTTACCGTTGTCCTAATTTTTGACCGTCCTGGATTAAAACTAAGCCGGGAATGTTCAAAGAGGTACGTACACCGTAAACGCTGGTCTGCCCTCGAGATCTTCGAATCTATGACTGAAGAGGTCTGATCCGAACTGAAGGAGGACGTATGAGCCAGACATGACAAGAAAGTGGAAGAAAGACGGGGAGATTTCTGGGTCGTTGTATTCCAGTCGCTGAATATGTAACTTACCTTTTCACGCACAAGAACAGGCTAGATTGGGAATAAGAGATTTGAAGGCACGGCCACATGCAGAAACAGTCAGAAGCCCACGTAAAGAAGCCCACGTGGCTCCTCGTGGCTCCCACTTCATTTTAGCAGCCGAACCGGTTATTTCATTGATCGCCTTGCCTCAGGGCATTCTGCCGTCTTCCACACTATTCAAGTGCGATGGGCAAATGCCTCTTATTCTAGGTTATCAAGTGAAATATCAAATTATGCCAAGAGTAGCTGGGGGTTATTGGCCATGCGTGACCTTCGTGTGTCCGTAGGTGTATGCAGGTGATGCAAACTACAATAGTGCTCCTGAGAAGAAACAGCAGTGAACAGGTCAAGGTTCACCGATGACTAGCGAGGAGCTCCACTTCTACGTACTAGCATCGATAAGCTCATTCCTAAAATAATAAGGAACAACGCACGTGGATAAAGGTCTGAACCAGACGGAAAAGCGAATGGCCCGAACTCCGTTCAGTCGTACACTAGATAAATGAAGATTATCACCACCGATCCGTCTGTCCGAGGATGTCATTTCTTACCATGTATGATGCCTGGTGAGTCAAGGTTGCGTAAATAAACGTGTAGAGCGGCCAGGAAGCCTTGCGCACCGTAAAATAGCGTCCACACAAGAATAAATGTAAAAATGTTATCTTGGCCAGGGTTGACAAGCTCCCCAAGTCCACCAGCCAAGTATCTTGCAGGTTTCCCTCTGCAGTTTATGGCGTAGATGATAAACGAGGTTGAAATAATAGTGGCTATAAAGAGCGCGAATCCTAGCCAGTTCTCTAGACCGAGGATTCCTGCGACAGCACCAGCAAAGCAAGAGGACAGAAATTTGACGGACGTCAGCGCTTGATTGTGCAGGACATTCGGTGCAAATACAAGCTGAGCTGCAGAATCTGTAGTTGTCGCCATAGACGATGTTGAATGTGAATGCGTGAGGCGGCTGTGACTTTCCATGTACCACTCGGACACCGGAAAGATCTCTCACGGTCTTAGCTCACTTCCGATCTTGAACGAGAATGGATCATCGTCTACCGGCCGTAACTGTAAGTGAACATCGCGTCTTTACAACGTCGAGTCAAGTTGACCAACAACCAATCTCTGGAGAACTCAAGGTGAAGTCGTCATGTCCAAGAACCCAGATGGAAAGCAGATCAAAGTAGGGATTCTTGGTGCGACTGGTACTGTAGGGCAGCGTTTCCTCACTTTGCTCGCAAAACACCCATGGTTTACCATCCATGTACTTGGAGCATCTTCCAGATCGGCTGGGAAGCCATATGCGCAGGCTGTTATGTGGAAGCAGACGACGCCGATACCATCTGTCGTCCGCGATATGATAGTGCAAGAGTGCTACCCGCAGCACTTTGCTGAGTGTGCTATCATCTTCTCTGGTCTTGATGCCGATGCGGCTGGCGACATAGGTACGTCCTAAGGTGTATAACCCCCCTTCTACGCAGCTTATCTTTACGACAATTAGAATCTGCGTTCAGAAGCGCTGATCTCGCCATTTTCTCCAATGCCAAAAATTATCGGAGAGATCCCTCCGTACCTCTGATCGTCCCCCTCGTAAACGATTCACATTTATCCATCATTCCTCAACAGCAATCTCTGCACAATCCCCCGCTTAAGAAGGGATTCATCGTTACCAATGCCAATTGCTCTACGACGGGCTACGTTATACCCCTTCGTGCCCTGGAGAAGGCCTTCGGACCCATCGAGTCGTGTCTGGTCACTACCATGCAGGCCATCTCCGGTGCTGGATATCCAGGTGTCTCTAGTCTTGATATCATCGATAACATCGTTCCATACATCAGCGGCGAAGAAGAGAAAATGGAGTGGGAGACGCTAAAAATTCTGGGAGGGGTCGCCGATGGAGATGATGGAACAAAGACCTTTGACATGCACGCACGCCATCCGTTACGCGTATCCGCGTCATGTAATCGAGTCCCGGTCATTGATGGGCATACGATGTGCGTCTCTGTACGTTTTCAGCAGAGACCTCCTCCCAGCCCGCAGCAAGTCCGCGAGGCACTAGTTGCTTATACTCCAGAGGCACAATCCATTGGGTGCCCATCTGTACCTGTCCATGCCATTTTTGTGCATGAAGAACCGGATCGCCCACAGCCTCGGCTGGACCGATATTACCAAGATGGTGCAGGCGTGTCAGTGGGCAGAGTGCGCCAATGTCCCGTTCTTGACATAAAGTTCGTCGTCCTCGCGAACAACGTCTCTATTGGAGCAGCTACAAGCAGCATCATTAACGCGGAACTCGCCGTGTTGAAAGGAGTTGTGAAGGTGGAGTAACGGGGGCGCGGGCGCGCTCTCGGCCTGAACAATGTGCCAGATCTAGAAGTTCGCGGTAACGTCTTGCACGATAGTATCAAGATCAAATAATAGCGTTTATGTTACTGCCAGCATATTATGGGTGAAAGCACTGGTACAATTGTATACTGCAGGTTAGTGCAGATGATGACGTTGATACAGTATTGTAACGAAAGTGAGCAAAACATCATTGATCAACCAGCTCTGGAGGAACGGTCGCGCTTCTGTACAGAAGAACGATCGTGGATCTGTACATAGTTCTCGATCATGCGCATCATGTTACCCAGACCCGGCGTCTCCGGAAGCCATTCTCCGTTGTTGACACAGAGAACCTTCATGCGTTCGTGATAGTCGAGGTCAGGAAGCAGCTTAGGGGTGATCAAGAAGTATTGTGCGCTGTCAGGCTTGCATGTGACTTCGACCAAGGAATTGTGTACTGCACGCTCAGCGCGTTGATCCATACCCTTCGGAAAACGTGGTCAACACCTGACGTATAAACAGGGTCAAAAAAGGGGCACCTGATTAATCTCGTCAACGAGAGAGAACGGCGTTCGGGCCTCTTCAGTCAAACTCATCAGGTATAAGATAGTGGTGAGGGACCGTTCCTAGACTCCAATGAATATCATGCGAGGAGTAAGTTTGATCCATACTTACGCCGCCTGACTGCCTCTGTCCCGTAAGAAGTTGCAACTTCTCCTTATCACGGAATTTAACGAGAATGTCGATCGCCCACTTGTCATAATCGTCATGGGGGCTGATGCGGATTTCACCTGCGCAGCCAATGCCTACAAACATTGATAAACGTAAATTCATGACGCCACCAGGGTTTAGCAACTGACGATCAAATGCAGCAGAGAATTTCTTTCCGATGCTCGCAACAAGTTGTTCGAGGGCAGGTTGCCAACGATCCTGGTATAGAACTCAGAAATGAAATGGGGCAAGCAAGAACACCGCTCACTCTAGCGTTCTTAATTTCTCGCTCCACTTTCCGCGTAGCCATCTCTCTGTCTTCCAGAGTTTTCGTCAGAGCTTCGATCTGTTTGTCATCGTGGTAAATGAAGACCCTCATATTAAAAATGGAGCGATGCAAACCTCATTCTTTCGCCGCTCATACTGCTCAACGACACCAGGGTTGGTCAACGTGATCATATCAAGATTGGCGCGCTGAATATCGAGTGCCGTTCGTAGTTCATTCACACTCCGGTCGTGAACCGAACCATCCTGTATGCATGTGAGTGACCCTGAGGTAATATTAGGCAGAAATAGCTTACCATTTCCATCTTGGCGAATTGTTCTTGGAACTCTTTGTCCATGCTCCGAACAAGTTCCAGGCTGATGTCGCGTTTATTCTTCGCGTCAGTCTTTGCCGCGACGAATATTTGGTCAGCTGGCGTCGATGGTTACTTCATATCCGCGGACGTTGCACGAAAGTCTCATTTACGAACCTTCTTCGAACTCGGCAAGAGCCCGCTGGTACTTTTCATCCTTCGCTTGGCACATGGCTTCAAGCGCATTCTTGTTTGCGCCGACCTGTAGGAATTCAAGTCCACTGCGAGTTGCTTCAACTTGATCAGATATCGCAGCACGGATCAGTTGCTGTAGGGTGGATTGTCAACTTTTACTCGCGTATTCCAGATTAAGTCAAACTGACCGTGTATTCCTTTACGATTTTAACGCGCTTCTTCGATATCTCAAACAACTTCTTCTTGAGCTTGGCGCGTTCATCCTCCACGGAAGGTGCATTCTCAAGGTCCCTCAGCTTGGTCTTGTTAGTCTCTGTGGTGCAGTTAGATATGAAAACGACCAATCGGGATCATATATACCGATTTTAGCCGCTAGCGTGGCCAGGTGCTTCTTCTGATTATTAACAACCTTCTTTCGTGTATCGAGAGCGTCCTGCACACACGGTAAGTCAATTTACTTTCCGAGGCAGAAAAGAAAAATCAACAAACAAATGTCTTCTTGAACTTAGCTTCCTCCGCCCTAATTTCGCGCTCCTCTGCTGCAAGGTTGTTCGCGTCCTCGTTGATGACTTCAAGAGCCTGCCTTGCTTCTTGAATAGTCTGATCGAGCTTCTTCTTGATCTCAGGGTCGACTGCACCCCTGGTAAACATACTTGAAAGGAAGGCGCAATGATGGCCACTTACTCGTGCTGCTGACAAGGTTCCGGGCTGGACGGAGATCCCTCGTCATATTCCCGGCTGCTCGCTTACCGTATCGCGATCGTGAAACCGTGTTCATCACTCTTCCTGCGACGAACTTCGCCCCACCACTGTCTCGGGAAACAACTTCCATCGCAGCATTTACATCGACCCTGGAGCCGTCCAAGCCAATGGCCTGATACGGTCGTCTTGGTCAGTATATGGTTAGTGAAACAAGGATGGTTGACTGACGGTGCGATGTAAGCTAACTTCTCGTGTGAGGAACCACAGAAGGCCGTCGGGGCACTCAATCTTGTTGATTGCGTAGTCATCGAAACCAAGTGCCTTCAACTACAGCAGACGTTAGATTATTCAATAGAGATGACATAAACACACCTCTGCCTCGTTCATGGGAGGAGGGGTCAGGTCTACCTTAGGCCTGAACCAGATGTTGATCTTCGCGCCCTTTCGAAGCCCGGCCTCCTCGCTGTCATTCAAGTAGTGATTGAGGGCACTATAATCTTCCTCGCATTGCGTGACGAGAATCTGCAAGCTGATCAACTACATTATTCGAAAGCGGTGGGCAGAATGTGGTGCAAACCTTGAGCTGATCCTGATTAAAGCACGCCTCTACAGAATCGGTAAAGCGTCGATCTGGAACGGTGCAGCATATCATGGGCGGTTCAAACACCTCCATCTTGAACTTGTCCTGGTGGTTACGAAGCCATACGACCGCATCGGCTACATCTCTATCCCAACCCCGCAATTTCTCGAGTTTACGATGACGCTCATCTTCAAGGTTCTTCAGCCTGTGATAAATGCGTCATGCTCATCCCGCATCATAGAAAAATTGGTTCTTACTGGTCAAGTGCACCGCCGATGTTTTTCTGTTGCTCGGCGGAAGCATCGACGTTCTTCCTTTGCCGTTCCTGCAAGTCCTCCATGCGCGTCGCAGTTTGTGTGTGCTCCCGGTTGACTTTCCTCTAAAGTTGACGGTGAGTATAGATTGCGTTGCCCTCTCACGGGGTGAACGAACGATCTCAGTATTGATGACTTCTATATCCTCTAGTTCAGGCGGGTTGTCGAGCTCTTTCTGCCATTTCTCATTCTGCCCTTGGATGTCTTTGATCTTCTTCACGCGATCCTTCTCGGCCCGCTTCAGACCGTCAAGTCTGTTCGTGACATCCTCTGCGTCACGTTCCTGAGCGGCTGGTCATTAGACAAGAAACGAAAATGAACTGTTAGACGAACAAGCCTGTCGTTCTCGCTCCATTTGCTCTTCATCTGCTGGAACTTCTGGCGAGATGCATTCTTCTTTTTCTCGCGTGCTTTCTCGTACTCCTTGTGCTGCACAGCAAGTTGCCTTGCGGTGCATGAGTAAATTGGCAATAAACATGAAGAAGAGCATACTCTAGCTTGGCGTGTGCGGGCGCGTTTCTATCCTTCAGTTTCCGCACGCGGGCATGTAAGTCCCGCTGGCGGTCTTTGGCCTTCTGATAGCGCTCCTTAGCTTCATGGTATTCATTAACAGGAATCAACACTTCTAAGACAGCGATCTACGATAGAAATGAATAATGAGTAACAACACTACGAATCGAATCACTTACATCCTTCTCGACACGCTTGCGTTCTTGATAACGCTGAACGTCTCGCTCAAGTTGAGAATTACGGTCTTGCATCGTCTTCAACCGTTCTTGCTCGTCATGTGCTTTCTGCAAGGGACTCGTAAAACAAAGTGATAATTAAAGCAGAGGATGCACATACATCCTGGAGGTCCTTGAGCTCTTTGCCAGCGGTAATCAGCGTGTCATGCCAATTTGTCAAATTAACATCTCCCGCGGCACGTTGCGTCTCTCTGAGCAACTGTTGTGGGGTCATTTGCGCAAACTCAGAGACCTTGTCCTGAGGCAAGAATGAACTGAAAAAGCGCGTATATATGCGGTCAGAAATAGCGAACACAGGAAAGCCAGGTACCATAAGTTTCCGACTTGAACATTGAGCTTTGCCATGCGAGCCGAAATCTCTTTGCCAGTGCAAGATTGTCCGTTGAGAGTCAAAGTCGAGCCTTTGGACTTAGCGTTCAAGTTCCGTCGGATTACAAGGTTCTTTTGACCCTTTGCACCCTTGAGCTCAATTTCGATGTAGCCGCTGTCTTTGCCGTGCTTGACGAAGCTAGAAATCTCGTTTGCGCGACCAAGGATCTGGTGAAGGTAGACTTGAGGCAAGAAACAAGAATAATAAAAAGCGCTCACGCTCGGAGGCCAGTTGAGGCCGAGACAAATAGCACAAGCGATACTGCTTTTACCAGTGCCGTTGGGGCCGAGTATCATGTTCAGGTAAGGACCCGGGCGGAACTCCACCCAGTCGTACGTAAGGAAGTTGTGCAACTGAATACGCACGATAGAACCAGGGATGAAACTGAGAGAGACAATAGTGAGAAACATTAACAATTGCAGATGGTCTTCCCGTGCTTACCCATCGTCATCACGAGGAAGAGTCGCTATTTGCTCCCTTTTCGGGGTGGAGGGCACAAAGTCGCCTTCTGCATTGACGCGAGCGCGCTTGCGGCTTCTTGGAGATCCGTCCTCGTTCTCGGGATCACCGTCAGCATCAACATCGCCTTCGGCATCAGTGTCAGCGTTGTTTCCAGCTTGAGTCTGCGCTGGATCTTCGTTCCCTGTTTCATGCTCGACACGCGTCGCCTTGCCTTTACCTTTCTCGTCCTTGACTTTCTCGCCTGTGCCTTTCTCCTTTTTGACCTCTTCCTTGGCCACGTTCGGAAGAGCAGAGTTCTCCTTAAGAGAGTCGGTGTCAGCCTCTACCTCTGCTCGTGTTCGGCGAGGCATGTTCGTCGCACAGGAGGAACACGCAAGTTTGGGGCCAAGCTGTGGTAATTGACGCGTTTCGAATGTTTGGGATTGTTTGACATGTAGGCGCGACGCGTTTAGGGCCGGATCCACGGAACTATATACAAGAGACTACTGACTAGGACTAGGAGTACTATTAGGCAGTCGATGCCGATTATCCATGAATATCATTAACATTTCTTAGGTCACAATTGCCTTGGGTAGTTGCCTACATAGGCTACAGCTTGACATCCGACCCTGCTCAGAAGCAAGTTGCGCCTTACGTATTGGTCTCGAACATCCTGATCCGAGATTCGACTCCAATGAGCATCAGACGGAAAAGCACAACTCATGATCTTGCAACTCTACGCCTGCACCCAGACGGATCGCGCGTTCAACAATCATCTATCAACAGAAGAACACGCACAGCTCCTTCAACTGTCCCAGACACCAGAGGCAACTGGATCGCCCGCGATGCAGGGGGTAAAGCTGCTGTGAGGAAAACCAGAAACACTAGTGCCCGGGCGGATGACGAGGACGGAGAATTTATCGATATTCGTCTCTCTGATGAGTTGGTTGAAGAGGAACTTACGGTACGGACGAGTAAGAAAGGCAAGCAAAAGGCCACCGAGAGCGACTCGGAAGACAGTGGCGGGAAACGCACCGGCAGAAATTTCAGGGCGAGGAAACGACGCAGCTTCACAGATGACTGGTCGTTCTTGGCGCCCTCGCCGCCCCGTGTCTTTCCACAACCAGAATCGACTTCTGAAGATGACTCTTCCTCGTATTCATCTGATTCTGATTCTGAATCGGAGGAGATCAAAATCACGCTTCCGGACCCATCCCCCGTAAGAGTCGATGTCCTTCCAATGATGTTCGCTGATCATCAGTAGGAGCTGCTAAAATGCATCCACCACTTTGCCAGCCGTTACTATCAGGAACAAGGTGTTTTGTCCGATAGAAGCAGGGGTTTCCGAGACGAGAGGAAAACCCGGCGCTCCAAAAAGAGTGCCATCAATATTCACGATCAGACAACAAGAAAGCCGGCGCTGTGGACGAGGGATTCTTCCCTTGATGCGGAGGATGACGAGGATGAGTGGGAAGACGAGGAAGATGAGCGTGAAGATGGTGAAGATGAGTGGGAAGATGAAGATGAAGACATGGAAGATGGTGAAAACCCTTCTCGCAACGATGAAAATGTGAAGAAGGACATGTACAAGGCGCTTGACGGCTCGGCTTTGGTTGCAATAGGTATTCAAAACCACCCCTCCTCTCACCACCGCGCTGACCAGCATCCAGGCATAATTCTTCAAGAGCAAATTGCACATGCGATGACTGCTGGCTTCCCTGCTACTCATGCACATCCAGTGCGGCGGCAGCGGGATGATTTCGCAGAACTCAGCTCTTCACTTGAATCCGACTGATACCACCCGTCTGCTATCCACGCAGTAGTTTATATTCCAGCGTAATAAATGAATTAGATCGCGAGCAACATACATAGACGAGGAGAAATACTTTACTTAGCCTTCATCCTATTCTTCGGATCCAGCTTCAAAATATAATCTTCCGTCAGTGTCCCATCCTCCCATCGCTTCAAAATGTTCCCTCTATATATCCCCATATTCGACCCTCCAAATACTTTGAGTCGTGCTAATCGACGTTCTCGGAGCTTGTTTTTGGGTAACATGCCTGACACTGCGTGCCGTATGATCTACATTCGCGCAGGACGGCGTGAGCATGTATATCGTATACAGCAAACAACGAAACGAACCTCATAAGGCTTTTTCTCCATCATATCCTTGTACTCGGTCTCTTTTAAACCACCAGGGAACATCGTATGCTTGCGATACACCAGCTGTTCGTCTTTACGACCGGTCACCTTGATGTGTTTTGCGTTTGTAACCACAACATAGTCACCACAGTCCACTAAAATGCGCATGAGCGAGAAAATGGTGATAAAATGGGTAAAAAAAACGTACAGCTCTTGTCGTATACCGGCTTGTGCTTGCCCATGAGCACGAGAGCTATTCGTTCCGCCAGTTTTCCGAGAACGCGGTCATTGGCATTGACATGATGCCATACTCGTGCGTAAGCAAGGGCGGTCTATAATGGGCCCCCGGTTATATGTTCGCCCTTGTATAACAAGAAAAAATCGCGTACATTGCCTACTGCTTGAGACATGAAAGTGCTGGTCGAGGAAGGTTAAACTTATTGCAGCGAAGTCCGAATAACTACAAGCTCACGTGGCGTTGCTATTTTTAGAACGTACTTCGAAGTGCAACAGCTCTGGATTCGTTGTACGACCTGATTGCAAGATGGAAGTACATTATGACAGTACATAAATTCTAGGTCAATAGATCCACAGTGCATGGGTATCCTTCCAAAACATCCAATCACTTCTTTCCCTTCCTTTTAGCAGAGCCCTTCCGTGGGGTATTCGTCGCACTCGACGACGCAGCAGTAGATTCTGGGGCTGGGGATCCGGACACAGGCGCAGTTGCAGGCTTCAGTACAGGCTTAGCAGCAATCTTTGGGGGTGAAGGTTTGTGCAAAAAGTTAATGAAGAAGGTCGCAAGACCTCCACTCATCGTGTACATGAGCCATTTCGGTACACGAACAAGGGCACGGTAGACCTTGGTCAGCAGTTGCGCCAGGTAATCTAAAATGTATTCGCTATAACACATCGATGAGCATTGGCGGGATGGTTAAATCTGACACGTCCTACCGTTCGCCGCCGGGGCCATAGGCGGATTTCCATGGCTCCTTCATACGCCACCCCTCCTCCTTGAGAAATTGGTGCAAAATTTCGTCGGTCAACCTTATCTGACCGGCCTTGTAAAACCGCAAGGTTTGCCCTCGGTCTTTCAATACAACAAGGTAAGGTGCACTGATAACAGGTCAATGACATGAACACGCTACAAAATCGCTTGAATACTCACGACCAGACAGCCCATTTGGTGGTGATGCTCGTAACGTTAAGATAGTCTATACGACCAAAGCGCACGTGAGGAAGTTCTCCTTTCTCCAGGGTATAATTATACGTGGCGTCAAAGACATTGTCTACGAACTTCGAGACACCTTCTGGCTGTCCCGCGGTGACAGTTCTGATGAGAATGAGTTGATTGTCGCCTCAACAGAAACCAATCAACCCACATTATAAGGAACCAAACTCGTTCCTTCTCCTCCTCAGGAGAAAGTGCCTCGTTCACAATAAATTCTGCGTAGTTCTCGTCCGTGATGAGAGGTATCCGCTCATCCCACGTCACAGCTGGAGCTCCAGTAATGTTGAGTCCAATGAGGGAGGATACAGCGGCCAGAGGTCCTACAGTCACAAGGCTATCCAGGAACGACATCTTCCCTGGCCCATGTTGTGTTGCAGGGGTGGATGAGGAGGAATGTGAGACGTGTGCTGTTGAGGGACTTTCGCTTGGGACGGGTTGCCCTGGTGTCCATCCAGCCGAAAAGTATTGAGCATTGACTAGCCCTGTGAGGTACAGAAAGCTGGCAGCGTACGCCAAATGCCTCATATCTATGTTCAGGGAATCTCCCCTAGTCAGACCCAATAGAAGGAAGATAGTCGTTTCTTCTGTAATGCTCAGGGTAACTTATGGGACGAAAAGTTTGCCAAGTGATACTGACAAGTCTAGTTTACATAAAAGGTAGTTACATAAGGTACAACTTGGGATGACAGTGAGATAGTGATTTCTGATCTCCATTAACCTCGAGCGGCAGTAAAATTTGTTCAATATTTATTGATCAACTCAGCAACAAACTACTAGTAACCCACGCGTCGTGTGCATCAACCATACTGCACCGATAGTGAAAGCAGAAACACGACTCACTGCCACACTAGTACTTAGCAGTCGTCACCAACTGTCACATACAAAGAGGATCTACCACGCCGGTGAGTCATGTGGTTAAATCCAGGACGCAAACTTAAACTACTCATACTCACGCATTCACGATAAAGTTCGGGGCAGTCTTTGCACTCGCTGGTATGCCTGCAAAAGAAAGAACAGTCCTCACTGGCAGATATTGATGTTGCCAAAGCAGCAACAACAGCGAGGACAAATGAGAAACGCATTGTTTGTGAGGGTGTGATACTGTATGGAATTATCTGAGGGGACAGTTACTAGGAAGACACCTTACTTTTATGTGCTGAATATTGTTCTTCATGGCGATTTAGGAAGAACCTATCGTTCTTTCGAACAGATGATATCTAGAATGCCAGCAGATTGATTTACCCAAGGTCTATTGGCAATTTGGTGTGGAACAAAATATCACTTTGCTTCGCAATGTCAATGCCAGCTACGTAGCTGTTCAGCTTCTTGTGTTGCATATTACATGCAACGGGCTGCCTCAGAGGACTCTGCCACCGCAGTAGATTGGCGCGGTCAGTGTGTCTGACAACGCTGGCACAACTGCTCTTCACCACCATTATGCGACTCATCTCTCACATCGGAATTCATACTTTGGGTACTCAGTGGGAGAGCATTGAGTCACTATCGGCAATCGCCTTAGAGAACATTCGGAGGGCGCGAGAAATCTGTGACACCACGATTGCATGGGTATGCGCTGGCACGTGTCATTGACACTGCTCCCACCTGTTGACGGCAGTCATCAACTTTGCCGCATCTGACGATCCTTTGAATACATCGCAGTCAGTCCCTGTGACTCTTACATAAGCCCTGTGATAAGTAGTGACAGACCGGGAAACCTCCGCACCTCCAAGTAGTGTCGGATATAGTGGTCCAAGGCTTGGTTCAATCATTGTGCGATATCTAGCTGTAGGGACTTGTAGACTTTGCCCTAGCCGTGCCGATATTTATACCGTGCCTATTTTGACAAAAATGCGCATGTGTAATATTGTGTGGCAGGCGTGCATAGGTCTCTATGGGTCTCCACGTCCAACCCAGTTTAAAAGTCGCCTCGGGCGACGGGCCTACCACGCGTGAAGTCACTTTGCCCACCCTGCATCAGATCTCATGCAGTCCAGACCTTCGCAATCAGCTCCGTCGAGCCTACAGGAAGTTAAGTCGGATGATGAAAGATGGCAAGGAATGTTGATCGCACCAATATCATTGATGTGGAACTGATACACGCCTGACGAGCACACCGACCGTCGCTGATCTTAGTGTCCCAGTCATGATAGGACTAATGATGGGGAATTTGCGTTTGTGCACGCCATTAGTCGAACTGGCATGAAGAAGCCAATGTCAGATTCTCACAAAGATCCACCGTTGATGGTCACGCACCCCAATATGAGAGCGCATCACTAAGCTAATATCTGGTATTTCGTCGAGGACGGGGCATAATGATCCAGAAGTCACGAAAGCAGCTGCGGTCATGGGAATGAGGAAGGCCGCAAGAAGTCGCTCGAAAGCCTAGCGACACGAGCCATTCGTCCTTGATGAAGGAGGGAACTCCGTAGGGTCGTTGACTGTGCCCTTTAAAATCGCTGTCGAGCGCAAGAGTGACCTCGTCTCGTGCGTTCATGAACGTACGTCTAGCTGGCACATTGCATATCGGAACTTCGTGAGGGGTGAGAAAGGTTTTTGGATTGTGCTTCCCTTACAATGCAGAACGCAAGATATTGCGACCAGTTGCGGAAGCAAAGGTTCTGGGCAGCATTGAGCGAACAAGCATGAACATCACTGGCGGTGTCAAGAAGGTATGTTATGCGAAAAAAGTCGTGCGCGCGGGACTAGTGATGCCGCACACCAACCACATCATCAACTATTAACCATAACTCGCTCAAGTTTCAGATTCAAGCAACACAAAGCAACGTTGCATCGCCTACATTTCCCAAACTTTTCTCGGTGGGCGACTAGCAAGTCTTGCAGCGAATCCTAACTTAACAATGCGAACGCAGGACTCTGCGAAGCACGCTGACCTAGGCTACGCTTCTATCTCTTGTGAGCCGAGGCTTCAGTACGGGCTTAGCAGCACTCTTTGGGAGTGAAGGTTTGTGCAAAAAGTTAATGAAGAAGGTCGCAAGACCTCCACTCATCGTGTACATGAACCATTTCGGTACACGAATAAGGGCGCTGTAGACCGTGGTCGGCAGTTGTGCCAGGTGATGTATTCGCTATAAACGGCAATGTGCACAGGTAAGATGATGAAATCTGACACGTCGTACCGTTTACCCCCGGGGTCATAGACAGAATTCCATGGCTCCTCCATACGCCACCCATCCTCCTTGAGAAATTGGTGCAGAATTTTGTCAGTCAACTTTATCTGATCGACTTAGGTTCATCTTCCCTGGCCCATGTTGTGTTGCAAGGGTGGATGAGGAATGTGAGACGTGTACTGGTGAGGGACATTTGTTTGTGACGGCAGGTCGAAGTGATGATGGCACAAGGAAAGAGATGCATTCTCGCACGTAAGTGACTAGATACCAGCCTGGTGAGTACTAAGGAGTCGTAGCTACTTGAATACCCTGCAATGCTTCAAAGAGCTCGTGATAATATATTTAAAAAAATCAAAGCCAAGAAGTAAACACGTTGATCAACTACTCACGCGTCGTGCCATCAACCATACTGCACCGATGTGAAAGCAGAAACATGACCCACCGCCATATTTTATTATTCCCGCTGCATATAAAGATCAACTACCACGCCGGTGAGTCATGTGGTTAAATCCAGGACACTGCAAACTACTCATACTCACGCAGTGAGACCCCTGATTGCATCCTGAGCATTGTCCCAAACCGGGGAAGCACATCAAAGGACAGCCGTCAGCGTCACTAGCAGATATCGATGCTGTTAAAGTAGCAGCAACGGCGAGGACAATAGAGAAACGCATTGTTTGGGAGAATATGATATATGTGATCAAATAAATCTGAAGGGGGCAGTATTAGGACGACGTTTTGCTTTTATGTGCTGAGTGTTGTTCCTCATGGCGACGTAGGAAGAACTTATCCACCTATCCTGCAATGCCAGCAGATTGCCACCTAAGATTTACCTGTCAATTGGCAAATTGACGTGGAACAAAATATCACCTAAAGCAAGGTCAGTGCCAGCTCGCAACAAGGACTGATCAGCTTGTTGTGTTACGGCCAAGTTACAGGTATTTATAGACTAGGATTCGGATTTTTCGCTTAAGCACTTTTATTTGTCCTTTGAGCCGGTGCCACAGAGGCGCGCCTGACGCGAGCTCTGACGGTACATATTGGGAGGTGTACTGCAGCGCTGCGCTCAATTGACTCGTACGGCGGTTAGAGGCTATCAAACAGCCGTGCTCACCCTCTACAAATGAGCCCGAAGGCCACCGTGACAGTGACAGGATCAAACCATCCAAATGTCGTCCAAGAGATCATCCTTCTGCGACGACGCGATTCAGTATACAGGTGAATACTAATGCACTTACACTACATTAGAGAGACTCGTCATTTGCGTAGTCATTGGAGTGGAGAGAATCGTACTTGTTTCCAGAGTGGAAGCTCAGGCTGCATCGGAGGTTGATCGGAGTTATTCGTGCCCTCAATGGCTGTCGTTTCTTTTCGAGTTCGCAGGTCATAGTGCGTGCATGAGGATTTCTGTCCTTGAAGGAGGTCCCTTGGTTGAAGGAGCTCATGCCGTCATGTACAGATTCGAGATTTGACCTTGGGTGTAACACTCTGTACCTTATGTACTAGCTATTTCTGCGAAGAATAAATAAGTAATATAGAAGTCACTTGGCCCACCCTGCATCTAATCTTATGCTGTCCAGACCTTCGCAATCAGCTCCGTCAAGCCTATAGGAAATCAAGTCAGATGAGGAAATATGGCAAGGAATATTGATCGCACCAATGTCGTTTGTGTTGAACTGATACACGCCAACGAGCACGCCAACCGTCGTTGATCTCAGTGCCCAAGTCATGGTAGGGCCAATGATGGGGAATTTGCGTTTGTGCACGTAGTCCACAATCATTGAGTCAAACTAGCATGAAGAAGCCAATGTCAGATCCCCGTAAAAATCTACCTTTAATGGTCACGCACCCCAATGTGAGAGTGCATCACTAAGCTAATACCAAGCAGTCCGTCGAGGACGGGGTAAGATGACCCAGAGGTTACGAAAGCAGCTGCGGTCATGGGAACAAGGGAGGCCGCAAGAAGGCGTTCAAATGCCCAGTGATATGAACCATGCGTCCTTGATGGAGGAGGGAACTCAGTGGGGTCGTTGACTGTACCCTTTAATATGGCTGTCGAGCGCAAGGGTAAGCTCGTCTGATATCAAACCGAAGGGTTCGTGAACGTACGTCCGCCTGGCACATATTGCGTAGCGGAGCTTGCCGCTCTCACTTTGAAATGCAAGATAAGCGCGTAAGGTGTAAGATATGCTTTTGAATTGTGCTTACCTTGAAATGCAGAACGCAAGATATTGCGTCCAGTTGCAGAAGCAAAGGTTCGGGGCAGCGTTGAGCGAATGAGCGTGGACATTGCTGGCGGTATCAAAGAAAATATGTTGTGCGAGAAAAATCGTGTCCGCAAGACTTAGTCTGACTAGTGGTGCCGTACATACACCACGTCATAACTATTAACCATAACTCCGAAGACTCGCTCGAGTTTCAGATTCAAGCAACACAGACCAACGTTGCATCGCCTACATTGCCCAAACTTTCTCAGCGGGTGACTAGCAAGTCTTGCAGCGCATCCTAGCTTAAAAATGCGAACGCGGAGGTCTCTGCGAAGCACGCTGACCTGGGCCACGCTTCTTTCTCTCGTGAGCCAGCTAAGGGCTGCTCCAACTGAAGGTATAACACACATCATCGACACAGAGTTTTTGACGGTTCCTAATGCACAAGAAACCCAGTTCCCTCAGCAGCCTCTTTCTACGTTCCGAACGTGCCAGGCTTGCACCAGGATACAACGCACCCTTTACACATATACGCTGGACACATTCTTTCCGACCCAGATGCAGCTTCAGCAGCCAGCACGGACATTCTCGCGCACTTGTTCTTCGTCATGGTCAAGGCTCGTAAGTCAGCCGACAAGGAGAGGCTGATGTTCTGGTTTAATGTGCGTTTCATCTGCTACAGTGGTATACATGCAGCTGAGAATGCAATAGGGCGGACCGGGATGCTCCTCGTTTGACGGGCTGATGATGGAGGTTGGACCTTGGAGAGTTGATGGGGAGGGCGGTCTTAAGACTGTAGAAGGAGGCTGGGAGGAGTACACTACTATGGTATACGGTAAGTTTATCAAGTCTGCTGCATTGACCGCACCCAACTGTTTAAATCTTCTCCTTCCTCAGTGGACCAACCTGCTGGAACAGGTCTCTCGTATACTAGCACGAACCACTACGTGCACGGTCTACAACAGGTACGTGTTCAGACGTATAGACACGTGGCCAGCTAATATGTTGACCGGGTCGCTTCAGGCGACTGATCAACTCTTGGAATTTCTACGCACATTCTATAAAGTGTTTCCTGAATACGAAACTGTAGACGTACGTGCATCCGTCGACCCAAGAGCCCACCTAATAACGGCTTTCAGACCTATCTGGGCGGCGAGAGCTATGCTGGACAATATATTCCTTACTTCGGTATATCGACTCTTAATTCCTTCCTTCTGCGCGACACTGATCCCTTTAAATAGCGGATGGTATTCTTTCATCAGAACTCAGAATTCCTTTACGGGGAGTTGCAATCGGTAATGGATGGATAGATGCTCGTAATCAATACCCCGCATACCTAGACTACGCCGTCACGCATGGACTTGTCGACGAAAGCTCACAGGCAAGTAATGTAATCGTCTTATCAATCCTCCTCATCGAGCTTGCCATGAACAGCACTACAAAGACAGCAAAGAGGCAACTGACAGATGCATGTCGGAGTTCAGGAGCATCACAGGACATGAACCCATTCATGTAGACCGGTGCGAGGACGTGCTGTCTTTTGTCCTCAAAAGCAAGTCAAGAACGTGAGCTGAGATCTTCAATATTGCTACAACGATATCTGATCACTTCACTCTCACAAAAGTGTCGATGGACAAGAAAAATGCGTGAACATTTATGATGTCCGGTTGGAAGATGATGAGCCTTTCTGCGGCATGCAGTGGCCGCCAGACCTGAAGAACATCAGTTCTTACCTTACCGTTTGTCCCCCTGTCCACATAGTATCCTTACCGCTCACAAAGCCTTTTTCCAGCGTCAAGATGTCCTCAGGGCACTGCATGCGGAGGCCAAATCCGAGAGCTGGGTCGAATGTCTCGGAAGGGTCGGCAATGAGTTGCGTGACTATCTGTCCCCATCATCTGTCACGCTACTTCCTGGAGTGCTAGAAAAAATCCCCGTTTTATTGTTCGCTGGTGATCAAGATTTTATCTGTAATTATATGGGTATCGAGAGCACGATCAAATCTTTGACGTGGAACGGAGAGAAAGGGCTAGGGGTAGGCTTTTCCCAACAACCAGAGTTGCAGAGCTGACCATCGCTTCAGAAAGTACAAACAAAATCATGGACGGTCAACGACTCTCCAGCAGGAACTTGGGTTTCCTCACGAAATCTCACGTATGCCAAGGTTCGTTGTGTCTCCGGAAAAAGTCATCCTGTTCACAACGCCACAGATCTTTAACGCATCACACATGGTACCGTACGACGTTCCCGATATTGCGCATGACATGATATTGCGATTCATGGGGATGGATTTCTCCGCCATTGTTGACGGGTCTGCACGCATACCAAGTACGGTCGGGGACGATGTCAAGCCGATATTTTTGGACAGCGGTGATCTGCCATTATCATCACCATTGCCCGGCAAGACGCCTGAGCAGACCAAGGCGCAGTGGGAAGGTGAGCATCTTTTTCTTTCATACGGCAACGAAGTGTTAAAACAATGTTGTCAGCCTACTATAATGCAGGTTCAATAGTCCTGATCTTCCTTCTCATCGCGATTGCCATCGGGCTCTGTATATGGTGTCGTTTGCGTCGTCGACCTGTGCGGCTGTTGCGGAATCCTCAGTCAGAAGAGAATATTCCGTTGAACAGTACTGGATATGATGACGAGCAAGCGCAAGCGAAAACGGAAAGGGAAGGGACGGGCTGTTGAAGATGAGAGTGGGACACCTATCTTTGATGTTGGAGAGGACGAAGAGGAGTATATTAGTGATGATGGGCGGAAACAATAGAATAGACTATGTTCGATATTACAACATCCACCCTACTGCCCATTTGTCGTTTAATGATGACAACTCCGACCCGGATTAGAACAACCTTTAACCATCTCCTTTAATCTGATTATCCTGAACAAGGGGTTGCGGGAGGGCAAGCCTTTCTTCCTCCTATGCATGCCGGCCCGTAGAAGTGCCGGGGCATCTAAGTACGGTTGATTCACGAGCCCGACCTGTATATATGGCGGATTCGAGTGATATGTCTAAGTGAACACGCACGAAGCCCTTCCACTCGTTATCTATGCTGGGAAATAACAGTGTAGGGGGAGAACATCGGTGAAGCGGGACAACTTCGATGCCGTGGACTCAATCGCAGAGGATATGGCGAGAACGAGCCAGACAACGATGCTCGACCTTGTGAGCACCCTCGATACAGCTTCAAGAACAGTGTCATGAACATAAAGAGGGACGAACCTTCTGTGCTTGTGGTCAATGATTCGTGGTTTGGATGGACACGAGATCTTACGGTCGAAGTTTTGCGGGTAGTTATATTATTCTGTCAGCGTCATTCAGTACTTTATACCTGCGGCTTCAAGCAGATAGTCTGGAAACTCCAGGTGTAAGCGCTGGTGAGCCATTTGCGTATGTTAAGAGTGAATATTTGAATGAGGGAATGCAACACGGTGAAGTTTTGAAGATCATGAGAACGAAAGTTGGACATGATCAAAAGTCGATAAAACAAGGCTTGTGCATGCATTGCCGGCTCCTTCCGTTCCGAGCAACCGGCACCCGCCATGCCGCCATCCCTGGATAGTGTCAGCACTAGTCTCCCTATCCTGATACCAATGGGATTCAAGGCGAGGAGGTTTACCTCGTTCCAACCTACACCGATGATCCAAGAATAACTGCAATGGAATTCGTCTTGACCATTACCCCCATATCCAGACCTGGGGGCCAAGGATTATTCGAAGGGAGGTGGAGGAAGCCTTTACCTATCTTGATACCTGTTACAATTACTCCGGTACCGGGCCATTCATTAGTTCCGTCTACCTCAGCGAAACGAATTCCAGGGATGAATGTACGGGGAACCTCAGCAGGGAACGGGGAGGTACGCATTTGTATCTCTGCTAGAATTACCTACTATATACCGAAATCTATATACCGGGAATGGCACGAGGTGAAATGTTGTATGCGAGAGATGCATTTGCGCCGCTGTTACATTTGTCGATTGAATAGCCACTTGAGATAATTGTACCCGTTTCTATTGGTACATGGACTTCGTACAAAGCGCGTGTGCTAGAGTCAAACGCGAACGGTAAATGTGGGTCAAACTAAACACCTATATGAACAAATAGAATCTGTTGTTCAAACGGAATATTCTTGCGCGATGTCTTCACAGCCTTGTGCAGTGCTCCTGCAGCACGTCTGCAGTCCAATCTCCCTGAATCATCAACCACGTTATCGTAAAAAAGAGAGACAATCTGGCCTGCGACACCGTCATCGACAGGCCACATAGAGCCTATTATGCTGCGAAATCCAGAGAATTGCATCGCTGCAGCGAGATGAATCGCCTCATCGGGGCTCAACTCATCGCCCACGGTAGTGTAGCAAGCCAACAATAATGCAAACTTTGGACCCTGCAGACGAGTCCGCATGATATCCTTGGTCATTAAAGGCCCATCGTGCATTGTGAAGGAAGACTCGAATGGTTGTTTTCGATTCGGCATTCCATGGCAAGCCAGGTAAAGCTACTGTTTGGCTTAATGCATCGAATGCTCCCTGAACTGTTGCATCACTGTCCGCGAGCAACGTAAAGGACAGGAAGGGCGACGCGCTGCGCGACAATATCTAACTCGGCAGCGACACACCTAAGTTCCTTCCCTCCACTCGGGTTCGCTTGACCGATGGCAACAAAATGCTGAACCGAGGCATGTCGAGAAACCTGCCGTCTCGCGCGAATGAGCGTTGCCAAAGTAGGGCCGTAAGAGGAGATGTAAAAGTGGGAGAAAGCATGGCTGTTCGGCTGGTAGGGTCCTGCTGCATGCAGAGGAAGTAGTGTGAACTCGGCGGTAGGACACCACCAGATGCATGAACCAACAACACCATCCCAAAGCTTGCGTAGGACGGCAACAAGCTTGTGCGATTCAAGTTGGTGATCAGAGGAGTCAGCACGATTGATGAGTGACTGGAACTCGGAGGACAACTGCGAGACCTCACTGTGCAAAACCAAGTGGAACATGAACAGGAACTTGGACACTGAGGATAATCAAGGCATCACAGCTGTACCGGCTTGCATTGACAATAATGACTGGACCGTTTTCCACTGCCTTCTGGAGGTCAGATAACAGCGGAGGAAGGAGAAAATGGGAAAACTCGGGTAGCATGCGGATGCGTGAAAAGTCTCACTCTGCCGTCGCATTCACTTATGCTTGACATTCGACACTCGCGACTATCAGTTGGAAGGAGAGCATGTCCTTTTCAGATCACTGCTGGTACTGGCTCTGGCAAACCTGACGCCTTCTCGTATACGTCATTTGGGAGGGTCAGGAACTCCACTTCAAAGCTGCCAAGTTTCTCTCGGACCCTGTGGTGCTGATAGTTTGTCCTACGAAGACTCTCGAGCACGACGTAGTGTGATGCAGACCTACTCTTCAGTATGAAGGGCACTCCGTCGAATTTGTGTGAGTGCTTCGCAGCGATGTTCGGATAATCGCCATATGAAGGCTTTGGGATGCTTGCCTTCAAGTTTCGTAATGGCGCCAGTGGAAGGAACCTCGCTGTCAGGCAAGACATATTAATTTAGACATCATGCCGTACAGGTCTTGCTGACCATCATGATCATGAATACTGTCCACTTCAACAAAATAGTATGTGGCTTTTACGGGATACAGCTCGGTCTCGAACTTCGTATCATTGTAGGTTTGAGTCATCAATACTGAACGTGTCTTTGACCAATACTTCAGATGGATATGACCATCGGCGCGCGCACCACAAATACCAAGGTGCTGTCGAAGACCGGAGCGGGACGCCCATCTTCGATGTCACAGTCTAGAGGGGACATACGAGTTATTGGCGCATTAGTCGCTCTGCAAGTTCGAGCCCGAGTCGGGATGATGACCTTTCAACCATAGAAGCAAAATCATCATGCAGAAAATATGTTTATACGATTGCTACATAGCGACTATGTCAGTGTTGAATCTCACATCTGCAACTCTCCGATAATGACAGCATTTGCATAGCTCCCAGCTTCCAATCTGTCTGGTCCACCTTCCCTTTTTGTTGGAAGTTGCACAAGGCCATTCGCTCCGCTCAGGCTTGCAACTCTACTCGACCTCTGGCCACCTGTGCTCGTTGCTCGTAAACCCTCCTCCCCAGCTTTCACAATCACGCGATGGAATTCGACACGAGGGTCCAGTCGCATGGTATCCCCCAGCTACCATATCGCCGTCAAGAAAGAACGTGTTAAAGGCACGTGTACACGTACCTTCACACGCACGCGGGGCAGATGACATCTATCACCAGGCCATCCGCCAAGCTTCCGCAATGCTGGTACGACAAAGATGTAGAATGTAACCAGTGCAGAAGCAGGGTTACCAGGCAGAGCAAACATAAATTTCCTCTCGTATTCCCCTTGTGGGGTAGGGATACTTGCGAACGTGGTTGGCTTTCCGGGTTTCATCGACACCCGTCCGAAGTGTACCGTACCACCGAACTGACGTTCCACTACGGGCTTGAGGAGGTCACTCGCCCCCATGGATGTCCCGCCTGTCGTGAGTAAAAGGTCGGCATTTTCGAGACCTTGTTTTATTGCTTTCACGTGCGCGTCGATGCTAGAGCCGCCTCAGATGATGAGTGTTAGAAGAGATCAATCCTCTTACTCGTCGGCAACAATTCCAAGGTCAATAACATTATACCCCATTCCTTCGAGGGCTGCCCGCAGTGATGGCCGGTTAGTATCCCAAATGCCTCCCCAACCATCAGAGGCAAGTGAGTTAGGAGATTGGAGGTCTAGAAGCTCGTTTCCTGTACTCAGAATAGCGATAACGGGCTTGCGTTGCACTTTGACCTGAAACCAGTTCATCTCTGCACTGACGCATGTCAAATGTGTACCTACTTCTTTTCGCCCGATAAATGCTAGGGTCCCAACTTCGCCTCCGAGGCTTGTCAAGACTTCGCCTTTCTGAAGCACGAGGTCTCCCTTATGCACGTCAGAGCCTGGTTCTCGGATATTGTCACCCGGTGGGACCTGTGCGAGGGTCTTCACTTCTTTTTCTTCTGCGTCTTGTCCATTGGCGTCCTTGGATGTGGATAATAGCTCAGTGTCTTCGACCATGATCACCGTATCCGTCCCTGCTGGTAGTGGTCCTCCCGTGTTAATGCGAAAAATCGATCCCTCAGGAAGGACATCGGTCAAGGGGTGAGTTCTGGACGTCAGAACGTTGTATATTCCAGGAGGATCAGACGCTAAAGGCTACATTAGCATAACCCGTCATGTGCGGCAGATATACACACTAACAGCGAAGTGCATAGCCATCTACGCTGGTAGTTTTGGAAGAAGGGACATTTTGCGGAGCGTTTACATCTTCGCCCAGGATGTGGCCCGCCAGCTCAGGTGTCACCTGTTAATACTCAGCACGTACTCGATGTGTTCCAGCCTTCACTGACAGGAAGAGATACGATTCCCAGTGGTTGAATCTCATTCATGATCATCTTCAAAGCATCCTCGAGGGATATTTGTGGATATGGTGAGACGCGATGACGAGCATAAACTGTTAATGATCGTATGATGATTCAATTCAGGCTAAGTGTCGGATGAAGACTTACCAGGTAAAGAAGGATCATGAGATAAAATCGACCGAGGCTGCGGCGCGCGGTGATCATGATGATGATGATGGTGGTGGTGGTTGTGCGTTGCATCTCCATGGTGTCCCGAACCCATAGCAGCATGCACCTGCTTGCCCGTCCCCCCTCTGACGAGATCTATGGCATGTTCAATAAATCCATTCGCAAAAAGAGCCTCCAGGTTTTCTTTGACTGCCTTGACGCTGCCAGGAAGGGTGACGACGAGAGTATTCCCTATGGTGCCTGCGACAGGTCGAGAGAGTGCTGCCAGCGGTGTGTGCTTTAACGACTCGGATAGTAGTAGATGGACGATTCCCGGTGCTTCGCGCTCCAATAAGGGGGCGATTGCCTGAGCAGGAGGAAGTCAGTGTCTGCGAAAGAAGACTCGTTGGATATGGAAGATAGATAGTACTTCAGGTGTCCTATCGCGCACGCCGAATCCCGTTCCCCCTGTGGAGATGATCCAGTCAACAGCGTTTTCACCGCACCAGTTTTTGACTGTCTCGGTAATTCGCTGTTCATCATCTGGAAGAATGGTCGAGCGTACGCAACCATGTCCTCGTTGCCGAACGATCTCCTGGATTGTTGGACCCGATCTATCTGCAGCTGCGTCCACCGACGCTGTGTCGCTGACTGACACATTTGCTTGGCTCAGTTCGACCTCAGTGATGTAAAGTTGATGACACCCTGACCTGTAATAACGCCAACCTTAATCGCGCTCATGAATGTGATCAAGGAGGATGTCAAGGAATCTAGGAACTTCAACTTTATCTTATCACACAGCCGCAGAATTGCCCTAGATAACAGGTTCGAGCCTAGCTCAGTGCACCACAACCTTGCTGAAGTGCTGAAACCTGATCTTGTTGTCTCCGCCGTTCGTTCGGAGTACGCTTTAGTGCACCTCTGGTATTCCCCTTGATTATGAGGAGTTCCAATCTGGAGCTCCTCCATGTGCTCACAGTGAGAAATGATGCTTAGTGGGTATTCAATAAGGAAACTAACATAGGAAGCGCCTAGGATCTGCAGGAACGATATTGTCTATGGAGCGTTGCCAAGGGCATGTCCTGAGCGCAATGTCTTGACTACTTGTCTGGGCTGGCGCAAACATACCCGATCGTTGTATAGTGGGACTCCGCAATGATGTTCCATCGGACGTTCGACGCCACACATTTCAAATTTTAAAGCTTAAAGACGAATGTACACACTTGATGGGAATGGAGAATACGGAAAACCTATGATGAATTCAATGCAAGCCAAAATATCCGTACTATGCACAACAATATTCGTACAAGTAGGCTATCAAGGTGCAAAGTAGATGAAGCACGGCTATTATTGAAAGAATAATGTAGATCACTAACTCAGTGGCGCCGATCTTATGCCAGGCTTCTCCACATCCCCGCCGCCGGAACTTTACTTCGGGCTTCAAGAATCTTCAGCGCCCGCTGTCTGCCCCGTCCTTCATCAGGAGGGTCCACTTGCGACGGTTCATCATCGCTCTCATCATCCTCGTCACCCTCATCGTCTTGAGAAACGAAATCCAACGTTCCGGGGTCCATGGAACGGTCACGGTCACGAGCGGCGTACGAAGCTTTGCGCAAGGTAGAAGCGGAATGCCTACCAATGGCACCAGCACGGTCAGAAAGCGATGTCTTTGGCTGATACGATGCCAGGGATAGAGGCTCTCGTTTGCGCGATAATGGCCCAATACTGATAGGCAGCGACCCTGGAATTCCTGGAGGATGACCTACATGAGTCTTGAACATGGTAACTTGAGGGGAAGAAATAACTAACCCTCAACCACATCGTCGCTCTCATCGGTGTCGCTAACGATGGCGCCAACTTCAGCCTCCTCCGGTATAAGCGCACCAGCAGCGCCATTCTTGCCACCTTGTCTACTAACAAACAACTGCCACGCTCTGCTATTGGGCTTCCAAGCACCTCTGTGACTTGGGGTATCAGCAGCAACCAACTTCAAAATTTCTTGTTCTTGTGGATCCGGAGCTTCTAGGGAAATGGCGGAACGTCGGATTCTTTCAGTGTGCAACTGCTCAGACGTTGAGGCTTGTGTTCTAAATGTTGATTCCTCTTTAGTTATATGGGCTTGAAGAGAAGCATAGGCAGGTAAGGAGGTCGGCCTTAAAGTTGATAGTGATGTTGGTAGGCCAACATGGCTCGTGCTGTTGCGTGTGCGCCCACGGCGTCGAGGAATATGTGGCAGCTCTTTGAATGGAAGGATAGGGGCTGCGTCTGAGGAATCTCGATCACTGCTTTCACCATCCAGATCAAAGATCATGTCTAAAACAAACGCACGGTCAGAAAATCGCGTAAAAATTATCATCTTTAGGTACCTTGCACATCGCGTCCTTGACTGTTTCCATTCTTCTCCGGACTCGGCCCGTCGTCGGTTATTAGCGCGTCTGGTTTAATGTCAAATGTCACCTTACGCTTTCCTCTCGGCTCATTGCCGTTCTTGCCGTGATCAAGCTGCTGCAATCGGTTCTCTTTCGCTCCCTTCAGCTCGTTCTCTTCATTGCCGGTGGCGCTGGCAGAAGTCGAAGTGTTACTCGGTTTCGCACCTTCGGTCGCCTTCCGATTCTCTTCTTGAATCGCAGGAGCGGTTCCGGCTGCGGAGAATCGCTGACGTCCGCGCATCATCTCCATCTCAGCTTCCATATCGGTAAAATATCGGAAGCTTGCCGCTGTGTCCCGAGTCTCGTCCATACTGCGTTTGAACGGCTGAATGAGACTTTCCCCTGTTGCTAGCGGCAGTAGTTCTTCCGATGAGGTAGAGGATGAGAGTGACCGACTGTCTGCTGAGCCGACAGATGACGGGTGCGAAGAATAAGGCGGTGGCGACCGTGAAATATCGCTTGCCTCTCTAGTATGAGTATTTCGAAGGGCCCGAGGATGGTGAAATGCGGAAGTCGCAAGAGACGCAGACAGCGAAGACATTCTTGGTACTGAGGACGCAGGGGAAACCATTCTGCCGGGGCTGACAACAGGCACGAAGTCCCGCACGGAAACCACCGATGTACCAACTGCCGGCCCCCCTGCATTGTTGATATTGGGTTTTCTCATAGGATCCCTCCGCTTAGCGACATCGAAAGCGCCCCAATCCTTCTCTGTCTGACCTAAGCTCTCAAGGAATCTCTTCCACAGACTCTCCACAGCTCTTTTCAAACCATCCTCAGCCCTCTCAATTTCAGCGACTTTCTCTCGTATGAGAGCAGTGAACTGTTCCTCAGCGGATAATCTCAGAGCCTGTGACTTGGATGTGGCAATGGATGACAGGTGAACAAAAACGGGATGTGAAGGTATAAAGGGTGCTGGTGGAAACAAGGGTGCTGGTGGAAACAAGGGACGCAAATTTGACAATATAGGCTCGGAAGGTATTTGAGAGTGGGACACGTCAGTGGAGGCAATGTAAGAGGGCTGCGCAGAGGGCTTGGAGGCATTTGAGGGCACAGCAACATTGAAAATCGGGGAATATGTTGTTGAGGACAAGAGAATGAAGACGGCATCAGGATCCTAATGAAAGTTTTTGGTTAGCAAGCCCTGCATGGTTAATGACATCACGTCATAGGACGTCACGCCAGTGAGACAACGAAATGCCGGGGATAGAATATCCCCGGAAACTGCACAAAGGATTGAGGGAATTGTGCTAGAAACCTAGCCTTCCCCATTAACAACGGAAAAAAAGACTCACCAGGCACTCATTGTGTACCTCAATCCAGCCGCAACTACTCATCAGTATGTCTTGCTCAACCCAGTCATACGTTGGAAGCAATGGTCCCTCTTGACCCTCCACATCCAGTGGGACCAATTGTTGTACACGATATGCGAGGGTCTGACACAATAGGCAAGTCAATGTGGTATACCGTATGCATCGATTTGTATCGGCCAGGGGGAGACCCATTTTGCGTGTTCTCATCGTTACTTGAGGATGAGCCTATCAAATAAAAATAAAAATTCGCGGTGAAAAAAATTATATCACACAAGAGATGCAGCTTACAACGCTGAGACCGTCTTGACCCACATACATCAGTGTATAGTCAGAATCTGCTACACTATCCTTGAGAAAATCTGGAGGCGTGCCCTGCGGCGGTAGCTGCTTGGATTGAATGCGAATATTGAGACATTTGCAAGCCCTTGTTATCACATCCTTGCGGACATCCACCATGGTTGACGATGGCCTGGCAAGAGGAAAAAAGTAAGGGGATTGCAACGCCAGCGTTGGCGGGGAGAGTCAGAGATGTGGATATGATGAATCCAGTGTCATAGTTATCCCAATCAAGAAATCCTTTCCACGGTCCGACGAGTGCGGTAAAAATCGCGTGTCTCTGTCTAATTTTATACAATATTACTACAAAAGTCAAAAGTGTTCCAAGGTGTTCCAGCAATGGCGAAATTCAAAGGTTCACAGCTGAGTTCCTCGCATCAGATCCATTGGGATATTACAGGATATCCTGATCACAGTAATCAATAGGCACTCCAGGTAATACAGGATCTAGTAAGCATGTCAATTTACGTGGGCCCCACGGGAGTTAGCACATAGAAGAACCTTCTGCTCGACTGAGCATCCCGAGACACTCTGTGGTTGACCAGGAGGTCCCTGGTGGTCTACTTGTCCTTCTTTGTCTCATCATTGCCGTCAGCTTTGATAACATCCTCCGCCATCACCTGACCATACTCGTTCACTCGTTTAGGATCGATGCGGTAGATCCAGCGCTAAACAAACACGAGGCTTGAGTACATCTGGAGATATGACTCACTCATGGACCCACCTGATACAAGAAAACTAAAAACACAACATCGTCCCGGAAGCACGCTAGCCGATGCAGCACCGGCATCTTGATGCAGAACCTGCATTCCCGCGAAAAGTCTTGTGAGCCTGGATTTGAAGACCAATCTATCGTAAATTCTTACGCGAAAAGATCGTCGACAACCGTCGATAGCGTCTTATATATCATTGCCTTCATGGGCATATGCGCCACGCTCTGAAGGAACGTCACGAGTCAGGTCGAAAAGTACTAGGAAGTAGCTCCACGTATGGATAAGGCGAACCTTGAGTTTATAGTTGATAATGAGTTGAGGTATCAATTGCGCCTGTCATAGTCCATTGATGTCAAGTAGCCAAACCAGGGGCATCAAATGGACTTACAAAGCCAAACATATAGACGAATGAAGTCAGCGTTGAGATCACGAAGCTGTACCACCCTCTATGGGTCTCGTAAATCAACGAGTAGATCGTATAAGCAGCGAGTAATGGAATAGTAAAGTAGGACACAATGCGGAATGCAAGCTTGTCATACCTGACCACATAGTTATGTCAATCTTTATCCAGAATCTGTAGCGAGCACATTGACTCACTCTTGTGTTTTCTTTTCATCGTCGCTAAGGACATGCTTGTCTGATACGGTCATATGTTAGCTCATCACACAGCAAAAATACGTGTAAGAGTGTACCTTTGATGCTAAGCGTATAGGGCAGTCGAGAGCCAGACGGAGCAGCTACGATGCTGATATCCACAGCTTTGGTGATCTGCGAATGGAATTAGCCCAACTCAACTTTGAGGCCATGTTCCAGGCGCACCTTCCAGGCCTCGATAACGACACCCATTCCAGACCCCATAAGAATCATCCAGCTCGTGTTTTCGTTGTTGTCAATAAGGTACAAAAGCACCACGGCCTGGACGAACACGTTCGTTATTATCTAGAAAGTGTTTCAACACCGATCAATTCAAGACTAAGGTACCTCCCGAAAAAGGAACATACCGTTCTGTTGAAGGAGAAGGAGTCATTATGACGATCAACGACACCTGCATCATGTGATATCTTACCTGACAGAGACGCCCACCAGCTCCTTCCGCTGGCGCCAGTGCGAAACATCGGACTTGAAGGCAAGCATCTCAAAGCTTCATACGCCACAAGATTAATTCAGCATCCGCCAATCGCTGCAAAGCACTCACACAACGTGCAACATGCTAACCAGTCCAGTTAGACCCAGGAACCACGGATTGGTCTCGGTAAGCATTCGTTTGACCTCGTCAAGTTCCGCTCCTGCACCACCGCCTTGTTGCTTGAGGGCTTCATCGAAGCCATGACTCATCGATGCAAATATCTGGAACTTGAAGTATGACATGGGTTGGAAAGTTATTTCAAGCGGCAGCGTCGGGGTGGTTGTGTTGATTTCGATCAGGTGCGAGCGAAGTAACCAGAAGTCATTGGGGAAGATTATCGGCTTGTAGAACCCTTTGCTACCAGTCTCATCTCGCGCGCCTGGAACGAGATGCACATCTAAATTCATAGTGAATTGTGTGTCACAATCACTCTTAGACAGACGTACGCTCAAACAGGACTGGGGGCAGCTTGTTGTATGCTACGATTGTCTCGTCGGAAACGAGGGCCAACGTGAGGTTCTGTTCATGTATTTGTCTCGGAAAAAAGGTCCATGCAAATTAGGGCTTACCTTGTGCCAATGAGACACTATGATATCGTCCTGAGGCTCCTACAGGATCATACTCTTCGAAAAAGATAACAGGAGAAATGATGCGATAACGAACCTCTTCCATCTCTTCCTTTTCATCGGGATTCGAAAGCAAGTTCTTCTCTTTGCGTGCTTTTGCTTTGGGCATGTGCCGCGTCAAAACTGAGACACGAGTCAGTCTCGGAGTGGAAGCCAGCACGTTCTAATCTCACGTTTCCGAACATGATGCACTGAATGAGGGTCAAAAGAAGCATTTGAAGGATCCGGACTTGCGCCGTCTTTGACAAGGAAAACATCCGCCCATAAGGATCCGTTGTTTTGCACAGTCTACACAGGTTTCCATATGGGCATCAAAGGAAGTGCATCAAGTAGCTCACCAGGGGCAGGTTGATATCATACGTGGCAGCTCTCGTATCCTTCCAGTCTCCGAACGTGATATTCTCCCAGACGAAGGTGGGAAGACCAGCGTCCTGATCTTCCCGCCATGCTGAAGTCCATTGACGGGAGAACACGTCGCCATTCGGCGATGTCGAAAAATAGACGTGCATAGATAAAGGTTGTCCAAGTTTCCATGCGCTATATGCCTGTACCGGGGGTAAAAGGAATGGATTGGCCTCACCCGGCTGTACGGCACCATTACCAGGGCTTGCTACAGAAGGGGTTGTTGGAGGCTTTGCCGGTGATATGAGTTTCATAGCTAGACAGTCTCTGGTGAGTCTTTCAATTGCTAAGCAAAATAATTTGTGACGCACCAAGCTGAGAGAATGCCCATATCAAAAACACTTGCTGCAGGTTAATACTTAAGTTAGTAGCGGCATTGAACAACATTCGGTTGAATCTGCACTGACCTGAGCCACCGAAAACAATTTCCGAACTGGACTTTCATCTTCCTGGACGGGAGGGCCAGCTTGAGCTTGAGCTGGCGTAGACATAGCTGAGACAAACTAAGGATGTACACGCACGTCACAGACGCAAAAGCCTCTCTTTATCACGTGATCAGGCACGACGTATTGTAGAAACGTCGCTTCCTCACTTAAACTCGGTTAAACTGTCGAAGGGAGGCCAATATTGTCAATATTGTAGACCACTCACGAGAGCAACAGCTGTGTAGGGTAAATTACAGGGCAAGTATGTGGCTACGTGGCTATGCGATCAATCAGTGTCAAGAAAGTAAGTAGCGGTAGTTACTTTAGAATCTGCTAAGCTGAGGGAAGACGGTCCAGGGAAGTGGTCTGTGAGTGATCTATGCGCCATACGTTCCACTAAACTTGAACTCTCCACTATTGCTCCAGCGGATGTTTACGTGCTGGCCTTTGACGTAGAGGTCCGAATATCCGCTTCCCCAGTAGTAAGAATAAATCACGTTTTAAAAATAAAGAATCGGTGAGATAGACCTGGCAGAGGCGTTGAGGTCACCAATGGGATTTTCAAACTCATCTTGTGCATTTTCCACGTAGGTGGACCGCCAAGGCCCAACATGTACCGAAGACGACGGGATTAGCGCAAACGCCATCATAGCACCACTTGGCGGTGCCAGCTTTGCACGACGGTTTCCACTACAATTCACGTTAAAAATGGGTTGACACAAGTGAGGATGAAACCTACAGTCATCTGCTTCTTGATACCACTGTGAGCGGCCTTTCTGAGATTCTCGACAGCCGCGGCAAGTTGATCGGCGCGGAATCAGCACCTCCTTTCTGATAATCCTGCTCAAGATCTCTCGCGTACATGAGCCAGCTCAACCAGGGACTGACGGGTGTCGTCATCATCTGGGATTGGGTACGAATCAGGGTTGACCAGAATAGTTTTGATGAGCGCTTTTGCAAAGGAATGCGAAGTACGCGATTTCTTCGAAGATGACGCGTCCCAGGCGTCTGATTTACGTTTATGTGCTGGCATTTCGTGGGAGGCGCTCGTAGTGCTGGTGGATGAGAAAATTGTGGACTGAACTGTATGTAAGCACGCGACGCGTTCATGCCCGCGTCACGCGTGACGTAGCGCGTTGTCACGAGTCACACAAGTCAGCATGATAACAGACCCCCATCATCGTCAATCAACGGTACGTATCATTCTGCATGCCTACTTCTTTTCACAGTCAGTCTTCGCCGGACGCATCGCCCCGGTTTAATTATTTAGAACCATGGCTCATCTTGGAGTTCTGCACAGATGCGGGCCGATGTAAATTTGTTCATGCCATCTGCCAGCTACTCTGTCAGTTCAGATAAGCAATTATAGCAATCATACATCTGATTTCTCCCATTTGCTCGCAAAACTAACAGCCACGCATAGGTATATGCCTTGCATAAGCATATATCATGGCACTGACGTAGGTTTGCGGTATTCATGGCACAGGGAAACTTACACAAAGTTGACATGACATGGTCGTGGCGCGCCGGGACCAGGCGGTCAACTCAATATCCCAACACCATGATCACACCTTCTCCGACTTTGCATCCAATCCACGGCCCGAGTATCTCTAGATCCCGACAGCTGCCATTCCTTTCATCAAATCAATAATAATGGCGAGAGCAGGTGGGGCGTAGCTATCTACACAGACCACACTTTCTGACGAGTATCAAAATACCGTTGTGCCAATTCATTTTCCTCGTGTATGCAGCGTCTTCGCAGCACTGTGGAACGCATCTCTGCAAAAAACCGGATCACTAGGACGCTCGAGGTGATTATTCGAATCCGTCGCAGGTGATGAGGAACTGATATTTTTTGTTGACGATGTTATCTTGGCGTTGGACCATCGTGATATCATCTTGAATTTTTCTCTCTGATTTTACTACTCGGCTGAGGCGAGTGAGGATTTTTCCGCAATGGTCATGCCTAAGTCTTGGCTTATGATTTGTAGTCAATCGAGTCTGGGCGAGGTCGCTACTTGATTGTGCAAACAACGCACCGGCGGAACATCTCTATCATGTCTGATAGGGGTATGAAGCTAATTGGGACGCCGTTCATCACACATTTGTCGAAGTTGTCTAGGTCATCTTTCGTACGACACATGATAGGGCAAGTTTTCACTCCAGGATGCACAAGTTTTGCGAGAGAGAGCCAGTGAGTATCACTTGCAATTTGTGTGGTCAGATCTACATTCACAAGAGCAGCAGTGCTGAGCTCGACGGGTCGAGTTGTTTCATGTTTCGGTGTCGGTATTTGTGCATCGTCCATCTGGCACAAAGCGAGTCCATCGAAGATACAATGGATGACGAATGAACGGGCTGGAGGTCGCAAAAACTCCTTGTGCCTCCCAGGATCACATTCTCCAACAAACACTGGATAAACGTGACGTATGATGCATACGACAAATCATCCTACAGACAGTCTAACATATCGGAGACTCTGGAGAGAGCCGCTGACTTTCCTCTTCATCACCTACGCACATTTAATCCAGGTCCGTTTGATGTGGATGTGATGTGGGCGGCCAAACGCAAAACTTTTCTCGATCACCACATGTTCGTGGGCTATCGAAGTTTGGGGTTGGGTAAAGGGACAGTGGAGACGACTATGACCAACCTCGGCTTGCGAATGATACTCCCTCTCAATTTACGTATGCAACGCGTGGCATACTCGAATGCCCGCTGTGTCCGGTTATCAAAGTTGATATCGTTACTCCTTCCGATGAATCTTTTTCAGCTTGAATATGCACTCGGGATTGCCAACTATTCACTCGGATCATAGGGAGTGCCACGGATCGAGGCCAAGTTAGTCGGTTTCACTTTATACCGCGAGCGCTCGCTCTCACCAGGCGCCCAGGAACTCGGCCGATTTTATTTGGCTTAAGACTGTCTCTCCCCCCGAATATGAATCTTACGGGTGGAAGAAACTTAAGGCGGCCTTGGTCAAGGTTAATTTCCCGTCCCAAGTAGGTCAAGTTTCTACATCAGCCGTGAGCAGGCTGTCTACTTGTAGTAGTGGCTCTGCGATATTCACGGAGCCAAGCAATTGAAGCTGAGCGCAGCATATGGCTGAGGGACACAGCATGACGGTGGAGGACACTACATCGGAGCCGGCCTGCGGATATGTAGTCTCCCCTAGCCAGACCCAATAGAATGAAGATAGTTGTTCCTTCTAATAGCGGATGTGCGTGCTTAATATATGTGTAGACGATGCACAAACGATGCATCTATATAATTACATACTCAATCACGATTCCAGAAATGCAGTACCCCCTACTAGGGTCGGAGAGGTTGAGGCACCGACTTGGAGCATCTAGATGAGCGGCAGACCATGATATAGAGGGAACGATTGTCTTCCTTCTATTATGGTCAGGGGAGACTAGCTATATTTATTACTTTCGTTTTCATTCACATTCGCAAACGACCTTTTGCTACGCACTGAGCCGTCTCTCTCTACAATTTCTCGGATACCATAGTATAGAAGCTTATTTGATTTGTACCTACCCATCCCATCCCATCCCTTTTTCGCATTATTCTCGGCCAATTCTCACCTATCAATTTAAGCTTTCCGATGTGGAGACATACAAAATCGCCACAGTTCGTGCCCGCCCACCCAACAGCTCGAACCAGTGGGGTTCGTTCCGAGCTAACGCTCGGTCCCAGTCAAACCTTAGCTCGCGTACTAAATCTGCCCTCTGGAAAGCGGGGGTTTAGTAAGGATATGTACTTGGTGTAAACCGCATCAGGCGCGCTATTTCGATTCTTCTATTTATCAAAGCGCTCCCCCTTCAACACACGATTAATTGACCGATGCGCCGAGGACCACGCTCCTCTCAGTCTCAAGACATCAAGAGGGATCCGCGAATACACGAAGCATTACATAAATTTCGCCATGATCGCTCCGGTGACTAAAGAAGCTGTGACTATGATAAAGATAAAGATACAGAGATAAGTAGATTTAAATTTACGCCAATGAGATAGTACTAGTGCCAAGGAAGTGGGACTATGCAGAGCAAGGGAGAATAGTCGATCGACTCGGAAGGATGACACAGCGAGGGACGTAGAAGCATAATCGACGCGCAGCAACCTGAGCGGATTTCTTCCAGGATATCGATGGTTTTCTATAGTCGACTCGTGTAATCGCAGGGTGCACTCGTCAGAGTTGGTGAGCGCGGAGACATAGATTGGTTCGGTGTGGAACAGAGAAGGAAGCGATAAATGCGCGGGTAGATTGATAATGGCACGACCACGACGGCGCGACCTTAATGCTACTGCATAGAACCTGCCCAGGTAACGCGATAATTGAAATGGCGATAAGAGTGTTGTTCCTGTGAAACACGAGAAAAACGTTGTAGACCAACTATGTGGCTGGGAGTCCAAAGCACATAGCCTGTCAGTGTCATCATATGCATCGCCCGCGTAGTAGTAACGTTCATGGCATAATGGAGCTTCATGACGGCAATAATTGCACGTCTGAAGAGCAGTGGCTTCTATAATTGGTGATCCAGTGTTCTTGGGGCTGTGTAGAGCGCTTAAGTAGTCGATAAGAGGACAAGACAAGGAATCTTGCCCTAGTAATATGGTGTACCACTGATTTACAATAGCCAGAGCAAGCAAGGACTTAGCACAACATTAATGAATGGTTGAACAACGAGGCCAACGACGACAAGGAATATGACACAAAGAGGTTCTAGAATTTACATCATGACAACAATCAAGACACAGATCTAGGTGATCGTGGCGTGAGAATTTATTCCAATAATGGATATACCCTAAACCCTGCCCTATACCCGAACCCTCTGCCCAGCTCTGAATTTAATTTTGCAGTTTATTTCCACAACACTCCTCTCTTCAAACAACCATCATCCTCCACTCCTCGTACGTCCTCGTCGTCTTCCTCGTCGTCAAACTTGCCTTGCTCACCGTCCTTCCCTTTGTCTAGCTCAATACTCACCTTCAACTCATACAACAGTCAGTATTTTACGCGTACCGGACGCGTCATTTCCAAGTAAATATGTTGCTAACACTGTTCTAGATGCCTGAAACGCGTGAGGATTCTGTCTACCTTGCTAAGCTCGCTGAGCAGGCTGAGCGCTATGAAGGTAATTAGTCAACTTCCCCCACATATTCAATCACTCACAAAGGCTCAGAAATGGTTGAGAACATGAAGCGGGTGGCGTCGTCTGACCAGGAGTTGACTGTCGAAGAACGCAACCTTCTCTCCGTAGCGTACAAGAATGTCATTGGTGCACGCCGTGCATCATGGCGCATTGTCTCTTCGATCGAGCAGAAGGAGGAGTCCAAGGGTAACGAGGCTCAAGTTGCCATGATCAAGGGTTACAGGGAGAAGATCGAGAGTGAGCTCGCTAAGATCTGCGAGGACATCCTCGACGTCCTTGACAAGCACCTCATCCCCTCGGCTGCTTCCGGCGAGTCGAAGGTGTTCTACCACAAGATGTGCGTTCCTCAAATCCTCTGTATCATATTTCACTAACGACATTCTTCAATAGGATGGGTGACTACCACCGTTACCTTGCCGAGTTTGCCACTGGCGACAAGCGCAAGGACAGCGCTGACAAGTCCTTGGGTGCCTATAAGGATGCTTCAGAAGTTGCTGTCACTGAGCTACCGCCAACGCATCCCATCCGTCTTGGTCTCGCACTCAACTTCTCCGTTTTCTACTACGAAATCTTGAACAGCCCCGACCGTGCCTGCCACCTTGCGAAGCAGGCATTTGACGACGCAATTGCTGAGCTTGACACCCTCTCGGAAGAGAGCTACAAGGACTCAACCCTCATCATGCAATTACTACGGGACAACCTGACCCTCTGGACTTCAGACATGCAGGATTCAGGTACGTCATCTTCCTCAATTTTGAGTTGTGTTTCTCAGCTGGCTTACAGACAAACCAGATACAAAAGACGAGGCTGAAGCTGCAGGCGACGACTAAAGGGCTCACCTTTGTCTTTTCTTCCTGATCTTTATATCTGGTTACCCCGCTACTATCTCAGTGTCGATGCGGCTTCTGATAGTTTGGGTGCCTTACACTTCATTTGCATTTCCTCACCTCGCATCGTCTCATTCTCGTATGTTCCTTTATTATCCGTAGTCATACTTGCGGTCATGTCACGTGGCCTCTAGGGGCAAACAAAGATATTATGAAACTCGTCCATCAATATTGTGTGACACTTGACCTTCATCCACCTCACGCGCCTCGAATAGTGATTACGTGCTATGAGACTCTAGGCTGCCTGCCAGTGTTTGTGAAATACGCCACAGTTTTTACTTTTGACGAGTTGCAAGTCACCATAATATTCGAGCAATTTGCACCTTTATTGCCTCATGTCCTGAGCTTCCACTACCATCATCATGTCACGCAACCATGAATTTGGTTTGCTCACAAACCACTTGAGAGTGTTTCTGAAAGCATTGCCTAGATATCTCGCTTGCCCACTGCGACTCCTGTACCGTCTGTTTCATATCCTTTTGCAACTATATTCTCGTAGTATCAGGTCCAGGCGCCAGTTCCTACGCGCTCAAACAGACGGACGCCAAAAGCGAGTTGCTGGCTCAATCCAACCCCCCATTCCCCTTCTTCCTCTGTGCAACAATCAACTACAGGTCCCAATACAACCATCAGCGTTCGCATCTAATTCATCCGTCCTACTATCGCCAGTTCACACTCCTCCGACATCGGTTAATCATGCCCTGCAGCTGCATTCTGTAGGTCCAGTCCCATCCCAGGGCCAATCGGAGTTCAGGCCATTCGCGCCATCCCAGGTGATGCGATATGGTAAAAAACCTACAATGTGAGGTTCTCGCATTCCGAATGAATTTCTATACTCATAGCGTCACAGCAAGCGCGACGGCACAACAGATGAGTTTCTTAAAGCTGGAACCATAAACTTTTCCGAGTGAGTCCTGCCCTCTACTTGAATGGAATATATAATCACGGCGCACAGTCCAGGAGATAGTGTCGAGTGGGATGCCTGTGTACACCCTGAAGGAGCGCTCTACTATCACGATGCCGCTCGTGTATGTCATTTATTGTAATGCGCTCTCGGTCTCTCACTGCTAGTAACAGGGTACTTACACCGAGTCGAACATGCGAGATGAACAACGCCGGCGTCAGATGAACTTGTGGGTAGATGAGTTACTCAGGATGTACTCTGCCAGTGGAATTCAGCCTGGCACCGATATTGAACTCGTTGTGGAATCGACAAGGCGTAAGGGGGGCGAAGGTATGGTGTGCAGGTATTATTTCGTATACCATCCTGAGCGCCTGCTTTTCTGGCTCCATCCGATGCCTACGGACAAGCTCTTTGATGGAGTTGCGGGCGTCACGAAGCCGAGCCATATCAGTACGCCTTTCTTGCAGCGATGAACGATCATCAAGTTTTGATAACTTACTCTCAGAGCATGCTATTGAGAATCAGTACTGGCAAGCCTGTCATCGTGTGTATTCCTATTTTGTTTGTGAAATTCTCCTGACAAAGTGGTGCAACAGAAGGTGCAACATCGATGCAAAAATTTAATTCCTTCCCCTAGGCAACAATGCGAGCTGTATCCCAATGCAAAGAACCTGGAAGGACCTCTGTTGCTCAAGGAGCTCAAAGAAATCGTTGTGCATGCTAGCGCTGGTGAGAGTTCCTTTTGAGTGCGCCGTAGGTTGCTGAAACGAGTCTATAGAAACCATTACGACAGACTTGTCGCTCTCGCCCTTCGATGGCGATGAATTATCGAAAATTCTGGAGTTGATCAGCCAACTTCAAGGCAAGCGAGAGGTTTATTATGTCGACAGAATCACCAATAATTCTCGAAACTAGACTACAAGCAGGACGAATATCATGCCAGGTCTATATGTGTCATAGGTAAGTATTATACTGTGATCCTGTTTCCCTCCAGGGTGTGATTGTTTTTCAGCCAGGTTTATGCGGTATTTCAGTAAGTTCCGTGTTGCACAATACATCCTCTCTAAGCTCCCTGCCAGAGCGAGCTCGATTTTTCAATTTTGGCGGACTCACTGAAGCCCGATTGAATGCGGACCAATTTGTTTACGTCAAGAAGAAGAGGGGAAAGTTAATAGTGGTTCTCTCATGGGCTATCAATGTCGCACTGTTTGGCGCTCCACGGTCACATATGAACGAGATCCGACGAGTGTGGGTCGACAGAAGTCTCAATTCTCCGCGCTGGAAGAAGTTTAATAACAAGCTAAGCAATGAATGGTCAGGCATCACGATGTATGTGCGTGTCATTATTCTCGCTGTTCGACTCCAATTTTTGCTCAATCATGACAGTCAACTGTGATGATGGCCGTGGACGTCAGCTTCCTGGCCGTGCCTTCTGTCAGTCTCCAGAATTCAGGTTCGGTCACTGTCATTAGCACGTACATTTCCTTGTTTTGTATCGTCGGATCGTTGGTTGTGTCCTTGTTTCTCACAAGACAGAATCAGACATATGGGCAAGAATCTGCCGACAAAGCGGTGAGCAACACATGATGCATGGATTATTGTGTCATTGAAACACAATTTGCAGGTCAAATTCCTCGAGCGGATGACAGGCTCTGCGTTTGGCACGAAAGCTGTGGCGACTATACATGGTCTTCCATATGCTATGCTGTTGTGGGGGTGAGTTCCCTCTTTTGTAGGACCTCAGTGACTCACGGAAGTGCTGTGCGTCTGCAGAATGATGTATTTCATGCTTGGATTCTCTTACCAGGTCTTCACGTCCACGCCTATCATCACGCTCGCGACCACTGGGAGTGCATGTGCTATCATGGCGCTTTTCACGCTGTGGCTCGTAAGCGCGGCGAGGGATTTCCATATGTTGACATGGTTGCTGGCACGGCTCGAAGCTTTGAAAGAAAAAATTTGCAGTCTCCATAAGTGACTCGGCTTAGTCTAAGTTAAGTGCTGTTGATAATATATAGCGGAATCTATACCGGACGCGCTGCGGCGTGCTGCAGCAAACCTCGTGACAATATTGTATGTCCACATTAATATTCACCCAATGACAACTGGACGAATGACGTTTGTGCCAATTCGTCATCGTTGGCGTTTACGTCATTCCACACCTGGACGAGGGAATTTGGATGAGCATGAGCGTGGAGCTACAGCAACGTATGTCGGAAACTCCTAATTTGGTTTTCAGCGCCTTGCAAGGGCCTTCATCTGCAATCCTATTGCATGGCCTTGCAATAGCTTACAATAGTACGGCAATGGTACGGCACGTTGCAGTTGGCTCGCAATATCATTGAAACTTATTGAAATATAGCGAGGTGTGCAAATCAATTTCAAGAACAGCTGATTGCAACCGTGTTCGTAAATTTGCGACATACGTAGGGCATTGAACACAGTGATAGAAGGCATCACTCAATGATATGTCTCTTCATGACATTATCGGAGTTGTATGATGCCAGAAATGTCGTAATTCCGAGGGGTGCATACACTGCCAGGCAGACTTTACCATCCTCAAATATGGTGAGAACAGTTCACTACTTGGATATTTGCACTCACTGCGTAGAGATTATGATTGAACCAATACTTTCCGTCGTTGGTCTGCCAAGGAGTCTCAGTCGCAGAAATGTTCGAACCGAGGCAGTCACTCACCGTGACACTTGGAGGAGCTTGGTTATAGTTCAGTCTGCGGTGTTACTGCCTCAGATGATCACGTGTCAATATTCTGCATTCTGCTGTCCTGCGTTCTTTTGTCTTCTTCTTTCTTTGCATTAGAAAGATGGGGTCATAAATCCTGTGTTCGACATGGGAATTCATCATTCCTGTTGTTTGTAGGTATGTGTTCTGGGGTGTGAATATATCAACTCGTACTCCCGTCCATTCTTGCGGGCGACGCGGATAGGCACAAAAGGAAAGCTGCGGTGAGGGGGCTCAGTAGAATTATAATTGGCCAGGTCTGTATCATAACAAGCTGGTGTGATTTCGAGTGGCTTTTGTAGTAGTGCCAGTTGATCCTCGAAATTCGGTATGGTCCACTGACCTCCCTTTGTTCCGACAGCGAGGCATGGAGGTGCGTGTCTCCTTTTGTCGTGTCCTGGACTTCTCTACTAACCCCCTCATGTCAGCGCGGAGGCTCTTAAACCACTCGAGAATGTTTCTGAAAGCGTTGTCTAGATATCTCGCTTTCCCGTTGCGACTCGTGTATCGTCTGTTTCATACCTTTCTGCAACTATATTCTCACAGCATCACGTCCAGGCGCCAGTTCCTGCGTGTTCAAAAAGACGGATGCCCAGAGCGAGTTGCTGGCTCAATCCAGCCCCGCATCTTTCCTCTGCGCAACGATCAGCTACAGGTCCCAACACTACCGTCAGCGTCAGCGTCCGCATCCAATTCATCCGTCCCACTATTGCCAATTCACACTCCTTCGACATCGGTTAATCATGCCCCGCAGCTGCCTCCTGCATTTCCAGTCTCCTCCCAGGGCCAGTCTGAGTTAAGCCCGTCCACACCCTCCCAGGTGGGGCGATACGGTAAAGAGGCTAAAATGTGAGCCTCTCGCATTCCAAATGAATTCCTATACTTATGGCGTCACAGCAAGCGCGATGGCGAAATGCGTAAGGTTATTGACGCTGTAACTAGAGACTTTTCAGAGTGAGTCTTGCCCTTGCTTGGATGGAATATGTGATCACGGGGCACAGTCCAAGAGACAGTGGCGAGTGGAATCATTCGCCTGTGTACACCCTGAAGGAGCGTTCTACTTTCATAACGCCGCGCGCGTAGGTCATTTACTATATTGCGCCCTCGGTCTCTTACTGCTAGTAACAGGGTATTTACACAGAGTCGGACATGCGGGAGAAAGGACGCCGGCGTCAACTGAACTTGTGTGTAGATGAGCTACTTGCCCTTATGGGCCCTGCCACTGGTGGTTTGCAGCTGGATGGTACGAATATTGAGCTCGTAGTAGAGTCGACAAGGGCAAGGGGGGCGCAGGAGGTGTGGTGTGCAGGTACTATTTCGTGGACCATCCCAATCGCCTGCTTTTCTGGCTCCATCCGATGCCTACGGAAAAACTCTTTTATTGAGTTACGGGCGTCACGAAGCTGAGCCATATCGGTGCGCCCTCTTGCACTGGACAATCATCATGTTTTGATAATTTACGTTTTAGAGTATGCTGTCGAATATGAGTACTGGCAAGCCTGTCATTGTGTGTGCTTATTTTTTGTTCGTGATTCTTCTGACAAGTGGTACAACAGAACGTGTCGAACAAGATTCATCTAATTCCTTCCACTAGGCATCACTGCGAGCTGTATCCCAATGAAAAGAACCTGCGAGGCCCTCTGTTGCTCAAGGAGCTCAAAGAGATTGTTTTGCATGCTAGCGCTGGTGAGAAGTCCTTATGAGTGCACCATGGGTCGCTGAAAGGAGTTTATAGAAGCCATTACGACGGACTTGTCGCTCTCGCCCTTCGACGGTGATGAATTACCGAAAATTCTGGATCTGATCAGCCAACTTCAAGGTAAGCGAACGGCTTATTTTTGTCGACAGAACCGCCAATGATTCTCGAAACTAGACAACGCCCAGGACGAATACCGTGCCCATTCTATATGTGTCATAGGTAAGTATTATCACTGTAATCCTGTTTCCCTCCAGGGGGTGATTTTTTGCAGTCAGGTTTATGGGGTATTTCAGTCGGTTACGCATTGCACGATACATCACCTCTAAGCTCTCAACCAGCGCGAGCTCAATTTTTCAAATTTTGCGGGCTCCCGGAAGCTCGATTGAATGCGGACTAGTTTGTTTACGTCAAGAAGAAGAGGGGAAAGTTAATAGTGGCTCTTTCATGGGTTATCGATGTCGCACTGTTTGGGGCCCCGCGGTCACATATGGACGAGCTCCGACTAGTGTGGGTCGACAGAAGTATCAACTCTCCGCGCAATGAATGGTCAGGCATCACGATGTATGTGCGTGTCATGATTCTCGCTGTTCGACTCCAATTTTGCTCAATCATGTCAGTCAACTGTGATGATGGCTGTGGACGTCAGCTTCCTGGCCGTGCCTTCTGCCAATTTTTGCAGGTCGAATTCCTCGAGTGGATGACAGGCTCTGCGTTTGGCACGAAAGCTGTGGCAACTATACATGGTCTTCCATATGCTGTGCTGTTGTGGGGGTGAGTGCCCACTTTCTTGTAGGACCTAGGTGACTCACGGAAGTATTATTTTGTAGTATGCTGTATTTTATGGTTGCGTTCTCTCACCAGGTTTTCATGTCCACGCCCATCATCACGCTCGCGACCACTGGGAGTGTATGTGGTACCGTGGCGCTTTTCACGCTGTGGCTCGTAACCGCGGCAAGGGATTTTTGAAGTTTATAAAGAAAAATATTGGACGCGGTCTCGATAAATGACTCTGATTAATCTTGGTTAACTTCCAAACAGTGATTCGACAGGGCAATTGATAATATGTAGCAGAATCTCTACCAGACACGCTGACGACGTACTGCAGCTACGTGGTTCAAACATCATAATTGTATATGCAATGATAGCCAGTATATCAATGAACCCGATTGTGCCAATGCGTCACTTACGTCATTCAACACCTGAACGAGGATGGGCGTATTTCAATAGTATTGTCAATCTATGGCGCTTCAGGTCACCATTTGCAGGGCGTTGAACAGCGGTAGAAATTCTGAATCGCTTAATGATATGTATGTAATATTTGAGACATACTATCGCCGACTCAGAGTCGCATTCAAGTTGTGATGCTATTATACATAGGGTCGTCGTGCCATCTTGGAGGGCCCTGCAGTGAAATTTGAATGACCGTCAAATGACCAAAGTTTCTTTGTGATAGTACGTTAGTAAATGGTCGACAGTCATTTTGCTCGTACTAGTGTGCCTCGTGTCGAACATTGTCTGCTAACAACATCATGTCACCACGCAACCATGACTCTCGGAGGCTCTTAGACCACTTGAGAGTGTTTCTGAATATGTTGTCCAGATATCTCGCCTCACCCTTACAACTTGTACATAATCTGTTTCGAGCCCTTCTGCGGTTATATTTCAAATCCAGGCGCCGGTTCCAGCGCATTCCCATAGACGCACAACCAGAGCGAGTTGCTGGCTCAAGCCAGCCCCCCATCATTTTCCCGCAGGCTCTGTACAACAATCAGCTACAGGTCTTACCATTAACAGGGCCGGCATCCAATCCATCCATCCCACTATTGCCGATCCACGCCCCACCGTCATCGTCTAGTTATGTCCTGCAGCCGCCTCCTGCAGCTCTGGTCAACTCCCAGAGCCGAAACTTCGCTGAGTTCAAGCCATTCATACCCTCCGAGGTGATGCGATACGATAAAGCTCCTTCAATGTGAGCTCTTGCGTTCCGATTGAATTTTGATGCTAACTTGTGATGATCACAGCAAACCTGACGTCAAACAATACGCGCATATTAATCCTCTAACGAGAGACTATTCAGAGTGAGTGCTGCATTCTTTGTGGGCGGAATGTGTAATCATAGGGCCTAGTACAAACCAGAAAGACAGTGGAAACTGGCATGCCCGTGTACACCCTGAAGGAGCGCTCTATTTTCATGACTCCGTGCGCGTATGTCATTCGTTACCGAAATATCACGAAAACTCGGTCTCTCACTGCTAGCAACAGGGTATTTATACTGACTCGAACTTGCAGAGCGAAGAACGCCGGCGTAACATAGATTTATGTGTGGATGAACTACTCGCTCACACGGCACCTGGATTGCAGCTGGATTGCAACAAGCTCGAGCTCGTGGTGCAGTTGGCAAGGAAGCAAAAGTCCGGGGTTGGAATTTGCAGGTATTATCTTGTTGATCATACCAAGCATCTGCTTTTCTGGCTCCACGAGCTATCTACGGATAAGCTTTTTTGTGGAGTCCAGGGTGTTGAAAAGCTGAGCCATATCAGTACGCCCTTAGCAGTGGACAATCGTCGTGTTCTGATGATTTACGTTTCCAGAGTATGCTGTTGAACATCAGTACTGGCAAGCCGGTCTTGTGTGTATTCGTTTTCTGTTTGTGAAATTCTTCTGACCAAGTAGTGGAACAGAACAAGCAATGTTAATACAAGATTCATCTGATTTCAGGCAACACTGCGAGTTGTATCCCAACGAAAATCTGCCAGGCCCTCAGTTGCTCAAAGAGCTCAAGGATGTTGTTGTGCATGCTACCGCTGGTGAGCATTCCTCTGAGTGCATCCACAGATCGCTGAATTGAAGGAGTACATAGAGACCATTACCTCGGATGTGTCGCTCTCGCCCTTCGATGGTGATGAATTATCGAAAATTCTGGACTTGATCGGCAGACTTCAAGGCAGGAAATTTCCTTAATGGCGGCAGAAACATTGATGATTCTCGACGCTAGAAAATGACAAGAACGAAGGTAGCGCCCATTCTATCTGTGTCATAGGTAAGTATCATCATTTCGGCCATGCTTTATTTCAAGGGTGATTGTTTTGCAGCCAGGTTTATGCGGTATTTCAGTAAGTTAGGCGTTGTACGATACATCACCTCTAAGGTTCCTACCTGGCAGCGCGAGCTAAATTTTTCAACTTTTGCGGACTGCCTGCTGCCCGTCTGGATGCGGACCAGTCTGTTTACATTAAGGAGAAAAGGCACAAGCTGATATTGGTTCTTTCGTGGGCCCTCAACGTTGCACTGTTCGGGGCCCCGCAGTCACACATGATCGAGCTCCGGCGAGTGTGGGTCGACCGCAGTACCAACTCTCCACGCTGGAAGAACTTTAACAGCAAGCTAAGCAGTGAATGGTCAGGCATCACGATATATGTGCGTGTCATGATTCTCGCTGTTCGGCTCCTATTTTTGCTCAATCATGTCAGTCAACTGTGATGATAGCCGTGGACGTCAGCTTCCTAGCCGTGCCTTCCGTCGGTCTGCAAGATCCAGGTTCGGTCACGGTAATCAGCACATATCTTTCCGTTTTTTGCATCATCGGATCGTTGGTCGTGTCCTTGTTTCTTACCAGACAGAATCGACTATATGGGCAGGAATCTGCTGACACAGCGGTGAGCCAAAATGGCACGTCAATTTATCAAACATCGCCAAGACGAAATATTCGCAGGTCCAATTCCTTAAGATGATGACAGGATCTGCGTTTGGCACCAAAGCTCTGGCGACTATACATGGTCTTCCATATGCTATGCTATTATGGGGGTGAGTATCAGTACTGTTGTTGTAGGTTGTTGTCGGCTTACGAAAGTCCTGTTCTTTTACAGCATGGTGTATTTTATGGTTGCGTTCTCTTATCAAGTTTTCACGACCACGCCTATCATCACGCTTGCGACCACTGGGAGCGCATGCGGCATTGTGGCACTTTTTACGCTGTGGCTCATGTGCGCAGCGAGGGATTTTCATGTTTCGACACGGTTTCTTGCGTGGCTCCGGGCTTGCAGTTGCAGTTGCAGATCAAGAAATAGCACGCAGCCTTAATAGCGACTCAGCTTAACTATTTTCCAAAGTTCAAATTGTGATGTGTTGTGATTCGGTTTACTATTGTACGTAGCAGAATATACAGCCGCCGGCATACGTGTCCATGACACAGTGGTATATTGGGTTGGTTGAATCAGTGAGGAAATTATATGACCAGACCTCAAGACCGCATACGCATTTGCCCGACATTCCAACACTGGATGGTGAGGAAACTCGGACGAGTCTGGACGTGGGAGCTCTAATATTAAGTACCAGTCATCTCTGGTATTAATAATTGCTCACTGATCTCTTGTTCGATGTCAAAGAAAATGTCAAAGAAATATTGATGTCGGAGGCCTTCGGAGTCTTTTTGCAATCTTGTGGAGGAATTTCATTTGAGTGCGTACAATTTAACGTGAGTATCTTAGCTGTAGATATGTGGCCAACTGGTATTAGCTGGTATTTTATACAATCTCCAGGTCCCCGATTCATCCGTGTTGTGGTCGTGATTGTACCCGATGATCGCCCCTAGGTCGTATGTTGAAGAACAGTGAGCTCCATGCATTACCCTTTTCACTTGGGAATTTAAAAATTTAGGGGAAAATCTCCTGATGGCAAGATAAGCGTGCGGGATTACGAGATATACAGTGTTCGGAGGCGTTAAGAAGGGGCCTGGCAGACGGCGACGCGACCTTAGGCAACCTTGTTGCCAACCGGAGTGGAGCACACTACCATCGTCAGGCCCATGATATTACGTTCCTCCAAACGCGTCCAAACAGTGCCTGACCGTACTTGGTTAATTGCCAGCTTCACTCGCGAGAACGTTTGCCCCACATAAATTCGTGGTGATTCTGGATACGGGAAAACTCGTGGCTGGTTCATTCAGAGGCTTCGTCTATATAGGGTTGGCTAGGAGAGACTAGAGCTTGATGATCAATGGCAGGTTCGATTCTCGCAACTCGAAGAAGCTCGTACTACATAGTGTGGTCAGCGATTAATATTATGAGGAGTACCTTGAGAATCAGATGTGCGATGTTCAGACACAGAAATTGGATGTTAGAAATATGATCATAGATCTAGACTTTCTGTACTCCAAATCCACCGTCAGCGTTCTGAAGGATGATGCCAAAACCATTGTCGCCGCGTGGTCTCATGACGAAGGAATGATAAAACATGAGCCAAATCCAATAAGGAGATACGAGGATGGCTCGAAACCACTATTCAGGAAATAGAATAACAGAGAGCTAGTCAGAAAGAGTACTAGTTGCCACAGGGCTCCATAGTCTGCGTTGGCAGAGGGGACGCACCGTGAGGCAAAAATTAGAAGACTGTTCTGCGGGAGCGAAGTTGGCTTATCTCGGCATTAAAGATGCACTTTTGACTGCAACGACCCACATAGTAGATTGTCCAACTCCGGGACGGTGCGACGTGCCACATACTTCTCGATTTTCCGAAAAAAAAATTACGACCGTTTGATTATATATATATATATCTAGCTGCTAAAAATAATACTCAGAACAAGGACACACCTATTTGGCCCACAGTTGCAGGTTCGGGCCAACTGCCACAGAAGGAAGTGTAGCGGCGGGCGCGGAAGTGCTTTGTGATGAACAACTTTGGGTTCACTCTTTGTGCCGAAAGCCGACGTACGGTGAACGGCATCAGAGAAAGGGTGTTATGGCTACTGAAGTATGTAAGTTTCGAACGTGGCACACGCAACACTTGACAAACATATCAACCTTGATCGAATAGCACATGAGTTGCGCGTGTGCTTGACTGGAGCACATAATATGCCTAGCCTGAAACTTCATGGAGAAGCCGTGTACATAACGGCGAGCGAACGACAGCCTCGCACAAGTAATATGTTAAAGGCAGATTCGATCTGTCGAGATCGGATGTCATTCAATTGGGTCTGGCGCATATTGAAGGTCGCTGAATTTTGTTGAGGCCCCTCCTGCCACATCGCATGGGGCATATGAATTGAAAGAAGGCATGGATTTAATCCATTGTCCCTTTGTTAAAGCTGCTCTCGATCTTGCCGCCCCCTCAGCTCCATCCGGCAACAAGTGGACGTTTTGCTGGATTTGGTAGTCTTCGGAAGGCTTCCGTATCGGTGGCAAGTTCATCTGGATCAACATTTCCACAGTGAATGATCTAAGCGTATCTTGGGCGTCTGTGTGTAAAATACACATACTTCATGTATCCTATGTTTTTATACATGTAGGATGGGCGGTTCATCGTGGGGCGTATTATACAAGAAAATGATAAGGAGATGGAGGTCAAATAAGAGGAGCAACTGAAAGTATTTCTGCTATGTAAGGTGGAACGGAGGCTTTCAGAAGAACTCCGCGAATATGAAGAGGAGTTCTCACGCCGAAGCAACAAGGCAACACGATAACTCAGTGCACAATTTCAATGCCCGCTCTCACACATTGAAATCCAAGGACCTTCGGAAGTCTGCAGCTTTCACTCACAATAACTCCTTCTCCTCCTCGACGATAACAATTATTGTGGCTCATCTGCTGGCTTATGCAGACTATTTCTCCTCCGAATTCCTCGCGAGGATCGCCCTCGCGTCGCGGTCGCTCTCCGCGAACGCCTGCGCAAGGCAGCGCCCCGCGCTCCTCAGACGCCTTGCCGACTGAATTTTCGAATAAACAGCCTGCCACATTCACTTCTTGTCTATCAATTCCTGTAGAAGGTGCAGTCCCTATAGCCTCACAGGAGGATATTCTTTCTCCTTCCCAGCCCGGAATATCACAGCAGAGCGCATCCAGTAGCACCAAACGCGCCCCACGCAAATCCAAGACGCATGCCCTTGCCGCCTTGCAGAACCACGTCACATCACTCGATAATGATGATGCGACACAGCAGGAGTCAACTGACAATTTTTCGGGAGATGGCACTCCCATCTCTGTCTCCCCCACGTTAGACTTATCCACAGTCAAAACATCGAGTCCCCGAATGCAACCCATGCGCCCTAAACCTCGTCCATTTGGATTAGAAGACAGTCCAGTTTTTTACCCGACGTCAGATGAGTTCAAAGACCCTATGGCTTACATCCGCTCCATCTCAGAAAAGGCGAGCAATTATGGCATCTGCAAGATCGTTCCTCCCGTAGGTTGGAAAATGCCATGTGTCACCGATAGCGAGGTTTGTATATTTTTTCTCCGTGCCGCAGTGATTTTCTTTATGAGGCTAGCTCTAATAAATTATTTATCATCGGCAGACATTCCGTTTCAAAACTCGGTTACAACGCCTTAACTCTATCGAGGCCTCTTCTCGTGCAAAGGTTAATTTTTTGGAGCAACTCTACCGTTTCCATAAACAACAAGGCAACCCTCGTGTATCAGTACCCACCATCAACCACAAGCCCCTAGACCTGTGGTTACTCCGCAAAGAGGTCCAGAAACTCGGCGGCTACGAGGCAGTGCGTGATCCTCCATTATAGCGTAGTCAGTGCCTGAATAGTCTTATAGGTGACTAAACACAAGAAGTGGGGGGACCTCGGGGCACTCCTCGGTTACCGTGGCATTCCTGGACTATCGACGCAGATCAAAAATTCTTATACACGAGTTATCTTGCCTTATGAGCATTTTTGCGACTGTGTTCGGAATTCACCAACCCTTTCCGCATCTCCAACTGTAGCCCGCGATCCGCAGCTGAAGACCCATATGAACATCCAGACTGCCACACATCCTCTGACAACTCCTCGCGAGCGTGGTTCCCCACCATCCAGCCCGCTTACTTCTACGTCTAGCCCATTATCGGAACCCCCTGATGACGGTGAATATAAGGAACGCGGCGGACCTCGGCCGGAGGGCACCGCTGTGAAGCGCGGACCAAGAGTGGCATCTCAGGAAATGACTCGTAAGCCAATTAATATTCCCGGTCAGAATCTAACCGTAAACAATGCTCAGCCACGCGGAAATCTCTGGAGGCCCTCAGTCGGTTATCTCCGGCATCGGTTTCACCTCAGCCCGACGACGAGTACAAGCGCACCTTAGAAGTACGTAGTATTGCATACCTCCCTTCGATAGACTCATTGTTTTATAGCTGTCATGCGAAATTTGTCAGAAGAAGAATCAGGACGAAAAAATGTTGTTATGCGATGGGTGTGATTGTGGTACATTTCCTTTACAGCCTCAAAATACACGTGCGTTTTAACTTTATTTCCACAGGATTCCACATCTTTTGTCTTGACCCCCCTTTGACTGCCATTCCAAAAGGACAGTGGTTTTGCCACAGCTGTCTCTTTGGCACAGGTGGCGATTTTGGCTTTGATGAGGGAGAGGAACACAGTCTCTCGAGTTTCCAGGCGCGCGATCTTGAGTTCCGTAGAAGGTGGTGGGCATCTCATCCTCCACCGTCTCCGTCGGCCGCGGATCTCAATGACCCTACGGTGAATTACGTCGGAAGTACGCTGATATCCGAGTATGATGTGGAGAATGAGTTTTGGCGTCCTTGTACAGTCGCCGAATGAGACCGTGGAGATTGAATATGGTGCTGATGTACATTCGACTACGCATGGCAGGTGGGAGAATTTTCTGGATTTTTTTCACCGTTGGAATGAATGTTTTTTTTTCCTCGTCCAGTGCCATGCCCACCTTGGAGACACATCCCCTGGAGCCTGCCTCGAAGGACCCATGGAATCTGAACAACATGCCCATTCTTCCAGATTCCCTTCTCAGATACATCAAGTCTGATATATCTGGCATGACCGTCCCTTGGACATACGTTGGCATGGTTTTCTCGACATTTTGTTGGCATAATGAGGTGCGTTCATCGTGATTTTTTCATCACAAGTGCTGACCCAACTACCTCAGGATCATTATACCTACAGCATCAATTTCAGTGTGTGGTGTCCCATTGCAACGGTTAATTTTTTCTGATGGTTTCCCCTAGTGCATTGGGGTGAATCAAAGACCTGGTACGGCATCCCAGGAGAAGACGCAGAGAAGTTCGAGGCCGCCATCAAGAGTGAGGCACCTGACCTATTTGAGGCGCAGTCCGATCTCCTATTCCAGCTCGTCACGTTGATGAATCCGAAGCGCCTCACTGATGCTGGAGTCCGCGTGTATGCGTGCAACCAACGGGCAGGCGAGTTTGTTATCACGTTCCCGAAAGCATACCATGCAGGTTTCAACCACGGGGTGCGTTTTGAACGTTTTCGATCGATCGCATCTTGACTCAGTTTCATGGCAGTTCAATTTCAATGAGGCCGTCAATTTCGCGCTCCCAGACTGGTTGCCTTTTGGCCGTGATTGTGTTCAACGCTATCGTGAACACAAGAAGTTGCCGGTATTTTCCCATGATGAGCTTCTCGTAACGATTACGCAACAGTCACAATCCATTAAAACTGCGTTATGGTAAGAATCGACGCACAAAAACGAATTATTCTGTGAATCTCACTACATTTTCTGAAGGCTGGAGTCGAGTCTGAAGGAAATGACTGAGCGTGAACTCGCAGCTCGTCAGGTAGCTCGTGACCGTGGCCTTTGCGAGCGCCTTGAGGAAGAGGATCGCTCCGAAGATCAATACCAATGCACAATTTGTAAAGCCTTCTGCTACCTCTCGCAGGTCGTCTGTCATTGCAAGAGCGAAATTGTCTGCGTAGACCACATGGATCAACTTTGCGGCCATGCACCAGAAGAATTGACGCTCAGGAAACGTTTCTCTGACGCCGACCTCCGCGAGATCCTTGGGAAAGTCGTTGAGCGCGCAGCCATCCCTGGCAAATGGCGGGCGAAATTCAACAAGGTGCTTATGGAAAGTGGCCTTCCGTCGTTACGCTCTCTTCGCGCGCTCCTTGCTGAAGGCGAACGGATTAATTATCACCTTCCTGAACTCGCCGCCCTCCGTAAATGCGTCAACCGTGGCAATGAGTGGTTGGAGGCTGCCAATACATTCATCAGCCGCAAGCACGGTCGCAAACTCACGCGCCGTTCTCGCGGTCGCCCGTCTTTGCATGAAGCGAACAACGCTGCGTTCGATGACCGTGACCCAGGTGATAGGCCTGACCGTGGACTCGACGAGGTGTATGCTCTCCTGGCGGAGGTGCAGACTCTCGGGTTTGAAGCCTCGGAGACAGTAACCCTCCGTACGTTGGCTACACAAGCAGAAGATATTCGACGCAAAGCCTCAGCGTTACTCGATTCTGCCAATTCAGTAGCCAGCCGTGACACATTCATAGCTGATTGCGAGCGGCTGCTCCTGGGCGCTTCATCCATCAACGTGCAACTTGATGAAGTACTTGAAGTAGAGAAACTTGTGTCTCTGGAGCAACTCATTAGAGAGCTGGAGGAGAAGGCAGAGGATCCTTTAGCTACACTGGAAGACATTCGTGGGCTTTTGACCCGTGCTCGCGCCTGCAGCGTTCCTCTCGAAAACCAGTTCATACGAACCCTAGAGTCTCGTCAACGAGCTGGGGGTGACTGGGAAGAGCGGGCGAGGCACGTATTGGACCAACCACACAAGACCATCGAGGAACTCGACGAGTTCTTTGAGATAGACTCCACCATTCCCATCGATGTCACAATCTACGATCGGCTGATGTCCGCGCGTAGCAAAGCGAAGGATTTCGAGAAGCAGGCGAAGGCTTGGATATCCCCCGATGGTCAAGGACCCAAGCCTAGAATTTCGGAAGTCATGCGTTTCGTCGGCCGTGCTGAAAAAGATTTCAGCATTCCTGCTATCAGAGACCTGAAGCAGACTGCCGAGTTTGCTTTGGATCTCGAGAATAGATGTGAATCGATCCTTCAACATCGTTACCAGCACGGAGAAGACACAGATGTCTTTGCGATGATGCGGAAGTGGAGATCCTACGCCCGAGAGCATCTCACCATGTTCTCACTGCCCCTCTTTGAGAAGCTGGATGACCAGCTCACTCGCCATCAAGAATGGTTAGAAGATCTGCCATGGTATTGTCCGCAGCATGAATGTGCTCATGGCCGGGATATCCTGAATGATGTCGAGGAGTCGACGAGACCTGAGGATGACCATCCGCCCAATGACGAGTACTTCACCTGCATCTGCACCACTCCCGTTCGGCCCCCTCCGCCTGGTGCTCACTCCGATGCAGTTCAGTGCGATCATTGCTTCGCGAGGTTCCATGGCGTTTGCGCAGCTAACGGTGGTTCATGCCCTTTCTGTGATCATCATCACTGGAATGGTGCCATCCACAAGGAACGCAGCTGGCACTTCTGTTTCTTGCCGACCATCCTCCTTAAAGCACCTGCGATAACCAAAAATTATTCGGATGCCTGGAAGCAGTTGGAGATCATTGTCCATCGGATAGATCGTTTGTGCACAGTCATCGGCTCGTTTTTGACGTATGCTTCCCAAACCGGCAACCAGCGGGTTGAATACATCGCTCAGGTGCGCCACTACATGCGCAAATTGTATAAGATCCAGTTCGCTGTGTCTCCAAGTCGCGAAGTCTCATACGGCCTCGACCTCGCTGGTCTGCATCGCATCCTCGCTGGTCAACCTCCAGCTGTTCGGGTCAAGAAGAGGCGAAGACCGAAGTTCACGTTCGGCCAGGATGTAGACAAGGATTGGATGGATGGTACGCGCTGCATATGCCGCGGCCGCACTTCATACCTCCTCGATTATCCAACCGTTGAATGCGAGGCTTGCAGAAGACTTTACCACTCCGGCTGTGTCTTCTTTCCTATAGAGGCCAACGCCAGCGGCAACAGCCGATTTATGTGCCCGCTGTGCTGTTTACGCAGGAGCCGCCCATACATCTATTCGGAAGTCCGCGTGAAGCACGTTGGTTAGTAAATTTCGTTTTAAGCTTTAACGTATCGCTATATTAACAGACGAGCAGATAACCAAGATCCAGACACATATGTAAACACGAGCGCAATGCTTGACACCTTCAGCAAGGATGTTGTCTACACGAAGATGTTGCCCCCATACACGCAGACACTGTTCGTGGAACTCATACGATTTTCGCCGGGTCAGCCTGATCTCATCAACGGCAATGTACCTTCCCGGAGCGCTCCAGCACTTGCAATGCCTCATAGTACTGAACCCGGTCCTTCCACGCACCATCGACATTCGCATATTCACAGCGCTCCCATACCACTCCCCACGCCACCGACCCCTGTTTATGAGCTTGCAAGGCAGCCGTCAACGAATGGACATCATGTCCCACCTCCCCCGCCCTGGCAATCCCGCTCGCAGTCACCACACTCGAACAAGAAGCGAAAGTATGCAGATGACAGTCCACAGGACAACCCAGAGCCGAGATCACCCAAGCAACGGCGTCTTCCTCAAACCCCCGTTCTTCCCTCCACCAGCGTTGGAGCTCGTACGATGCAACAGGCGCTTTCGCCCTCGCTGGCGATGATTGTATCACCGGTTGACACTGAGCCTTCCCCTCGGCGAGCGCCTTCGATCCCTCCCCCTTATGCTAGACCCCCATCCTCCTTGTCTCTTAACTCGATCAATGGAGAATGCTCTTCTGTCAAATCAGTAAAGCTGTTGGTTGGAACTCACAAGTAGACCTTTGTAGTGTTACATTCGTTCTTGCGTCATTTGCGAATTTTTGTTTTGGTTCTATGTACCAGTAGTCATTATTATTGACCCTAGCTGCAATTGTTCTCACCTCTACCTAGCATGCTTTCTATGGAGTTGATGTACGTACGTGAATTTAGCTATATGAATGGGAAAAGAAGCTATGTTGTGAATGGGAAGTTGAGGCCGATCCTTGAGTTCTCCCGCGAACTCGATGGAAGTCTAGCCGCAAATCGTGATGACGAGATCGGGAGTATAAATTACAAATTAAGCGAACCAGAAAGCCGAAAACCCAGACAGACATAATTAAAAAAAATAACGAATCGACCGTTTCAAACGCGTTCATCGTTTGACCATGAGTTTATATGTGGTGTACCCGCCAATAATGCCGAAGGCTGCAAGTGCGGAAAGGATCCCAGCAAACCAATGATAGCTGATCTGAAAGACGGAATAAATAGTGGCGGTGTGCAAATAGTCACCCACATACCTGATCATCCTGGCCTGGAACGTGTACATTCATACCCCATATACCTAAACGAGTCATGAGGACACATATCATCGTGAAGACAAGCAACGGACCTGTTACCAAGTTCATCGGGATAAGCACTGTACCCAACGCAGTCATCTTTGAGAGGACATCGTTGATCTGGTTGTTGGCATCCGTCATCTCGATGGAAATCTGTGCCAGGTAGTTGGAGTGCGATCGGGACAGAATTTTTTCGTAATGATTCAGATTTTGCGTCATCGTTATCAAGTGGTCCTAGAAGTCCGATGGAATTAATAAATTGTGATTTGAGCGGCAGCAGCAACTGACCTGGATATCAGAAAGATATAGACCCTTTTATAGAGAATGAGTCGTGACGTAGATGATCAAGAGCGAAGAACTCACGATGTCTGACGTTGGTGCCACCCTCCAGTTTTCATTGCATCTCTTCGCGAGCCCCTTTACTACATCCGCCTTATTGCCCATCAAGCGCAACAGCCCCATGACCTTCTTGCGACACGTTCCAATTCTCCTCAACATGTCACTTTGCTCCGCCTCCTTCAAGATAAGGACGAGCTCGTCAATAGAGTCAACTTCGTATTCAATGGACTGGATTAGAGGACCGAAGGCATCGGTGATGTCATCAATCAACGCGTACGAGATCCAGTCCGATGTGACGTTAATGTAATCTTTCAGCTGCTTTATTCTCCGGCGGACGTTTTGCGGATGTGGGGTAGGGCGGAAGTGGAACTATAAGAATTGTGAATGAAAGTTACAGAAAGACAGTGGAGCGCTTACAGATAAAATTCCCTCTCTAAATACAATAATGTACATGTTCAGGGGCTCCAGGTGCGTAGGACTGTAAGGATCCTGGTCGAAACTCCGGAAACAGACAAGGTAGTAGTTCCGGAACAATTCAATCTTTTCGCGAGCTTCCTCCATCTGGATGTCTTCAGCCGTTAAAGGGTGAATAGAGAAGACCTGAAAAATGCCTAAGTTCAGACAACCAACTGGCTACGTGGGCAGTACCTTGCTCAGAACCTTCATCTCTTCATCTGTCGGGCTTAGGACATCTAGCCACCACGTATTCCCCTCAAGCTCGCCACCGCCCCCGAGGCCGTTTGGTGGGCCTGGATTACCAGCCCCGCCCTTCTCCGGGCGACCATGATAGCTACCGTTTTGATAGCTACCGTTGTGGCTGGGTACAAAATCCGGAGGACCTGGGCGCTTGTTTGTATCCTGAACAGAAGCCAGACCCTGGTGTGGTAGTGGCACGGGAACAGGGGCAGAACCACCCTTTGTGTCTTGCGGGTGGTCAGGAGGAGGTATGCCAGTAAACAAATCTTCAAAAGACTGTCCGTCCGCAGGAAGTTCGCTGAGACTTCGTGCATGAATGGTGGCAGACAACGCATTGGAGTAAAACGAGAATCGGTATGGTCTGTCATGACCGGGTGACATGATCCCACCCATCCCTGCAGCGTTGTACTGGTTTCCTGCCACATTCTCCGAGGATGGGATGGCACTCAAGTTGTTAAGTCCCGTCAGCCGACTCGGAAAAGTGAAGTTTGGATCTCCGCCGTGGTTCTCAAATAAGGCCATCTTGCCCCGGATGCCTTTCCGGTGTTGCCTAGGGACGGGACTACTCTGGCTGAGCTTGCGCTGTCGGATATTACCGCGATAAGGGGAGTCAAGTCCGGCTTCAAAAGGAGGAGCTCCACCAGGTGGAGATGCGGTCAACTCTGGACCGCCGCTCTGTGGAAAGTGTGGATGGTACAGCCGGAATCCTGAACCATGGGTATTCGTGGGTGATGATATACCTAGTTCTGCCTTTTCTTGAGCCGCAAAGGCCTCCAGATGGGCAAAGGTGAAGACAGGTTGGTTTGCATTTGGTTGATACACCGGAAGCCCCGGCATAGAAGATTCGCCACGAATCGGTCGGTACTCACCTCCCATAGTCGTAAGAAGCGCTGGGTCATGGGTTTGGTCAAGGTGCTGCATCCGCAAGTCGATAGGAGTTAGAGATCGTGGGGAGTGCAGCCCATCAGAAACCCCGTTCACACAATCATGATCTATGCGGAAAATTCGGTCTCCACGAGCGACATCAATGTCGTGTTCCTCGATGGCGGAGAAGTGGGAGAATGGGAGTTTTGCCTCAGGGTGGGGTACCGATTCATATGGTAATGATGTTGCAGGCGTCGTTATAGTCTCTCTCCGGGCCCTGGACAGATGCAGAGCCATGTCCACATCCAGCGTTCTCTGCCTCTCCCTCACTTCTAGGTCATTCGGGTCATAAGAGCGGATAAGCGTCGGCGAGATATGCGGACGGGAGCCAGGCTCCACCACGTCGGTCTGACATAGGCTTTCTCTATTGTCCCTTCGTCGAACGGGAGAAGCGGCTCTGACGGAGGCAGGGGAACTCGACAGGACGGACGAATCATGGAAATTCGGAGAAGTCATGGTGTCAACCTAAGAGTCTGGTCAGCAAACCACGTAAATTTAGAAAGCTGCTACTACACCAGCTTCGATTATTGATATATTTTAGTCCGATAACTTACCTATCTGATAGCTTATCTTAAGTTGCTTGACGCATTAGCCAGGAAAGAAAAACTAGTTTCCACTCCGGTGACCACCAGAGGCACGAAGGTGAGCTCATTCACGTGATGCTATTTGGTGGGAAGAGCCTCCGATCCTAACATGGCCAAATTGACATCAATTGCCAGGAGGAAATCGCATGCCAAGTACAGTACACGCGTTTCTCCTGAGTGATAGGACGCTAAGCTAAGAGTTGTGGTAGGAATGTGGATGTGGGAGATGCGTGGGAAAACAGGAAAAACATATATATAAAAAACATAAAAACACATCATAGCGCACTACGCACAGCCTCCCATGATATGAGATGTATGTCTAATGATTGGGGGGACCTCGGGAATACTAAATTCAACACCCTCGAGGTGTTACAGGTAACATACCTGCCTATACACTAAATTTGTTGTGGATAGTGGCACTGTGGCAGGGGCTCTATTGCGAGAAAGCTCAGATCAACATATCTTTCCAAATTCAAGCTGTAGTACTTCAAGTATGGCAAATATATAGTATTTCTGAGGTCCCCCCATCATTCTACATACATCCCATATCATGGGAAGCTGTGTGTAGTGCGCTATGATATGTTTTTTTTTCATATGTTTTTCCTGCTTTCCCACGCATCTCCCACATCCACATTCCTTCCATAATTCTTAGCTTAGCGTCCTATCACTCAGGAATGTATACCTGAGAGTCTATAGGTGTATTATATATGTTTATTTATCCTCCAGAACACTCATCTTCTCAGATATCCCCTATTCCTGTATGTAAGCCCGGTGGCTTACCTGAGTTCCCAATTGGGTAGTCTTGGTAAAACCCGGACAAGTCAGTCATAGCAAACTGACGGGGAAAGCGAAGCCCACGTCAGAAGCGTCCAGCTGAGCGCCATCAAGTCTGACCATCGTCTTAGCTCCCGCTGCAGTCACCCGTCTTCTAGGATAAGGGGCCAGAGGGTGACTAGTAAAGCGGGGGGGCAGTACAGCGGTTTCGAACCTGCGAAAGTTCTCGTCAGGGGGCTACCCCTACCCCTATCGCTTGTACTTCTCATTATCGTTTAGGGATACTACTACTAAGCCTATATATACGGCGGGAGTGGATGGTTTGTGCCACTACTGCAACCAGTCCCCTTCAGGGGCCGGCCAGCTGGCAAACAGTACCCGGTAACCCACTGCAAGGGTAGTTTCGGGTGGAGAGGAGAGGGTTGGGGCCAGGACGGAAGCTTCGTAGCTAAGATTCAGCGATCGGGGGCCTTTATTCCTCGGGACGAGATCACGAGGCCCCACACCATTGGAATTCGGCTGGTCCCGTTTCGAGAACAGTGAATATTCGGTCGTTCCCATGGGAGTATGCGACGAGGCGGGACTGGGAAGACACGGTTCTTTCAGTCCTTGTGATTTCATTAGCGGATATCCCTGCACCTGCGAGAAGAGGTCGTGAGGTCGCAGTTTCTGAACTGTATTCATGCAATATCGGAAATTAAGGAGGTACTTTAGTAAGAATGTATGATACCAAAAGATGATCATGACTCGAGAGTCAAAATATCATGATGCCCGATAGTGCCCGATGGGATAGCTAAAGCCCGCTACACTAGTGCCAGCAAAAAGGAACCATTCTTCCTTACTACTTCTTACTACCTCTGGCTACGTGGTTACCTCCAAAGGGGTTGAAATTCGGCAGGGGAAAATTGAAGTAATCACTTGGGATCAAGTCGGAGTCAATCAAGGAGTCGTGTTGGGCCGACGGTCTCAGAGAATAAATACTAGCTAACAGATGAGGAGAAAACGATGATTGTAGTTAGTGCGCTGAGTCATCTTCCCGTTGATGCCTGTTGATGCCCATCTCTGAGACCTGGGTACTTATGGGGAATTGAAATACGGAACTCGGGTCATCATGGTACGTTGTCACATTCGTGGCGCTACTACCTTTGTCTCAGTAGTCATTGTGTACGCTCCAATAAGTAAACAGACGAAAAGGATCCTCGGAGTGGAGTGGTATGACTGTTTACTGAACGGTAGTATCCGAAACCTGCTTCTTGCCCGCATTGTCAACATGTGCGTTACCCTAGTGGTACGATCTTGTGAAAAATATTGATAAAAAGCTCGTAATCATGCAGAAGCTGTGTAAAAACTTAGACACGAATATACAATCGGCACATATACATGCTAGGGCGGATTGGGGAACCTCCGCGGGAATAAGCACGCCACAATCTAGAGTTTCCCGCGTAAGTTGGAAAAACGTGGACACCGAATGGCCCTCTACCTAAAGGTAGTGCTAAGCAGGGAATAAGAGAAGAACCAATAAGTGCGTTGAAATTGTAATTGCACACGAGAAGAGGAAGTTAGAGTGAGATAGCGTAAGATAAGATAAGTGCGGGGAGAACAAGGTTGGCGGTGGAGGCGAATGGAAATACAGATTGGCATGAACGTGGTGAAGTTCAGAAAAAAGTAACCCCTGGCGGGACTCGAACCCGCAACCTCCAGATTCGCTCCTGTAGTAGAAGTCTGACGTCATAACCATTAGACAACAAGGGCTTATGATCGCAAGCGCCATAGGAGAACCATGAGTCTTGAGGATAGGTAATTGTCAGATAGCTTACCGCTTCGTCATTTGCATTACTGACAAAGACCTTCTGCACTAGCTCTGAGCGACAATCAGATGGTAATGGAATCGCTTGAAGAGTGTTGCAAGCCCCTCTTTACTTGTTCTGAAGACCTCCGCGGGGAAGCCCTGGCTGTTTCAAGAAACAGAGAAAGAAGGCCAAAAAGGCAAATGTGGACGTTTTAAATAGTAGAGTTAACAATCACCGTTGGAAATTGGAATTACTCAGCGAATTCAATTCATTGGGCCATCAGTGTGTCAAAATGCCAAATAATTGCCGGATAGAATGAACAACTCACGTCATAAAGAAAACATTTTCCAAGTCATCTTTACAGTTTCTGCGAGTCTTGAGCCACGTATAAGCGTTCCTTGTGACAGCAACAACTGTATTAAACCCCCACATAAACATAGAACAGTTACGTAGCGCCACGTAGCATAGGTCCATTTACCTCGTCATCATTGGGATATTCCCCAGATTCATGCATGCCGCTATTCCGATCACGACACCCCCTGTGAGGCTAAACCCGTCACCCCACTTGCCTCGTGCTTGTAATGATGACATGCTACTGCAGGTTGCTGCGTATAAATTGGATCAGCAAGTTTATTTCTAAACCACATCCCTCCGACCCAGGTCACACTCACCGTGGTCCCTACCTTTGTCCCCTACCCACATACGTTGACCCCACAAAAAGTCATGGAAAGTCGGACTGTTTACAACAACGTATGATCACTTTCGATGTGTATTTCGATTGACCAAACAGAGATCACCAGTTATCCCGCCGTAAATCGCACGCTGCATCATATGCATATGATGGCGCCTCGCTGCTGTCGTCCGTCTCATCTGACACGTTCGGGTCCTCAGACGAACACGCAGGTTGTTGGTCGTGGTGGGGTTGTTTTTGGCGCTGTTTCAAGTGCTGGTGACCGACTGGTTAGTGGCCTGTCATAATATGCTTTCGCACTGAGTTGGTCATACCATGCTCTTACAGGCCTGTGGAGATATACCCTGTTATACTTAATTTAGCACAGCGTGCTCCCAGCTGGGATTTGGAGAGCATAGACAGCGAACAGACTATGAAGAATTTGCAATTCGGCATTAGTCTCCGGTGGTCAGATCCAGAAGGAAGGAAGACATGTGTTCCTTCTGTTTCAAGATCCATCCTGTAATACCATAATGGTCGTAAATACAGAGTCAGCTAGTAATGAAACATGTACCACCATTTTGTACGCTCATACCGACTGTGGACCCTTGTGCTCGACCAACTTATTCGCAAAAGCTCATCATGTGCTGGACTGCTTTCGTTGCGTCAACTAGACGAAAGCACCGGTAGCGTGAACAGTCGTGAGTACTATCGTTGTTCGGTAGTCAAGTTTCTAGAATGATGTAAACAAGTCATTGATTAAGAACGCATGCTGCAATATGAGCGTGTGTTTTGAGGAAACAATATTCATGTGAATGGTGTCTCCAAAGCCTTACCGTGCCCCGATTTCTGCCGAAAAGGTGCGGATATGAAAGCAGCATTCATGAGTTACACATAAACAATGCAGATGGTTCTATCACTTATCACTGACGCATTAGAATCCATCTCTTGCCAATACTGCTACCTCTAATTTTGTCTTTAAACCCCTCCAACTTGTCTTCGCCCCTGTCTGCTGAGACTCCGCAACGGGCAATTCCGTCAGCACCTTCGCAATAAAGTTTGCATCCGTCAGAGGGGTCAAATCATTGCAATTTGGAAGTCGCTGCGGTTCACGTCATCAAGGGGCAGAATAGGATAGGAAACGCTGGACACACCCTCTTAACCCGATCATACGGTGCCTCCCAACCGCTTACTTGACGTACGACCAACAAAGGGCTTGAGGTAAAAGAATGATACATTCTAGTGTCATGCGTGCGGAACAGCACATTATCCACACGAAGCGTGAATCGCGATAAAATGAAGATACACGTTGGCATGACGCGCTTGGAGCAGGGCTAGTCAGACGACAAAAAATCAATAGAGGCACAGCACGAACTATTCGCACGAGAAGATTGGATGAACCATTATCATGCAGTTCATCCTCGAATAGAGGAATTTCTGCGTAGAATAAAATTGGATCTGGTCGTGTGAGCTCAGAGAGCGGAATAGAATGAGATGGATTTTCTGGATCGGCATCTATCCATGGCATTGAAAGACTCGGAGATTCGACGTCCGAGGCAATGTCATCGTGATGACCAGGATATGTCATCGTGTAAGTCCAATCATAATGTTTGGCTGCTACTGTAACGGGCAATGGAAGGTTCGTTCCAGGGTCTGTGCTGGTGCGTACGCTCAGAATCACATCGATAGATATGCAGCATGAATTCCTCACCGGCTCTTGAGCCAGGCGTCTGCATATCCAACCTTGACACCACCATCGCCCTCCCCGAGCTCACCCTTTTTCACACACTTGAGGGCATTATGCGTGTCGAACAACATCTTCCACCCAGATGACCGATGTTCGAGAGATAGATAGTTACTTCCAAAGGTCATTTCAGGCAGTGGGAATCCGAGCGAAGCTTGTAACGCATCACATTCTGACGCGCTAGATATCGGATTTGTGGACGCGACTATCACCCAATCATTGATTTCGATAGTGCGTGAATTGGGTGTCTCTGAGAGCTTGTGCTGCGGTACTGCGATAGCTGCAGACATGACTTCAGCAAGGAAGTAAGTCTCTGATATGATATCCTTTGAAGTCGTCGTCGTCGTCAAAGATGAGCAGCTTCAAAAGTAGCTATCGGAGTTTCAAATGTGTAATTGATAGTTTGAACTCGCTCTATTAGAAGTAAGTATACAAACAGAGATCATGGAGGGATCTCGTCCAGCAACACCAGAAGCACCTCCAGAAAACCTATGGTCCTCGATATTGGACTCAATTTCTTCTTCACGGTCAATTCCTTCAAAGCAAGTACTGCTACTTGGTGATCCATCGTCTGGCAAGTCAGTACTTGCCTCGGCCTTGCTACAGGAAACCGGTTTCTGAAGAGAGCAAGGACGAGACACGATCGGATTTTGCCCTTGGTTATGATTGGGCCGATATCAGGGATGACGGCGATGAGGGTGTGCTTCCCATCTTCCTGAACTTGAAGTGTGCTAATACCACCACCAGACACTTTGGCACGTCTATCGGTGTACACAGTACCTTCGGACGCGATAGCTTACACAGCTTTGATGCCACACTTTCTGCCACCGCGGGTATCGTTACCTCATACCCTGGTGATGATTGTTCTGGATTGGACGCGCCCTTGGACATTTGTAGACAGTCTTCAGACGTGGCTCAAATGGGTGGAGCTATGGGCGAAGGGTGATGGATCTCGGGATCTCGAGATCGTTCGGGAAGAGAATCACGAAAGACGTGTGTTCATTTGATTGAGACATCACCGACATTCCAACAGCTGACGCTATTTGGCAGTGCAACATCATTTACAGCATTATACTGAGCCCTCCGTCGATGCTGTCCCTGCCACCTCCAATCTTTCCTCAAACACAGTCCTACCACTCGGTCCTGGCACTCTAACTCACAACTCTGCTGGTGTACCGATTATTGTTGTCTGTACCAAATCAGATCTCATAGACGAGGGCAACGACCTCGTAGGTGCCAGCAATTCGGGCATGGGAGGTATGGTAAAAGGTAAAGGTGGAGAGTGGGAGGAGCGCACGGATGGCGTGATGCAGGTTCTCCGAACGATCTGTCTAAAATGTAAGCCTTCCTTCTGCAAACCGTAGTAAGCACCTCATCACGCTGCTCCATCAAAACAGATGGAGCATCACTATTCTATACTACGCAGCAACCTAATACATTACAGGTGCTGAGGCAATATGCCCTGCACTTCCTATTTATCCCACCGGCACCGTCCCCCATTGCGGCGGGATCCGAGGCCCCGGCTCCCCTACGCAATCCATTTGTATTCCATTTTAAACCAAATACCCTAGACCGCGATCGCATCGTCGTTCCCGCTGGTTGGGATAGTTGGGGGAAGATTGGAGTCCTTCGAGAAGGGTTTGAAGCGAAGGCTTGGGGCGAGGCTTGGGAAGCAGATCTTGATACCGACGTGTCGGAGTCCGAGGATCATTCAGGTGCGAAAAAACTGTATAGGATGTTAGTACCGGACCAAGGCGCCAAGGCGAGTTTGTTATTTGACCGTCAGCTTCTACACGGCCTCATTTTTTCGTGTAGCCACCTCCTTTACCTCCATTTAATGCCCCCATGGCGGAGCAGGCGTTCCTAGCGAAACATTATGATGACAATGCCAAGAAACCAGACCGAGATCCCCGTGGGGCTTTTAGAAATCCCACGGATACGGCGGCAGCTGGTATTGTTGGGCCAATGGGGAGCAGTAGTTTCACTCTTCCACACGTCGAGCGTGCGCTCAACGAGATGGAGACCGGAATGGGAACCAGTTCACTCAACGCCAGCACGACGGCCGATGGGGCGCGCAGACTGTCACAAAGAGCTGCAACGGGTGCGGGCATAACAAACCACGTTGGACGGCCACCAACCTCACCAACTATCGGAACTTCGCCTAGTCCCACTGGAGGACAAACTCAACATGAAGTTCTGCAAAACTTCTTCCAAAGTTTGCTCAGCTCACGGGATCGCGGTGGTGCCGGCGCAACAGCTAGGAGCGTGACCCCAAAAACAAACGATAATACTAGTGGCACGGACGACACGAGCTAATTACATTCTTTGCATACTTGTGGATTTTTGTATAATACAGTGACAGTTTTTGCGCAAAGTCGACACATTATTGTTGTGTGTTGTTCGGAGAATAAACAATGACCAAACAAAAGCGACCGTCACCTTAAGACCCGACCACCATCAACGGGCAGCCGAAATTTGCCACAGCAAAGTTCGGTTCAGGTTTCGTTTCGCTAACTTGCAAGCCTCGTTGCAACCGCGTTCCCCCTAACACCACAACATGGGTAGATGGTGTGTTCATCTAATCAATTCAAGTCCATCTAATCACGCATGTCTCGGCGTTTAGGACGGCCGAATACTATGACGAAGTGTTCAGTGCGAAAATGAGGAGCTTGGTGTATGGGTGTCCTCTTACTACGAACATATGAATTCTCGCTAAGGAGACCTCTGCTCTGCTGTAGCTCCGGAGCTATCAAGCGACATAGGCTTGAGAAAATTGAACCCGCGATAAGCTATGAGCATTTCGTGGAGGACTTAGACGGTGGCGACTCATTTACCACTTCGTTGATTGAGATTCTAGTCAAGGTGCGCACCTTTATACATACTCTTTATCTACTTCTTACTTTACCTGCAGGAAGTGGCAGATCGACACCATCGCCAAAATGCCACTGAACGTGGTCTTATTGGAGATCGCACCGCTAGAGCACTGAGGAGGTTATCTAACCCAACCACTACGTACAGGGAACGCTATTCTTGGCGCGGGACAGGTGGTCGAAGAGGGGTGGACCTTGCAGACTACTTGTCACGGCCTCCGGATGAACTCGACATGGATGAAGAAGCTGATGAGCTTGAGGAACTGGAGCAGTATGGCCTCGTACCACTTGAGGGCACACGTGTGAATACCGAGATGTATGATGCATACCGGTCTCATACTTCACGGCCAAATCCTTCAACAGCCTACCGTGCGTTCTCCCCTGCCTTTTACACCGTCCCTGCACCGCCTCCAGCTCCTACGCCGGATTCCCCAAGCGATAGGGTGCTTCCCCCTCTACTTGATTCACCCCCTGCTCCACGGCTCGGTGGCTTGACGCTTCCATCAGCAAGTGGCCTACTCCACACCTCACTAACTCGACAGCCTTCCGTTCGCCGCCCCGTAAGAAGCAGAACGGCAGATTTCAGTGACTTCAGTGCACGGCGTCGGAATTCTTCGCGACAGCCGGCTGATGAGGAGGGACCGTCGAGAATGGATACATCCAGTACATTCACTGGTTCACACTTCAGTGCACCTAGGGAGGATTCTGACCCACCTCCCCCGGGACCGCCAGGCCAGGCCAGACGATTTTTCCCTTTCCGCCCACGACGCTTCGAAGTCATTCCCACACCTCCTCGACCTGCACCTAGTACGGGTGAAGACTGGCTCTTCCCACCAGTCCCGTGGTCATCAGCCTCATCAGACCGTACTGCACCCTCGGCACCCGATAGCCAAGTTGGTGAAGAACGCTCCCAGGCGCCTCGGCTCCGGCGAGGCGGCCTTAGAGCCCCGGAATCTATGCTCTCACGGCACGCCTCGCGTCCCACCACTGCAGAGATAGTACTGAGGGTATCAGAGCAGATGGATGCTATTGAAGCTGCGGAGGCTGAGCGTGCAGAACAAACGCGATCTGTATCAGAAGAGATATTACAATCTATTGGGGGACCATAGACTCGTAGAGATGATTTATTCCTATCGGCTGGATACTGTATTATTTTTACTTTTACTTTCACGCCTACGTCTTGCATATGTTCGTATCACATGCTAGCAAATCAAAACCTCTAGACTGGTATATTCATTGAATTGCACGTCTTACATCATGTGCATTGTGTATGCATCGCCCTACGTCCGCGTCAGGACTGACTAATGTGAATCAGGATTGTAGCTAAACAAGATTCACTTACAAACACCCATGATCAAGAGACGCAACCGACCGCAGCCGCGTGTACGAGAATCCTCACCAGACACAGAGCAACCTCCAGAACTAGATGAAGACGAGGAGGAAGACAGATCGTTACCGTACGTATTAAACGACCCAACAGCCCAACGCAGAGAATTAACACACAGACAGCATCTCGGAGCTCATCGAGCTTCGGAAACTCAAGAAGTCCAGACAAGGAATCGATGTTCAAAAGCTATCGAAAGGCGATGCCAAGAAGAGGAAGCGCAAAACCGCGGAGGATGGACAAGAGGTCCAGGGCGGTCTGAGAGCTGGTGCTAGAGTGGATGAGTAAGTGATATGACACTCCGCTATCCGCACTTCTGCTCACTCTGAACAAACAGCGAGGAGGACAGTACAGATGCCAAAGCGAGACGAGCCGTCCGAACAAGCAACTTTACGCAGCAAACGAATGTTTTGGATGTTGACAAACATATGTGAGTGTGGCGTCTCTGACACATTCTGTTTTGGTGTTTTGACGTGGGCGTAGGATGGCATACATCGAAGAGAATCTGAAGATTCGCAGCCGCCCTCCAGATCCATCCGAGGATGAGCCTGGAACAAGCGCTCAAGACGAATTTTCTCTTTCCGAGCGGTGGAAGGCAGAGAAGAAAGCAGCGGATGAAGGCAACGTCACTAACAGCATGGCCATGCTTACTGCCATTCCTGAAGTCGATCTTGGCATGGAGTAGGGTTTCCTAGATCCTGCTTTATCAGTTTTCACTGATTTTTGTGATAGTGCACGATTGAAGAATATTGAAGAAACGGAGAAAGCAAAACGACAAGTTGCTGAAGTGCGCAAGGAACGCAAACGACCTAATGATGAGGAGCATCTTGTCGCAACCCGATGTTCGTTCTTTTTAGCTTGTCGTTGTAAATTCACTATTGACAGACTGCTGCTTCGTAGTCTATCGACCGCACCTCAAGCAGAAGTCCGATGCAGAAATCATGCGAGATGCCAAGCTCGAAGCAATGGGTCTACCACCTCAAGAGGATAGAAGACCTCGCGGTGAACGCCCACATATGGCGACCGACGAAGTGGTATGTATAGTGACTTGTTCCATGCGTTATTATGACCCGCTCATATGTTGCTCAGGTCATGGAGCGCTTCAAGAAAAGAATGCGCAGGTGAAATGCTATCTCTTTCCTGCGAATGATCTTCTGTTTTGTTTCCAGCGTCGATCTGGTCCTCACGAATCGCTCGGTCTCTGGAGTACCCCTTGCTCACCGTCAGGAATCGTCCGCAAAGTATGTACACTCGAATGCATATTAAACCCTGTCTACTCTAGCATATTGATTTAAGGCATGGCCAAGACCAAGTTTTTCAATTTCTCGAAGTTGGGTGTACCAAATCCAGTGACTGCAATTATTATCAACGTGTACACACGAAGTTCGTTCGCCATGTTCATGAACTCACCAGGATCCCATCCAATCGTCGCCTGCGTAAGATCGTCACATCAATCATACAGCTGAGGAGACGTGAATATGACATACATTGAAGCCTTCAGTTTGACATCCTGGGTTGCGACCCTCGGTAATGTCATTTAATGCCGCATAACCAGCGGAATATAAGAACGGGTTCAAGAAACCAAGAGCAGACTTTTTGGCATTGATACGTGCATCGTTCAGCATGGAAACGAACGCAGTGAATGCGGGCGCGGCGCATGATGTACCAGCCCCTGATGCTGTCTGGCCTTGGTAAATGAACGCGAAGTTCACCGCTTGTGATGATACATCGGGGTATGCCTAGAGAAATATTTGTAACAAAGCCTTTGCATATTGAAAGCCAACTTACACGTCCAGTGCTATAGATGTCAAGTCAGTGTCAATTGTACATAGCACGTTCATCGGTGTGATGACTTACGAGTTATAGAGACCTTTATAGGTGCCGGGAGCGAGCGATGCCAAATACGCCGAGACAGCAGCATCCTGGTACGAGGGACGAGGAAACTAGCATGAATGTATTCTATCAGTCAGGAGGTGTTACGGAGGGCAAAGATCACGCACATAGTTACTGAAACCACCACCAGAGAAGTTGGCCGCAGTCTCGGGGATGTTGACAGTTCCACCGACAGCGGTAACGCTTGGCAATTGGTCATTTTTGGCCTACTGCTCATCCACATATGTAGGTCACTTACTATGGGCAAGAAGCCGGGAATACAGGGAGAAACATTGGGGTTTTACGACCGTCGTTGGAATAACACTGGTGTCCGAAAGCCTGAGCGGGATAGGCATCGCCATCACCCACACCGCCGTCACCAGAAGAGAACATCACTGAGACACCACGAGCTCCGAGTGCTGCCATACCATCGCAAACACGAGTGGCGTAGGAGTGTGGGACGCTTTGCTCGTCATCACCATAACTTGTGGAGATTGACTGAGGAAGTGTGTCCTGCGAAAGAACATATTCAAGCCACTGAATATCATGGTTGTCAGGACAGTACATTGCAACCGCAATGGCTCGAACACACGTATGAGTAGGGCTCGTTCGTATCACTCGTCGTCAACAAATCGGGGTCAAAAGGGGGCTCCCCACCAGTTGAGTAAAACGTTCCTGGGGTGGGCCAAGTGAGTCCAAACCCGAACTGAGTGTCGATGTTGGCCTCCATGCCTGCGTCGCTCTGGTTGTTTTTGCCACCTAAGAAACTCGATAATAAGCAGTCACCGACAGTAACTCAATCTCGACATACCCTTGATGGACACAAAAGTGTAGTTTGAACCCTGAGCAGATGGGTTCTGAAGCTGATAGAATTGCTGCAGGTCCATATTGTTAGCATACTCCTCGAGGTAACCAGTGATGCCCAATTTGTTGCCATTGGTGGCAGACGTGCTGTAATCCACCGCATTATATAACTGTCTCAAGCACGAAATGGTGACCGTGTTGTTGCAACTCGCATCGACTTGATTGCCTGCTGGCCCTGTGATCGTTCTAACAGACGGGCTCGAGACTGCGGGCTGCACCTGGTTAGTCCAGCGGAGTGTGCTTTTGAACGCCTTGAAGCGAGCGAACATGGTCGTAGGCTGAATGAGATCAACATGCTCGTGCAAGATCTCAGGAAGACTGTAGCTTGTGGTCCGGACGATGCTCTCTCCAGTCTGAGTGTGCTTGTAAACATGGTATGTCTAGACATCTCCCGGTCAATGATCTGCGATCTCCAGAAATGAGTTTGCGTTGCTCACGGTATCCAGCATCTCTTCTGCAAGGCCGACCGGGACACGAATAGTGACCCAATCGTTTGCAGATGAACGGATGACATCTTCTTCCACCAGACCGTGTGAGGCAAGCCATTCGCTGACCACATCCAGAGTCTCGGGATGGGGAGCCATGAGTGCTTCGGTCTCCTGCTTCGACAGGTGCGCCCCATAACGTGCATGGCTCGGGTCGCTTATTTCCCAGAGGTGCTGCTCGAGTTCCGGGAACTTGGGCTGAGGCAGAGCGATCTTGAGCTCGAGCATGTGGTGCTTGGACGCGGGAACATCCTTGTACCATCCGCGGGGTGGACCATGGATACTCTCTTTCACCTTGTGCTGGCAGCCCTTGAAGGGTACTAGGGCACCAGCAACAGCAGCCGCGAAGGGCAGAGTGAGCAGAGTGATGGGCCTCATCGTCAGTACACCGAACGGTAGGAAAACGCTTCGAGACTCGCTGGAAACTATTGCATCTTATACAAGAACGTAAAGCGAATAATATGCTAACTTACTTGGGCTTTAGTACTACACCGTATGTTGTACTTCGGGCCCTTTCGGCAGCCGTCCATTGTCATTTACTTGCCGGCATCAGCAAATGCGACTTTATTCGAAAGCACTCACAAAACGCTCGTGTGTATATTCTTTTTGGTTTAGTTCAAGTTTGCGTTCGTAAGCACACATTTTTGGTTATATGTTCAGCATCTCCACCAATCGCATGAGCGCGCTACTGAAGTCGTAAGCGTTCATTTCAGTGGTTTTGCGGATGGGCCTGTCCGTTTCATCAATTGAAACGAACGAACGTTACATAAAATGAATGCTCCTTGAAGGGTCGTGCCTGCCGCGCCAGCGAGAGCAGTTGCAAAGGACAGACTGAGCAGCTCTGTCAGAGTGATCCTCAAACCGTCAGTACGCAACGATATGGGAATGCTTCAACACCCACTCGCTAGTAGATGCTGCGCAGGCATCGTTATCACGATGTACGAGAACCATAAACTTAAAGCGAATATGTGGCGGCACACCCCGTACCACCGTCCGGCAAGTGCAACCGTCCGTTTTCGTTCGTTTGAAGCGAGAGAATGTTACTGTAAAGTGATACTCGGACGAGACATAGATGCAGCAAACAAACACATAAGGTTAGGTATTCCAGTGGAATGGACTACTCCCGGGCTCTTGCCCTGGACTCTACGAGCAGGAAGCAATGTAGCGCTGGACTACTGCTCCACACGCGACTACTATGACCCTCCTCGGCTAGCTCTGCTACAAACACCGCCAAACCCTGCAGTCACCTACACCCCTAGGGGCCCCCACTCCACCAGTCTTTCTTTTTGATCGACTTGCAACAAAATCTATCGACAGGAAATAAATAAAATTGATTGTAATTCTAAGATGAGTCCGATGAGGGGGAGATAGTGGAAGAGCCATAGTGCCAGTGGGGGCTCGAGTCACCGCAGGCTCCAGCGAGAGGTCGCACAAGAACGTAGGGGAGTCACTAGGCTGGCGGGAGGGTGTGAGAGATGTACTCGAGCGACAAGCGTGTGGTAGCCCAGACTCCAGAGCTGTGGGACGCTTAATGTCGTGGTGGCCAGTGCCAGGCAGGTTATACCCTGAGTCTGCGGGAGAGCAGTTGGCTAATCAAGGGGCGTGGGAGTTTCCAGCTGGGCAGTACCGGGGTGCGGGGGGTCCATGGTAGCGACAGGAGGCGTAGTCGGGGGTTGAGAGTTGCTCCAGGGTAGTAGTATTGGAAGGAATAACTATCTTCCATCGTCTATATAGGGCTGGCTAGGGGAGACTAGGGCAGCAGTGGGCAGCGATGATTGCTCGCTGCTGGTAGTAGTCGAGATCCTGCGGGGTGGGCATCGGCAGCAGGAGCCTGCCTGAAGTTGGGTTAGAGAAGGGAGAGCACGAACGACCGATATTAAATGGAAGAGGTAAGATGCATACGGTGACCAGCGCGATGTAGGTGAATAAAAAGGACGTACCGTTATCTACCGTAGTGGAACAATCAAACCAACAAATTCAAATTCCGGCTATTCCGAATGTATTCGTTCGTTCCTACATGAATCTCTGATACCTACACTTAGATACATCTTAAATATGCCTCTAGTATATTCATTCAAGGCATGGCCAAGACCAGGGCCTTCAACTTCTGGAAGTTGGGTGTGCCATGCCCAGTGACTGTCATGATGATCAGCATGTGGACATGTAATAAGTTTGTTTGTCACATCCATGAACTCACCAGGATCCCATCCACCCGTGGCCTAAATAACGGGATCAAATTAGTCATGCAACTGGAAGGTACATGGACATGTCATACATCAAATCCCTCGGTTCCACACCCTGGGTTTTTGCCATGGATGATATCATTTAATGCCTTGTAGCCAATGGAATATAGGAACGGGTTCAGAAAACCAAGAGGGGCCTTTCCAGCATTGATGCGTGCGTCGTTCAGCATGGACACGAACGCAGCGAATGTGGGCGCAGAACAGGATGTACCAGCTACTGGAGTGTTCTTGCCTTGGTAGACGACGGAGAAGTTGTTCGCTTGCGCCTGCCACGTCGGGGTATGCCTACAGAAATGTTAGGCGTAAGATCCTTACATGCGGAAGAGGTCGCTTACACGCCCGGAGCTACAATTTGGCGAGTCAATGAGGGCATATTATGCGGCAGATCATTGCGACCTACGAATTGTAAAGGCCCTCATAGGTTCCGGGAGCGAGTTTTTCCAAGTACTTTGAGACGGCAGCATCTTGGTATGCAGGACGAGCGAACTGGTGGAAGCGACTTGCTGTTAGTTGATCAATGGACAGTGATAATACTTGGTGGGATGAAGTTGCTCACATAGTTGCTGAAGCCACCACCCGAGAATAATACGGCAGTCTCTGGGATATTGGAAGTACCACCAACAGCAGTCACGCTACACTCGATTTTTAGCCGATGTACTTCTTGATGGTACAACTCACTCACTATGGGCAGGAAGCAGGGAAAGAAGGTATGAATTTCGTGATATTACGCCCGTCATTGGAGTAGCACCTTTGTGTGGCAGGGTTGGCATTACCATCACCAACACCATGATCACCAGAGGCGAACATCAGAGAGACTCCACGAGCACCGAGAGCTGCCATGCCGGCGCAAATGCGGGTCGCGTAGGTGTACGGGACGCTCTGTTCGTCGTCAGCGTAACTGGTAGAGATAGACTGAGGAATTGTATCGTGTGAAAGAACGTGTTCAAGCCACTGAAGGATCATGGTCGTTAATACATTGAACTGCGATCGCGGTCGCTCGAACGTACGTATGAGTAAGGCTCGTTTGTATTAGTCGCCGTGGCGGTATCAGGGTCGAAAGGGGGCTTGCCACCGGTCGAGTAGAACGTGCCAGGAGTAGGCCAGGTGAGGCCAAATCCGAACTGAGTGTCAAGGTTAGCCTCGAGACCTGCCGCCAGATAGCTCTGGTTGTTCGTTCCACCTGTGAAGTATGAGTCACCTAACTATGGAAAAAGCCAGATTGCAGCATACCGTTAATGGAAACAAAAGTGTAGTTTGAACCATAAGCAGATGGATTTTGGAGCTGGTAGAATTTCTGGAGGTCCACGTCGTTGGCATATTGCTCAAGATAACCAGTGAGACCCAGCTTGTTGCAGTTTGTGGCAGATGTCTTGTAATCCACCGCATTATACAACTGCCTCAAGCATGAGACCGTGACCGTGCTGTTGCAATTTGCATCAACCTGATTACCTGCTGGCCCTGTGATCGTTCCGCCGGATGCGCTCAAGACCGTAGGCTGCACCTGGTTAGCCCAGTGCAGCGTGCTCGTCAACGCCTTGAAACGGGCGAACATGGTCGTAGGCTGGATGAGATCGATGTGGTCGTGCAATACCTCGGGGAGACTATAACTCGTCGTCCGGACGATGCTGTCTCCAGTCCGAGTATGCTTGTAGATATGGTATGTCTAGACATCTCCCGGTCAATGAACTGCGATCTCCAGAAATGAGTTTGCGTCGCTCACGGTATCCAGCATCTCTTCTGCAAGGCCGACTGGGACACGGATAGTGACCCAATCGTTTGCAGATGAACGGATGACGTCTTCTTTCACCAGGCCGTGTAAGGCAAGCCATTCGCTGACCACATCCAGAGTCTCAGGATGGGGAGCCATGAGTGCTTCGGTCTCCTGCTTCGACAGGTGCGCCCCATAACGTGGGTGGCTCGGGTCGCTTATTTCCCAGAGGTGCTGCTCGAGTTCCGGGAATTTGGGCTGAGGCAGAGCGATCTTGAGCTCGAGCATGTGATGCTTGGGCGCGGGAGCATGCTTGTACCATCCGCGTGGCGGACCATGGATGCTCTCTTTCACCTTGTGCTGACAGCCCTTGAAGGATACTGCACCAGCGAGAGCAGCCGCAATGGGAAGACCAAGCAGAGTGATGATTCTCATCGGTAGTATGCAACAATCAGGAAAGGCTTGTTGCACTCACAGGCTGAAGTTGATTCATTGTTATATACGAGAACGTAAAGCTAATACGCGAGGTGTTAGTTCACCCAAGGTTTACCCGAATAAACCATGCTGGAGTCCATCCTCCGTCTGGACTCCGCATGCGCTGCTGCTCGGGGCCTTTGTTCACATGCGGGCCCCAGAAGATGAATTAAATGGGCGGAGGCAAGGTTCTGGCACGACAAGCATCCGATTGTCGGTCAGAACAGGCCTGCAGGGGTGTCGTCCCTGCGATTTTCCCAGTGTTTTGGCAGAACTCCATGGTTCTCCCAGGCAGATGGATGCTATAGGCAAAGTATAACAGATCAACGGATAAATCACGTCTGCAACCACCTTACCGTCTGCGTTCGCACCAGGTAAAGTGAAGCCATTATCTTTGAAAGACATACCATGGTTGTACTCAGTATGTGAAGCACTGCCAGTAATCTCCCAGTAGACACATTCGAAACGTTTGCTAACATTCGAGCAAATCTTCGCTACCACTGTACAGTGTAATAGTCATCCAACGGTTTTCAATGTAGGCTAGTGGCAAGCCAATTCGTCGATGCCATGCGCACATGTATATCAGTGCTGAGACGGGTTCCAACATTGAAGTTGCCAGCAGGAGTTTGATGCTGGTCAACCACACGACCCTGAAACGCAAAGGGTCATCGGCGATGACGGCCGATCTCACTAGTCCGGAATCTAATCTCTCCCTCGAGGACACCGGCGCAGCCTTGTCCGGAACCGGAGTAGTGGCGGTCGGTGAAAATGAGGTTTTGCGAGGCAAAGTTTTGATGATTTTGTGGAATTGATGGAGCTGACTAACGTGGCTTGTGTCACCAAATCTTGACCAAATCTAATTGAAGAGGAAATCACGTAGTGATGGATCGCGGCGACGGACAACTTCAGACAATATGAATATTTGAAACCCGCTGCGCGGCTCGTCTTGTCAAGGAGCTCGATCGATTGATTATATTCAGTAGTTAGCTTTCGCTATCACTAACAATTCGTTAATATACAAAGATGTAGTGAGATCATCCATCAAAACCACTTCAATAACCCAACGTGATAGGCAGCCGCGCATCTGGTATTTTCGTTCGCACTTGAGAGGGCGTCAAGCAGTCGCTACTTCGCGAGGTAGCGAGATATGCCTAACAAACCTGTCACGTCAAGAGACCTTGCAAATTATGAATGTGAAAAGACAGACTTACCTCCTAAGCAAGTTCAGCAAAGAATCCGACGGTGAAGAGACGTTTTCGAGCATCTTTGGAGTAAGTTAAGTGAACTGAACAATTTGACCGATGTCCTGGGTTGCCGTGTGCAACGAGTTCAATCTATTGGGTCTGGTTAGGGGAGACTAAGTTCAACTGGCACTGGAAGACAATCCATGACTTACCTCAGCCATTTAAAAGACCTCACTGCGGGATGGCAGCGTCAGTCACCCACTACATCATACTGTGCATCAGGCCTACCATTGAATGCAACTCGACGTACAACTAGCGTCGCGCAAAAATGAAAGAGGTACGGTGCTAAAGGTCTCCCTCAAATTCGACCAGACACAACTTGCCTAATACCTATCTAGTGGTATTTGGACTCGGAGGGAGGTCTGATGGCACACAGCTCGGCCGCGCGGACAGTGTTCGCAACCAAGTGCCACTATAGTATTACCATCCATTGAGTATACAGTGACTGCAGAAATGTGAGCCTGGGCTTGCCTCCAGATGCTCCCGTACGTGCTCGATATGTCCAAGTTCTGGTATGGCTCAATGAAGTCCACAAGACTGAACCGATCACATAAAAAGGTCGAGCAATGTTGTGCAAAAAAGGACCCGAAGTAGAGATTGCACGATGGTCGAGGGCGAAAAGCGCGTGCAAGAGAACAAATGGAGCGAACCAACTTGAAGAGCGTTCCTGTTTTCGGGACAGACCTTGAATTTATACTTTGCGCATGTTCTAATGACGTGTGATGCTAGAGAAAGTGATGTAGAGTAAGTACATTACTATATCACTAGTACTGTGGGACGTTGAAGACGGGGACTTTGCAGCATGGTATAAGAGTGGAGCAACTTGGAGCTTCCCAAAGTTGAATTTACACTCGGTATTCGTGGACGTACTTAACAGGCGCAGGCGGCTTGAGAAGTTTGCGCCCTGGCACGCGAGACGCACGCGGGTGGACGATGCTCCGAAGTGGAGCTGATCACGGGGAAATTGACGGTCCTGCACTGGATTACCTAAGCGTTGCTAAAAGCGGAGGAGGCGCGTCTGGCGGAGCTGGTGGTTCGAAGGAGTCGCGTCTGGGACGAGCTGTGGACGGAAAATTCTGGGGACGGTCGGCGTAGGTAGAGCGGTCGAAAATGTAGTTTCGCTGAGCTTCCGAAGCGCTTCCTGCGGTGCGATCGCGCTGCAGAGAGCTTGCACGATGTTTCGCCACCGTGCGGAGTCCTGGTAAGTGGGTGACTTCCCGTAAGGTTTTACAGACAAATTTCTGTTAATCCTCAGTGCCTTAGCCGAATAGCCGCGCTGGATTTGGAAGGTAGCTGTCAACGCCTGTCAAACGGTTGCTCTCGCACTCGTCTGTAAATCTGCCAATCTGTGGAGGGGTAGCTACCCCTCTGTAGATTTCTGTAAATTGTCGGAGTGCACTAAATGTCTGATTCGGGCAATTTTCTTACTCTGTTTAGATGGCTCGCTCCCGGAATTGTCGTCCGGATCATTGGTGTTGTTCCCAGTCCATCGTCTTGCTGAGTTCTTACGGTTTACAGATTCTGTCCGTAAATTAGCCGATGTCGAGCGGTCAAACTTTTACAGACAAGCTTGTTTCTGTAAATTCTTACGGGAAGTCACCCAGTGTTGCCGAGCGGGATTCAAAAGGACTGCAAATTTCTCACCTGAGGACCGTCAATTTTCCAGTCCAAACGTGCTGATCCCACTGGGCCACGCGCACAAAGTGTGCGGTTCTCCGCGAAATTCTGACGGCTGCAGCTTCGAGTCGAGAAATTGACGGTCCCAACTCCGCTCGGGTTTCCAGTCCCAATGCCAGCAGCCACAAATTCGCGGCAACCGTCCTGGCAGCGTGCTCGCCTCGCCAGCACTTACCATACAGTGCTCATTCTGACCTCCGAGACGCATTTTATTGAGTGTAGATACTTCATGAATACATCTTTTCGCCCATCTCAGGACTGTACATCCCAGGACTGCAAACCCCACCAAAAGGACCGTTAATTTTTCTTACGAATAAGTCAAGATATGATTACATGTTGTGGATGTGGGCTCTCGTATAAATATTGTCCAATATAATTTAGTTTCTAGATTCTATGTAATCTGATGCCGTTCCGCTGTACACCATACTCTCGACGTCAGAAGTGGTCATTCTGTGATTTCTGCCAATTCACGGAGCTCTTCAAGGCAAAGATGCGCAGGTGGAAATACCATCGCCTTCCTACTGCAAATTTTGCCCAATTTTGTTTTGTGGTTCAATTGCTTGGTCTTCGGGTACCTCTTGCCCACTGGTCCTGTGAAGCATTGAAGGAGTCACGATGCACTTAGATGCATCTTAATATTATGATTCTAGTATACATCTTAAGACATGTCAGCGCGCCAAGCGCAGTGCAGGTAAAGCGCTCCGTCCTTACATTTTATAGATATCTAGGGCATGGCCAAGACCAAGTCCTTCAACTTCTCGAAGTTAGGTGTGCCGTATCCAGTGACTACAGTGATAATCAGCATGTAGAAATGTCATTTGCCTTCACAAACTCACCAGGATCCCATCCAACAGTGGCCTGCATACGGGTATCACGTTAGTAATGAGACTTAAGGGGTGCGGACATGACACACATTGAAGCCCTGAGTTCCACATCCTGGGTTCTCACCATAGGTAATATCATTTAGTGCTTTGTAGCCACTGGAATATAAGAACGGGTTCAGAAAACCAAGAGGAGCCTTTCCAGCATTGATGCGTGCATCGTTCAGCATGGACACGAACGCAGCGAATGTGGGCGCGGCACAGGATGTGCCAGACACTGACGATGTCCGGCCTTGGTAGATGACGGAGAAGGTGAGCGCTTGCGCTGCCACGTCGGGGTATGCCTACAGAAATGTTAGGCGTAATATTCTTACATGCGGAAGAGGTCACATACACGCCCGGAGCTGCGATGTGGAGAGTCAATGAGGGCATATTATGCGGCAGATCATTGCGACCTACGAATTGTAAAGACCCTTATAGGTCCCGGGAGCGAGTTTTTCCAAGTACTCTGAGACGGCAGCATCTTGGTACGCAGGACGAGCGAACTGATGGAAGCGAATCACTGTTAGTTATCAACGGGCAGTGATAATACTTGGTGGGATGAAGTTGCTCACATAGTTGCTGAAGCCACCACCCGAGAATGTTACGGCAGTCTCCGGGATACTGGTAGTACCACCAACAGTGGTCACGCTACACTCGATTTGTAATCAATGTACTCCTCAATGGTACAACTCACTCACTATGGGCAGGAAGCAGGGAAAGAAGGTATGAATTTCGTGACATTGCGCCCGTCATTGGAGTAGCACATTTGTGTGGTAGGGTCGGGATCACCATCACCAACACCATGATCACCAGAGGAGAACATCAGAGAGACTCCACGAGCACCGATAGCTGCCATGCCGGCGCAAACGCGCGTCGCGTAGGTATGCGGGACAGTCTGTTCATCGTCACCGTAACTGGTAGAGATCGTCTGAGGAATTGTATCGTGCGAAAGAATGTATTCAAGCCACTGAAGGATCATGGTCGTTAATACATTGAACTGCAATCGCGGTCGCTCGAACGTACGTATGAGTAAGGCTCGTTTGTATTAGTCGCCGTGGTGGCATCAGGGTCGAAAGGGGGGCTGCCACCGGTCGAGTAGAACGTGCCGGGAGTCGGCCAGGTGAGGCCAAATCCGAATTGAGTGTCAAGGTTAGCCTCGAGACCTGCCGCCGCATAGCTCTGGTTGTTCGTTCCACCTGTGAAGCATATAAATCACCCAACTATGGAAAAAGCCAGATTGCAGCATACCGTGAACGGAAACAAAAGTGTAGTTTGAACCATAAGCAGATGGATTTTGGAGCCGGTAGGATTGCTGGAGGTCCCTGTCGTTGGCATATTGCTCAAGATAACCAGTGAGACCCAGCTTGTTGCAGTTTGTGGCAGATGTCTTGTAATCCACCGCATTATACAACTGCCTCAAGCATGGGACCGTGATCGTTCTGTTGCAACTTGCATCAACCTGATTGCCTGCCGGCCCTGTGATCGTTTCGCCGGATGCGCTCAAGACCGTAGGCTGCACCTGGTCAGTCCAGTGCAGCGTGCTCGCCAACGCCTTGAAACGGGCGAACATGGTCGTAGGCTGGATGAGATCGATGTGGTCGTGCAATACCTCGGGGAGACTATAACTCGTCGTCCGGACGATGCTGTCTCCAGTCCGAGTATGCTTGTAGATATGGTATGTCTAGACATCTCCCGGTCAATGAACTGCGATCTCCAGAAATGAGTTTGCATTGCTCACGGTATCCAGCATCTCTTCGGCGAGGCCGACTGGGACACGGATAGTGACCCAATCGTTTGCAGATGAACGGATGACATCTTCTTCCATCATGCCGTGTGAAGCAAGCCACTCGCTGACCACATCCAGAGTCTCGGGATGGGGAGCCATGAGTGCTTCGGTCTCTTGCTTCGACAGGTGCGCCCCATAACGTGGGTGGCTCGGGTCGCTTATTTCCCAGAGGTGCTGCTCGAGTTCTGGGAATTTGGGTTGAGGCAGAGCGATCTTGAGCTCGAGCATGTAGTGCTTGGGGGCGGGAGCATGCTTGTACCATCCGCGGGGCGGACCGTGAACGCTCTCTTTCACCTTGTGCTGGCAGCCCTTGAAGGGTACTGCAGCGCTAGCGAGAAGAGCTGCGAAAGGGAGCCCAAGGAGAGTGATGACCCTCATCGTCAGTGCGCAATGCACAGGAAATACCAGTGCTCACCAGGACTTGATGCATCGCTGTACATATACGAGAATGTAATTCACCATGCCAATGAAGTACGTAAGTATTGAATATTCAATCATTAGATTGACGTGGCCGACGCTCTCTCCGACACTGCATGGTGTCACAGGCGCTTCGTCACGTCTTGATGCAAGCTTGATGAGCCTGGGACAATGTTTGGCCGATATTAAATTGGTGACGCGAGCGTCTGTCCGAACCAGCGTCAACTTTCAAATTCAACATACACCGCCGATCTGCAACTTTGCCTAGTAGTATGGTGTGTTGCAGAGTTGTAGTACTATAGTACTAGTGGTGGATCGGTTAATGAGGTTAACCGTTAATTATAATCTAGCCACTAGGAAAATGCTGCGTCACTGCTAACTTCTACTTTGACCTTCCAGCGTCTTCCAAACGAGCTACCATTGGAGTCGAACGTGCGTCGGTCTCTTCATGCATTCACACTCTTGCCGCTTCGTCATATCCGAGTCTGGGGTTCCAGGTCACTTCCTCGACCCCAGCAATCCGTTATTTCGGGCTTTGACGTGGCAAGGGGATGAGGGAAGAAGGTATGGACGAGGAGAGAATCATCAGAGAGGCCTTCCCAGGTTTTGGGCAGGGACAAGGACAAAACCGTCGATCGATGGATCGGCCTGTGACCAGGTGCAATCATTTGGCGCTTGTAGTCTGGAACTACCGCACCCATTTGCAATGTAATGAGTTTTATCTTATCATTCCTTCAGCTTTCTACATTCTCATGCTAACAGACTGCGTGATTGTATTGTATATCCTCGCCTGAGCAGCATGCATGTTGGCGCTAATTACTCATATCCAGACGAGTCACTCGTGGTGAACCATGTCTGCCAATCCATATGTTTTAGTTACTTACAAGCTACTCATGCACTACATGTGCAATGCAAATTATGATGCAAAACCCACTCACTGCGGAAACGAGATTTTATCCCTATAGGGTTGAAGTAGAAGTAGTAATGATAAACACACCATAACCAGATAGTTGTGAATGTGGGAATCCCCAGGGCCTAACGTCGAGAAAGGTGACCGTTCCGGCCTCAATCCCGAGGTGGGTTAGGCAACATGTGCTAGGATGGGATGGCTGCCCTGGCACCTAACCCGATATCGGAATCACATCTGGATACTAGTTATGGGGATCCGCTTTTGATCTGAATATTAGAGTGAGCTAGGTCTAATTTGCTTCTGAATATCAGGTAAATCGAAGTCTGATTAAGGTAGAGATATACAACACGTCTTCTATGATGCTTCTTGGGATTCGCGCTCCCCATGGCGCGCCATCCTGGGTAGTAATTGATCCCTTCCCTCCCTCTCCTCCTTCCAGTGCCAATGTTTGCAACTACTCAAGGTTCTCAACGCCGCCCCAGTGGTGCAGTAGCAAATGCAGTTGAAAATGCTGGAGGAATGCGTCAGGATAGTCAACAGCAGATGACCGAACCTTACCGTGCCCTGCCAAAATCTGTGCCTCGCCAGTCGCCGCTATTCATTGGAAACCACGGGCTGCCGCAGCTGTGATGAGTTTTTTTCAGATGGTCTACAACAGGATGCATCAAAGGGAGTGAGCACTTGGTTTTGATTATGACGAATGAACATATCCCTTACCTTGTGCAGCCTGTAGACCGGTATATGGGAGCCTTCCCAGAACATCATAATGATGGACTTGGACGACTTCCGAGCCCACACCAGTCACCAGACCTACATCCCCAGGGGCAGAATGCATATGGAGGTGGGCAACAAACACCAGCGCCGTTGATGAGACCAGTAGCTATGCCCAACTACTCGTCAACCTCAAGTTCTCAGCGAGGGGAAACACCTTACAATGGCCACAATTCACACACTCCATTCACAGGCAGTGAGCCATTGTCCCGATCGCAGTCGCAGGTGCCCAGTGGAGGTAGCCGTGAGGGGTATCAGCAACTCTACTCAGCATATTGTCAGCTGCAAGCAGCACCACGAATGGATCCTTACTACCAGTGCCCTCAAAATCCACTTGAAGATCAAATTCATGATTTGAACTCAACCGTCGCACGTCTCATCTCTGATATTGCCAGACTTAACGACTTGAACAAACACCTGTTGGATTCCGTTCAACGTGTTTGTCTCGTTAATGCGCAGCTCTCGGTTGCAAATGAAGAGCTTACAAGAGAAGTCAACTGCACTCAAGGAAGTTGTGAAGGCTCTACAAGTCGAATCAGAGAAGCCACAGAAGAAGGGCCACCCTGAGGTAAAAGTAAGCATACAGAGAAAATCCTGCGTAAATGAAACTCACGTGTCAAACAGCGCTTGGTCCAGCCTTTGTTCTCCGATCGATGTGGAATCGAATCGTCCATGGGGAGGAACAAACGTACCGAAGTGTTAATAATGCAGGTGAAACCGTTAGCAAATGGTAGCGCTTACGAGAAGCGTCAGGGTGAAGGAGGTACAGCGGATGAAGGAGCAGATGATAAGATCTGGCACCCCAATTGGTTAGGTCAAGTCGATGATGACGTGAATGTCAAGTTCATTGAGGAAATAGTCAACCGCGTCTACAACAATGAGAAGGTATGAGTCCCAGAAGTCTACAGAGTCGATACTCACCTATTGTCCCAGCATTGTCGTGAAAACGATCATCTAAAGGTGGAGATCCCTGATGATGACTTCGACAAGAAAGTCATTACCCAGTGTACGAAGGATTATTTTAGAAACCTACACAAGCAGGCTATGAGCAACAGCGACACCTTGAAAACCCAAAAGGCTAATCAGAAGAAGGAATACGGGCGCCAAAGGGCACGACGTCAAACAGTAAGTACTGCACCCCCCACATAAATGATCTGACGTACCCAAACAACCAGGTTACCAAGAGCCGTCGTGCAGCTGCGCTTATCTATGAGAAAGAGACGGGGAAGGAGGGTGCAGTCGCAATGATTGACACCGATTTCGCATCAGACATTTTGTCTTACTTGGAAGACGACTTGAGCGAAAATACATTAACCAGGCGGATGAAGTCAGGAGCAGGGAACTCAGCAAATATGGTTGTGGGATTGGAGTGGCGATCTGTGGATGTAAGTCCCTCGCGTCTAGGCGTGGTTATAGCTCACTGAAGATAAATCAGTATGTTTCATTTTTGCGCTTCCTCACTTTGCGACAAATGAAGGGGAACAACAAAGCCACCACTGCGAGTGCATCTACTAATGAAACAAGTACCTCCCAGCCTCCAAAAAAGCGTCGCAAAACTGCAGAAGGGAGCACTAGGTCGAAGAGAATCGTGAAAAAGACATTTGACATCAGCCCAGAGCAAATGAATGAGGACACACCATTGTCTGCCAGAAAGAATTTGCCATTTGACAACATGGTTGCCGACAGCTGGAAGAACAGCCACCCAGATATGGAGATGCTTGAGGGAGTTCCATGGCTTAGGGGATTCTGGGCTTCGTTGACAAGAGATGACGTGATAAAGGAGGACTACAAGTACTTGGAAGAGCTGGAGGAATGGCACAAACAAACGGGGATGAGGGAGATGAGAGCAGTGACCGAAGAATTATCTTGAAAGCCTGTCATGTATCAGTGTCGATAACTATGCCAATCAATTGATAGTGGTCAACAGTCCAGAAATAGTAAGTTATGATGAGCGGAAAACATACCTTTAAGATCAATTGTCGCCCAAACTTTCGTTCTGTCCTTTCCAATTGATACCGTGGTCATTCCCAGGTGACCAACGATCCAGTCAGGGTCGATAAGGGGTGGGAGTTGCGTCTCTCGGTCCTTATACTCTCCCAGTTGCCATAGGCGCACATCAGCTGAATAGCTGGGTAAAAAAATATCAATCTCTAACCTGAGAGATATGATGTTTGACTCACAAATCGTCCCAAACTTTTTCACACTCTCCCCTCCAAGGTACAAACCAGCGCATGCGGGCAAACCAGAGTGAGTCATCCATGTTACGAAACCTCTGATCGAACTGAAATATTTCGAGAACCTCGCCGTAAGCATGAATCACGGTTGTACCAGGGATGACGACATGAACGAGAGAAGAGCAGTTTGTCCCAACAGTTCTAGAAGCATAATAACGCTTACTATTAATCACGACATAGTCAAAAAAGACTGCGTCACGATCAAGTGGGATGCTATGAGGTACAACAGCATGGTCGAACCGACAGTGAACCTGAGTCAAAGGAAAATGATAGCAAAGGGTGGATGCGAGTAGTCAATAAGTCTCAGTAGACATTGCTTGCTTTCGGTGTCGAGGACTAAGTGAATAAGCCTGACCGGCTAAATATGTTTCCTGAGATGGTTGTCATGACGTGACACGAGGGAATTCAACATACCATCTGCACCAGCATCATCGAGGTCTTTCGACAACGCTGCAAGTCCAGCAACAGTTCCCCTTTCATCGTTGGATGCCTTCAGCATAATCGATGCTGTCTGGCTCGGAAGGGAATCCTTGGGATAATGTTGTAATGTGTACGTCTATAGACATCATTACTTAGTTGCTGAATACATCAGAGATCGACCAACTTACCAGTTGTCCGAGCTCACAAGTCCGGTGAAACTCCATGAAAAAGGTTGTTTCGAGTGCACCGTTCGAATGGTTGTTGCTCTTGTACGATTTTAACAGCTTGTTGAGGCGCTCGAACAGGAAAGTCCAGAAATCGTGCAGAGGGCCAAAATTGCGCACACAGGCACCGATGTGGGTCGCAAAGTGATGGTTAGGTTTGAGCGAGCCTGAACCATACAGCTTGTAGTCAAAACATGTCAGTAAATGTCGATTAAGTGAGGAAGACTTACATGTATTAGCTCGGTGGTGTATTCAGAGATAAGTTGCTCTGCTTGACGTACATCCTGGTCACATAGTGTGCGCTTACTCAGAATGCGCAATGCCGCACATAGCTTTAAGAAATTAGCTGGATCGTCAGGGTGAAGTAAGAATTTTGGTTCTTCTTCATCAGCTGCATCTGTGGTGGGCTCCGTTAGCAGTTCGGATGTGGGAAAGAGGCCTGGTGGTGGTGGTGGTGGTGGTGGTGGTGGCCGTACTTGTCCCTCGGGCAGGTCTTCGACAGTTTGTACAGTTGCTTTGCGCTTTTTTGAGGTCTAATGATGGCTGTAAGCAGGTAAATAACAATGTACACTGCTGTTACCTTCTTGGCTGCGGCCTTTGCTTTCTTTTCGGCTGCAATTCTAACCTTTTCCGCCTGTTTGGCAGCCATCCAGCCGGAGCTTTCCTTGTTTCTTTGCCTCTGACAGTGCAAGCTTCTCGTGGGCAATCCGGGCCTTTTCAGCTTCGAGTGCTTCCTTGCCTTGCTTTTTGGCCGCGGCAAGGGTGGCCTTCTGCTTGGCCTTGGACTTCGCATCAGCCTCCTTATCAGCCTCGGCCTTCTTGATCATGGTGACACATTGACAGCAGAATCTCGTCATCCGTGTCTGTCGGCAGACAAGAGCTCCATAACTGTGGAATCTAATCTGAAAATGAGTCAAGACACAGTTAAGCTTTCAGAAGTACAGTACTATGATTGGACCATAGACAGTAGCGAGGAGAAGCCATTGATCTGCCGTTAGTGAACCACCTGATGGCATACCGATATCAGTCGGTAATTTGCCGCATGATCCTGGGACAACGAACTTGAAATTCAATAGTTGTTAGCCTCAGTAAGGACAAAAGACATGAAATCTTAGCCTTTACATCAGCGAGCATCTCATGGAACACGTCAAGCTCGTGGTTTGGACAGGAGAATCTTCCCCTGGACCCATATGTTGTAGAAGTGTGTCTTAACGAGGCCTGTATCAAGTGAAATCAGCGCTAGATTATAGTAAAGGTGGGACTTACCAAGGTATAGATTATGCATCGGATCGATGATAATCTGTTCGACTAGATTGAAGTACTGGTAGACGTGACAACTGTGTGTACCGGGTAGCATGTTCCTTCACAAAGTTCTTGCGTGCAGTTGCAGTGGTAAGCTGGCGGTAGCTGCTCGCCAAGTTCCCGCTGTTCTTCATTTGTTCGAGGCCTGAAAAGCTGAATAATATTAGCCGATAATAGTCATCCACAACGCCGATAAGATACCTCCTTGTTGGAAAGCCTGTGGTTTGTGTTTATCCGCTATCGTTATCCAACATACCATACAAAAATTAGTATGTGAGTGGGATGCAAATCCACCCAGCTTGTGTGCAGCCGGTTTGTCACAAACAACCGCAACCAAAACCACACGAACAAGGCGACCTGGTACAAGTCATTTCACCCTGTGCTACGAGATTGACACTCGAACGAGTCGAACTTACCTTGCGGACAGGACTCAGTTGGAATTTTGATTCCGGATTTCCAGAGACGCAGTAAGTCTGATATGATGGGTCGTAAGAAACGATGGATTTGGTCCGGATTTTGTTCCTTTGGTCCAGGGAGAATGCTCGTACACATCAGATTAGAAGTGCGATAGCTGCCGTTAGAATTTAGTAAAGTATTCGTAATACCTGGTTGCAAACAACTTACCGATATTCAGGGGGGAGATTACATATCGAGAAGGATGTTGGGGCTGACGAATGTGATGGCGCAATATTACTCCTGATATACGAGAACCTGTCGTACAAATCCCCATGACCTATAAGCAAGACGAGGAGATGGAAAACACGTACCAATCCACACCAAGGTTTACTCCAATGCGTAATTCACCATCTGGGCCATGTTGCTCATGAGGGAGATTTGAAAAGAAGAGTTTGCCGTCTGGATCCTTGAGTTTTGTGCGACATGTGTCGCCATCGAAAATATCAGTATATTTACCAATCGCGCGAGGTTTGCTGCGCCAACCATCAAGCACAGCCTCGATACCGGGAATTTTGAGGAGCGATTTGATCTGTTCGGACAAAGGAAGGTAAGGATACTTGATGATGGGTGTTTTGACAGCACGTAAGTTCCCCCGTTGCGTTGTATCAGGAAGAAAGATGTCAACTCCACAATTTGTGCAGGTATCGTGTGATTTTGTCGACATCGCAGGAGGGAAAACATCGCGGCATGTTGGGCAAACAGGGAGCGTGAAAACGGTGGTGTCGACACCAAGGACACGATTACTGGACTGTAGTGTTACGAAAGGAACATCGATAGTTGGTGTAAGAGCAACGAGGATGCAAGCGAATATCGTTAACAATGCATTGCAAGCAACACGAGGGAGGTGAAACTGGAGGTGCAGCCAAGAGACAACCGCATATATAGTGAGCAAGTGTGGGGGAACATCAGCGAGGTTCCGATCTTCTGTCGCACTAAAACCTTCGTCAGGCGTAAACGGATCAGGGTTATCTTCATCAACATCATTAGTGGCTGCTATCTCGTTATCTTCTTCCTCATCTAAATCATCAAAACATGCATCGACATCGATGTCAAGATGATCTAGATTGTCCTCTGCTTCTTCCAGAGGCTGATTCCCCCCGTGCTGGAGCTCCTCAACAGCTTTTTCGATCTGCCGATCGAACGCGCGTCGTTCTGGGTCAGGTGGGAGGTGATGGGCTTTGTGTGAGGTGAGGGGACGCGAGCCTGAGCCTGTAGCTGCATTATATGCACTGAAGTGGTCGACAGCATCAAGTAGCGCTTCGGGGCTATGGAAGTTTGGACCGAGATTAGGTAGATCAGTACCGTGGGTCATGAGATCGAGGTCTTCTCCAGTAAGAAAACCATAGTCTAGCATCTCCTGCTCGACAGGAGATTCAGAAACACGGCGAGGATCGTGGAATGCAACATCCAGCGATAACGGGGGCAGCAGCTCATGCAAGGGAATAGCAAATCCACGAGGAATAGGACCTGCATCTTGAGTACCAGTAGGCACGATGCGTTCTCCGATGCGCTTGTAGTGGGCTTGTGACGTGTTGGTTTGCGAACGGAGTTCGCTTCGTTCGTGAGCACGAGCTATATGCTCTTGAATAAGTGCTCCGTTGCACATGTGCATTTGGCAATGGCATCTTCGATAACGCACTTTCTTGAGACCTGCAGATGACATGGTAAAGTCAAAGCTGGTTGACGCGTGCTTTCGACGCGTCGGCCCAAAGTCAAAGCACGTGTCACGTGCCCTTGCATTTTGCAGTCGTCGTTCATGATAAACACAAGTTGGGACACTTTACAAGTACTACAATTTGAAGAAAAAAGCTGCAGAGTATTAATATTATCCCTTGATTTCCTTTAATCAATCCTGAAATTTGTGTTTGCGCTGAGGCAAAAGTCAGCAAACGGTGGCATGGACAGAAAAGAATCAAGTACGTACCATGTTGTACCAGCGAGTAAACTCTGCTGGTGTTGCCGGCTCCAGAGACTCAGGCAATTGCTCTATGTCGGACTCCGGTTCGGTCTCGCTATCATCGACCGGCTGTCCAGCGCTACTGGTAAAAGGAACATCAGTGTGTCCAACTGATAGACATATCAAACAAAACATCTCACCGCTTGGATGGGTTGTTTTGCTCACGTACGAGGTCTTTAGTCTCCGGTTCTGACTCCGGTTCTGTTTCGCTATCGTCAACTAGTGCCCGAGTACTAGCCGGTGCTTGAGCAGCATGTCTCTAAAGTGAGCTATTCAGCAACGCGAATTAAGACAACCGAGAAAAACTCACCAGATCTTCAGCAGCTGGTTTCAGCTCCGTTTCTGTTTCACTACTGTGTGTTATCCGAGGTCCCACCTTGATGGACCTTCGCATAGAAATTTCAACAGTCTACATAGTATACAATTAGTTAGCCTTGGTTTAGTTTTACGAACAAACTTACCAAGGGTCCTGGTCTTCTGCACTCGAAAGTGAATTTGAAAGTTTTCAGTCGTGCAGGAAGCTCAAGCTTGATCGTGTCGCTGGTCTGCCATGATAGTAAGTACTTGAGTGATGGACTTGGCCAAAATTTGGAAAAAATTACCTTGAATTAAGCCTATCCTAAGCAGACGTTGACAAGTTGGATTTGCGGGACTGAATAGTCATGGTATAGCATGTATAAACGGAGGTCCAGCAAAGACGTGATGATGAAGTCTGAAAAGCCTCTGTTTACATCTGTTGCTTCAGGCTGAGCGAGCAAAATTTCCGACACCTCAGGATTTACATCTGATTACAAGCTAGGTACGTTTAGAGTCAGTGTTAGACACAGTTGTCTCCCTCGAATTATGGTGGAGCTAAAATCTCGTTTCCGCAGTGAGGTGTGGTGTTGAAGAAGATGGAGAGGCACGGTAGTCCTGTACAGGCATTGGCTGTATCACGGGATGGGTGGTTGATAGCAAGCGGTGATACCAATGGAGAACTCATTGCATGGGATGGGGAAACCGGCGAACCTCTCATCCAAGCTATCCGTGCCCACACCGGTTGGATACTCACCTGTGACTCCCACCTAAGCATGGTAATTATAGGAGATAATGCACGTGTGTCGCACCTGTAAGATCAGGTGGATATAGTGAATCAGAACCTCCTCCAATATCTCCTGGATAGCGAAGGACTTTATACAGTTGTAGGTACGCAGTTGTGTTATTATTATTACCGTACTATTATTAGACTCACGTGATGCGGTTACCGTGCCGTCACTGTGCATAACGCCACATAGTGATGGAAACCTTCGAGCTCGCTGTGCGACACGATGAGCTCGGGTATCTCACTCAAACGTGGTCGGATTGACTGCGCGTTTTGATGAACAGTGCACCAGTAATAATTGCGATAGTGTATGGAATACATGCATGTTCAAGGACGTGTAAATGACCAGTACTACTCTTCTTCAGCATAACCATGAATTCCGAGGCGTGAAAAGTCATCAGCAACAAGGAGAACATCGTGCAAACTTCTAGAAGCTTGTTCCGCTACCTCGTCCTCTTCCTCCTCATCATCCAGGTCATCCTGGGTGTCTACGTCTAAGGGGGATGCGGTGTGATCAACAGGCAGGGGTTCAACAAGCATCTGGGTGGGGATCTGTGCGTTAGCTACACTCGCGCTCTCCCCAGGACTTGTGTCAGCGCTAACACCAGGGGTTAGTGTCCCACTGAAACCTGGAAGCTTTGATATGTCGTAAAGCCGTTTAAGATGACGTGCATTGAAGCGACCTCAAGTGTTTCGGTGGATGGCGATTTGATGTGCAAGGGCTGGGCTGGTGTCTTTTAACTGATCCTCGCATTCCCGTAGATACCTCTCTTCATCATGTATATAGGTCATGAGGCGTCGTACCTCAATATCGAGATGCTTGATCTCTTCACGTGCCCGACACATTTTGAAGTGGAGGTCCATTGCGCTACGAGCAGCAGTCGATGACCAAGGGTGTCGAGACACGTCCGCATGTGTATCACGTAGCAAGTCGAAGTCTGCGAGGAACGCGTACTCTACGACCTCGTCCCACTTAAGCGTCCGGTGGAGAGGGTGCATTGACCCAGCGATAGCATTGTATGTGTTGAGGGCAGTCCTGATGGCGACGGAACGTGTTTGCAAGGCCTTAGCGATATGCTTCCGCAGTTTGTAGCCTTGTTCGGTGTTAGAATCAGCAAGCAAGATACTACCTTTTACTCACCTGTGCCCGCACGGTTCATCCTCGTCAGCTCAAATATGCGTGCAACGATCAATCCTTCAAGACGATCCAGCGCACGCTGGTATTTCCGGTTGGCCACGAGTCTCCCAACCTTCTGCCACTCTGCATCGTGGGGAGTCCAGCGTTTCTCAATCTCGAGCTTGCACTCGAGTGCTTGAACAAGCTTCAAATTCCTTTCATGGTCCTCAAGAGCATGCCGTCAGGCACTCTCGGCATTGCGAGTATTCTTCGCCTGCACATCATATGGCACAGCCTCGAGGTGCGATGAGCCCTGGAAAGCTGTTATCGCAGCGTCCAGAGTTTCCCTAAGCAAATTCAGTCAGCAAGTACAAGGCCCATACCTCAACATCTGAACTCACTCGCTCGCAGTAAGACTAACCAACCTCTGCCAATACTCCATCTGTAGAGTTTCGACCTCGGGTTCTCGTGTCAGACCTTGAAGATATACCTTTTCTTCCTCCAGCCAGTGCTCGAAAACGGTCTCGTCCATAATGTTGAGTTCTCGCATAAGGTTTGGTAGGGTCGCATCCCCGTCATTCACGATGTCAAGCATCTGCTTGTAGTTATTGTACAAAAAGTCGGCTAGCAAACAGAAGGATTATGTCAGCACGCAATCAAGAGTTTGACGACGAAACAGCTTACAAAGATTTGCGTACACTTCAAAATTGTCATTGTGCTCGAAATACGTGTCGATGGCCTGTTGTCTATGGAATACACTTGCATACCATAGTGAAGACGCTAGCGAATTGGATTTTGAGAATGTCCGTTCGCACGTTTCCAGATCCTCGAGGCCCAAACCTTTGATGTAAGTAGTAAGCGAGAAAAGTTGGCACAATCGCCTGTGCGCATGTCCATGGAATGCACCGACAAGGCACATGTGATGCATAGACCGTGCAAGGGGTCCAAGGGAGCTGTTGTCAAGCGTGGTCTTGAATTGACAACCTATGTCATATCCGCCACCCAGATTGCTTCCAAATACATCCAGCAACTTTGAAACAACGGCCAAAGGATACTTTGACAGCTCCCTGCTCTGTACCATATCCACAACAAGCAGAGAGAATCCGTGGCGGCACACGGCCACAAAAATGCCCGTTTCATCATAAACGCCCCATGCTTGCCTCGTCTTTGCGTCGTCCATGTTCTTCCAGCGTCCTTCACACGAGTTCTCGAGATGTACATCCTAATATGTTAGGTATTAGCCGTCGCCGACCCGAATGGAAGGGACCTCTCACCTCATCACCTGCAGTAGTGGAGTCCTGTGCAAACTGATCGACAAAGGTGCGAGATAGGTAGCAGTCACTCACCAGTTGCTGCCCCATTGGAAGTTCCGAAGATGTACTGAGAGAATCGTCAGTATCTAGAGATCTTCGGAGGACTCTTTTTAAAGAGTCGTTACCATCCATGGCATAGAGGATGCTAAATGTTAACTCGCGTTTGTCTGTTAGTGTATACGTACATGCGGGACAGGCGTGTTTCAAGCGCCAATCAGGCGTGTCATGTCGTAATGATTCGGATACCATGGCTGCCACGGAGCGTCAAACTTGAAGATATAAATCAAACGCAATCGAGAATTGACGAGATAAGTGTCTGTGGAAACCAACCTGTGTGTGAATCAGCACGATAAGAACAAAAGAAATCAGAAGACATACGCCATGCAAGTCGCACATGGTTTTGATGAAAGCCTGGATAGACAATTGAGGACTTCTAAGATGCGCTACACGGTATAGATCCAGAGCTTCGGTAGTGATTCCGACAGTTGGTGATATAGGTGAACAAGGCATCACGCCTTGATGAACGAGCGCACTGCTGATAGTGGCGTCTGTTGGTAAGATTCGAAGAATGACTTTCTCAGCGTCTAAAGAACAGCCAGACGTGCCGTCATCAAATAGTAAGCAAATGACAACAGACCGAATCACTCACAGAACACATCTATCACGCTGATCGGCCATTGACCATAGTCAGAGCCACTCTCCAAGCCTAGGCCTTCTCTCTCCAATCTCTCAAAAAACCCTTCCTTACATTTTGCCAGGCTCCACGCAAGGTATGCACTGGTTATCACTGGCAGCTGCTCAGCAAATGCCTTGTTCCTGCGGAGGACACAATCATGACGGGTGCGGTTATCCACGCGTCGAACGCGATTGTTGCTGCTCGCAAAGGTAACGGTGAAATGTCAAGGTAACGATGAAACTCACTCACATTTTCCAAAAGTCTCCTAGAACCTCTCTAGCGAGGTCAGTGAACTCGCCACCAGCATGGCTGATGGAGAGTGGCTCCGTTCCATTGCAGACATCACCAAAGCTGAAGTCATCGCAGTCTTCCTGCCAGCCGTCGATGGTGGTATTATTGTCCTCTTTCAGCGCTTCGAGTGCCCGACGCTCATCCAAACTCATAGCTTTACAACAGGTTTTTTTTTCTTCTTCTAAGTATTAAATTAACATAGCATACCTTGTAGACGTGCTTGCCACCGTTCATTGGAACTTGCCGCTTGCTGAACCAACTGCCTGTGCTTGAGTACTTTGGACACGGAATTGACTGGCAATCCATTGTTGTCCCTCGGTGCCCTGATGTGCTGAATGGATCGCAGAGAGATATTGGTGCGGAATTGCTGGCGTGCTCCACTAGTCCGTGTCATTCAGACGCATCTTATGTTTGTACTACTGTAAAGTCTGATCTATTTTGCACATGACTGATTATCTGTAGCACTCCAACCAAGTCCTTCGTGAGATCACTCCTATGTCAACACCATCTAGTAGCCGCCCTACCGGGGGTGACCATATTCAAGACTTGCGCAATTTGCTGCAAGGGATGACACTATCAGGTGGGTGTTTCACCCATCCAAAAACTAATACACTGACGCTCGATAATAGATTCATCATTCGATACTGTCACTTGGAGCCGCAAGACAACCAAAGAGTCCATAACCCTGTCAAGATCATCGCTCACGCCATCCACGCCCGCCAGCTCTCGTTTCGTTCCAAAGAAAAAGGCCCCCATTTCCCCTTCCACCATAGCTCTCTCTACTGCTACACCATCCCACCCTCAGCCTCAGGCTTCGCCAATGGTTGCACAGACACTCTGCCAAGTTACGGCCGCTGTTCCCATGCCTTGCGACATCCATCCTCCACGAGCCAATCAGACACCCGAGGGATTCTGGGTGATAACGGTTGGGCAAGAAGTCGGCGTGTTTTACCGCTGGTAGGTGTGCTGTGTCTGGGTACCTGTTGGCTTGTGTGGGCTAATTCTTGACGATGTTGTTAGGGCTGACGTTGCTGAACGAACAAATTTTGTTAGCGGTAACGTTCAGAAACGTTACACATCGTTTCAACAGGCATTAGCAGCATATACGGCCGGGTGTGATGAAGGCAGGGTCCGGGCAGTTCCACTGGCAGGTGGCCCTTTCTGGCCATCCACCTCAGAGTCCTTGCCCAACCCTCCTTCACCTACATTGTCTGTGGGCTCATCTGCGAGCTCAGACTCATATGACCTATGGTCGCAGGTCGAAGACTTGACGGAGACAATAAGCCAGCTTTAATATAGTTTACATTGTGCACTGTCATGTATTTAGAATAACAAAATGAAATTGTGCAACGCGCCTTACTCATTATACCAGCGCTATACATTTGTTGGAATATTCACCGTGCAAGGGTGGTTAATGAGAGGGACGGGATTCATTTTTGACGACCGGCATTGAGCAAACAATTGCATCATGCATCAACTGCTACATACAGCCCTGTCATAGTCATAAATGTTCCGCACGGAATCACCACAACATTTTTCAGCTTCGGGTGAAGTATGCATGTCTGCCTCTCCCTAACAAACTCCTCACCTTGTTCAATATTTTTTAACAGTGTTGCATTCACGAGCCCGAGCATCCGTACACTCGAGTTCGCTATCTGTTCACTACTCATTCGCTATTAGTTCACTATCGCAATGTTCACATACACTCGAGTTCGCTATCTGTTCGCTACCCGTTCGCTATTAGTTCGCTATCGCGATGTTCACTATGTGTTCGCAACAATGCTCAGACTGTCGCCTAGACGGCCATCGCTATGTTCACTGTGTGTTCGCTACAATGCTCATGAGGCAGCCTAGAGTCGGGCACACGTGCTGATAGTACCAGTCGTTATAGATTGAATATGATACCTATTTACAATGTTCATTATCTAGTTTCACCTCCATGAATTTTACCTGCGAAACCACGGAAACCAGTAAATCGTATAGTAAAACGCTGTCGTACTTGAGACGCTCCCTGCAATAAGGGCAACTGGTGTGTACAATCCCCCGTATGGCTTCCAAGATCGCCCTCCCCTCCAAAGCATGCATCACACATTGATCAAGGAAAATATCAGTCTCATGTGTCCCCTCCGTGCGAGTGTGTGTGAGCGCTTCCTTGTATGCTTCGCCCCATGTGTCTTCTGACACCAACCACTCCTTTCGCCACCTCTGGAAGATTCTCTTGGTGGAATCTAGAGTTTGAGAGTCACAGGGGCAGGGCAGATCGTTGTCCATTGTGAGCACTGAATCATCATTGGCATCCCAACTAACATCACGGGACAGGTCTTCGCAGTCATCAATTGATGATGCGATGGGTGCTGTTTGATCTTCGGTTTTTTTTTTTTTCTTCCTCCTGTAGATCCGTTGAGTAAATACCCATGGTGATATACGAGTCCTTACCTTGCCCTATTTCTAAAAAAAACATTCGCGTGAGCACGAACAGTAGAGTTGCATGGGGGATGGACTCACAAAGCTGCTCGAGCACGAGCCTTGGCGTTTTGAGCTTCTCGAACTCTGTCCGGGGCCCGGGGGTGGTAAGCAAAATTTCAGCGACTCAAACGATTTGACCTACCCTGGTTTGGAGAGCCAACATTGTGTAGCTGTGCGCTGCCTGGATGATGAGCTGCATGATCTCCCCTGAGTCGGACGTCCCTTTGAATGTATAAGTCAGACAAGCAGATTCAAATGCGAAGGATCATGCTTACCATGGTTTGGGGGAAAAGGAATGCGAGACAGCCTGCCGTGAGACATAGATAACTGACGGTGATCAAAATAATATGATCAGACATCAACAGCTGGCAATGATCGAGATGATCGATGATATGTTTTGTTAAACATTAAGCGCTTGTCAGCAGTTGACCTACCCTGGTTTGGAGAGCCAACGTTGCGTAGCTGTGCGCTGCCTGGATGATGAGCTGCGTGATCTCCCCTGAGTCGGATGTCCCTTTGAATGCATAAGTCAGACAAGCAGATTCAAATGCGAAGAATCATGCTTACCATGGTTTGGGGGAAAAGGAATGCGATGCGAGACAGTGATAACTGACAGTGATCAAAATAATATGATCAGATATCAACAGCTGGCAATGATTTGTTAAATATTAAGTGCTTGTCAGCAGAATGTGCTGACCTAATGAGTTGTTGGTCCAAGTTTAAGCAGGTCTGCTTCATTGTCTTGCTTTGGCATGCTGGAAATGCGACCACGGCCAGTAGAATACCAGCACCCTAACTCAACAGCCAATGGCTCATACCGTTTATGCAGGTGCAAGTCCGCATGGGGACCCGAGTCGTGCAACATGTACATTGAAGGTATGCCTCGATCAGCACTGCTTTGCACTGCCGTTAATATGTTGCCTGAGCGGTTTCATGTCAACCTCAAGATCTTACACCGATTTATGCCTTTTTTTCAAAAAAAAAATGGTGTTGAATGATAGGACGTGCACAGCGCGTCGCGTGTCGTTTATTGGCGAGATCTATATGATCCGTCACACGCCAAACTCTGTGTTGAATGATAGGACGTGCACGGCGCGTCGGCGGCGTCGTGTGTCGTTTATTGGCATGATCTATATGATCCGTCACACGCCAAACTCTGAAGTCGTGTCCCCATCTACGCTTTGTCTACCCACTGCTCCAAGTATGAGTTATCTCTACATGGCTGATGATTTTGATGCCAATGGCAACTTTATCTCGACCAGAGGTTTTTCAGGCGATGGTTTTGATCCGGTCAGCAGCACTGGCAGTGAACGGGTTCCCAACATCGATCAGATTGACTGGGATGACCCGTCCCTGTACATTATGCCGCTTACCAACGATGAAATTGCAGCTCTAACTAAGGACATAGCAGCTACGAATATCCCAACTATTCCAGAGCTCCCCACCCCCCCTGCTCGCACACCATCGCCTCAGCCAAGTCCCACCGAAGCAGAGGTGCCGGACACCATTGTGCAGATCCCAGAATCACTCCGTGAGGCAAACACGTCCTCCTGGGCAGCGCGGAACCCAACACGAGCAATTATCTGCCCTCGGACACTGCCACCTCGACTAACAGATGCCCAGAAGGCATCTCGAAAGATCAAGAGGGACCAGAAGATTGAGAGAACGAAGCACTTACATGACATGGTCGCTGAATACTTAAATGCACAGAAAACAAAGATCAAAGCACTCTCGCGGGCTCACCACGTTACTCCCAAGCACATCAATGATATCATTGGCAGTCAGACGCATTATCGAACCTCATGCAAAAGTCAATTATTCAACGCACTTGTTCATGCCAAGGCGAAAGAGATGAACGCAGGTAAGTCAGATCAATTTTTACTCAATTGTATCACAAAGCTTATCATGCATCAACTAGATCGACCCGCAGGCTCTCAGTACTCGTTGGCCGAACTTCGTGAGATGGTTGCGGCTGACCCTGAAACAAAAGGCCTTACCAGGCAAGAAAAGGAAGATTACATTGCAGCTCTCGAGGAGCATCGTCAAAAAAAGGTCGTTAGTGTTCGGGCGAACAATCTGGCAGCCGCGCAAGACGTTGTAGCCACAATGGATAGGATCGTGAAGGAGGTACATTTGAATTTTGACAGCAACTAACTAAACTCATTTTTTTGAAGCTGGATGATCTGCAAGTTCGGACTGGTGTCTATGGCACACTATTTGTCGTCTGCGGTCACATCAACGACACCATTCAAAGCGCGATGCACGGCACGGATAATTCTGAAGATTTTTGGGAGGATGTGTACGAGCATCCCATGGCTGACTTTCTTAGGCAATACGAACAGTGGGCGTGCACCCAGAATCAAAGTAAGTCCTTTGTCTCTTTACATAGCTCGTGTACTTATGCAGCTCCTGTAGACCTCAATGAACGTGACTCTTTGGAAGCTGTGAGAAAGCAGGTACGCAAACTGATCCTCCGGGGCCTAGGTGAGTATCAATGTGTTCTACACACGCCACCCCCTTCTAACATTATTCACAGTTGCTGTGACCGGCAAAAAAGATATTGTAATGAATTACAACAACTATGAAACATCTGTCATCGAAACGTATGGAGTGCGCCTTGTGGGCTGGCCCCATAGTGTCAAGTTCACCAGCCCTTCGAACATCGGGACCGTCGGCGACATTCGCAAGCTCCATGATGCCCTCAAGGCATGTACGTGCTACTGGACCATTTTATCATCGGCGGAGGTCAAAGCTCATGCGTCTGAACTCGATACACGACATTCAGCTGGGGAAGTTGTTCGGAAACCACGAAAAAAGTGTTTGGATGCTGGAGTACCTCGGAAGCGTAAAGACGGGTCTAGCGCAGGACGGGCAAATAAGGAGAATCATAGACCATTGAAGAGAGCAAAGAAGAACCCTGCCCAGCTGCAGGAAGGTCCTAAAAGCGCTGAATTTGTGGAATCTTCTGACGAAGAGGAGGGGGATGAATAGTAGTCTTACATTGCCTTAGTCTACTTTGATGGATCCATAAGACTCGTATACGTAACGCAATTATTACTGGTGCGCTGTTCGTCGAAACACACCATCAATCCGACCACTTTTGAGTGAGATACTCGAGCTCAACGTGTCACACAGCGAGCTCGAAGGTTTCCATCACTATGCAGTGTTAGGCACAGCGACGGCACGGTAACCGCATCACGTGAGTCTAATAATAGTACGGTAATAATAATAACACAACTGCGTACCTACAGCTGTATATAAAGTCCTTCGTTATCCAGGAGATATTGGAGGAGGCTCTGATTCACTATATCCGCCTGATCTTACAGGTGCGACACATGTGCATTATCTCCTATAGTTACCGTGCTTAGGTGGGAGTCACAGGTGTTACTATTAGTCATGGTTCAAGGGTCCGCTGCGTTCGGTATTCGCTGTCGTCATCCCCACCAATTCTCGCAATTGCAACAGAGTACGATATCCAAATTTACCATGCTGGCTACTACACTTGGAAGAGCCATTCATACCTCAATACCTATTCATACGACACCTATTATTCACACAGATATTCATATGACGACCCGAACTATTTCTTCCAAGCTCAAAGCAAGACAGCGGTCAGTGGATACAACCAGTGGTCACTCGCGTGGACGCCCGATGGCAAACACCTTCTCTCAGCGAGCGGAGTGGGTGATCTTGCCATACGAGAGTGGGATTCGTCGACCTGGAAGCAGATCGGCGAGCCCTTGAAGGGCCATTTCAAGACTATCCGCGCTATCTCCCTGAATTCTGACGGCACTCTCCTTGCCTCCGCATCTGATGACCACCGTGTCCGCCTCTGGGGGCTTTCAGATCGATGAACCATCGCCATATTCAAGCATTATGGCGAGGTGAACTGCGTCACCTTCTCCATAGACGGCCTGCATATCCTCAGCAGAGGAGCAGATAAGAAGGTGTTGGAGTGGCCAGCATCCGGGGATGCATTTCCAGAGGATGGTCCAGAGAATGCGCTCATGAGGGAGCAAGTGACACACCAGGTAAGTTGGTTTTTCCTTTTCCCGCCCCTTCATCATCTGAGCGTCTTTTGTACTCCAAGTCTCAAGTCTACTCTGATTTCAAGGCATGTTCCCTCCTTTGATTCTGATAACGCAATGTGAACATGCCCTACGCAGGTCCTCGCTATTAAGCCAACAGTCCGCAATGTGTGCATAGCTGGGGACTTTCTTACCGCTGAAAAGGTGCTAAATCTAGAGATTGAAGCTGGTGCCAGTGATCACGCCTCCTATTCCAGTCGTGCGTTTGTTATGGCGCGAAAATATGACTGGAATCGCGCGCTTCATGATGCAATTCAGGTGAGATAGATCAAATTATCATGAAAAGCTAACTCCAATGGTGACATAGTCCCTCGACATTCAGCCCTCGTTTGCGGGTTATATTTCCAAGGGAATTGCCCTCTGCGGAAAGAGGCAGGTTCGGGTCGTGAGAACATCATTCGACCTCGCATCCATGTTCACGAACGGAGATTTGAAGACCTATCATTTTCTTTTTTTCATCAAGGCATGTAGTGTCTTTCTTACATCCTTCATACTTCATTGCAATTTTCAGACCATCACGCTGTTCAATGCAAGTGAACATGAAGAGGCAATGGAGCGTGTCAAAGAGCTAGCTGTGTGCCCCGATACCGATCCTCTTGCTTGTCGTATTGTCGAAGTAAGCATCATGCCCCCGATCGTGTGCTGGCACTGATCCTTCTGCTCTTCGCACCAATCAGGCATATCTACGCGTCCAATTAGGAAACATCGCATTTGATGGTGCGCACTACAATGAAGCTATTGAGCACTTTGCTGCTGCCGTAAATGCTAGCGCTTTCTTTTATAAATTGGAAATTCATTCGATGTACGAGGAATTTGTTGTGGTACGTCGATATGATGTAACCAAATATTCTCCTTTTCATGCTCAACTGTGTATTTTTGCAGCTGTTTGGCTGGGACCTCAAGTCTTTGTGGCAAACCGCGAACAAGAAACACTGCCATGCGCTCTTTCTGGCAGGTAGAATTGGAGCAGCTGTTGAATCATACCATTCCATCATAGAGAAGAGTGATGACGCTACGAAGCCTGGCATATGTACTTGGTTCGCTGGTAAGTATTCAGTAATGTCACCCCGTCTATAATCCTCAACCGTACTTCACTCAGCTCTCTAGTAAGAACGAAACAGAGATCCTCCAGCTGTTTTCATTTGTACCTTGGCAATATCTGTGCCATGCAAATAACCCTGTACCTGTACGTATACTGGCTTACTTGAACAATATATCTACTAGCACAACACTTCCACACACGGTTTGATGCGTGCCTTTGGTTCGTTGAAATTCAAATTCTGACCTGCCTTTGATCGAGCCACTGCTTCCCCCACACGCGTATTCCACCCTACTCGAATTGGACTGCTACTGTTAGCTGAAATTCTCAGACTTGGCAGCACCGCCACTCGAGTGGTTGTCTAACACGCGTACTTCTCAATCACTGTCCCACCAAACACGAAGCTGTCAAAAGCACGAAGTCACGTCATACGGTATTCTTATTGACTCGACTTTCAGACGAAGCTGCGGGCTATGCGAGTGGTGTGTGATAGCATGCTGTTGCAGTACTGGTAAGCTCTAGGAGAGCATATTACCGGTCACCGCTTGTCACTGAAGGCTTAACCAATGAGCTCGTTAGAGAACACTCAGCTTTGATATCTCACGGAAACAGTGCCATCTTCGGCGTATTAGGTCAAAGACACAACAGAAGTACATGTCGTCCAAGAAACCAAGAAGCAATCCCGGGGTATTGTATGTTGCGGTGGGGATCTTCGATTGGCCCACTGACTACCGAAGTCAGCATTGATTGTTCTTAGGGATGTCGAGGAGACGTTACGGGGTCGCGAATTAGAGCATGACTTGGCGAGGAGACAACGAAACATTGGCAAGATAAGCGAACAGAAACATGATTAACAAGATCAAAGGACCTGCGTGCATGCGGGAGTTGTCGATTCAAAACCTCAAATCCATGGAATTGCAGTGAACCCATGACTGACTTCGGATGGGTGCTCATTCGACGATTGACAATCAAAGTTTAAAACAACAGATTATCTTCAATGTAAATTGCAAACCACATTGTACATGCCTAAAGTGGCGATCCCAGACAATATCAAAGTCCCGCAACTGTTGGACCTCCGCTAAGAACATTCCAAGGAACAGAAGCTCATAAACATAGCAGTATGGCCATGAACCGGAAGTGTCCTACCTTGGGGTATAGTTAGGATTGAAATATTGCGATTGCACCGGTCGAATTTGAACTGGTAGAATGGCCATCAAGACTGTGCCTGTCTGCGCCGAAATCTTGGGATTGAGTGTTTCTGGATGATGATCGAGAAGTCAGGTCTATTCACCCTGTATTCGATAGTGGTTTGAACACTTGCAGTGATGGTGGGTCATCCGATCAGGCTCGTATGAAAACAGCCTCATATCTTGGGCGTCTAGTGAACGCTATGAAACAGCATAAAAACGCCCTAGCACGCGCACTCCCTGTGTAAGTTCGAGCTAAACAGCATCCAACAATCCCCCACAAAGTCTACCTCGACCAGCGGTGTCAACCTTCAAAAAATGGTGCAGCTCATTCCAAGGACAATACCCGTTCGAGTGTTTGAAGATCATGAAGAACATGTATTATCAGCAGTCGCAGTTTTCCCCGACAAACAACGCATGATCACATGCTCGAACGACAAGATACTTCGTCTGTGGGACTTGACGGCAGGTGTAGTGTTGAAAAAGATGGAGGGGCATGGCAGTCCGGTGCAGGCATTGGCGGTATCGCGGGATGGACTGTTGATAGCAAGCGGTGATACCAACGGAGAACTTATCGCTTGGGATGGAAAAACTGGCGAACCTTTCACCCAAGCTATCGGTGCTCACACCGGTTGGATATTATCGCTCGACTTTTCTCCAGATGGAAAAACACTGGCAAGCGGATCATCAGACTCCACAATGATGCTGTGGAACACAAAAACGTGGAAGACGGAAGCAAATGCAATTAGTTGTGGTGTGTTGAATACGGTCGTCCGCTGTGTTCGGTATTCGCCGATTTCCTGGTCTAGACGTCTTGCAATTGCAACGCAGCACAACATCCAAATTTACGAAGCTGGTTATCACACTTACAATTCAGGCGGGTGGGGCAATAGCAGTTATAGTTACTTCCGGGTTCAACACACGACAACGATCAGTCACGGTGGAGGATACAACCACTCACTCGCGTGGACGCCCGATGGCAGTCACCTTCTCTCAGCGGGCAACGGGGCTGATCCCACCATACGAGAGTGGGATACATCGGGGATGCAGGTCGGCGATCCCTGGAAGGGCCATTTCGACACTATCCGTGCCATTTCCCTGAATTCCGACGGCACTCTCCTTGCCTCCGCATCTCATGACAACCGTGTCTGCCTATGGCGACTCTCAGATCGATGAACTATCGCCGTATTCAAGCACTCTACCGAGGTGAACTGTGTCACCTTCTCCGCAGATGGCAGGCACGTCCTCAGTGGAGGTGTGGATAAGAAGATTTCGGAGTGGCCAACATCCGAGGGTGCTTTGCCAGGGGATGATCCAAAGGATTGTGTTATGGAGGAGCAGGTGACATGCCACGTAAGTTCGGTTTAATTTTCCAATCTTTCGTCATCTAAGTGTCTTTTTTATACCAAGGCTCAAGCCTATTCTGATTTCAAGGCATGTTGCTTCCCTCCTTCGACTCTGATAACACAATGTGAACATTCTCCATGCAGCTCCTCGCTATTAACTCGACAGTCCGAAATGCGTGCATATCTGGGGACTGGTCTACCGCTGAAAGGGTGCTAAATGTAGAGATCGACGCTGGAACCGGCGATCACACTTCCTATGCCAATCGGGCATTTGTCATGGCGCGAAAACGCGACTGGGACCATGCACTTCATGATGCAATTCGAGTAAGATAGACCCACTCATCATGGCCCCCTCACGAAAACTAACTTAAACGGTGACATAGTCCGTCAGGATTCAGCCCTCACTGGCAGGCCATATCTCCAAGGGCATTGCCCTATGCGCAAAAAAGCAGGTCTGGGTCGCAAGGACATCATTTGATCTGGCCTCGATGCTCACGAACGGAGATTTGAAGACCGATCATTTCCTTTTCTTCATCAAGGTAGGCAATATTTTCTTTCATATTGCATGCTTCATTGCTATTTCCAGACCGTCGCGCTGTTCGATGCAAATGAACATGAAGAGGCAATGCAGCACATAGAAGAGTTAGCTATGTGTCCTAACGCTGATTCTCTTGCTTGCCGTATTGTGGAAGTGAGCATCATACGCTCTATCACGCTGCATGGTGTGAAGGCCGTCTGTTGGCACTGATATTTTTGTCCTTCGTGCATCAGGCGTATTTACGCGTCCAACTGGGAAATGTTGCCTTCGATGGTGCGCGCTACAACGACGCTGTTGACCACTTCGCTGCTGCCGTCAACACTAGCACTCTCTTTTATAAATTGGAAATTTGTTCTATGTACGAGGAATTTGTCGTGGTACGCTGATGTGATGTAACCGGACATCCTCTTCATGCTCAACTCTATTTTTGCAGCTGTTCGGCTGGGACCTCAATTCTTTGTGGCAAACCGCGCACCAGCAACACTGTCATGCACTCTTTCGTGCGGGCAGAATTGGAGCAGCTATCAAATCACATCAATCCATCATGGAGATGAGTGACAAAGATACACATGCCAGCCTATGTGCTTGGTTCGCTGGTAAGTATTCAGTAATGTTACCCCATCTAAAATCCTCAACTGCTCTTCGCTCAGCTCTCAAGTAAAAATAAAGCGCACTAGCTGCCGCGCTCCCATCGAGCGCTTACTCGTACAACTTGAAACAAAGAGCTTTTTTATTCGTACCTTGGCAGGATCTGTATAGCGCAAATAGCCCTTTGTACTTGTCAAGTCGTATCATACGTCGACTTACTGAACAGGACATCTACAATACTTACACCTGCCATTCGACTCGTGTCCTTCGCCGTCAGTTCGTTGAGATTCAAGTTCTTACCTTTGGTCGATCCACCACTTCCTCTGCATGCATTTCTTCCACGTGCCCCACTCAAATTGAACTGCCGCTGTGAACTGAACAATTGTCTCCCAGACTTTGAATTGCTGCGACTTCATTGGTCGTCTAACATGCGTAGTTCTCGACGATCTCTATCCGATCAAACATGACACTATAAAAAGTAGGAAGTCAGTGTCATACACTATGCTGAGTGACTCAACTTCAGGCAATGCTGTGGGCTGTGCGAGCAGTATGCGATGGCATTCTCTTGTAGCGGCCAGCGCTTGGAGAGTATGTCACCGATCATCGCTTACCAACTAAGAAACAAAGGATGAAAGGGCAGACATGCATGCAAAGGGGGCCAAACATTGAATCCATAGAATTACAGTTAACCCATAATTGACTTAGATGAACACCCATCTAGTGGATGATTGATAATAGCAGGTTTTGGAAGGACTGATTATCTTCAATCTAAATGGCAAATCACACCAGGCTACATATTCCAATGGTGATCGCAGAAGAAATCAGAGGAAGCCCCGATAAGAACATTCCAGGGAATAGAAGAAGATGTGGAATACCACGTGTATGAGTGTTAGAGCCCATTCAGTCACATAGTCTGTATTATACAGGCAGCCGAGGTTAAAAATATGCTGTTCCATACAGGCCAGTGGACGTCGGCCGATCGAATGGTTTTGCCTGTGCATAACATTGTAGAAAGTAGAAACTAAGAGACAGGTCTCAGCATTGGTGAAAGAACCACTATAACATTAATAGTACCTAAGAGACAGGTCTAGAGACGAAACAATGTAAGTGAGAGACAGCGTGCAGAATGAACATGAACTGTACCTCAACGTTGGTGAAAGAACCACTGAGGTACAAACAATGCGATACAACTAAATTATAAGCTACACTATAGAGCCCATGATGGTGATCAAGAAAAGGAATACAAGGTCGATGTTGAACATCCAACACCCCCTCAACGAGACAATGAAAATGAGAGACAAAACAGAACATTTGTCTCAATGAGACACAAGCACGAGACCAGAATGATGATGGATGAATGCAGGATGGGGTAAGAGTTTGGTGAATATGTCGGCAGTATTTTTATGAGTTGACAGCCAGATGGGCAGGAATGTCTTATCTTTGATGTGACAGCGGATGAAGTGGTAATGGAGATCAATGTGTTTCGTTTGGACATGATTTGCAGCCTCCTTCGATAGAGCAATGGTGCCAGCATTGTCTGCAAATAGCTGTAGCGGCAGGGGTAGAGGGATGCTGAGACATCTGAAGAAGGACTGGAGCCAGAGGCCATCTTGAATAGCCGAGGTGAGTGCCATATACTTGGCTTCAGTGGATAAAAGAGCCTGAGTGGTTTGCTTCTTCATGGAGTGGGAGATGGGACCACCATTGAAAAACCAGACATATCCCGAGATTGATATGTGATCCTCAGGACATGAGGCCCAGTCAGAGTCGGAGAACCCGTGTAGACTTGGGTTGATTCCTACACCCCCGTAATGTGTGCGAAGGGTTCTTATACCAGCGAGATAACAAAGGATGTGTTTGGCAGCTGTATAGTGTTTAGGTTTGGTGGAGACGTTGTACTGTGCCAGTTGCATGATGGTAAGGGCGATATCAGGGCGAGTATACATGGCAAGGTAGAGGAGTTCCCCAATGAGTTTGCGATATTTGGTCTGAAGGTCATTGATGTGAGGGAAAACGTCAGTCAGACGGCCAAAAGGAAAGGTGGGGTCCATAGGCAGTGCTACTAGGTTGCAATCTGACATGCCATGCTCCACCAGCAGATAGCCGATGTAGTCCTCCTGGTGCATCCATAGTTCGCGAGTCTGACGATCACAGATGAATTGAATGCCAAGATATTTCATGACAGGTTCAAGGTCAGTGATACCGAAATGTTCAGTGATTTGCACTTTTGTTTGGTCGAGGAAGGTGTGATTGTTTGATCCTGCGAGTCCATTGTCGATGTGCAATGCGATGATGCAGATTATTCTCACCCCCTTGCCATTGACATGATCAAAAATGAAAACAGTGTAGTCAGCATTGCAGCGTAAGAACCCGAGACGAGAGAGGACTTTGCAGAGGAGTTCATACCAATCATATGCAGCCTGCTTGAGACCATAGATAGAAGAAAGGAGATGGGTGACTAAGCGGAGGCCATCGGGACCAGCGCGCTTGAAGCCTGGGGGTTGACGCATATAGATGTCTTCCTGGAGTTTTCCCCATAAGAAGGCACATTTCACGTCAAAGCAGTCAAGTTCCCAATCATTGGCTGCAGCATAAGCAGAAAGGATGCGGATAGAGGTAGATTTGGCCATCAGGGCAAAGGTGCATCTGAAGTTGACCCCCGGAATCTGGGAAAAGCCCTGGGCTACCAGTCTCGCCTTGAACACAGGTCTGCCCTTAAGATCCTCCTTGAATTCCAGCACCCAATGGCACCCAATGGCATGACGGTCATCAGGCAGTGGTACAAGTTCATATACCTTCATTTCTGACATCAGGTTCATCTCTTTGTGCATTGCGGCTAACCAGTGGTTGTGATCTGGATGATGCAGCGCCTCGTCATAGGTTGCGGGGGGCACCTTAAGATCGTAACCAGGGGGTGGAGGGTTCCGGCGTGTGTCACTGCAGATGGACAGACAAGCCATTTCCGTGACAATGAGGTTAGTGATGACCTTGGGGAAGCCAATCTCGTCATCATCAGGGTTGATGACTGCAGGAGGTGGACGGTCAGGCATGTGAGCAGGAACATCGACAATTGGTGGGACAGGTACAAGAGCATCTGAGGAAGGTGGCGGAATGCCCATGAGACGTGCAATATGAACCTCGCGTTGTTGAGCAAGATGTGCTTTGTTGGTGGCAATGCAACCCTTAAAGAGTTGGCCCTTCTCAGTTGAGATTGGGATGTGACCTGAACGACGAATGATGTCAGCATGAGGAGGTTGAGGTGGGGTGATGATGGTAGGAGGTGTTGACGGGAGTATGGCATCATTGTCTTCATTGTTGCTGTCAGGGAAGGGGCGGTTGGACAATCCTTCGTCAAAGATGACATCGTGTGAGTTGAAGAAAGCTCCAGTGACGATGTCGCAACATCTCCAGGCTTTTATGCCTGGGGGGTATCCCATGAAGGTGGCTTCTTGAGAGTGAGGTCCAAGTTTCCACTGTAGCTCTGTCGGGATGCGTGTGAAGCAACGAGCACTGAAAACACGTAGGTGGCCCAGATTCAGTTGAGTGCTGTGCAGCATCTCACATGGGGTCTTCCCTGCAGGTAGCGCATGCAATTCTGTCTGATTAAATAGATAGCATGTGGTGAGAGCCGCCTCACCCCACAAGGAACCTGGCAAATGGGAAAAGTCCAGCATCACATACATATGACCTTCAATCGTATGCATCACCCTCTCTGCTTTCCCATTCTGCTGATGAGCCTGGGGAGCAGAGCATTGATGCTGGACACCAGTTTGCTCGAGGTTCGCTGTAAAGGCATCATTGATAAATTCCCTGCCATTATCGGAATGAAAAATCTTTACACGCTGCCCGGACAAGTTTTCCCAGTGGGTGCGCAGTACGTGCCAGGCATCCAGAGACTGATCTTTCGAGGCAAGAAGTTGGAGATCAAGCGCATGTGTATGGTCATCTAGAAAGACGATGAAGTAGCACTTGTTGTGGGGAGTGAGTGTGGGAATGGGACCACAGAGATCAGAGTGAATTAGATTGAGGAAACCGGACGTGCGTTCAGTCTCAGACAGATGAAAGGGTTGATGAGGGTGCTTGGCCATGATGCAGGACTCGCAATGAGAGAGAGGTGCAGTAGAATCAATGGTGATGCCCTTGGCAACACGAGCAAGACACAACACAGCCTCCTTTCTGATATGCCCAATGCAAGTATGCCAAAGGTCCAATGAGAGAGGAATGTGAGTGAATGCCGACACTTCAAGGTGATGTGACGATGGAGATGACGGCACAGAGGCTGGAATGAAATCCATGTCTGCAGCATAGAGCTTCCCAGTGGCTGGTATTGCACCAAGGGGAGTGCCTTTGTAGGTAAGTTCGCAAGTCATGTTGGATCTGAAGTTGACATCCCACCCCTTCGAGTTCATGCAACTGATGGATAGGAGATTGAGTAAGGCACCCAGTACATGAAGGCAGTTGGATAACTGTATGTGAAGTCGCTTCCCACCGATGGTGAGCCATGTAATGCAGGCACCGCGACCAGTGGTTTGCAAGATGCTGTGATTAGTGGTGCGCACTGGAATGGGGTCTGCATCAGAGTAAGTGTGGAAAAATCGCTTGTCCTTGATGAGGGTAATGGTAGTGCCAGAGTCTAGAATGGTGGAGAACGGGAGGTCGACGGTGCAGGACACATTGTCCAGGATCTCTGTAATGGAAGCAAAGGACATATCATCCATAAGACTGCTGAGCCTGGTGACAGCCGCTGTGATGGGAAGTGTAGGAGTAAGAGCAGGAGTAGGAGCAGGTGCTGTGGTAGTAGCTGCAGCAACCGCAGACTCCTTGTCCTTCTTCTTATTCTTCATCCATGGAGCCTGACCTTCCATTCCACTGCCCTTCCCATAGCAGTGAGCATGGTCATAATCACCCTTGCTGCAGCCAGGCGTGGTGCAGAACACCCCCTGGGGGTTGTGCTTGTGCATGCGCAGACTGGTGATGGAATTGGTGCTGCTCACGGTGGGAGTGGTGGCGGCATTGGCATACTCTGAGCCTGGACGTGAGGAATGCGCATGCTGGGTCATGACATGGTGTGCAGCCTCAGATGTGATGCGGGATATGCAACTCTCGAAGGTAAAGGTAGGTACAGATGCAGATGTGGTGGTCATGGACTCGTCATGCATACATTGTTCAAGAAGAGATTTGAACTGCTGCCAGATTGTGGTTTGAGGGAGCCCCATTAACATATGGTAAATGGCGTCAGTTTCGCCCCAAGGTGCACCAGCATTGATTAAATGCTCACAGAAAACTGCATGTTGCACAATGTAATTGGTGGCGTCAGCAGAGTCCTTCATGTGCAGCGCTTTTACCTGTTGTCTGAGAAGATACTGTGTGCTCATGTTGGTCCAGTTGAAATGGTCCTGTAAGACCTACCAAGCTTTACGTGCTGAGATGGTGTGAGAACGAGGAATGAGTGATGCGATGGACAAGCTCAGTCACCGAGTAATGAGTTCCTTGGCCTTCATGTCTTTGAGCAACCATTCATGCATTAGCGCTGTTTCAGCGTCCGTGGGTTTAGCTTTATCAACTGGTAAAGGTGTATATGAAGGAAGACCAAGGAGATCCCCTGGTTCAGATTTCATGTTGATGTGACACCAGTGATCTTCGCACACAAGAGCGTACTGCATCTTGGTAGCCCAACTAGTATAATTTTCCATTCCAAGCAGCTCGGGAATATGATCGTGTTTCCCCATGACGATACTGTCGTGGAGGGAAATGAGATAAGTGAGCGGCAGGCACTAACTGAGTGAATTTCTGTTCAAAGTTTTGGTTTCTGGCTCAGCTTGAGCCAGGGCTCATAACCTGTAGAAAGTAGAAACTAAGAGACAGGTCTCAGTGTTGGTGAAAGAACCGCTATAACATTAATAGTACCTAAGAGACAGGTCTAGAGATGAAACAATGTAAGTGAGAGACAGTGTGCAGAATGAACGTGAACTGTACCTCAGCATTGGTGAAAGAACTGCTGAGGTACAAACAATGCAATACAACTAAATTATAAGCTACACTATAGAGCCCATGATGGCAATCAAGAAAAGGAATACGAGGTTGATGTTGAACATCCAACAAATGTGTGGCTGGCAGGCTTACTGAGAGATGATTTTAACAGCTGGGCCCATAATTAATGATGGTCGATATTAACATGTTGGCTGGTGGCCATGAACATTGTATGGCCCCACGGGTTCAGTATATCGGTAGGCAATAGCACAGGTAAACCCCCAGGTACCAGAGCCAATACCTGCACCCATACCCACACCCATATGGGGTTTACCTGTGCATCAGTAAAACACCCAGTTCCTTACCTTACTTATATTTAACTTTTCTCATGCAACAAGTAGAAATAAGCCTACATAAGCAAGGGTGAAAATAAGTAGATGGCCAGTTGAAAAAGGCCACCCATCCTCTGAATTCTCACTTATTTCTGACTTAGTTTACTTTCGCATCACAAATAAAGCAAAAAAAGGGCAATTGTCCATTCAGAAAAGCACGACATGAAAGCAATTACAGCAATTTGCAAAATGGTTGGCAGTACCAGACGTGAGAAAAGACTTGAAATTAATAAAATACTTCGCACCAAATATGGTTATTATGATTCTCCTGAGTCCTGAGAGGCATGGCTCAGTGGCGTGTAACTTCTTCTGTTAACCTTCACTGGCTTCACCATCCATGGCACCTCAAACATATGACTCAATTTTTGATCCTGGTGCTCTGTCTGACACTAGCACAAGTGATCATAACATGAGCTGGAAAGCAAACATGAACACTCAAGCTCAAGATGCGGAATGTATGACTCTCACTTGGCAAATGGAACGTGGAGGACAACCAGCAGCAAGTACAATAAATTCTGGTGAAACTGGCATGGCAAAGCGCAAGACCCCAGGTCATCTGAGGAAGAAGAAACCCACAGAGGAGACAGGTGCGTACATAACATCATTTTCCCCTTCAACTTCAGATTTGAATTTGAAGTCTTGGTGTTTGACAGACAACAGTTTCTTTCTTTCCTATACACTTGAGTCTTGTTGTGACATGATCTTTGATGTCTCTCTGCTGATTATTGCTTAGATGTACCTGCCCCACCCGCTCCTGCACAAGTGACATATTACCTCTCGATTTTCTCAGAGGCGGAGTTTCACAAAGCAGAAAAACAAAGGAAATCACTCAATTCATTCTTGCAGCAAACGGCTGACTTGCTGTTTGATACTTTGAAGGCACAGTTACTTGCTCAGATCTCAGCAAAACTCAACCCCAGCAAGATCTTATATGACGACTACAACATCAACTGGACTGTACCATGGATCCAGCCATCTCCTTTGGCTCTTGCTTTGGACAGTGATTACAAAATTTTGCTTCAGCACACCACAAAACACAAAGAGCTGCAGGAAAATATCACCATCAAGGTTCACATGAACAAGGTCAGTTATCTTTCCTGGATATATGCGCATAGTATACTTGGCTGAGAAGTGTCGCAGAAGAAAAAATGAGGAAAGGAGAACCATCACAACAGAGATACAGACACAAGCTCTGGAGAGGATGATGTAGGTTCTGAGAATGAGAGCAATGCTGACAGGAGGCCAAAAAAGAAGATGAAGAAGACCATAAATATTTTTTGCCTTCTTGCCAATGTTCTCATGCAGTGATTCACCTACAGTCAGCAAAAGAAAAAGCCAAGGTACTAGAGACAAACTTGAATATCAAGATCAACACAAAGATTCAACAACTTTGTGATCAGTGGATGTGTTTGAAGCCTGGATGTATGAGTGAGTTCTGTTTCATCCATGCCGAGCATCCTGAACACTTCCCACTTGGACATGAGCATCTTTCTGTATGGGCAGCTGCATGGGTGTTCTTGTAGACTGTTGCAAGATGATAACTTGCTTACTTCACACTCAGAACAAAGATGAAGCACAAGCAAACCTTGAGACTCCCCTGAACCACACCAAGTTCAATGCATTTCCAGGGCAGAAGGGCACTGTCTCTCTTCTTCAGTGTCACCTTGCTGAATGCACACAGCCTACAAATCAGCCTTATGGTCCGGTCATCAATTTCAACATCCCGCCAGAGCTTCTCACCGTGTTTTGCCCTCCTGCAGTTCCGAACAATGACATACCTCAACCTGCACCTGCTGGATCATGCACTGAAGGTGATCGATCACAAGACTCTCTGATTCCCTATGACGTGCTGCATGGACTAACACTTTCCCTCAACAAGTTCTGTAGCAATTATACTCTCAGCGACAATATCCGCACGAAGCTACACCAGAACAGGTATACAGGCACAGAGACTATCTGTTACATTCTCATCTCTCAGCTGAAGGAAATGGAGTTCAAGCTGGGAGAGATTGCTGCGATGTGTGCAGCCATGAAGTGTTGGTGCAAGTGAATGTTTTTTGTTATGTAATCTGCTTTGTGCTCTTTTGCTAGTCTACATCATTGTATTGAATCAAGAGGAATTGTGCTAGAAGTACCCTGCATGGATAACATACCCAAGCACATCTGAATCTGTTATCTGATCCATTGCAATGTACATATTGTAGATAAGCCCATCCAATTCTGTTGAGAAGTAATCCTGGTTGCAATGAATGAAAGCCTTGATCTTGGAGAATGCTTCCTCAATCAGATTCAAATCAGGCAAGTACGGGGGAAGATATTCAAGCCATACACCTCAAAACCATGTTGTGTGTCAATGGAGCCTATTATGTGACACATGTGAACTCACCCGCTTCATATACGAGATCTGCAATGCCATAACCATGGTGGCATGTTGCATTGTCCATGACAAGCACACTAAGCTTCCCAGGGTAGGGAGAGCATAGTGGTAGCTGGTCAAACAGATGAGTTCATGCTTCTGAGTCAGAGGCTGAATAGCACTTACAACATCTTCCTGAAGGAAGGCCTTGAACTTCTCCATGGTGAACAAACCTTCAATTACTGAACATGCCATCATTCTGTCGATGGCGAGCAGGCCCAATGCAGAAAAGCGGTGCCCTTGCACAAAGACTCCATTCTTTGCTGCTCTTTCTCCCTTCTTCAATCTCCTGAACCTCCTTGAAGTTGTCCTCTCATCATTGGATGTCTCTCATTCAAGAATTTAAGTTCTTCCGGGTCATACTGTGCCATCCATCTGATGAAGTCTGACCATTGATTCTTGTTTTGCTCTTTTGCAATCTTCTTCAGCTTCTTGCAAGAAATTCCTGCTTGGGAAAGTTCACGGTAGATTGTAGTGAAATGAAGAGCAATAAGCCAGTTGTTATCAAGTAGGTCAAGTAGCTTGTCCAAGAACCAGTCAGGTCTATGATGCACAAGTTGAAGGAGGTAGTGAACATCGTTGAAATGTAAAGTTCATGGGCGACCAGAAATGCTGTAGTTGTGCTGAATAACATTGCCAGTCTCTCTCCATAATTTGCAAATGTGCCAGAAAGTTCTTTCAGAGAAGCCCACACAAGCTAGAATCTGCTCAAGAGACAAAAGCTGGCACTCATAGAGGTTGATAGCAGCAAGTTTCATGTCACAACTGATCTTGCAGAATGGCATGTTTGAGCAACTCAGAGAATTGGGAACTGGTGAAGGTTAACAGAAGAAGTGACGCACTGCTGAGCCGCACCTCTCAGGACTCAGGAGAATCATGATTACCATATTTGGTGCAAAGTATTTTATTAATTTCAAGTCTTTTCTTGTGTCTGGTACTGCCAACCATTTTGCAAATTGCTGTAAGGGGCCCACTAAGGAAAGAAAAGGCTACTCATCATCTGAATTCTCCCTTATTTCTGACTTAGTTTACTTTTCGCATACACTGAAATTAATGTGAGGGCGCGCTCGAGCTATGCAAATCAATTGAGTGGGACCATTACTAACAAGAAAATAGACATACCACCATAGCACAAAATGCGACAACACCAGTAGTGATGTTCTAGCCTGGCTTGGCCCAAAAGCTGTGGCTTTGGCCTGAAAAAAAATCCAGGCTGGGCCAAAACCACCAATGTTAACAAAAGTAGTAGTAGACAGTATGAAGGGAAGGAACTCATACATCTCGGCAATCATGCCGTGCAGCTCAAATCAAGCTCAGGGCCTCCTCTTGATATCACCATGCCGGAGCTATATCAGTTCTAAACTTCCGATATGTAGCGCCTGAACAAACTCATGTCGAGACCACACATGGGGCTAGAAGAATATGATAGTCAGCACCACAATGGGCCTGGAGCAAACCAAAACTCACTTGTCCCACGCGCCAATTAGAGCATGGCAAGAAAGTGCCTCTGCAATTGAAACACACTTCTTCTCGCCCTGAAATGCCGCAAATTGCTGGACAAGAGTGTTTCAGGTATGACAAAGACCAAATTCTCAAAAAGGCTACAGTATTAAACAAAGAACCCATAGTAGGCTGCAAAGAGGCATGTGCACCGATGCCTACGACACAGAGGCCTTGAAACATGACACCAAGCTCGTGGCCCTTGATGGACTTCTTGCCACAACTACAAATATATTAATGGAAGACAACCAATTTATTGTTGTAGAATTCACCATCTGATTAAGTCTTTAAGGGTCTGGTCAAAATCGAAAGTGTCATCAAGGACACCAGAGCCAGAACCAGAAGCTGAAGATGAGCTGCAAGTTTTGACGTGCTTACCAGTGATCACTAGAAAATGAGTGCAGCGAGCTGGAGGAGTGACAGCATAATAGTGGTTCAAAGTTTTTTTTAGTGAGACTGGCAGCAACTGAAAGATGGTGTCATATACCGGATCCGAGCACCTCCAATACCACCTGTGTCTCCCGATGCTACCCCTATTTCCTCCAACACTATACCCCTTCCATCCGACCCTATCTGGAGCTCCGCTCCTCCGCCCTATCGGTCCACCCGATCCTACTCCTACTCCCTCCACCATCTCTGCTTTTCCAACCCACTCGGTTCCTTCAGTTCCGCTCGTGTTACCCTACCCAACTATTAGTCCACCCGACCACCTCACTGGTCCACTCCTAGATTAGGAACCACTCAACTGGTCCTATTTCCGTTTAGAATCATAGTTCCTCCTTTCAGACCACCAGTAATTCCTATACCTGAGTGATTATTGATCTGTCACGTACATACTATTCTCCAAGCCTCTTCCTCGTGTGTCTCAGTCATCTTTCTTGTAATCCTGTACACTCAGCACATAGCCTTCTGCTATGCTATGCTACTTACTTAGAGTATATAAACTTATGTACATCTGTCTGTAGATCTTTAGTCTGAATATTACCTTTTCTAAGCCCTGCTCTCTTGTCCCTGTTCTTGGGCAAACCCCTTGACAACTCCTGTTTGCTGGCCTAGGGAATCGACTCCCTAGGTTGGCCACCTTCTCCGCTTGTCCGACTTCTCGTGCCTCCACCACCTTTCCCATGCATCGGACTTATGGCTAATACTCTTGTACCTCTGTCCTGTGCGTTTCCATTCTGCTTCAGACTTTGTCTGAGCAGTGTCCTCCGCTCTGTTCCTGCTGTTAGCTCCGACTGCAGTAGCCCTCCAACTCTCCCCTGTAGGGCGGACCAATCTCCGCCCAACGTTCCCATGCTCATCCAGTAGTCTGTCGGCCCTCCTTTGGAGGACCTCCACTCCAATGTCCTGTCGGAGCTTGTAGAAACTTGAGTCAGACTACAACCCGAAATTAGAGGCATGTACTCGGGTAAGGGATGCAGCACACGAGCTGAAGCCAAGCCCCTCAGACTCTGTCTTACTCCTGAGCACAGTCTTAACAGATGGGGTATGGTGTTAGACATCAGCACATGAAGAAAAGAACTAAAGAACATGTGTGTTAGGTACTGTGCCGGCTCAAGAAGCGGAGGGGTCGGGGCTTGGCTTCAGCTCTTGCGCTGTGCCCTCAGTCGAGTATGTGCCCCGAATTTGGAGCGGGTCCGATGTGGTCCGATGGTAGGACAAGTAGACTGCTTAGGTCCGCTTTGAGGGTCGGGAGGTAAATGCTACTAGCGGCGGGCCAACTAGGAGCGGAGCGGAGAAGGCAGAGGATAGTGCAGAGGGTGGATAGGAGCAGGGGGAATACTTGATAGGGGGGGGTGGAGAAGTAAGGAGAAGACTTAGAGCACAGCTCTAAGTCGGAGTGGATGGTCAGAGGGTCGGAGGTGAAAACAAGATGAAACTTGTATCCAGAGGAGGCAAGGTCCTACTGAGAATTCTCACAAGTAGAAACTGCAAGAAGACAAGTAATATTAAGACTGAGGAAAATATCTAAGTACATGATATGTTATATACTTCTATGTATGAGGCAGTGATCAGGATAACTATGTTGTAAAGCTATGTACCAAGGATATAATTTGTAAGTACTTACACAGGCGAAGACATAAGTTGGAGCAGATATCAATATGTACGTGTCGGATCAGTGATCAAGCGGTAAGAGGAATTACTGGTGATCCGGAAGTAAGGGTCTATGTACTGAAGGGGAAAGTATATATCTAAAAGGGGAAAGAGGTTCCAGTTGAATGGAGACGTTATAGAAGGGGACCGGTCGGGCGGTCGAGCGGAAGCGTAGGAGTGGAATGTGGACTGTGATTGGACGGAGCGGAGGATGGTTGGAGCGGAGGTGGTTGGAAAGTGGAGCGGATATTAATATTGGAGCGGTTGGATCAGGTATATGACAGTGTGACGTGTTCCTTGAACCAAAGTCATGTGACTCTCACACTCGCAAGATTTACACTAAGTCCAATGTACAGTACCTTAGGCCACACCACTACTACTAGCACTACCATACTAATACTACATACATAGTATTAGGATTGTAGTCATTCCAACTGACTTTATGAACTGCGGGATGCTTGATGGAACATGCCTTTCAGCAGCTATCAATGCACTTGGTAAGTCTGAAAATAGTACTACATTTGATGTGCTACAACTAACTCTACAACAGAACTGATCTGAATTGCAAATGACCAGCCTGGAAATCCCTTGCAAGAGGACACTGAGCCTGAGGTGAATGTGCAGGAAGACGGGGATGTCGGGGATGTCGAAATAGACACTGGCCCGACTGTTATCCAAGCACATGTGGAATTGGCAAAGACACCTCGTAAGTTCTCTCATTATAACCCTTGTTTAGTTTCACTAACTAATATCACACTGTGCACTAGAATGCAACCATGCCTGCACAGTCTTTGCATTAGCATTGGAGTTGTCAATTCCCCAACTCCCAAACATGTTGTGCTGCTTTGTTTTTGCTCAACTCAATATGACCGGCCCCCGCGATCTGTTGCAAATTCCTCCCGCAAATTGTCCCCAATGCAACAGGAGAATCAGCATTTTTAATTTGGTGTGTTCAAAACTTTTGATTATATTTACATTGTACTACTTATCATTCTTAATTTGGTTTTCACTCAATTTTCACTTTTTCACCTTTATTTGCTTTCAGTAGTAAGGAAACAAAGTACAAAAAGCAAAGAGTAAGCTGGTCTAGACTTGTCACAATGAAATTTGAAGGCACATTAAGGAACATAAGACCGGAAAAGGAATTGGTGGTTTTACTGATGTGGGTAACACCTACAAATGATATATAATTAGTAGAAAATGTAGATACATACATGAGTGAAAAAACGCACCTGTACCAATGCAAGCAAGCAAAAACAAGTGGTGCCAAGCAAAAATGCACAGGGGCAGGTGCAGACAGGTGCAAACATGCAGAAACGAGTGGCACCCAGTTGCAGACAAACAAAGTCAGGTGCAGACGTGCCCAAGCATGCAGGAATAAGCAGGTGTGGGCACAGACATGTGCCAATGTACACAAACATGCAAAAATGAGCAGGATGAGTGCATGAATGTACATACATACATAGAGTACCTATGGTGCTGGGAACAAGTGGTAACATGCTCAGACAAACATGAAGATGCACAAACAATGTAAACAAACAAATGATGCAAACAAACAAACAATGCAAACAAATAAATGACACAAAGAGACGAATGACAAACGAACGACACAAATGAACATACAAATGACATGAACAAACAAATAACATAGATCATTGAATGCACACTTATACACCAGCAAATGAGTGTCAGCAGGTGAGACAAATGAAGACAAGTGAACAAGCACAGCAGACAACCAGTGCCAAGTGCAGACCAACAGAGATGAGCATGGAAACTCTTGTGTACTTTGTAGATACTTTGTCCAACCATGTATAACATTATTTTATTTCTCGCAGCACCTATTTTCATCAAAACCCATGCCAAGGGTATGGGTAGGGGTACAGGTACACCAGCACTAGACCGGTACCCATACCCCAGGGATACCTGTACCCTGAACCCATGTGGGTTACCCTGACCCATGCATTTGCCTATATATTGGTGGGCAAATGGTGGTGGAGGAGTCTCTGATGCTGTCAGCTGGGCCTGTGTAGAACATAGTGCCTGTGTGTATTGGTTGGCTGATTGTATGTGTGGTATCGGGTGGGCCCATGAAGGAGCAATGGTTGACTTTATCAGGTAGGCCCATAAAGCATGCATCCTCTGTGTATATTGGTAGGCCAATGATGGGTGTGAAGCCATCATGTGGGCCCATGGGGAGAAATTCCTGATGCTATCAGGCAGGCCCATGGAGCTTGTTGGCTGTGGCCATCGACCAGCTGATGGTCTGTATTAGATCAGGTGGGCCCATGTGGAATAGGTTGTCTGTGTGTATCAGTTGGCCAGCATGGAATACATTTCCTGTGTGTATCAGTCAGCCCATGTGGAATAGGTTGCCTGTGCATATTGGTTGGCCCATGTGGAATTGGTTGCCTGTGTGTATTGGTCAGCCGGTATGGAATATGTTTCCTGTGCTTATCAGTTGGCCCATGTGGAATATGTTGCCTGTGCGTATTGGTCGGCCCATGTGGAATATGTTGCCTGTGTATCAGTCGGCCCATGTGGAATGCATTGCCTGTGTGTATCAGTTGGCCCACATGTAATACATTTCCTGTGCTTATTGGTCAGCCCATGTCAAATATGTGCATATCAGTCGGCCAATGCTGGGTGTGAAGCCACCGTGTGGGCCCATGAGAAGGGATACCCAATGCTATCAGGTGGGCCCCTGTAATGTGTTGTTTTTAGCTATTGGCTGGCCGATGGTCTGTATTGTACCAGGTGGGCCCATGTTGAATACTTTGCCCATGTGTGTTAGGAACCGTGCTCATACAGAGAAGTGGAGGGGTCGGGGCTTGGCTTCAACTCTTGTGCTGCGCCCTTAGCTGAGTACATGCCCCAAATTTGGAGTGGAACCGACAGTGTCCAACGATAGGATGGGCAGACCACTTTGGTCCACTTTATGGGTCGGGAGGTAACAGCTTCTAGTGGTGGTCCAACTAGAAGCAGAGCAGGTGAGGCAGAGAAAGTGTTTTAGGGGTGGAGGGAGATAGGAGGATTGATTGGATCAGTTGGAGAAGTAAGGATGAATATTCTAGAGCACTGCTCTAAGTTGGAGCAGAGTATTGGAGGTGATGGCAAGGTAATTTTGTGTCCAGAGAGAGCAAAGCCCTATGAAGTATTCCCACTAGTGGAGACTGGGAAGACGAGTAATATTAAGACTGAGGAGTAGCTGAATACATGGTATGTTTTTATATACTTCTATGTAGGAGGCAGTGACTAGTAGTCCTTGGTATGAGGCTATGTACCGAGTATACAATTTGTAAGTGAACACTGGTGAAAAACATAAGTTGGAGCGGATATCAATATGTATGCGTCGGATCAGTTAGTCGAGCGGTTATGGGAAGTACCAATGATCTGGGAAATAAGTTCTATGTATCAATGGGGAAAGTATATACCTAAATTGGGAAAGAGGTTCCAGTGGAGTGGAGACAATGTAGAGGGTAACCGATGAGGCAGTCAAGCAGGGGCGCAGGAGCAGATATGGGAGCTGACTGGATTAAGCGGAGGGCAGGCAGAGTGGAGGTGATAGGGAAGTGGGGGGAGTATAAGGTCGGGTGGAACAGATATCAATGTCGTTGGAGTGGTCAGATCAGGTATATGATGGTGTGTATCGGTTGGCCAACAGCAAATGTGAAGCTATCATGTGGGCCCACGGGAAAGAACATTTGATTCTATTAGGTGGGTCCATACTATGTGTTCCATGTGCACATCAACCAGCCGATGGCATGTGTGGTGTCAGGTGGGCTGATGAGGGAGAAAAGGCCAATCCTATCCAGAAGGCCAATATGGAATGCATTGCCTGTGTATATCAGTCAGCCAGTGATGGGTGTGAAGCTATTGTGTGGGCCCATGGGGATGAATTCCTGATGTTATCCACTGGGCTGATGTAGAATGCCCTGCCTGTGCATATTGGTCGGCCAATGCTTGCTGTGAAGTCATCGTGTGGGCCCATAGAAAGTGTTGCCTGTACATATTGGCCAGCCAATGGTCTGTATTGCATCAGGTGGGCCCATGCAGAATGCATTTCCAGTGCATATTGGTAGGCCGATGGGATGGATGATGTCGGGTGGGCCCACAAACGAGCAGTGTTTGATTCTATCAGGTGGGCTGATGCGGAACATGTTTCCCATGCACATCAGTCAGCACATGGCATACAATGTCAATCATCTCAGCTCAGCCCATGACTTTCATCTTCACTTTTGGTTGATTGGTGACACAGCGGGAATTAATTAACAACCTTATCACTAATCAATCCAAAAGGTTGAATGCAACCATAATGTAATCTGATATACAGTGGCTCAAAAAACTGTCCACATGTTTTCACATTTTTCACTATCTATAATATTGTGTGAGAATATACAAACACATCAAGGACATGCTGGTACCATATTGTAGTACTACTTCAGGGCTTCCAATTGAGCCCTATGGCGTGGGAATTGGTCGAGATATGGTGGAGATATGAGGCTTACAAAATGATGACTCATGCGGACAGTTTTTTGACTCAAGTGTTTTACAGTGATAATCAGGTATTCTAGTACATTGTGTGACCTCCCTTGGCTTTAATTACTACCTCTATCCTTCTAGGCATACTCTTAAAACTATATCTAACTATATAAACCAGAATGTCTCATGTGTCATGGTCATAATTACCATGAAAGCCGTCTCCTCTACTCAAAGGGATAATATCTTCTCTTTGTCCTATGCTGGCCTCTCTGCTCATCAAATTTCCTCTAGAACTGAAGTATGCAAGTCTACTGCAGCCAAGTGTATCAAAGAAAGCCACCTGGACAAGGAAAACTCTTGTGGAGGACGTCCACCTCTGCTAATAAGGGGGCTATCATCCAACATATCACTACAGGAAAGGCTAATAATGCCCTCCAAGCCACCCATTATACCAATTCCACCATCACCACCACTGTCTCTTCACAAACTGTGAGGAATGTTCTCAAGGCAGCTCATCTCAAGGCAGTAACAAAGAAGAAATGCCTCTTATCTCTATTAAACATAGGCTGAAAAGACTACCTTTGGCTTGGCCCATCAAAACTGGACTGTAGAGGACTGGAAGCATGTTATATGTTCAGATGAGACCAAAATCAATAGGATTGGGTCAGATGGGAAGGTATATGTATGGAAAAAGAAGAGGGATTTTCTAACAGACAGAGAGGTTAGTGAGGCTGTCAGATTTGGAGGAGGTTCTCTAATGGTATGGGGCTGTATGAGATGGAATGGTGTGGGTATGCCCGCTGAAGTTGAGGGGAGGATGGATACTGAGCAGTATGTGGACATTCTAAATGACCACTTGCTGCCTAGCATAGCTGACTCAGGGATTGATGAAGAAGACATCATTTTCCAACAGGATAATGATCCCAAGCACACATCTAGGAGAGCCAGACAATGGTTTAAAGAACATAATATCAATGTTCTTGACTGACCAGCACAGTCCCCTGATGTCAATGTCATTGAACATCTCTGGGGAATACTCAAGAAGATGCTTCAAGCCTATGAAACCCCCCCTAAAGGAGTATAGGAGCTATGGGAGAGAGTAGCAGTGGAATGGGCAAGGATTACAGCAGAATATTGCCAGAAATTGATTGAGAGTATGCCTAGAAGGATAGAGGCAGTAATTAAAGCCAAGGGAGGTCACACAATGTACTAGAATACCTGATTATCACTGTAAAATACTTGAGTCAAAAAACTGTCCGCATGAGTCATCATTTTGTAAGCCTCATATCTCCACCATATCTCGACCAATTCCCACGCCATAGGGCTCAATTGGAAGCCCTGAAGTAGTACTACAATATGGTACCAGCATGTCCTTGATGTGTTTGTACATTCTCACACAATATCATAGATAGTGAAAAATGTGAAAACATGCGGACAGTTTTTTGAGCCACTGTACATGCCATTGAGGTCATTTTCCATAGCCCATCAAGCGAGTTTCATCTTTGTAGTAACCAAAGCCCAATACAACTCTGGGTGCATCACCCACAGAGCTGCCGAGGTCAGGAGTGCCGAGTGCTGCATCAATACATCAGGAAAAACTATATCTCTATATAGAGGACCATCCTCTATATAGCCCCGATAGCACACCACAGCTCTATACAGTCTATGGCAAGCTATCACAGCACTATAGACCAGTATAGACATCATGAAAGTCTATATATTACCATAAAGTTTGGTAAGTGTATTTAGAAGTAAAACATTTCAACAACTATAGACCCCAGTAGACCGTGGGAACTTTTTTCGATGAAAACCAAAGTTGTAGTCCTTGTCTAGGGAAGTCTATCCATAGTCTTATGACTTCAATAGGTTAAGATCCTAGTGAGTTATAAGGAAAATACTCGAAATTGAAGGGTTCAAGAAAGCAACTTGACCATGGGAACTTTTTTCGATTAAATCAAAGTTGTAGTCCTTGTCAAGGGAAGTCTATCCATAGTCTAATGACTTCAATAGGTCAAGATCTTAGTGAGTTATAAGGAAAATACTTGGAATTGAAGGGTTCAAAAGTGTTAAGGTACACCTTATTTATGTAAGCAAAAATGCGAAAATTCACCTTATGTGTATTCAAAATCCTAATGCTAACAGTCAATTTCATTGTCTTTTTCTTACTGTCATAATCCTAGTCCTATTAACCAAAAACTCGAAAATTCACCAAGTCTTGTGTTGTGGCTTTGTTTGGCACTGCTTATGTAAGCAAAAATGCGGTCAACCAACAAGTCTTTTCCCATTCTTTCCTTCCCCCCCCACTGCCCCCTCATTAGATTATCTTCCATATTTTTCTTACAATTTTCGAGTTTTTGCCTCTCTTCTCTTCTTCTTGCTTCTCTATCCTTCTCTTGGTGTTGATGTTGTTGGTGCTGGTACTGGTGCTGGTGCTTTGAACTGTGGCTATATAGCCTTACCACATTTTCCTGATGTATTATGACCTTTGGACCACCATCCCCCTTCAGCATAGCTGACACCTCCAGGGTGAAACCACCAGCAGGGGGGAAACCATAAGGCTGACACTGCTGAGAGCATGGTTGGCACATCCAGTGCCAATGGAGGCAACACTGATGGTTGCCGGCCGCCGACATGGCAAACGAAGAGCTGGTGAATGAAGTCAGCAGCAATGCATGTGGTATGAAATGCCCAGTCAGTAGGAATTGGAGTCATAATTGGGGCAGAGGAACGGGAATATTCATTGATGGCTTATATACAAAGGAACCAAAACACATTTAATAATACTATGTACATTGCCGGTATTTTAGGCGATATTGGCGATAAGGCTGCATGTAAAGTCACTGGTCTGTGTCAAATCGCCTACAAGAATTAATGAGCACCTGCTCCACCTCATCAATTGGCACCTCAAGTTGGGATATGGTGGAAGTGGCTGCTCCAGCAATCTGGGTCTTCTGCTCCAGCAAAGAGGCCATTGCCTCACTGAGGTGTCAGATATGGGCTCTCACCACCACAATTTGATTGAAGAGGGCATCACCGTCCACCTGACCGGTCACAGCAGGACCTGGCATGAGCATGGCTCTGATTGGCTAAACATTAGCATCAGTGGAAGTCCAGGATGAGCAGAGGAAATGACTGACCAGTTGTTCAAAGTGCTCTCGGGTCATCTCCATGACCTCCTGAATGGTCAAGATCAGGAGCTTGAACCCCAACCTGTTGAAGTGATCCTTCCACCAATAATGGGAATAGTTACAAATGACCTGGTGATTGGACCATAGTTCTTGGTCATTGGGAGAGCAGCATGCGAAGAATTCATCGTGCAGTTCCTTGGCATTCATGGTGCCAGTTTGGAAGCAGGTGAAGTGGGCAATGACAATGCAGAGGAGGTCAGGCATGGTTGGATGAATGTTCATCACCAGACATAAGTTGATATAAGGAAAAACAAAACACTGATGGAGGCATTGACTACAATAGCATACCGACTGGCCAACCAACCAAACGACTGAAGAGGCACTCACATCTGCCTCCCATTGAAGGTGCCAGACAAAGCTGGCATCCAAGGCACATGGCTCCAGTCACATACAAGCCAGATCGCAGCAAATCGAGATGTAGCATACTCCAAGATGTTGGCAGCATCCCATGCAGTAAAGTCATTGAGTTTGTATGTAAAAGTGTTGTGGAGTTGGACATGATGGACGGAGCTGGGACTAGTTGAAGTTTTGACTGAAGTGGAATCACAAGTTTTATAGGGATTGGCATTGTACTCATGACTAATCCACTGCGGGGCTTGCCATTGTCCAAATGCATGTGCATGGACCTCTGTCACTCCGCCACCACTGCCACCCTTTTTGTTCTTTCAAAACTGTCTTGTGTATGCTGTGAGAGTCGGAGATACATCCAAGCCTGGCATGCTGCATAGCAGCAGTGCCCAACCATGTCATTTGCATTGGCCTCCTGCAATCAACCAACCCATTGTTTGGATTTGTGAATAAAGAATTCAACTGTCCATGTCATTTCCTGACCAACCAGCAGGAGTTCCTCTGCCCAACAGTCGCACAGTTCGAGCACCCGAAGTCAATGGACACAGTAAACTGTCGTGAAGAAATTAGCACTGAACAGGAATAGGTAGGTCAGCGAAGTGCACACATTCATTCATCCAGTCATTGCTTGTGGAATCCCCCTGTACATCAAAGGACCAAAACCATGCCAGCATGCTATTTCTTTGACTGCATGTGTTCAGGTCTGCCACCACCATAGTAGCCTTTAAGTCAGCCTTCTCTAACAGCCAATATTCGGTCAATAAATCATCGGTGCCAAGATGGACAAGCTGCTTGCAGCATTTTGAGTAGATCTGCATGTTCAAGTGAAGGACCTTGTTGACCAAGTGCATGCAAGCCCATGCCCTGGTCAACCAAGCTTGTGACTTTGCCGACTGAACTGTGGTGTGAAAGAGAACAGCCTTGTTGGCCAAGTTAACCTGGATGGCATGCAACACATCATTTGCTTGGCCTTGTCTTAAGGATATTTCTTGCAACACCAGGTCGGCAATGCCCCACTTGGCACACCTTTTGATGCTGATGTTGGATGGTAATGGAATAACCACATTCTCAGGATTGAACTTGACTGGCATATCAAATTTTTCTTCATTTGACCGATCTGGATCATCAGATAATGAACCCACAGAATCCAACATCACAGTCATGCCGTCCAACTGGTCATAGCTGTCAAATTCATCGCCAAGGAATGTACCTGCCACCCTGACAAATTCATCAAGTTGGTCTTGCCATTTTTGGCAACGCCAAGCGATGGCCAGCTTCTGGGTGTTGGTCAGCCACTTTTCCAGTTTGTTCACATCAATCAGGAGGGCTACTTGTGCCTCCTTGAGTGTGATCCCAGAGGCCAGCCATGTTGCAGCACCATGATGGATCTTGCCGGCAGGCCATTGCACCTGCCAGTTCAACAGGTGCAACTCTTGCTGTTTTCTTGTTGGTGCTTTGCCAAAGCACATCAGCGTATTGCAAATGGATGTTCTGTTTGCCAATACCTTTGGTCAATTGAACTTCATATATGTCCATGGCACTGGAATTATGAATTTGGTCATCCTGAGTGGCAGCGGCCTCTGCTTCCCATTTGGCAAGGGTGTCATCGTCAGCAGTCTCGGTCAACCGGTCAAATGCATATTGGCTGTCTTGGACTCCCTATACAGCTTCCTTGAATTTTTGGCAAAGGAATTTGTGAACTCAGTCAAATAATATTGCTCACTCATGCATATCATCTTCACAAAATTACAGTCATTCATTTGAAAGTCCAAACACTCCTTTTGGTGGGGGGTGGACATCCCTCTCGCCGATGGCAATATGAGGTTCAAAGGCACCCAAAGGGTCTCCATGATTTTGCCATCAATCCTGGCTGCACCAGTGATGAAGTTGGATGCATACTGTACATAACATTTGTCTTGATGGCCGTGGACATGCCAGAGCCTGATGCCTGGAACAATCTCCATGCCCCATGGAAGGTCAGGGTAGGGCCACTCCTCAATCTGCTGGTTGAGATGCTTGTGGTATTGACAGTTAATGTCATAGAATGTCAATGCATGGTTGATCCCATCAGAATTGTACCCCAGAGCTTGGCACAGTGCATAATCCATGTTCATCTGCCTTTTGGCTGACCGATGCATCAGTTCAACTCAGTCAATTTAGTATATTGGACAGCGAACCTTTCCCCCTTCTGAAAGTCCTCCATTGAATGGGGAATGAAAAACCCATGTCTGGCGCAAGCACACCCACCTATCCCTGTTGCCTCAAGCTTGTGGTGTGACACATTTGCCTGGTTGACTGCTTGGTGGTTGTTGCAATCTGATCTCTGCACTGTGTCCTGTGCCTTAGCAAGATGCATTTTGTATTGGGCATCGCCGACCATGAAGCCCAAGCCATTGGTCAATGCCACCTCATTGGTTGGATTGGCCAGATACAAATGTTTGGCCTTGAAATTGCCATCCATGACCAAAGATCTTGAATACAACCATGCAGGGTTGGACCCATTCCTGTCTGATGAATTGACATTTACCCTGGGTTGTGGACATGCAGGACAGAAGAGTACGAGCTCCCCTGCCTTTGGCTTTCTCTTCTCATAGCCAAACCTATGCCACTTGAGCTGTTTGACTTGCTTCCACTGCCTACCCACCCTCATCAATTCCCTGTATCGGTCCTTTTGGCCATTGTGAGCGATGCAGTGGAGAACATCAAAGTCACTCACTGGAACCAGATGAGGAAACATGCTGGAAGTCACTCGCCTCAATTTACTGTAGTAGTTCATGGCGGAAGTCCTGCATTCCAGATTGTCCAACAGGAAGTCATTCAACACTGCAAATGTGAATGCCGTCTTCAGTGAAGTGAAAGATGCTGGGAAGAGTCCCATTTCAAATGGTTGCATGTCAGGGCTTAGTGTGTTGGCACACCGACAGAATCTGATCATCAGGGAGTGGAGCCCCGACATGTCCACCACCATGGTTGTCCAAGGATTGTTGACCATGGGTATCCAAGGGCCCTCAGTCAAATGGTCTCCTTCATCATCTGTGTCGCACTACTCATCCATGAAACCAGGGCAAGGCTGGCCAGCATGACTAAGGTGGATTTCCAGGCCAATCTTGGGAAGTATCCTCAAAGAATCCCCCAGTCCATTGACTGATCTGATGGAATGGCATGTGGCTGTGCATTGTCCAACAGCAATGAGTACAGAAGAACAGCTCAGCCATGCAGCCGTGACATCTGTAGACCCCATCCTTTGGACAGACCAAGCAGGTCCTGTTTGAAGGTGGACCCTCTTGCCGAAGGAGCAAGTCCAAGTAGTCGTCAGTCTTCGACTGCCACTCACGCAGATAGTCATTTTGACTCTTGATACTTGGTGTCAGTGAATGGGACAAGGCAAGCGAATAGTGTCTTGCCATGGACTTGTGAAGCTAACACGGCTCCAAGTTGCATTGGGCAAGGTCATAGTGCTCATAGTCACCCTCTGCATGAAGTCCACTGACAGATCCCTGCTTGGTAGGCGATTTTCTGGGGGATGAATGAACCAATTTGGTTTGGAACATCAAGCTTTGACAAATCGTCCTTTATCTCCCCTAGATGTTTGTTTGTCCTCCCATTAAACCAAAGAGGATGTTTTCAGAGGACTCCAGGCCTTTGGCTTTGACTTGACCATGTTCCAAAGTCCTGCTGTGATTGTCTGGATGTGATGCTGGGAATGGGATGCTTAGACTTTGGGACAATACAGTGCTTACATGCAACTGCCAAATGCAATGCATCATATGTAATAGTCACTTTGACCTCACAGGAATCATCAGCAAGGATATTCATGGCACAATGTCAATGGTTTATAGTGATTGTGTATATAATACGCCAAGAGCACTTCAGGACCTCTGACTTCACTTGACATACCTGCTCATGCATCTGCACCACTCAATAAGTTTTGTAGCAATGGGGGTCACACTATTCGGTACAATCTAGCCCTTACATGCAATTATTACACTGGTATGTCACTCATCTGAATTATTGCTCACACGACCTGTTACAGGGACTCTCAGACCCCTATCATCTCCACCAAACATCACCATCACAACTGAGTCACAACACATGACAAGATGACATCACCGGCACATGACTAAACTACATAGTACAGTATGACAGCTCTAGACCAGACCTAGACCGGTGTGAGGAACGTCCCCACTGTAGGCCCATATCCCATATAATTCCCAAGCCTTACCACCATCTTTCCATGTGTTCCGCCACCATTCTGCTACCCATCCACATCTTACCTGACCCGTCCACTACATGGAACCAAGCAGAACACAACAGAACCAAGCAGAACAACTGTGCATCATGCAAATCATATCCCTTTAGCCTTCAGAATGTCCTCCTTTGTCCTGTCCCCATCCTTCCATCCTCACTGGTGAGTCCTCACTACATTCCCTGTGTTACTGACATGTTGCTATCTCATTTCATATGTGTTACAATACTTATATGGATCCTTCCACTACTCGGAACCGGTTCCTTATCTCACAGCCTCACCCGCTTGTAGCATAGCACTTTTTGGAACCCCTTCCTATATAGATAGCAATAGATGGGATCTTAGTTTTTTACCTTTTGATAGACTCGACTCCACTTCCATTTACAGAGTACTTCCCAGTGCTCCACTCACTGTTTAAAATATCTTCCTGAATCTATTCCTATTCTCATCGCAATGTTCCCGCCTCTGTGAGTTCCACTTGAAAACGCCCAACATTGGATCTGATGACTTGGAGCAAGTACCAGACACAAGCCTGGTCTGACTTTGCCCAATCTTCCTCATACAGGCTTGTAGTTTCCTTTTCCCTCCATTTGTTCCATTTGTTCCGCGTTAGTTCTGTTAGTTCCATGTAGTTCCGCTTGTTGCACGATAGTTCCGCTTGTTGCGCATTAGTTCCGCTTGTTGTGTGCTTGTTCCATTTGTTGTGTGCTGTGTTCCGCTCATCATGTACCTTCTGCATCTTTGCGTTTCCAGTCCTAGTAAGGACCAGAATCCTTCGGGTCACTAGACAGAGTCTAGTCTTTGCTTTCCTTGCACTTACTTGAGGACTCGCTACCCAGTAGCAATCCCCTCGGGACGAGTATTTGTCTCGCACCCTTGTTAGACCTCTGAATCACCCCAGAGTCTATTTTCCTCACCCACACTGGGATCAATAGAAGCTGCACACTTCTCCCTTATCGCCTCTACCGATACACCGGTAACAACTATCGCTTATCACAACTGCGGTCACCCCTTGAAACACAGAAGCTGCATGCTTCTATCTCTTATCTTCCTGAGCACCTACCGCTGTGCTGGTTATGACTCACTCTTATCATTACTGAATGATTGGTAACCCTGATTGCTGATAGACCTTATCTATGAGTCCTTATGACTCACATAGATGATTACCTAGTTGAGGACTCACCATGACCAGTTGACCTCCCCTGAACTCATAGGATGATACCTATATATACCCAATAGTTAGACCATGTATTCTCTAACTTGATCTTCACTTGTGATTTACAACTCTTGTATCTGGTCTGATGCAGGACTCAAGTCATTCTGTATGAACAGCCTTCATTCAGTCTTCCATTGTCTCAGTACTCGATGAAGTAGACACGGATTGACAATAATGTTCCCTATAAGTAGGGGTACTCAGGGCTTGGGTGTTTTTTATCGAATCTCATCTCTTACCTTCCGACTTTTCTCCAACTTTTCCTTCACCTTACTAGAGGACCACTTTGACTTATGCTCACTATCAATCTAAACTTGTGATATACTCCCTTTGACTTGATCCGCACATTCCGACGAATCTGTATGTTCCACATTTTATCTGTTTGAGTTATGCTCATTCTGCTTCATTCTGCTTCATTCTGCTTGTTCCGCATTTTTGTGGATCCTCATCCTACCTATGGTAGGGTTGTTTAGGGTTGTTTAGACAGAGACTAGCACTCCCCAGTAGCAATCCCCTTTAGGGTCGAATGTGCTTGTTCTCAAGTGAGGCAGCAGGCAGCAAAGACCCAACTTTGTAGTAGTTAGATTTCTTGCTGCTACACTTGTTGTACCCACACCAACAGGACAACCAAGTTGGCCTAACATTCCAGTTCAAGGCTTGTATTGATGACAAGGGCAAGATACACCCACTGGTTGGCAAAGAGTTTGATGACTCTGATGGTGATGCCGAAAATGAGGGCGTGCAGCCCATGCTGACCAAAAAGTCACAGACCATGGCTGCACTGTCACTGCCTGGACATGCCAAAGGTTGACCGAGATCCATCAAACAGGCTTACATCAGTTCTGCCAATGAAGAATCCAGTGACACCAATGCAGATGTGTTCCTGCCAAAGCAGGTGAAGAAACATGCCCCCAACCATGTAGGGACAGGTGCAAATGCAGAACTCAGTGATCAAGTCAGACGCCAGTCAGAGTCAGATGACCAACCACCTGCCGATGAGCTTGGGGAAGAGCATCAGAGTTGAGCCTGCCACCATCTTACCCCGGACAGACCCAGCACATCAAGACCAACTGATTGTAGATCCAGGCAATTATAATAGCAAACCCACTGCTGCAGGAAAGACCTGCATGCCTGCTGCACTGGTGACCAAGGGATCGGAAGATAAAAGTTGTGATGGCATTGCAACAAACACTGGATATCATTCTTCCTGAGTTCATCATGCTGGACAGCATGCCCATGGTTTTGGCCCACATTCTACTCATTGGGGTTTGGAATACATTCATGCATCCCCAGCAGTAAAGGTCCCAGCGCCAAACAAGACTAAGGCTACTAGGGATGCATCACTGTTGGTCAAAGCCTGATCGCCAAGGAAGACTAGGGCTACAACAGATGATTCACCAGCGGTAAAAGACTGGTCGCCAAAGACTAGGGCTACCCGAGCGGCAGCATTCCCACTCTCTGATGCACCAGCAAAGTGCACCAGAAGCAAGGTTGACAACTCACTAGGCGCCAGACCTCAGCAAAAGCCCAAGAGATATGCTGACTATGTGTAGTTGTCGACGGTCTCATTTGTATGGGGTTCATCGGCCAGCTGCTCACAGTATGAACAGCTTAGGTATATATCACTTGGCTGATAATTGTGTACAGCTTCCTCTTTGGCCATGAATGATCTCGCTATATACATATCATTTATTAAATGATCTTGGTATGTACATGTCATTTATTAACAATCTTTGGTATCAGTACTCGGCCTTATACACTACTGGAACTGGGAATGTCCCCTGCCCATTTTCCTCATTGCTAGCAGCAACACATGCAGTGGATCATCAATCTGGCACTGCATGTTCATCAGATGCTGAATCCTGACAACATCCTTGCCAGTTTCAATCAATTGGTTGCATGCATCCCAATATGCCAATATCAAATCCCAGTGGGCATCTATGATATCTCTTGCAGATGCAACACCATCAATGGCCAAGGTGTGTCCTTGTTCATCTCCTGTCAAGTGGAGGTCAATGTGATGGCAGTGAGGATGACCTGAAATTTGCACATACTCATCAAAGTGTTGATGCTTTCCAGCCTCAGAGTTGCTTGGTACAGCAAATCCTCAGTTGTCTCAAACATGACACTTGGTGAGCCGTCTCTCAGTGCTGGAGATGTATCTGGCAAGCCATGGCCAAAACCCATTTTGTAGTAAGCCTGAGTGCCAGTGGAGTGACTCTCAGACAACTCCACCAGACTGTCAGTACCTGCAACTCAAAAAAATATTTCTGACCAACCTGAGTTGACTGAGTTGATCACTGGTGCAGTGGTCCCACCAGTGTGAAGGTCATCACCTCCACCCGATGGCAAATCTCCCCAGCACATGTTAAAATTGGCTGAGAAATAGTCAGTCTGGAATGGCAATGTACATGACCGATACTCACCTTTATAGCCCACTGCTGATGCAGACAGTCAGTCATCCCAACACATATCATATTGACCAGCCACCAAAGGTATGGTGACATCCATGATCAGAGTCTCAATAGTCGCCGGCTCTACTATCGGCGACAAGTCAACCTTTGACGGGTCCGGTTCATCATCTCAACAAAGATTGTATTGACCTGCTGCCACAGGTCTTGCCACATCCACACTCATGATCGGTGCCAGATCAACCTTGGTGTCCCAGCACATGTCAAATGCTGGTCAATTGGTCAACAATGGGTGATCATATGGCAATAAGTGACTTACTTTGACCCCAAAAGTGTCGACCAGCCGATGATGTCGCGGTCGGCATCTCCATGGTTGGCAGTTCATTGGCTTCAGTGCTCCGGCACATGTCAAATACTGACATGTGGTCAACAATTAGCAAAGGTCAATTGAATAGGGGACTTACTTTCATGGCCAAAAGGTTTCTTGGAAAGTGCATCTGCACGGTCCAGGTGTGTTCACATGACTGAGGACAGATGTTTCTTTGGTTGAATTGTGCGGGATGTAGTTGGTCGTTTAGGTTGAATGCAAATTTTGTTGAGACCCACAGGAATCACATCTTTTTGAGGGGGTGGAGTCAGCCACAACTTTGGTGGCACCCACTGGTCCCACGTGATAAAGAAATTCCAGTTGGCTTTCATGCGCTCGTCTTGTAACTGCCCAGCTTTGTCAATTGGATGCTCATGGGAATCCATGGTGCTGGCAATGGACTTTGAAAATTGTATGCTGGCAGTTGGTATTTTTCAGTGTGATTAGAAGTGCATTCGGTGTGATTTGAAGTGTGGACCCATCTTGGCAGGTCCTGGCAGCGTCACATTTTGCTGACAACACAAGCAAAATTTGTGGACTTCACAAAAGTGAAGTCAAATCCACATCCACACATTGTCATTCCCGATATAACTAGGTCAACACTCATCCTATCTTCTACATTTTTACCATTATATCTCTACTATGTCTTCACCACTCAAATCAAACAAGGCTTTGGCGGTCGCTGACATGTCTTTGCACCATGCAATCTACTGGATTAGACTCTGTGAAGCAGATGGAAGCATGGTCATTGACCAAGCTCATGAAATCGCCTGACTAGTGGTAAATCTTTCTGATTCCCAATGTTCTCATTTTCTCACTGACCCTTCACAGTCTGCTGCCCTTCAGCAGCATGGCAGAAATGCCTTGGTCATCTTGCCATTGCTGCTGTCTGCAGCAGCCAAGGTCAGATTGACCATGAACCAAGGCATTGCCCCACAGTGGGCCCGGGTGTGGGATAACGATCCTCACATGGAGTCCCACCTATTCTTCCCAAAGACTGTTGGATATGGTGAGTCAGTGGCCATTGTGTCTACACTGACAGTGGCAGGAGGCACACCCACACCTGCACCTCAAGTCACCCCATCCACAGCCCCTGCACCAATGTCAGTCCCTCTGATAGAATTGCTCCCTCCTGCCGGGCACCAGCACAATCTCGTTGTGCCTGGCACAATGACCAACAAGGGCAAACAGCCTGCCTGTGGGACTTGGAGCTCCTGAGCGGACAGCCCAGGTGCTGAGACAGGCAGGAAGAAGCGCAAGGCCTTGAGGCCCTGTCATGAATGTTCCCTACTGCATCTAAATTTCGATTATCAAACCTAAGAGACCCTATCCGATAAGATTAGATTAGATAAGATCACTGATAAGATAAGATGGATAACCGATTAACGATCACTATCTTCACATCACATCTATACTAAGTTGACGTCATCCATCTATATCTGTAACCCTAGACACTCGACATCATCATATCCTTAGAAGTCCTACGATTAGGCAACGGATTACATCATAAGCATCTACATGCCTCTATGATCGAACCATAACCAAGAGTCCTTTACGAGTCATCTCTCGAAGAGTCATCATCCCTTCACATCGCAGACCTTCACTTCCCACACATGACATGTTAAGAGTTACCTCTGTCATTCACCGAAACCCTTACATAAAGAACCTGTTGCACAGTCACAGCTAAACCCCTGAACCCTATCACAGAAGCGCCACTCACAGAGAAGCATGCTCATTACCGAAGACCCTGGAGAAACCCTTAGATCCGATCGTACCCGATACATCTCCAGATCCTATCTCTTATCGAGATCCTTAATTACCACTCGAGACTTCTTATCACAGAACTTTCTCACCCTTCTTCATATCTGTCCACCCTGAATAGAAGCAGAACCCTGAGACCCTGCTTAATCACCGATATCCCTATGGACCCTTTTCCCTTTCTTGTAGTTGATTGGTTGATAAGACGCCCTATACCCTAGGCGCAATGTTATGATCTTATATAGATATATCACTACCTTTCATACTCAGATATCTCCGCTTAGAGAGTAGTATATAGTTTAGGTCATAGTCAGTAGTACTCCTTAGACTTAACCTCTTCGTTCTTACGTCATCGTAGACCTAGACGTTCCCTCTCAATACTATCCTTGTTTTATCCTCTCTCAGACGAGTCCTGTGGTGTGATCCGATCTCCAGACACCTACTAGTTAGGTTAAGGGACGTTGGTCATAACAGGCCCTCATCCAAAGCCTTCCTCTCTGACACTGAGGATGAGGACAGGCAGCCAGGAGGCAACATTGTGGTTGCAACACTGGCCAGTCCGCTGAAGTCCAAGGTAAGCACTTTGGTAATGTCAATATCGACACCATTGCTGACTCAGAGATACCAGCTAAGCCTGCAGCAGACAATAAGATTGTTGTCAATGACCCTCAAGCCATCACATCTGCGGATGACTTCTCCACCTATCATTGGGTAGAGCCCAACTCCAATGACTTCGTCATTCTGACACCAACTCCTGTGGCTGGAGATGTTTCCCTTCCTTCAGCATCTCTCCCACTGACCATCAGCACCATCCACAAATGTGTGGTTTCCCTGGCTCCTCAGGTCACTGCCATGCAAGTCACCAACCAGAATACCCTTGCCAGGGTTGATGCAGTGGAACAGGACTGCGAAACCTGGATCTCCTCAATGCGTGCAGAGCTTTCCTTCATGCATTTAGATCTTGGCGCCACTGTCACACTCATGAATGGTCTGGTTGGCCTGGTGGAGAAGCTTCAGCAGACACATACTGTTGCCAACTCATTGTTCCCACCACTGATTATAAGCAACTTTGGTGCTACCTCAGCCACCACACAGGTGCAAGTGATGGGCATCAGGTACTTGAATGGTGTGTACAGCCCTTTGGTTGGTACCTCAGCATCTGCTGCAGGCCCTTCAGCATCTCACCCTGACATGCACAGCAACACATTCACATCTGGCCAAGTATCCTTAGTGTCAGCACATGCCGATCCTTCATCTGCTCCTGCTGTAGTTGGACCCCATTCTGCTGGAACATCACCTGCTTCAGCCACACAATCTCTCCCCTGATCATTTGGCACACTACATAGTTGTACATAGAGCATGCGCCCATCGGCAGAATTACCCCAGTATAGCACGGACTTGTATTACTTACTTTCAAATGCAATTGTTTGGGTGTTGATTCCATGTATATTCACTCTCTTTCCTGTGATATAAGTACCAACAGCATGTCAGCAGAGTGTATCTCAGTCATGTGTTGCAGTTGGCATGGTATCCTTCAGTTTATCTTGTCTGTTCAGAATTGACCGATTTATACTCCATATGACCAATCACCCAATCTCGGTTGCTGCATCACACATGCCAATGAGATTCCATGGAACCGAAACTTCATCAACTCATACAATTCACCAATATCTTCTTGCCATCATCTGGCATTCCATATATGACCGGTGGCATGGAGTCTGATATTGCCCTACCTACTTCTATGGGATCCTGGCAAAACCATTGCATATGACTTGGTCAGGCATTGTGTGACCAATTTTTTACACTCCATGCAATACTGCAATGGGCTGCCCCCACCAAATCGTGACAATCCCTCATCCATCATATTTGACCGAGTGTCTTTGACCAAGGTAGTCTTGGCATGTATATTATGGATTGGATCCTGGTAATCTCTCATCCATCATATTTGACTGATTGTCTTTTGACCAAGTCATATTTACCCAAGTGTCTTTTGACTGTGTCATATTTGACCAAGGTGCTCTTGGCATGTATCTTATGTATTGGATCCTGGTAGATCCCTCATCCATCATATTTGACCAAATGTCTTTTGACCAAGTTGTATTTTGACTGGGGTGGTCTTGGCATTTATATTATGGATTGATTCCTGGTAATCCCTCATCCATCATATTTGACTGAATGTCCTTTGACCGAGGTGGTCTTGGCATGTATATTATGGAAGCTAGTCTATGAACACTCTCGGCCCATCTGTATATATCAGTACCACTGCCCACTGGGCCCGCTTGTTTCCATCATACACATATACATACATATATATATAGCTCTTGTATATTGCCTATCAAATGCAATAGCAAAGTCCACATTTTGGACTATCAGCCCACCTGTTTGTATCAGGTACATACTTCATACACTACCTACCAAATCAATAGAAAAGTCTACACTTATCTACTACACCACATACTATGGGCCCCCTGTTTGTGTCAGATACACACTTGAGACTGGCCCACCTGTATTTAGCACAAAGATACATTGATGGGCCCACAAGGGGTGGCCTGTGCAGAACAGGGATATTTCAACCTCAGCTGTATGTTTTATACAAGGGTAAAGTGACTACAGTATGTGAATCACACCTGGCCTTCCCAATAAGTAAGCCTTATTAAACTTGGTGATTATGTGTGTCACCAAGTTTAATTAGGCTTAGTTACAGTAAACCTCCAACACCAGCGTTAAATATCACCCCAAACACCTTTTTACCTTGCAGCTCCTACTACCTACCCACTCAAAAGGGTAAGTACTGTTCCCCGCCCTCCCCAAGTACACGGCACTTCCCATAGCCTCCCCGCCTTATCTGATACTCGAACAACAGCGGCTTCCCATTCCCCTTCTGCTCTTACTCTACACCATCGACGTCACTGGGCAGTATAGCCAATGATCGCCGACAATCCAAGTTGCTGGCTGGCGTCCTAGGCACTGTGGCACTATCCTATCCCCTCAAGCAAGGTGCTTGTGCTCCCACTATCCTCCTAGATCTCACCCGCCCGCCCGCCATCCTCCTCATTCCTGCCACCCTCAGATCATGCTATCCGACATGCCACACAGGATGGGATCTTCCAGGCTGAAAGGCCTTTCTAAGTCTATCATTTCACACAGCTTCAGAGGGCGGCATTGTCAGTCACACGTGTTGACAGCTGGCAAGCAAACCCAGCGTGTCGAGGCAGCTGCAGCGAGTCGTCGGGCTCTAGTTCAAGGTATGTAGTATTTTCATTGCTCTCTATCACCACCATACCATTGTTTTCCCATAGAGATGTCGTCTGAGGACCGCGAGATGATCGAGAACATGATTGTTGATTATGGTATGGACATTGAGCTACAACCATACTCTGCCCCCCCAGGCGAAGAAGGTTTTGACATGAGCCATGCCGGAGGTGAATTTGAGGCATTTGAGGGACTCGCCCATGAAATTGCTGGGATCAATGGATGGTAAGTGTTGGTTTTTTCACTACCTGCGCTATCTCAATCATATGTGGATTTGGAGCCGCTATGTAGACCCATGCACTCGCACTGATCACATCGAAAATGAAATGAACCCCTGGGATATCCAAATGGACTGCCTGGTAGAGGCATATTTATACTACCGCCACTGCAGCTCGGAGGATGGCATGCCCAACTGCAATGGAATACCTGCACCTTCACCATCCAATGATACTCAACGTGTTTTGCTGAGCGAAATTGAAGTTATCAATATCTTTAGTATGTATTCACTGCCTTGTTGTTTGTCAGTACTAATTTGAACAGGTCGAAAGTGCTCTTTGCTTCAACCGCAACCCTTTCATGTATATCCCAACGAGGCTTTGGTCTATCACGGTTACATTGGATGTGTGCCAGTGTATCCAACCATTGCTATATCTCTCTGTACCCTTGATGCATACCGCCAAATGCACCGTGTGTGCCCTTCATTCGGTTTTCAAGCGCAGTGCAGAGCTCTCTGTTTTCTTCATGATGTAAACACTCTGTTCATCCGTGCAGTTATGTAACTTATTATGATGTTTGACTTGACAGATCCCTTATAGGCCTTACCTCACCATGCAATTATCTTCTGCCTTCAACATCTATTTGGAAATTCTCCAACGTGTTGACCAATGCCTTCGCACAGCCCTGAAACGTGATACTCCGAACTGGTGTCTTCTAAACTCCTGCCCTGCATGCTTTTACAAACTCAATGATGAGCCCAAACTTGAGTTTGAGTGGCTTGTATCAGTTGATGGCAACAACAGCCTGAAGAGATGGGACTTGACAATATATGGGACAAATGCCCAACTTGATTCCCAAAAGGCTCACTCTGACTTTTGGGTTGATCCAGAGTCTGTGGACAAATTCAGTGGCGAAGTCAGATCACAAGCGGTAAGTGTTGACTAATTGCATGATCATGTTCTCATCAGTCATTTAGGCAGAAGAAGGCAATAACATTGAGGATACAGCAGTTGAAACCAACCCTGCCCCGTTCATTTGTGCAGATCAGTGGAAGAATGCTGGTCCAGAAACTTGGAAGAAGATGTTTTCCATATTCGATCAATCAGGAATCTTCATTGTGGCATGTTGCCATCGGTTTGTGCTTCTTGCTTGTGATATGATCTGAAGCGGAGAATTGTAAGTTCATGTTTGCTAATCAATTAAGTTTCATTTATTTTACTGATATTAGGGCAAAATACCCACTTGCCATCATCGACAAACTGCTTACGGGCTATGGCAAGAATGGGGCATGCGCATACAATATAGGCTGTGCCTTTATGAAGACACTAGGTAATAGTACTATAGGGCCACAAGCGCAAGACCTTGGATTTCGTCTGATGGTTGGGGCCTTTCATGGCCATGCCCACAATCGCATGTGTCAACTTGACTGGCATCCAATGTATATTACGGGAACTGGACACAGCGAAGGAGAGGGCTGCGAGCATATATTTTCCACATCCAATGCACTTGCGCGTGGTACCTGACATGCAAGCACGTTCCACTGGCATCAGACGATTGAACAACACTTCGCATTTTGGAATGATGACAAATATGCTAACCTTAGTAAGTTTTTCGTGTCTAACTAACTGCATACATGACGCTAATGTGCCTTAGGCAACTTTTTGTGGAATCACTACCACGAAGCCCTCAAATCAATTGAGATCCTTACTGTCGAGCTATCCACCATCAAATCGGAGCTGAGTATCACTGATGATGACTTCCCACGCTACCTCGAGCAAGAATGTGCTTACCTTCATAGCTTGAAACAACCTCCTGCAAGAGATCAGTTTTGCATCCGCTATGTAGAAGCCCTTGATGAACTAACTGAACAAAGGTTTGTACTATAAGTCATTTTTATATGTAAATATGCCTAATGTTAACAATCTCAGAACTGATTGGCATGCAGCACGCGAAGCTGCTAACAATTCCCTTACAGGGATTGCAGCTGGCAGCTCGCAGAAGATTAATGAAGCACTTGCACAAGCTTGGATCTGTGTTGATTCATCGTATGTGAAACTGCAACATGCTGAAGTGCTGGTGGCGCATGTTAAAATTCAGTTGGCTGTGGAGGCACAATGGGAGATAGGTGGCCCAGAATACACCCAATTCAAGATGGAGGCATGTCTGGGCAAGTATCGCGCTGCACTTGACGAGTGTCATATACCAGATCCGACCGCTCCAATACTGATATCCGCCCCGCTTTCCAACCCCCTCCGCCCCATCCATCCTCCACTCCGCTCTATCACAAAACCCGCATTCCGCCCTACGCTTCCGCTCAACCGCTCAACCGGTCCCCTTCCATAAACCTCTCCATTCAACTGGATCCCTTTCCCCTTTTAGACATATACTTTCCCCTTCGGTACATAGACTCTTACTTCCGGATCACCAGTAATTCCTATTACCGCCCGATTGCTGATCCGACGCGTACATATTGATATCCGCTCCGACTTATGTCTTCGCCTATGTAAAGTACTATATCCTTGGTACATAGCTTTACTACAAAGTTATCCTGATCACTGCCTCACATAGAAGTATATAACATATCCTGTACTTATATATTTTTCCTTAGTCTTAATATTACTTGTCTTCTCGCAGTTACACCTTGTGAGAATTCTCAGTAGGACCTTGCCTCCTCTGGACACAAGTCTCAACTTGTTGTCACCTCCAACCCTCCGATCCCCCGCTCCGACTTAGAGCCGTGCTCTAAGTCTTTCCCATATACCCCGCCCCTATCCAATATTCTCCCCTGTTCCCTCTGTACCATCCTCCGCCTTCTCCGCTCCGCTCCTAGTTGGCCCGCCGCTAGCAGCTCTTACTCCCCGACCCTCAAAGCGGTCCAAAGCGGTCCATTTGTCCTACCGTCGGACAATGTCGGACCTGCTCCAAATTTGGGGCATGTACTCAGCTAAGGGCGCAGCACAAGAGCTGAAGCCAAGCCCCAACCCCTCTGCCTCTTGAGCTGGCATGGTACCTAACAATGAGCTGGAGCGCCTAGTAGTCATGCGATTATTCAAGCTTTCCAAACTTTCGTTGTCAGGGACAGGCAAGTTGTTCATCAGTACCTATCTGGTTTCTCCGCTGATTTAATTTTTAGGGTACAAACTACGTCAGCAGATCAGCAAGGCTTTGCAATGGCGTTCTGAGGCTATCCGAAACGTGATAAATTGGTACAATATCCAGGCTGTCGCTCTAAATCCCCCACACCCGAAAATTTCATGGAAAGATATTGTCGATTATAGTTTTCTTGGCGAGTTTGATTTGTTACGACATTCACACACCGACATTCGCAGCAATGATTGGGCCAAACCAGCCCATTGGGAAGCAACTAATAAATTTTTCAAGTTATGCCGTGCTCATGAAGAAGTTGAGCGACTTAACATTAAAGTTTGCCACTTACCCACTGCAATTCATGCTGAAGAACTCCAAACCTCTGTGGTTATTGACGATCTACTTCTTTCAGACCCGAGACTGGCTGCTGAGCTGCAGCGCCAATGCTGTCCATCGCTATCGCTTAGATCATATTGAGAGCCTCGCTGGATTCTCAGGCATCAGGGGCATTGATGTCCGCATGCAGCATCCTTCATTGGCTCCCGACATCCCCTCCACCTTGCATGTTTCAACATCCCTCAATGTTCTTGCAGATTCAGGTAAGCTTATTTCCCCTTGCACGATTTCTGTGCTAATTTATGTCCATTGCTTTCACTTAGATCGTATTGAGCACCTCACTGGATTCTCAGGTACTGGGGGCATCAATGCCCATGTGCAGCATCCTTCATTGGCTCCTAACACCCCCTCCACCTCACATGCTTCAAGATCTCTTGACGTTCATGCAGGTTCAGGTAAGGTTATTTTTCCTTGCATGATTTTGTGCTAATTTAATTTAATTTACAGCCGCACTGCAGAATGTTGACGACATTCATGCAATTATCACAACTGACTATGCTGATATAGATGCAATTGAATGTGAGGAGCACAGCACAGCGGCGGAGGATATGGCCAACTTTTTTTATTCTATCACTGACTAGTTTACTCGTGTTGTGCACATTTTTGCATGTAGTGTAGTTATTACACACATTTGAATGCATCATATGTTTTGAGATCCCCATCCACCGCCCCCAGTGACTCGCATGATCCAATAGCCCCCACTCTATTTCATGGCCACAAGAATGTCCCACAAGTGTTCTGAATGGATCCTCCACTAGATCTACTGACTCCATGTAAAGTGGCTACAACCCTCTCATGATGCAATATGTCTGACATAGTCTTCTGCATCATTTTTAGCGCTACTAATGAACCATTCTTTCATACAGAGAACTCATTTCTTCACCCTCCACCCCGTAATTCTAAATTCGAGCCAGCAGGGCCTGGCCTGTCTCAGCCCGCCGCTCGACCACTATCTTTGACAGATGAGACTGGTCCCGTGCAGAAGAGACCGCCGGAGTGCACAGTCTAAGTGTCATGATCAAGCAATGATCAAGTACCGTGCACTGATATCATAAACCCTGTTCCTAAATCATAGTCCAATTGTTGCGATCAAGTACTTGGTTAACTTTCATTGTGAATCACTGCATGGGTTGCATTTAAGTTTTCATTTAAATACTCAGATCTGAAATCTTGCTGAATGGTTTGGAAGTCAATGAACTTCAAGTTTATTCGAGCCAACATCCCAAATTGGCAGCACTGCATCTTGCGCATCACACATCAAACAGTAGTAGCCTCCCGCACTCTCAGATCGCACTCTCAAATCACCCATTATCAATGCTACAAGCATGTCCAGTGCTATCTTTCAACTTAGATGCATTGATCATGGTCAACACTCCTACATTACACTCGCAAAAGAGGTAGAGCCCACAGAATTCAACTTTTGCACTCCGTGTTATCTAATGCTTTTATTAGCCCATTTATGTTCAAGTACAAAGAATGCTTGTTATGTCTGCAACCATTTTCATGTCGTCTTCAACATCCATGCAGTCTCAAACTCAACCACAGGGTTCATACAGTTACACAATGTCTGGACTTGCCGCCTTACATCGCTCAACTTTTGGACAAGGCTTTAGCAACAATGAACACCAAGCCGCTGCCAGGGCATTACTTCGGCACAATGCTCACATTGACGGCATGCATTATCATGCCAGGACACATGGCGGTCTTCATCCCTCCTACATAACCTTTCACTCCAATACTCAAGAGCCCGAGTTGGGGAGATTGCAGACTCAGAAAGAACTTGTCGAGGCGACACTCCAAGACATATTTGATGCAGCAAGTGAACTTATTTTTTCCCCCACTAAATCTCACACTCTTTAGATTGCTATCCAGGACTGCCTCAATGGTGGTATATCTCTGTTTATTCAGTGTGTGGGCTCTGGAGTATCTCCAACTATGTCACCAGAGAAAATTCCTCTTGAGCTGTACATCACACCACGAGAGCTGCAAGAAGTTCCTCTACAGATTGGAGGAGATGTTGCTGTGCTTGTGCAAGCATTCACTCAAGAATTTGCAATGCCACATCTCCAACGTTTTGCTAAGCACTGTGTTATCGAAAATGTCAAACCACCTCACTCTTGTAAGTCCAACTGAACTTTCCCTTTTTTCACATCACTAATGAAGCTCTGAAGTTCCTGCCACTCATATCAGTACAGATGGGCCATGGTACCTCCCAGGGCCTCTTGTGGCTACTGGGGCTCGCATTGCATGCTCTGTGCAGGCACCAAAAACCTTTGAGAAGAGTCTGAAAACCTCATCTGTCATGGCTGCAGATCCAAAGAAGCTGGCATCTGCAGCAATTTCCAAGGGAATCCAACTGGTGGTGAGTGTTGCAAAAGACATGTTATCCCCACATTCGCACGTTCGACAGCGCTGACCTGCGGATGTCTTTGTTGCCGATAGAGACCCTGGCCTGATTTGTTTGGTTCAGCCAGAACTCGCTCGTGATGGTGTAAATTTTAGTCCTCCACTGATTAGTATTGGTCCCAATACCGATGCTGCTCTTGATCAGTTCAAATTGGGAGATGAAGTCTTACCCAAACTTTGTGTGCTTGTTGGAACTGTGCTTAGTAGTTGTTGGGAGTTGGTATTCAGGTCCCAGAAGTAGGATCTGACCTACGAGCAGGCTTCTGTCTTGGCGATGTCCCTTCTTGCAGACCTTCAAGGTGTGCCATTCGACCCTGAAATTGTGAAGGTTTGTAATTTGATTGTGGCTGCACACTTGAGCTAATCATTCACTAGCGCAAATTTTCTGTGCTCTCCGCCATTTTGAAGTGCCTTACCATTCTAGTATTTTTATGTGCACTTTACCTCTTTGGTTTGTTTATTATTTTGTAGATCATGAATAATAAGCTGGTGGCTTTTCACTGCGGCATTATATCTGTTGGATCCGTGAATGTATTTAGCGCTTCTGAAATTTGTGTACTCGGATGCTAACCCATTTTTCCCTCTCTTCTCATAGATGATGGTCTCTCAGTATTTCTACACCAACAAGAGCAGTGCCAGGCGTCATGTTCAGGTGCAGCAGCCTCACATCCGTCCAAAGGTTATCCTGAGCAAAGAGGCCTGTGCTCTACTCACATCCACCCAACGTGCCAAGTCTCGTCAGTTTTAAACCGCCCTTTACGAGGCTTGGTGTCAGATTGATGAGGCTACAAAGACCATTGCCGCAGCCCATCATAAAAGTATTTGCCGTGTACAGAATGAACTGTACATCGGTCATGGGATCCTGTGGTCCAAGCGGTCCAAGCTGAATGCATGGAACACGTTCTGTTGGGAAAAAAAACCAGGCCAGTGAGCATCGTAAGTTTTATTTCTCCCTCTCACTATATATTGCACCTGACATATCTCTACAGGCAACCAAGGCAGAGGTGCACTCCAACAGCTCGTTTGTGAGCATAAGGAGGAGTACTATGCCCTTTCAATGGATGAGCAGGAAGATCTGCTTAAGGAGTATGCCAAATGGACATTGATGAAGGCCACTGGTATGTGCACCTCTACCAAATCCAAGGTCAACAATATCACTCAAACCCTCAAGGCTGTCGAAAATGAGGTTCCTGTCCCCCCCTCCAAATTTTCTTTTGCTCATACATTTGTTTTAAATAGCTTCAAAGTCTGCAATGTCATACAGGCACAGAAACTATACTCTATACCACTCACGGGTTGACTGATCTTCCCCTCCGAAGTTTAACCTTTGCAACCGAAGGTGTTCAGGACTTCATGCACTCTGTGATGGGTATTGACAATCAAGATCTAGTTAGTAAAATGGAGGGCTTTGCTGTTCAAGGCGTAAAAGGTACGAGCTGCTGTTTGTTTTTGTCAGTTTAACTCTAACTTATTTTACAACTAAACTAGGTGCTGCAAAAAATCACCAACAGCGTGTCTCTGAAACACACACAGCCATCCGCTACCTTATCAACAGTACTCTTCATAAGTCCCCCTGTTCTATGTGATGTATTATTTATTTATTGCTACACTACAGGTGAGATTACTGGTGACCCTCACACCAACATGCAATGGGCATACTATTTCCGGAACATTGTCCAATGCTACCAAGTCATGATAGAGGGGTGGCCTGACAATGTTCCATTTGCCAATCTTAGCCAAGTGTCCAGTGCCCTCCCAGAGCTCAACAGGCTCTTGCGGAAGTGGGAATCAGGTGCCACGCGCTGGAAGACTTTGACAGACGAAGAATTTGACAAAATCCTTCATGAGCACAATGATCAACTCAACCATGGCGAGATTAATGATCATAGGCGACGGACTCGATCTGACAAAGGTAAGAAACGAAAGAAGCCTGCAGCTACTGATCATTACTCGCGTGGCAAGAAGTATAAGAGTGTAGACACTATTGAAGAAAGTGACAAGGAGAATGGCGCCGAGGAAGAGGACAATGAAGAGGACGAGGCTCGTTGCAAGTCTCCTGCACCCTCTCCTCATCAGCTGCCTGACACCACCACCACCACCCCCATGCCTCATGTGCCTGGTGATACTCATGTCTCCGCACCCTCTCATCAGCTGCCTGACACTACTACGTCCAACACCACCTCCATTCCTGGTGATACTCACTTCAGCAACGATTCCAACGATCTTGATCTCCCACCCTTTAATGCTGCTTCCTTCGACTGTGACGCTATATTGGATAGGTTAGATGAAATATTTGGCCCTGCAGATCAAGATGGCATGTTGATGCCAACCATCGCGCCATCATCTACTAGTCTCGACTACTCCACTCCAAGTTATGACTTCACTAATTTCAACATGTTCAGCACTTCATTCTGACCCTTCTTCATTCAAATGTTTCTCATATCTTTTGACTACACTTACTTTAATGTATGTGGCTCTTCGATTTTTTTTCACTATACTCACTTCAATATGTTTGGTTCTATGTTCTGACTCTTATACATTGTCTTCCGAAGATTGAACATTGATGGTTTACTATTCAGGCATGTAGTAGGGAGAATATGCTTTGCTCGATGCTATTAACTTCACAAAAGGATACAAGTGCATGATAACAGCAGCTTCAGCAGGCTACTCAAAGCTTGTGAATATCTGCTACTTCATGTTTTCTCAACCATCTTGCACTACTAAGTGAACACTGCGGGAGATGATGATTTAAGAGTGAGTAACAGTGAGAAGATTTTCTATGCACCTTGAAATGATGCATGATGACTTGCTCCTGCTGCCTCAAGGCACTAAGTTTGCTTTGCCAGCTCGACGTCCATACCATAATCAATGATCATGTTCTTGACCATCTCACGGTCCTCAGACAACATCTCTATGGGAAAACAATGGTATGGTGGTGATAGAGAGCAACGAAAATACTACATACCTTGAAATAGAGCCTGACGACTCGCTGCAGCTGCCTCGACACGCTGGGTTTGCTTGCCAGCTGTCAACACGTGTGACTGACAATGCCGCCCTCTGAAGCTGTGTGAAATGATAGACTTAGAAAGGCCTTTCAGCCTGGAAGATCCCATCCTGTGTGGCATGTCGGATAGCATGATCTGAGGGTGGCAGGAATGAGGAGGATGGCGGGCGGGCAGGTGAGATCTAGGAGGATAGTGGGAGTGCAAGCACCTTGCTTGAGGGGATAGGATGGTGCCACAGTGCATAGGACACCAGCCAGCAACTTGGATTGTCGGCGATCATTGGCTATATTGCCCAGTGACGTTGATGGTGTAGAGTAAGAGCAGAAGGGGAATGGGAAGCCGCTGTTGTTCGAGTATCAGATAAGGCGGGGAGGCTATGGGAAGTGCCGTGTACTTGGGGAGGGCAGGGAACAGTACTTACCCTTTTGAGCGGGTAGGTAGTAGGAGCTGCAAGGTAAAAAGGTGTTTGGGGCGATATTTAATGCTGGTGTTGGAGGTTTACTGTAACTAAACCTAATTAAACTTGGTGACACACGTAATCACCAAGTTTAATAAGGCTTACTTATTGGGAAGGCCAGGTGGTGAATCACCACCATCAATGTTGTGCCTTCAACTGTCATATACCTGATCCGACCGCTCTAATATCAATATCCGCTCTGCTTTCTGATCACCTCCGCTCCATTCATCCTCCACTCCATCTGATCATCATCCGCATCCGCTCCTACATTTCTGCTCAACCACTCAACCGGTCCCCTTCCATAACATCTCCATTCTAATGGACCTCTTTCCCCTTTTAGATATATACTTTCCCCTTTGGTACATGAACCCTTACTTCTGGATCACCGGTAATTCCTATTACCACTCGATCACTGATCCGATGCGTACATATTGATATCCACTCCAACTTGTGTCTTCACTTGTGTAAGTACTTACAAATTATATCCTTGGTACATAGCTTCACAACATAGTTATCCTGGTCACTTGCCTCATACATATAAGTATATAACACATCATGTACTTAGATATTTTCCCCAGTCTTAATATTACTTGTCTTCTCGCAGTTACCTCTTGTGAGAATTCTCAGTAGGACCTTGCCCCCTCTGGACACAAGTCTCAACTTGTTGTCACCTCCGACCCTCTGACCATCCGCTCCGACTTAGAGCCGTGCTCTAAGTGCTCCCCTTAAATTCTCCACTCCTACCGAACCTTCCCCCTATTCCTATCCACCCTCCACATCACTCCCCGCCTTCTCCGCTCTGCTCCTAGTTGGCCCACTGCTAGTAGCTCTTACTTCCAGACCCCCAAAAGCAGACCAAAGCGGTCCACTCGTCCTATTGTCCGACAATGTTGGACCCGCTCCAAATTTGGGGCACATACTCGGCTAAGGGCGCAGTGCAAGAGCTGAAGCCAAGCCCCGACCCCTCTGCCTCTTGAGCTGGCACAGTACCTAACACAATGAATACCCAGGAGGTAGGGCTGAACTGGGGAACCTGGCAAACTTAGTTGAACTTGCAATGGAATTGCTACAAGATGGATAATAAAGACAAATAATACTGAAGTTACTGCTGAAGGATGCAGCACTTATGGACAACCAGTACATAGTGGGCAGAATTACATTTGTATGATGCTGGTCAATGAAAGGAAGTATGAATGTACATGATTAAACTAAAACTACCGAAAAACTACCAGGCAACTACCAGGCAACTACCAGGCAACTACCAGTACACTACTTCTCGGACTTGTCGGGGGTGGAAGGGATGCTGGACAAATGATAACCGCTTGCCAGAGTGGGAGAGCCGGCAGGAAAAACTGCAGAAGCAGAGGCGGTACTGGGGCCATGCGCTCCACTGGCTTTGGATAGATCCCAAACGGTGGTCCACTCTTTCCCCACTACTGAGACGCCCTGGTCCACCGATTGGATGGCCTCATGGGTACCCGGCAGTAGAGAGAGCCAAGCAGGGGGTATCGGGCCAAAGGGGTGGCCTGCAGGAGGAGCGTCAAGAGGCTGTCCGGCTCTCAAACCCTTGACACTGTTGGCCACATGTCCGATGGACATGGTGTTGTTGGCAGTCTTCATTTCGACCTCCCAGAGCCTGTTCTCCATGACCGCAAATCTGCTGCTCCAGTCTTGGTCCAAAGCAGTCACCCGAGAGTCCATCTGCTGATGGAAGGCCTCTGCACGATCATCCGATGTCTTGAGCAAGGCATCGAACTTCTGGCTGAGAGCCTCGATGCTCTTGAATATATCAAGAGCTGTCAGCTGTGCAATGGATGGGTTGGGGCCGACATCCTGCTGGGCTTCGGGGACATTTGGGAGGGTCGGAGGATTGTCGGGAGGAGCGAAGTTGACGTTGACATCATTGTCAACAGTGGGGGTTGGTACCGGACCTGCGGACAGTCATGCTGCTGCACCTGCAGTGGAGGTGCCGGACTGAACAGGTTGGGCCAGGAGTATGACGGCTGGGACTGAAGTATATTAATTAAGATTTATCACAAGGATGGAATCGACTTACCGTGTTCTGGATCATCATCACCCTCCGCATCCGCATCATCTTCGGCAGTGAGTGCCTGGCGAATTTGGGAGGTGGCACATGTGCTGACCGGTGCCCTCAACTGAGTTCTGTATTTTACCTGCATAGGGGGGGCGTTGTTCTTTGGCATGCCATTCCGGGCCTTCTTCTCTGCAGCAGCAGCAGCCTGCAGAAGGCGCTGCTGGTCCATGGACAGACAGACGCACTTGGTCTTCTTGCCGTTGCAGTTGTGACAGCACTTCCGGACCTTGCCGTTCTTCTTGCCCAGCATCACGGTGCAAGGGATGTTGTCCTTGATGCACCGCTCACATTGGGTCGGGAAGAGGCGCATGGGATGTGTGTCCTCAGCAGACTGTGCAAAGTTAGTATGATATTTGAGAATAAAACAAAAAAACACTCACCTCTTCATTGCTGACGGAGGGTGGCGGTGTTGCGGTCTTCCAGACCGCCAGCGCCATCTTGCACTTCTTCGGCAATGGTGTGCGTACCACCACAATGACATCTCCTTCCGGTGCTGAAGTTTCAGCTTCAGGAGTCGAGGCCTTGCGCTTTGTGCTGGGGACAAAGAGATTGTGTTTGGGGGCGGGGGCAGGTGATGGTGATGGTGATGGTGTGGGAGATGGGATGGGGGAGAGGGTCACCAATGCCTCTTGGATCAATGTGGCGGCTGGTGGTACTGGTGAAGCCAGGCAAGCCTCCTGTGTTGATGGACCAACCAGGCGGGTGTAGCCAATGGTCTTGTGGAAAAGGGGGTGAACCTGGATGCAAGGGTCGTCATCCAAGATCTGCATCCAGTCGGGCAGACCCCTCAGCTTACCATTTGGACCACTCTTGTCCCAGATCTCGGCTGCGCAAGACAGAAGCCTTGGAGTGAAGGAAGTCGCAGCATTCCCATATCGGGTGAATGCACCAACCTGAAAAGAAGATTGACCGGGTCATCAAAAGTCAAAAATGAAAAAAAAGAGAAGACTTACCAAAGTGATGGCAATCTCATGTGCCAATGACTTGTCAGCCGCATCACGGTTGAGAGCATTGTTGGCATCTTGAGTGGAGGACATTGTGAAAAATAGATGGCAGGAGGGAAGTGCGGGTTCAGATTGTAGATGAAAAATTCAGAGGAAAATATTGGAGCACAAGTTCAGATGAGGCATATATAGGAACAACCTTTGCAGCCACAGCATGCCCATGGGAATTGCCGGAACCACATCCCCATTGTTCTACCACCGCAATATATTGGATAATGCTACTGTTGCCGCGGCACTTATCAAGTGCCATTGTTGACTTGGCCAACTTGTCAATGACCAGACCACCGCACCCACAAGACCCACCACTGGACCTTTCTGCCATCCCTATTTAATTCGTCCTTCCTGAACCTGAGCACACATCTGCCAGACTGCACAATGTCAACTTGACGAGTGCATTTTTCATCTCCTCTAGAAACTACTCAGCAACATGTGGCCTCGGCTGGTAAGTCATCTGCCAAAGTTCAATGCAAGGCATCCCTTGCAGAATGGTGGGGTGATTTTGTGCCCATAGACCAGTGGGAGCCACTGAGGGTGCAGTCGCGATTCCAGCACCTGCAATTTAGAAGTACGTCAATTCATTTATCTTCTGATGTTCTTTGGGGGCAATGAGCTGACCGGATCTAGGATATGACATGAGTCCGGAGACTCAGATTGAGACTCTTGACAGCCACATCAGAGATTCAACTCCCGATGAATACGAGTGCTCCTTTGCCGGGGTGGAGGAATCAATTCAGGAACTGGCTGGTAAGTCGTTATCAATGCTTCCACTGAACTCACCTGACATCACACAAATCAACAGACATGTTCGACAAGTCCTGGGGCATGTCCAAACCATCAACACCCGAACAGTCTGCAGATGGGGACAAAGAGGTCAATGGGCTGGTAGACGACAATCCATCATATGATCTCGGGTGGAACATCCCATCTGCTGCATTGTCCAGCAACCCATCTCCTTCAGTAGATGATAACACCAGAGGTAAGTTTTTTCGGTCAGTTCTTACTGGACACATAATTGACAATGTACAATGATGAAGATGATGACGACGACGAAGGCCCAGGGTATGATCTCAGATGGGGCCCTAATGTGACTTCAGCTCAACCACCTGAAGTCATGATGGATGAAGACGATGTACCAGCATGCGATCTTGGGTGGGGATCCACGCATTCGGGTGAACAGCCCATTCAGCAAGATGTCATCATTGGTGCCAGCGATGGACACACATATGATCTCGGGTGGGGACAAGCACCTGTGGGTGAACACTGGATGAAAGAAGACGACGATGATGATGAACCCTTGTACAATCTCAGGTGGGGATCAACACCTGTGAGTGAACACCCGATGCAACAAGAGGTTGTTGATCTCACAGATGAAGATGGACCGTCATACAATCTCTGGTGGGGAGAACACCAAGGTAAGTCTATGTCCTTCTTGTGGATCCTGATGCTCACTGGTGTTAGCAGTACGGTCAACAGCTCTGAGTCCACTCAGCCCCATACCAGCCTCATTGGGCCCAATGGACTTGGACGCCGACGACAGGGAGGGTCGCAGTTACAGTGAAGCTGAGGATGTGATTCTCTGGGAGAAACGCCAGCTGAACACCATCAGCAGCAACATGAGTGCGCCCTTTCACATCCTGACTGGTCACCACTGACGATCTCACAGCTGATCAACATGTGTATGCCATCATCAAGAATGCAGTCCACGACTGCAATCTCTCTTGGGGACTGGCACAAATCCTCATGGACAATTGGCACATCCTTGGAGGGTTCACAGAGGCCTGAGATTGGGTGACTGCAGTTGGTATGGACATGTGCAGGCTCCACTGCATGATCCAACTTCAATGCCAACTGTTGAAATTGGCGGACCTTGAAGTCATCAAATCTCTGGAGAAGTTGGAGCAGTAGATAGGTTTCGGTTCAGTATCATAGATATCCATTTTGTTAGGGTCCGGAAGGAAAACCAACCATTGCAATAATACCCAGTGGTGATGCATTCATGTCCAGGAGAACAAAATATTAAGAGGGGCGACATTGTAATTGCTACTATACCTACAATATACAGTACAAACAATATGCAAGTGAGTCCAACAGCCTCAAGGGCATCATCCGACTTCAGAAGTATCAAGACTGCACGGAGTTGGCAGCATATCTGGAGTTGGGTTTCTTGGATCTTTTTGGGAGAACATCTGTGGTCTTGCTGCATGTGTGTTTGGCAGGTGATCCTTCCAACTCATCTTCAGCAGCACATTTCTTCCTGCATGGTTTGCCCAGCTTGTATTTCTCGGTAGAGCATTGCAAGATGACTGCCGGACCGTCTTTCTGTCCACGACTAGGTTTGCGCCACAATGCACCGCCAGGCTGAGATGCAGGCCCTACCCTCCTGGGTCAGTCCAAAGGAGTCGGCACTCCTCAGGAGGCAGATGGCTCATCTATTGTTGCGTGAGATGGTTTCTCTGGAGCTGTGGGAGCAACAAGCCTGTTGGCGGGAGCAGTGCCCTGCTTGTGAGCATGGGTCTTCATAACTGGGTGACTCTCTACCTCTGGAGCTTCATCCTCACCGCATGTCTCCGCAACCTCCTTCCTAGGTCTCTTTGCCTTCTGTTTCACAGGTTCTTTGCCCTTCCTGGTAGCTGGCCTTTCTTCATCCAAGGACTCATCCAGCAAATCTGGTTGATGAAACTCGTCCCCCGAGTCTGCAGGGTCGACCTGAGTTTTTGACTGGTGGGTTGTCTTTGCTGCCTGCTGCTTGGCTGTCTTTGTCGACCGTCTATCCTCATTGTCATCAGAGCTGTTGGAAGGAATGACCGCCCAGATAGCATACTTTCGCCTCACCGATACCCTGATCTTTGCCTTTCCTCCCAGATTCTCTTCAGCCTGTCCATCCACAGGTGCATCTGCCTCTGCCTTGGCGACAGGAGGTTTTACCTCCTTGTCGGCCTTGCTCCACCAGCTGTAGAACTCAGATGTGATGTCCTGGATGTTCTCCTGTTGGTTGTACCAGAAATTCAACAGTTCTGTCACCTCCTCCCAGTTCATTCTTGATGGCTCCCGAAGTTTTTGTCCCTCTGGAAGGTACATTGGAGGGATGAGCTCTTCTTGCCTAGGTATCACCTCCTTCCAAGGCACTGGGTCCTTTGGCCGGCCGCTGCAGTCCTCTGCCTGCCCATGTCAGATCATCCAAAGAGTCAAATGGATTGCCTCACGATAATGCCAATTTAGGAATGCTCAGACAACAGCCTTCTGCATGTCGGAATCCATCTCGCCATGGTCCGGGAGGATGGGCAATCCATCGCATCCTATTTTGAGGACATATGTGTTGTCCTTCCTTCCCTTCCTTACCACGGTGTCATCCTCCACTTCCTTGTCTTGCAGATCCCGTACCAATCAGTCGTGTTTACTCCCAAACGATGCTTCGGATGCTCACCAAACTGTTTTGACACATAAGACTCCCACTCCAGCAATATCACCTGCCAGTCACCCATCTTGCTGAAACTTTCCCCATTGCCAAACTCATGGTTGTAGTCATGGCTGTCGGTTGTTGAGACATCCGGTTATTTGGTCATACAGGTGTATTCACACACCTTGACACCAGGAGTTTTACGTCCTCATTCTTTCAAGCCGACAGCATGAACAGCCGCATCCCAGCCTTCTTGAACATTTTGCTGGCCACATACTGGAGAATGTCGTTGCTCTTTCATTTCGCCGTGTCAGCCTGAACCTTGGGTGGAGCTCCTTGCTTGTTCCACTCCTCAGCCATCTCAGTTGCTTCCTCCACCTCCTTCTTGGTAAGAGAATTCACTATTTATGCCAGATACTTGGTATAATGATTCATCCTCTTGGGTTTGCCAGGCTTCACACTGGTCTCATCCTTGATCTTCTTTAGCAGCTCCTTCTTCCTGAGAGACCCCACGACCACCTGGTATGTCCACTTCCTGCTGAGATTGATGGGAGGTTTGGCGTCCTTCTTCTTCCCTCCGTGGTTCTGCAGCCATTTTCTGTAGACCTGCGTAGCGACCGCATCAGCAAATGCCTGGGATATATGACAAGACCCACTCACTGTCTTTCGGGACTTCAACAGCTTGGCATCCATGCCAGGGGCCTTCAGCCGAGCCTCCGTCATGGCATCCCCCCAGACCACATTTCTTTCTTGACCCAATGTCAAGTTTCATTGCTCAGGTAGGACTCCAGAACAGCCACCTCCCCTTCATTCAAAGGCAGCTGCTTCAGAGCCTCTTCATCTGCCTCCAAGTTGTTCCCTGCCATGGGCAAAGATGTAGGAATATGAGGATGACAGAAGGGGAATATAAGTGTCTGGCAAGAGGTTTAATTTGAGCCAGCTTGTTTGTTTAGCCTTTGGACAATCAGTATCCATGCCACTGTAAATTATGGGCGACTGGGCCTTGACAAACAAGACCAAGATTGTGATTGTCCAGGCCAATCCCATTATAAATTGTTGTGCATTTGTGCTAGCGTCAGTTCAGATTGATTTGAAAGATTGAAAGCATATCCGGGGCATCTCAGCAGGGCCAACCATCCTATGATTTGGGCTGGGCCAAGAACTTTGAAATACAATGAGAACATAGAAGCATGTGGACTTTCTTGATCTTCCCAATGATAAAGCATATTAATTCATTGACACTGTCTATCAACTTTGCAATCACAGTATAAAAGCATGTCTACTTCCTTGACCATCCTAATGCCTGAGGTGTAAATCATTATTCAAACGGGTATGGCTCAAGGAATTAAATTGCTGATGAATCATTGCTGTTCAAAGATGCATCAACATAATAACAAATGAGGTGATTTAGTGAGGGTCCTGTTAAGGGAGCATGATGCAATAATGGATCAACTCCCACAAAGCAGCCTTCGGATGGGTTGATGTATAGGTTCTCCGACAACTTTGACAGAGGCTATGACGACCAGGGATACATCAATCCCATGCAACTTCCACAGGGCCCATGAAAGAACAAGAGAAAGAAAAAGACCATGGCAAGTCAGAGTCCATTCACCCTCACCAATGTCTGGCTCACCTGACACGACATACTTAGGGTCTGAACGAGTATCTCCGGCGGTGGAAGGTGATGGCAGAGGATTATCTAGATATGCTGATTGAACGGGAGGGCCCGCCTCCTGACAGGGTATGCTGTTTGTGCGATGTTGATGGAGTGCAGAAGTGCCACGACTGTCTTGCCGAGCTGATGTTCTGCACCAAGTGCTGCTGGATGCAACACGCTCAACTGCCTTTTCACTGGATCAGTCAATGGAATGGAGATTTCTTTGAGAGGACCACACTGACAAAGTTAGGCGTGGAGATTCATCTCAGGCATGGAGGATGATCTTGCCTGCACCACTACTGGGACTGGGAGGACATGGATGATGGGGAACAATCTGCTGCATCCTCCGCAGCAGGAACTCTGGGTGCATGTGATGCCAGTGATGATTTCGGTGAAGGCCTATCTGCATCAGCCTACTATGTATTTTCCCAGGACATTGACAACACAGGAGTGGGTGATGTATTCTTAGAGGAGGAGTATCCCGCCTATGCAAATGACTCACCGGTGGTAGGAAAAACACGGATCATGGTGGTTGATACATCAGGTGTTCACACCATGTGGATTTGGTTCTGCCAATGCACTGATTCCTGAACCCCAGACAAGCAGCTGTTTGAAATGGGACTGTTCCCAGCATCGTTCACCCGCCCAAAGACTGTGTTCACCTTTGCTTTGCTGGATGATTTGATCCTGGACAACCTGGAGTGCAGGACTTCAGCAATGAACTATTACAGTAAATTGAGGTGCATCATGTCCAGCATGTTCCCGCATTTAGTACCGGTATGTATGCATCTGTTCCACCGGACCCAATGCTAAAGCTCGGTAGGACCAATACTGGGAGTTGATGAGAGTGACCAGACAATGGTGGCAGCTGAAGCTTCTGAAATAGAATGGATTCAGTCACGACAGGAAGGACCCAAAAGATGGGGAGCTGGCTCTTTTCTGCCCTGCATGTCCTCAGCCCAGCATCAACATGACCTTACCAACAGAAGATGATGACACAATGCCTGGGTGGCTGTATTCATGTTCATTGGTTATGGATGGTAACTTTAAAGCCAAGCATCTGCACCCAACACACCCAGAAGACAAAGTTTGGCTCACTGATGGGCAAAGCTTCATGGTAGCCAGAGCCAGGTACCAGGCTCATCTCGGGCTTGCCAAGGATTTGGTGCAGAGGTCCGAATGCAACAACCATAGGGTGGTGAACCAGGCCAATGCATCTCAGCACAAGCTAGAAGCCACAGGAATAGGAGGGTGCACATGCGCCAGACACGGGTGCTTCGTGCCTAATTTGATGGTCGATTTTCACAAGGGCAAAAGGTAGGAGGTTCCCAACACGGAAGTTGGCATCAGAGGTTGACATTCAGGAGCAGACAGATGAACATGGACTATGCCCTGTGCAACGCCCTGAGTCACAATACAGATGGACTTTGCCAGGCATTGACGTTCTATGACGTCAATTGCCAGTACAACAAGCACCTCCGGTAGTGGGTGGACGAGAGCCTTCATCTCAGCCTTCCTTCGGTAATGGACATTATCCCAGGGATAGGACTGTGGCATGTTCATGGCCACCAAGACAAGTGCTATGTTCGGTATGCATCCAATTTCATCCCAGGGGCCGCCAGAATGGATGGGGAGATTATGGAAACACTGTGGGTGCCTCTGAACATTATATCTCCTTCCGCCTGGGGAATGTTGACCCTGCACTGACAGGAATGCCTCGATTATCAAATGAACGACTGCAACTACATGAAGATGATTTGGATGGGTTAGTCATGACATACCTAATGCCTGAAACAAATCTCATCGCAACAGGGCTGTTCTTGTCCCAGAAATACAAAGAGGCCAAATGAGGGGTCGCCAAAAGCACCGAGGCATTCAATGCATTGAACGATGCGGCAGATCTGGAAATTGTCGAGTGGTGGGAAGCACAAGAGAGAGTGGCACAGGCCTCTCAGATAGACGATCCATCAGCCCTAGACATCTACGATGTGCAGTTGCAAAAGGGCAAGTCTCATGTGTGCATAGATATCTTGGTCGCGGCACTGACGCTTGACCTCAGCAGCATGAACCCAGAAGGAGGTCAAGGTCGACTTACTGCAGACATCCATCCGACGCCCAGGAGAAGGACCACAGCTAAGAGCCGCCACTTGGCTTGCATCTGGGATCACCATTGAGGAAATGCAGATCGCTCTGGTGATGGACATCAGGAGGATGGGAAGACACCCTACCAAGAATCAGATGCTGGAGATAGGCCATCGCCAGATCAGGCTGCAACACTCCATTGACAAGTTTGTTGCAACAGCAGGGAGGTATCTCAGAGATGGCTATGATTCAGACCATTGTATCCCCAACATGGATGTCGAGTTCCTGTGAAATGGCAGTGGATCCAGCAATGAAGACCCCAATGATGATGGAGCACTGGGAGTCCATCACCCAATGGCTCTATTCAGACCTGACATAGTCATCATCTCTCTCCCGTCCAACTTGGGAATGGAGAGATGCAGGGAATTGGGCATGGTGGGCCTGATCAGACAAGAGATCACCCTAAGGGAGGGACAGGCAAATGGCATGCTGCACTCCATCAGAGTGCACCTGGCCAACAAGGCAGTTCTCTTTAGGACCACAGTCAGGCTGGCCAAGTCGCAAGCCAGGACCACCTGGGCTTGGGCCCAGGTCCACTTGGTGGAATGGGTAATCAACCTCAACAGCACGATCTACAAGAAATGCAGGGCCCAGCTCCAGAATCTTGGGGCAGACCAGCTGTTGCAAAAATACCAGGAGTTGGAGAAAAGCCACCTCAAAGCCACCTCTGCCGTTGTGGATCCCAATGCCCAAGGTCAGAGAAATTCCACGCTGCCATGGTTTTGGTCCCTAGATGTACAAGGGGATTCGGTTAGCGATGACTGGATGAATGAATGTGAGTCATTATTCTTGGGACTTCATCATCAGGCCCATGTCAACCCAGAATCCAGTTTACAGGGTGCATTGGCTTCAGACCAAGGCTCTGCATGATCGTTGGGCAGAAGAGTTCATCCTCATGGGACACGAGATGCGTTGGACAATCAATTTCCTTATGCACAGATCCGCAACATGGCTTGGACAAACACACCAGAATGGCGACCCCACTCAGGTGGGCAACAGGTGCTATGCACTCAGACAGGCTCAGATGTACAAACAATTGGCCGAGGATGCTCATGCCCGGTTTGTGGAGGTCAACCCGACATTCGGTCATGACTGGTGATGTCATCATTGGGTGTTCCTGGCAATACATTTATCCTATGATCTTCTTTTGTATGTAGTCTATGGTCCTTGCAAACAATGCAGTTTCATAATCTTTCATTCCAGCCTGGTTGTGTATCATGTGGACCTGTCACCGCATACGGCCCTAACAACAGTCGTCGCTGCCTATTTATACTGGTAGTTAAATGGCTGTATTTTTATTCCCCCTTGCACCTCTGCTGCCCTGATCAACATGCAATATCCATCACTGATCTTCCAGCCAAATTCAGTCCCGACCAGTGTCTCCCTTTGGGATGCCGCAAACATATTCAAATATGCGACTTCGTGGTTTACTGCAATCTGGTTGGCCCTGGACAAGAGCCAAGTGTCTCAAACATCTTCCTTCCGAAGAACCTTCATCCGGCATCTGGTCTGGGAAGCCGAGGTGAGTCTCTGCTTCCTTATGGTGCTTCTCCATTTGGTATTCTTTAGGCTGACCCCCATACTTCACAGACATTTGTATTCCCCTACATCAACATATGTGCCACCAGCAACACTTCCCTGGCCTTGCCGGAATATCTCAACGGGGTTGTGACGATGCTCACCCATTGGCAGGTGGGAATCGTGGATGACAATGGCCTCTTCCGGTTATTCCACACCCACCAATTCAACATGGCAGGTGACCTAATGGTCTGCTACCAGATCGTCTCCAACTATGCCTACAGTTGGTGGAATGACCAGTTCGACGTCCATCTGTTCGAGATGCCCAACCATGTCCCAGTGGAAGAAGTCATCCAATTGTACAAACACCACATGCAACAGCTTGTGAGTCCCTTCCCTTTATCCAACTCCTGATATTTGCATATTATCCCATGCTAACAATTCCATCAGCCAGCCGCATATTTGCTGCTGCCAGAGATGCACAGGCATGATGTCGGTCCAGACCCCCTGTTGACCAATCTCTGGGTCATCAAAGACAATCTTGGAGATCTCGGTGCTCAGCTTGAGCAATGCCTCTCCAGTAAGATGCAAGATGCAAATGTTGCCTTGAAGGCAATGACCACCCTCGAGGGTCTGGTAGATGACCTCCATGATGCCATTGCAGCATCACAGCAGTTGTTAGATGGGACTGGGTCGATGCAGGAGCTGGGAAAATATCAGTGAGCCTACGATTTTGGTAGAAGAATGTTGTACATAATTTTGGTAGTTGCGTGTGTGAATGCCCAGTTCTTGTCACCATCCATTCATTGCAATGTCGTAAGATGCGGAGAACTGCCTCGGGTGCAGTGCTTAGTACGACCCTGTGCCATGCTTCTTTCATTACAGATCCATAAGATCCCTCTTGGCCTCACCACTGTGCGCTCAGCCCCTGAACATGCGCACTATTACATCCCCTGATTTTACATCCTTTGGCATCACCGGAGCCATGAGGCTCAGTTGACATGTCAATAAAATCGAGCGACATCCATCACCTGCCATCTTGTTCACCTTGCCCGTCATGTCCCACATCATATCATCTTATGCCAGTCACATCGCCTTTCTCAGGAATGGTATGAACCTGATGCCTGTGATACCTGAAGACTGGGCTTTGCATGCCACGAACTCTGCCAGTGAATGGGTCAAGCCACAATTCCTTGCTCACATAGCCGGTGGATCCTTGGTGGACCCTCCACCTGGGATGGATGTCCCCACGTTGCTATCATGCGGTCAGCTTGCCTGGCTCATGGCTGAGGCATATCGACACCTGAGTAAGTCCATCTATGTCTTCTCTGGCATCCCCTCACTTATGGATCCCCCAAACTCAGTCAAATTGGACATCAATGTCATCTGGTACAACGAGGCTCTTGCAAAATGAGAATCCGGTATGAAAGATGCCCGAGAAGAGGAGTTGTTGGCAAGGTTCCCTCTGCCCAAGAAGATTCTCTTGGACTGCCCTGCGGTAGTAATCGATTCTGGCCACAGGATCATTCTCTGGTATATCCCCAATGCCCTGAGTCCCTGGGTGCAGGCGAGTTCCTCATGCAAAAGTATCCTTCTGAAGTAGTTGACCGAGATCCCAATAGAATGACATGTACATGGCCACCCTCGCCATGGGTGATCTACTCAAGAAGAGCGTCATCAACAAGGAATCAGCTAATTGGAGGACCCAGGGGTCCAACTTCTGACTTCCCGAGGATCCCGCTTTGACCCCCAGATGCATCAACATAACGCCTTGCTGGTTCCAACAAGGATATGAGGTGAGTCTGGCTGTCCGATCATCGATAGTTATTCACACGGGGCAGTGCTATGGCCCTCCTCCCGATGATCCAGATGACGGGTTCAAACTAGAGGTCTCTGCCTCTTTGAAGGGCGACAGAAGCCTGTCCATGATCATGGATATGCAGAGACCTGCCCTCCTTGCATCTGCCACCTTGCGTGTCATGCACCCTAAGCTTTATTGGGCTTCCATGAGGTCTCATGTCGAACTTGGTCGTTGGTTGGAGGAGCAAGGCTTGCATGACATGCATCATTTGCTTAAGCATTGGGCTTCTGTCTACACCAGTGCCACCATCATGTGCGACTGTCAGTCCCCTGACCACAGAGACCTGAAGTGTCTGCCAGAGGCATTCGACATATTAACTTGCATTGGGAGCTACCCACATGCCGTCATGCAGTTGACCAACCTCAGAATTGAGCTGGTATACAACCCAGGCGTCATGGTGAGCTATTCCGGCCACCTAGTCAGACATGGCATCCGCATTGACAAGGGAGATCGGATGGTAGTATGGGCTTGGTTCCTCCAGGATAGTGTGCACAACTATGCCAGAACCCCCCACCCAGATTATGCCACATACAATCCGGTCGACCTCCATGCATACCACTTGGCCAAGTACAACCAGGCTGATTTTGTTGTGTATGGCAACCGGTAGATCCCTTTCCCGGCCTCACCCCACCCCACCCCCATTCTTTACAATATTAAGATTTCTTGTCTTTTCACATCACTCCTTACATACCAGGTGCCCAAGTACAACCAGGCCAATTTTCCTATGTATGGCAACCTGTAGACCCCCTTCCTGGCTTCATACTACCCCACCCCCATTCTTCACAATATTAGGATATCCGGTCCTTTCACATCACTCCTTACATACCAACACCAACACCTACCAGAAATATGTCAATTGAATGCATTACTGCACCTTTAACACAATCATTCTTGTGAAGACACTTGTCAGGGCCTTACTACATTTCAACCCAGACAATGGAGGACCGACTGTAAGTATTCCACACCACCCTTGTCCCAGTCAGACTAATTTATACCGCTGTGTGGGCCCGGTCGTCAAATTCCATACCATCATGTGGGCCTGGCCTTTAATTCTATATCACCACCCTGGGCCCAGTCATCACATTCTATACCACAATATGGCCCGGCCATCAATTCCACATGCCCAACCCAGGCCTAATCATCAAGATGCACCCGACCATATTGCCCTGACTGTCAATTCAATGCCACTACCCTAGGCCCAGGTGTTGAATTCTATACTATTATATGGGCCTGACTGTCCTTTCTACATTACTGCCCTAGGCTCAGTCATCAAATACTCTCTTCAGATCCACATCACCACCCTGGGCCCAGTCCTCAAATTTTATAACAACATATGGGCCCGACCATCAATTCTCTATCACCACATGAGGCCCAGTTGTCAAATTCTGCACCGACATATGGGCCTGACCATCAATTTTACATCACCAACCCTGGGCCCGGTGATCATATTTTATACCATTGTATGGGTCCGACCATCAATTCTGTCATTCTACATCACCACCCTGGGCCCAGCCATCGTATTCTATACTATTGTATGGGCCTGCCTGGGCCCGGTCATCAAATGCTCCACCAACATATAGGCCTGACTGTCAATTCCTGTCCATCCTACATCACCCCCTGGGCCTGGTCAGTATATTTTATACCATTGTATGGGCCCGGCTGTCCATCCTACACAACCACCTGGGGCCCGGTTGTCATATTTTATACCATTGTATGGGCCCGGCTGTCCATCCTACATAACCACCCTGGGCCCGATCGTCAAATGCTCCACCGACATATGGACCTGACCATCAATTCTACATCACCACCCTGGGCTTGGCTGTCATATTCTATATCACCACATGAGGCCCGGTCATCAAATTCTGCACCGACATATGGGCCTGACCGTTAATTCTACATCACCCCCTGGGCCCGGTCATCATATTTTACACCATTGTATGGACCCGACTATCCATCCTACATAACCTGGTTACCCTGGGCCTGATCATGAAATGCTCCACCGACATATGGGCCCGGCCATCATATTCTATACTACTATATGGGCCTGACTGTCGATTCTACATCACCACCCTGGGCCGGTCGTCAATATCTATCCCACTGTATGGGCCCTCTCAGTTGTTACCCATGGGCCAAGCCATAAATATCAAGACCACTAAACATCACGGGCCCACCTGTCCCTATCGGCCCCATCTTGCACCTGGGCCCACCTCATATGGCCATGTCACTTGGAAGAATCTCAACTTCAGGTGGCCATGTAACATGGGCCAAAGTTACTGAAGGGGCTCTGACTGAACAGAGGTGAAGAAAACACAAATGATGATTACACTTATGGATTCGAACTAGTGTGAGGGTTATGTGGGGCTGGAACGTATGACCGATGAAAATGCAGACACAAGCCCCATGTTAAACCTCTGAAAGCTGCGCAATACAGTCATGTGAGCATACCTGTGCAACAATTTTGAGATCTGGGTCAAGGTCAAGGAGGCGACATACCAGTTTAGCAGTGGTTGCATGGTTGTTGCAAGGTGAGCAGAGCTCCACATGAGGACACAAAGTTGTGATGTATAGCCAGCACCAGGAAAGACTTAGACGCAGACACAAATTCACAGAGATGTCACGTGTATACCAAATAACACGTCAACAAAGGACATCAACAAATAATATCAGACAACTAATCAGCACTTGCAAGCCTCTCCACCACTATCAATGATGCCCTAAAACAAAGAAAAAGCAGTTGGAAAGGTGGACAGGGTTGCAAAGAATCTCAGTCACCTTGAGACTGAGATTCATCATATACAGTGTGAGTCAGATTTCAAAGTTTTGGAAGGAATGGGAGTAACATATGTGTGGGTAGGAAATGATCATCACAGAAGGCTCGGCCCCACAGGGTATATGAAGAAGCTGATTGACAAACCCAAGGGTCAAGCAGGGCGATCAGAACTGAAAGGAGAATACAGTCTCCAACAGGCCATGGGATTGGCTGGCGATAACCGGAAATACAACACATTTAGAGTGGGTAGTGTTGACCAGCACTTTAAAATAATTCACACTTTAATAAGATGATCGCACAGCGATATATGAATCGATACCTCAATACTGAGAAGACTCTCAAAGAACAGCCCAAACTCATGGTGACACTCCTTTTATCATATGTAAGTATCTCATGTTTTTTCTGTGCATATATGCTACTCTAATCATGCTCAGGCACAGCGCAAACACCAGTTTCTAGCAAAGTTCCGCGATAATTGGCCATTTCATGACTTTATTGCCTCTTATCTTTGCAATCATGTCCAGTACACCAAGAAGCAGCATGCAAATTTAGATGACTCAGAGGTATGCTAATTAATGAATTGAAAGCTGGAAGTTGATTGCATATATGCACACAGATGGATGACTCAGATCTCAGTGATGGGGAACTTGATGACATGCTTAATGATGATGAGGCTACTTTGACTTCAACATCACAATGAAAATGACACCAACATGTACATGATTCAGATGACTCAGAGACAAATGAGGAGAGGAGCTTGCAACCTCAAAAAAAGCTCAAGTTTGCACATGTGAGCATTCAAGATGTTTCAATTACACTACTGATACTCAAAGCTACTGGCAGGTGTCCATTCCTGCTCATGCAAAGCCAGCTCTGGCTCCTCTCATGAAGCCTACTCCTCATGCACCGTCTGCTCCTTGTGCACAGCTCACTCCTTGCACAAAGCCAGCTCCAAAGTCAAAGATGACCCAGGTTCCTGCTTGCCATTTGGACCTACTGATACCAACTTCAAACTCCCTACCAGCTGCAAAGCCAAAGCCAAAACCAAAACCAAGGCCAATATCATCATTAGGCACACACACCACAAAGGTTGTAATGGAAACTCCACCAACCACCGGGGCCAAGCCAAAAGCAACACCTGTGTCTATTCCTCATGACACTCGTGCCAAGACTAAATTCAAACCAGCAGAAGCCTCTGCTGCACATCTCAAGGTTTAGTGATTTATCATCAACACTGACATTTAACTCATTGAATCATATTAGACTGACACCACCGTCAACAATGATGATGATGCTTACAAGTTTGCTGACCTTCCCTTGGTCTGTCCAAATGACAGCTGCAAGGATCTTGTGCCAGCGGATCCCACTATTGAGCTGGTCAAACAGCTCCAACAGTGAAATTCTTTCAAGACCACTAACTGCTGCTTGACCTCAGAGGATCTACATCTAGAGCTTGAGATATGCATGGCACTTCAACAATCATGTGAAGAAAGGCTCAATATGCAATGTGCCAAAGCCCAAGGATGGCCAACAATCATTATATGGGAGAACATCTCAGATTGAGTCCTCCAAATGGAGGCTGAGTTGGATCTCATGATTCATGATCAAAACACGAGGTGCTACAGTGTTTTTAATGACATGTTTCTTGAATATCTTTCTTCCACAGGTCTGAAAAGAAACTCCACCAATTGAGAGTTTTCCAAGCTGGCTATCACTAGCTGACATCACATACCAATGATGGTTACAAATCACACTCGTCCTGGATAGTGATTTGCTCATTTACATGACTTGATCCACATTGATACTGACGTCTTGTTAGCTATGGGGAGAAAGGAAAAGTGACAATCCAGTCCACAATATTTTCCATGTTTGACCATGAACGGACTTCCAATGAGGCCTTCACTCCCCTTGACTTCAAGGCCTACATTGAATACTACCTCATACATTGGGTCACTATCCACTTAATTTCGAAAGACCTCAGATACAGTCTAGAAGAGGCATATGAAGAGATGATTGCCAGTGCTGATTCAGGTGTTGCTCTGCACCCAATGGCTGAAGAATACTCACATATTGAGAAAATCACATGCCAATACTGCATTGTGGCTGCTGAGAAATGTGTTGAGAAGGTCAAGCACTTCTGCAAGGAGATGAATGATGAAATTGAGAAGGTGAAGGAGGAACAGAGGATGCACAACAAATTAGCTGCAAAGATTTCCTCTAAGGTGTGTAGTATCATGTTATATGTTCAGTCATGTGCTCAGATTGTTGTCTAGCAGTGTGCGCACAAAGTGGTACATCCTTTCTAGCACTTATACTGACAGCCCCTTGTTCATTTTAGCTCATGTTCACATCATTACACACTAGCCCATCACTTCCAAATCGCAACCAACAGCAGGTCCCTCTAAATTTCCTAGATCATATAACAATGCAGCATATCAAGATGACAGTGAATTGGAGCTCTCTGAACTGGTGCACTCTTACCCTTCTTCCTGCCAACTTTCACCTTGAATTACTGCTTCACATAGCCCAAGAGTGTCATATACCAGATCCAACTGCTCCATCAATATTGATATCTGCTCCACTCAATCCTACACCCCTCCCACTTTCCCATCACCTCCACTCCATCCGCCCTCCGCTTGACCCAGTCAGCTCCTGCATCCGCTCCTGCACTCCCACTCAACTGCCACATTGGTTACCTTCCATATCATCTCCACTCCACTGGAACCTCTTTCCCCATTTAGATATATACTTTCTCCTTTGACACATGAAACTTACTTCCCAGATCACTGGTACTTCCTATAACTGCTCAATTACTGATCCGACGTGTACATATTGATATCTGCTCCGACTTATGTTTTTACCTGTGTTAACACTTACAAATTGTATACTCGGTACATAGCCTCATACCACAGACTACTGGTCACTGCCTCCTACTTAGAAGTATATAAAACATACCATGTACTTAGCTACTTTCCTCAGTCTTAATATTACTTGTCTTCCCGCCGTCTCTACTAGTGGGAATACTCCATAGGACTCTGCTCTCTCAGGTAGCGAGTCCTCAAGTAAGTGCGAGGAAAGCAAAACTAGACTCTGTCTAGTGACCCAAAGGGTTCTGGTCCTTACTAGGACTGGAAACACACTGATGCAGAAGGTGCGCAACGAGTGGAACGAAGCACACGACGAGCGGAACAAATGTGCAACAAGCGGAACAAATGCACAACAAATGGAACTAACATGCAACAAGTGGAACAAACACACAACAAACAAAACTGACACGCGGACAGAGATCATGGATACAATGGAGGGAAAAAGAAACTATGAGCCTATACAAGGAAGATTGGGTGAAGTCAGACCAGGCTTGTGTCTGGTACTTGTTCCAAGTTGTCATATTCAGGGAGTTGGGCATTTCATGTGGAACTCACGGATGCACGGGCATTGTAATGAGGTCAAGAATAGATTCGGGAAGATATTTTAAACAGTGAGTGGAGTACTGGGAAGTACTCTGTAAGTGGGAGTCGAGTCAAGTCTATCAAAAGGTAAAAAACTAAGATCCCATCTATTGCTATCTATATAGGAAGGGGTTCCAAAAAGCACTATGCTACAACCAGGCAAGGCTGTGAGATAAGGAACTGCTTCTGAGCAGCGGAAAGATCCATATAAGTATTGTAACACATGTGAAATGAGATAGCAACATGTCGGCAACACAAGGAACATAGTGAGTACTCACCAGTGAGGATGGAAGGACAGGGACAGGATGGAGGAGGACGTTGCAAAGGCTAAAAGGATATGATGCACGTGATGTGCAGTTGTTCCGCTTGGTTCTGCATTGTTCTGCTTAGTTCCATGTAGCAGGCAAGTCGGATAAGAAGTGGATGGGTAGCGGAACAGTGGCAGAATGCACGGAAAGATACTGGTAAGGCTTGGGAAATATACAGGATACGGGCCTACAGTGGGGACGTTCCCCACACCGCTCCAAATTCGGGGCATGTACTTGGCTAAGGTCGCAGCACAAGAGCTGAAGCCAAGCCCCAACCCCTCCACTTCTCTGTCCAAGCATGGTTCCTAACAGAGAGCATCCAGGCTACTCTGGTACTGTGGCCTAAACCTTCATGCACACAACCAGCCAGGCAAAGGGTGATTTTTCTCCATGTGCACCATCTCACTGACAATTTGTCTTTTTCAGTCGTGCAGATGAGCTTTTGTTCATGCCTACCATCTCTTCCAACCAAGTTCTTTGTCTCTCTTCACTAGGTCGTCTCTTCACCAGGTCGTCTCTCTTCACCAGGTCTTTGGCTGTTCTTCATCTGTCCCTGATTGCTAGGTTCTCTGTCTCTGCTCACTGGATTCTCTGTCAATACACACCAGGTCCTTCGTCTCTGCTTGCCATTCCTTCAATGCCAATAACCAGTTCTTCAACCATCTCTGCTCAAATTGCCACCAACTCATTCAAGATTGTTTCCATTGGTATTCTTCATGCATGCTGTTCTTCTATCGGTTGCAACTGTTATACTGCTTCATGTCTCTGTTTATGCACTAGATGTCTCTTTGCATTTGCCTGTGCTGTATTAGCTCAATTGGAAGGTCATCACAGTAGACGATCAACACTAGCAGACAATCAGACAGCAGTAATGTGTCCCCCTTCTGCATATACTCCCATCAATGATGTTTGGTGGCGAGCATGACACAATCACCGACCTGTAACGCAAGAGCTGGCGCATAACTCTTGTTGATGTTCGCAGCTTGGGCTGCCTTTGCTGCAAGTAGGTTATCTTGTGCTTCCATTACATCATGCTTGAGCTGTGACAGCAAGATGCATGCGTGTTCTTCTTCAGACTCTTCGGAGGTGGTAGCTTTTGGAACCAGTAGTGGCAATATATGAGGTGAACACCCAAGGTGCAACTGAAAAGGAGAGAAGCCAGTACTCACATTAACAGTGTTCATGATATGGAAATGTATGTGAGGCAGTGCATGAACCCAACCCTTGTGATTTCTGTCAATGTAGTAGTGAAGACATTGATTGACTGTTTTATTGGTGTGGTCACTTGCGCCATCCATTTCCGGATGATAAGAGGATTACATCTTAAGTGTAATGCCAGTCAGTTTATGCAGTGCACGCCAGAACTTCGACAAGAAAAGCTTATCGCGGTCCAAGATGATCTCTTGTGGTAGGCCATTCTCGCAGTACCAATGGTCGAAAAACAAGCCTGCAAAGTGTTCCACCGATATGTTGTCCTTGCAAGGCACTAAACAGATATCAGAATTCAACTGGTCTGTTATCAAAACAAACATGTTAAATCCACTGTCTTCTGGCAACGGCCCAATGAAATTGATAGCCACAGAGTCACCACGACCATCTGGGACTGGTAGAGGATGTAATGGCCCTGCTGTTGCTGTTGTGCGAGACTTGTTACGCATGCACTCTGTGGAGGAGGGAATATAAGAATCAATGAGGTCACACCGCATGTTCAGCCAGTAATAGGAACCTTGCAGTAGAGCATATGACTTGTCCACACCAAAGTGACCAGCCACATCATGAGCTGCGCTGAAGAGATGTTCCTGAAGGTCATCTACCTGTGAAATCACCAGTTGGTCCACAATATAGAAGAGCCCTCGTTCATCACAAGACAAGCCATGTAATGATCCTAGCAGACTGTTCAGCTTACTACACCAGGGATCAATAGTGTACCCTTTGATAATCCGGTCCAGGAGGGCTGCATCTGACTGTATGGTAAGTAGAGCTGCATACAGATCAGCAGTCGATGCAGTGTCCCTTCACTGTGAAAGAGCATTAGCTGCCACATTGTCTTCCCCCTTAATGTAGTGCAATGTCATGTCGTACTGAGACATATATTCCGCCCAGTGTGCTTGACGATGAGAGAGATCTCATTGCATGTTGAAGTTCAGGAGGGTCTGATGGTCAGTGTATACGTCAACATGTGCACCCAGCAGGTCCAAACGTCACTTCTTCAGTGCCCGAATGATTTCCAGGAGCTCCTTTTCATGTACTGGATAGTTTAGTTCTGCACTCCACAGCTGCATTGAATCAAAAGCAACTGGTCACGCTGTCTTGTGAGTCAGGCCCCAGGATAACATGGCACCCATCGCATAGTCAGAGGCATCACAAGTAAGGAAGATCTTGTTGTCCCCTGGATTATTGTGATTGATTGTTGTGAGACATCGTGGGCTGACAATGAGGTCTTTGATGGCTTGAAAGGCGTCTGCATGGTCCTTGTTCCAGCTCAAAAACTCCAATTCTGCAGACTTTGTTGTCAGTGCAGTAAGAACATGTGTATGTTCAGTGATGTTAGGTAAGTGGTCTGAGAGGTACCAGACAATACCTAAGAATGCACACACTTCAGTCGCATTACGCAGCTGCGGCCAGTCCAGGATGCGAGCAACCTTTGAGCTATCAACTTCAATACCCCAAGCAGAGATGTGGTGACCCAAGAAATCAATTTCAGTGTTAAAGAGCGATGTCTTCTTTGGAGAACAATACAAATGTGCTGCCCATAATGCCAGTAGGACCTGTCACACATTTGCCTCATGTTCCTTGAGCGTTTGTGACCAAATGATGATGTTGTCCAGATACACATGGCAAATCTTACCAATCAAATATTGTAGCGCTGTCGTCATCTGTCGTTGATGTACCGCTGGAGCATTTTGCACACCCATGGGCATACTTCCCAAAGGGAGTCTGAATCGCCAGGAACTTCATATCATATGAGTGTACTCACATCTGAAAGAACACGTTAGTCATATCAATCTTCCCAAAAAAACTTCCCTTTAGCACAGTCCTTCAGAATCTCATCAATATGTGGCAATGGATGGTTGTCTGTGACAGTATTGTCATTCAACAGCCGGAAGTCATTAACCCATCGTGGCAAGACAGTTGGGTCTGCCTTTGGTATAACAAATGACGGGGATGACCACTCGCTCTCTGAGTGGCACAAATGCCCATTGTCAAGATGTGAGTCCAACAGGGTTTTCCAGGCAGCGCAATACTTCTTCAGACAGTCATAAGAGCGCTGTTGAACAATTTTATTAGTGTCTTTCAGATGGATGTGAAACAAAACTTCAGATGGCATTGTGTCATCGTGCAGAATATTGGCCGGAAAGCGATCTTTGAACTCTGCTTGCAGCTTGGCATCCAATGCAGTCAACTCGTCTTGATATTCGAGTATGTTGATGCATGATTGCACAGCAGTGTCATATCCCGTACCTCCGGATCCGGAATTCCGGAACCCACCACTAAAGTCCAGTCCTCCGTCCTGTTATTTCACCTGGCGCTCTGCTCTCATCTCTGAACTCACCCCTATCTCCTTTTAAAATAGCTATTGCTCCGGTTACCAGTTATGTCCTTTTCCACTATGCTTACTGATCCGTCCATTCTTACTTCATTTCCAACTTTGCTGCTTTGATCTGTTACACTTACTAATAGACTTTCCACATGCTTCGTACATAGCCCTTACCTTTGCTGACTGATTTACTTACATGATACCTACAGTATATAGACTCCTGTAATACTCCAGAACTCCTTAGTTCAAATATCATCTTAGTTCTGCTCATTCCTGCAATCTCTGGACTTGAGTCTCATCTCTTGTCCACCTGAGTCTTAGGGGTTAAACCTTAGGACTAATTCTCCAGCTCTACCTTAGGGTAGTCTAACCTCTGTTCTGTTTCTACTCTGGACTTGTCCGTAGTAGTCTTGCTCCGTTCCCACATAGTCTTCCGGAGTTCCACTGAGCTCCACCGACATTTTTCCTCTGGAACTCCCCGGACTTCCATTGGACTTCCCCTCTGCCCCTTGGAAATTAAGGGCATGTACTCGGGTAAGGGGTGCAGCGCACGAGCTGAAGCCGAAGCCCTTTGAGTAGTCTTTCCCTTGAGCACGACCTTAACAAGCAGCCACAAGATTGACTCCCTTTACTGGCTCACATTCGTTGTCAACAATAGCTTTGAGTTCTGGTAAGACAGACTTGAGTTCGTTGACAACATCATGCTTCATCCAAAATAACTGAGGGCCTGATGGCAAGATATGCTGAGAAGACACAACAGCTGCAGGAGGATGAAGAAGGTCATAGTTCAGATCCTTTACAATGCAGGTACACAGCTCGTGGTCAATCACAATGCAATTATGTTTGAGGAATGGGCCTCCAAGTAACAGGGGAGTACAAAGATTTGGTGCAATTATTGCATGTACAGTCCGAGACATGTATTTCTGATCGAGAGACAAACAAGACAATTTGACATATTGCAAGAGAACAAAGGAATTATTGTGAGACAATGTGAGTGAAACAGGTAACGGTTTTGATAGTTGGCGATGGCGCAGTCCAAGTTTGTCGACAAGTGCTGCATCAATCAGAACTAGAGAAGAACCATGGTCAATGAGAGCGGATACAACAACAGAAGAAGAGACAGCTGGCCCATCAACAAGACAGTCCCAACACAGATGAGGGGTCTGTAGCAGGGTCATGCACTCTTCGCCAGAGTCAGTACCATCACCAAGCACTGCTGATGGCATCACGACTGCAACTGTGTGCCGTTCTTCAACGTCAACCGCTGCAACAACTTCACCCATCTTCCTTGGCTTCTTCAAAGCGATCAGAGCAGCTGTAAGGGTTTTATACAGTGCGCCATCTGGGAAGCCTTTCAGGCAAGTGGTGGATGTGTGACCTATGAAAGGTTTGCAACACTTGAAGCATCTGTCGTTGTCCCGAAGGAGTTGGCACTCGTTATCTGTGAGAGAGGGTAGGCATGTAAAGGTCTTTGCAGAGGTGGTGGTAGAGGCACTAGTAGCTTGCCCTGCCTTCGCATTGAAATGTGTACCTGCAGTGAGCTTCTTCTCCCCGCTCAAGCGTGCACATTCCATGCACAAGGCAGCATCTACAGCCTCTCACTGCCAAACAAGATAGCGCATTTGCTTCTTGATCCACTTGTGTAGATCCATTTCGGTAATGTGTTCAGCATGGTAATCAGCGGTGAGTTCAGAATTCATGTGGGACTCAAGGTGATACCAGATATTGACTTCTGTAAGATGAGATGCCGTCCCATGCAAGAGGGTGTTCTGACTCTAGACTTCAACTGCCCACTCATTGAAGGGGCGTTGTCCCTGAGTAGATGCCAGCATCTTGCGTTGGACAATGTCGGACCAACCCGAAGGAAGCCAGTAGCTGCAGACTTCAGCTATATACTCTGCAAAGGTGAGCTTGTCAATTTGCTCATGGTCATTAATGTACCAGTCCTGGATGACTGCCTCTTGCATTCCCCAGGCAACCTTCTTTACCATTTCCTTGTCCTTCACCTCCTTGTGCAGAAAGAACTGTGTGCAACCAATTTCCCAGGAGCGTAGTGCCTCTGGAGTCAGCTCGCCTGCTGTGAGAAGGGGCAGCTTACTCGCAGATGTCTGTTCGACACGCACAACCTTCGGTGTGGTTGACATAGTAGGTATGTTGTAGGCGTGGGAATCAGTAGAGTCAGAATCGGTGGATATATGTGTGTCAACTTGCGAATGAGAGTGAGAAGTCAAGAGGGATGGTTGTGAGGGCAAGTTCAGAGAGGTGGGTGGTGTTCATGTAGATGTTGTAGATGTGGTCACTGGTTGGATATCAGCGAGCGCCGCTAGAAGTTTGTCACGACTGCACGTTGTGACAGACAGGGGTATAGTTATCTGAGGGCAGCAGGGAGGCAGTTTGTTGTCTATATGGTGATGGGTTGACCAGCGGTCAATACCCAACGGTTGATTCCAGAGAACAGTAAGGATAACAGTAAGGAAAAAGACATAACAGTTCTTTTAACAGATAACACTCAGCTGGATGTTAAAAAAAAGTGGAAGGTCGTCACAGTAGACAATCAACACTAGCGGACAATCAGACAGCGGTAACATGAATGAGTGTATGGGATTCGGTGGTACAGTAAGAGATAAGATATTGATACATCAGCGGTGACATATATATACTGAATGAGTGTTAGCAGCCAAACACCGACAATTATGGCACAGTGTCCAATCAATGAAGGACACATTAATCACATGAAAGTAAGTGCATGCTTACATCAATGCTGCATTATAATTGGACAATTCCAGTGACTGCGTCAGTCTTTTCCAGTGATGGCCTTGATCTTTTTCAGTGATGTTCTTGCTGTATGTTTAGTGATATATTTGATTGAAAATCAATGGAGACTCTGCAGAAATTTACATATGTCAAGTTTGTCCTTTCAGTGATATAAAAATCACTAGATTTGAGTGAGCGACACACTAAATTCAAGTAGGCATCTGGTATGGGAATCCAGTGATTCCATTCACTGAATTTCCGCGAGTGTACTACCCACAGTGATGGTGTTTTTGAACACCTGTAGTGATGATAGGTCATACGATTAGGCTCGCTGACTTGTATGGTAAGCTGTAGCAAAGAGGCAAGGACACATGAACTCAGTTGCTCAGATTGACGAACTAGGTGATTATGATAATGGCCCCACATCTTGGGCGTCAAGTGAGAATTTAATGTTACATCCGAAGTGGCATAAAAACGCCCTAGAGCATGCATCTCTGCAATTTTGATCTAAACAGTATTCCCATCAAGTCCACCTTCAGAGTCCACTTCAACCCTGCTCAATACTGTCAACCTCCATAAAATGGCCCAGCTCATTCCAAGTACAATACCCATTCGAGTGTTTGAAGAACATAAAGCCCATGTATCCGCAGTCGCAGTTTTCCCAACAAAAACTGTATGGTCACATGCTCGAACGACAAAATGCTTTGTCTGTGGGATTTGATGGAAGGTGAAGTGTTGAAGAAGATGGAGGGATATGGTAGTCAGGTGCAGGCATTGGTGGTATCACGGGATGGGCAGTTGATAGCAAGTGGTGACACCAATGGAGAGCTCATTGCATGGGATGAAGAAACTGGTGGACGTCTTGGCGAAAATGGTGAGACCAGCGAGCCTTTCATTCAAGCTATTAGCGCCCACACTGGTTGGATATTATCACTGGACTTTTCACCAGACAGCACAGTGCTAGCCAGTGGATCATTGGACTCCACGATGATGTTGTGGAACACATCAATGTGGAAGCTGGAAGGAAGTGCAATTGGCTGTGGTACAGGTGTCCGCTGTGTTTGATATTCACCGTTATTATTCATGGCGAATACCTGGTCATTGCCCACACTTCTTGCAATTGCAACAGAGCACAATATCCAGATTTACCATGCTGGTTATGGCACACAACCAAGCAATGGCAATCCCTCATGTTCCTACAAGTTCTGGACTTGATGGATGGTGACATTTGGTGAAGGATATAACAACTACTCACTCGTGTGGACGCCCAATGGTAAATGCCTTTTCTCAGCGGATGGAGGGGCTAATTTCACCATACGACAATAGCATTCACCTGAGAACCGCTGGTAACAGGTTGATGATCCCTTGACAGGCCATCCTGTAGTTTTAATGCATTAAATGCATGATAGTTACAAGACAAATGTATTGCATTAACCATTGTAACTATCAGCAACCTCTTACATAACATTACATAACATTTAACCTCCGAGGCACAAGGCAGAATATAATCCTAGCTAACCCTAACTAACCACTAACCACTAACATCTAGCATCTAACCTCTAACAAATCTTTAACATCTAACAATCTAACATCTAACCCCCTCTAACCCCCTCTTACTAAGATTAAAAATTAATTCATTAGCCATTACAATTGTTAATGCAATACCTGTATCTTGTAAGGTAGAGGTCTTGCGAATTCGACCAACATCATGTGCCCAGCGTTACATTAGAGTGACAAGGTTGAGAAATTCAAAATCAATCCAACAGGGCCAGGAAGCATAAAAGTAATTTATGCAAAATACGGGAAAAGCAATTGTACACTTTATCTATAGAGTAAATCAGTACTGTGTGGAGATGGTGAAAAGATTTTGAATTTTGAGAGCTTTCTGTAGGGTTGATTATATGTGAAGAACGAGTTTGAAGTCTGACAGAAATTCAATGCTGGGTGCCACCATCTGCTGTTGCACAAGTTGAAGTTCCGAGTCATGAACCCATGGGGAGGCAGAAATGTTGTCACGAAGCACAGATCAACAATGCTACAGCTGTGTGTCAGTCAAAGAGGGCGAGACGAGATGGAGACGAGGCTGGAGGCTCACAGAAAAAAAATGTGAGTATTCTGTTTTGTTCTTAGTGGCAAAATATTGACCGTCTGCTTGGGAATAGAGAAATGGAGCTCAAGCAGCATGGGCTGTGAGGAAGTATTGAGGACATCAGGTCCTCCCCGAAGGCTTAATGGCCTCCAATTCAAGGTAATATGTTATCCATGATCTATATACATACTAGTACATACAGTATCTGCTACCTACCATCATTTTGTCTACTTACCGCACTGCTCTCCTAATTGTGACTCCGCAGTGTTTGCCGCTCCGGCATTGTCGTCTCATAAGCATGTCACACTATGGTCACATCATGTGATGCTCGTCAAATTCACAAGACCTCTACCTTAATTACAATGGTAATGCATTATTCCCCCAGGGTGAGGTGCCCTTGAAAGGTCATTTCAAGACTGTCTGCACCATTTCCCTGAACTCTAATGGCACTCTCCTTGCCTCTGCATCTTACGACAACCGCATCCGCCTCTGGCGGCTCTCAGATAGATGAACAATTGTCATATTTAAGCACTCTGGCAAGGTGAACTGCGTTACCTTCTCTGCAGATGATACCCGCATCCTCAGCAGAGGTATGGATAAGAAGATCTCAGAGTGGCCAGGATCCAAGCACGTGTTGCCAGAGGATGGTCCAGAGAATGCGCTCATGAGGGAGCAAGTGACACACCAGGTAAGTTCATTTTCATTTTCCCGCCCCTTTGTCATCTAAGTGTTGTTTTTATGCCAAGGCTCAAGCCTACTCTTATTTCAAGGCATGTTCTCTCCTGACTCTGATAGTAATGCAATGCCAACATCCTTCATGCAGGTCCTCACTATTGATGCAGCAGTCTGCAATGCGTGCATAGCCAAGGACTGGCTTACCGCTGAAAAGGTGCTACATCTATAGATAGACGCTGGTGCTGCCGATCAGACCTCCTATTCCAGTCGCCCATTTATTATGGCGCTAAAATGCGATTGGAATTGTGCGCTTCATGATGCGATTCAGGTGAGATTGATCGACATGTCATGGCCCTCCTGCAAAAGCTAACTTCAGTGGTGACATAGTCCCTCAACATTCAACCCTCATTGGCAGGCCGTATCTCCAAGGGCATTGCCCTCTGTGGACAAAACCAGGTTTGGGTTGTGAGGATATCATTTGACCTCGCATCCATGTTCACAAACGGAGATCCCAAGACTGACCAACTGCTTTTCTTCATCAAGGCAGGTAATAATTGTCTGCATACTCCACAATACTTCATTCATTTTCAGACTATCGCACTGTTCAATGCAAATGAACATGAAGAGGCAATGCAGTGCATCGAAGAGCTGGTTGTGTCTCCCAATGTGGATCCTCTCGCTTGTTGTGTCGTGGAAGTAAGCATTATGCACTCAATCAAGCACACGCTTGTGTGCTGCCACTAATTCTTCTGCCCTTCGCACACCAGGCCTATCTATACGTCCAACTGGGAAATGCTGCCATGGATAATGTGTGCTTCAATGAAGCTGTTTACCAATTCACTGCTGCCATCAGTGCTAGTACTTTCTTTTATACATCAGAAATCCATTCTCTGTACAAGGAATTTGACGTCGTACGCTGATATTATATAATTGGATATTCTCATCATACTCAACTCTTTATTTTTGGCACCTATTTGGCTGGAACCTCGAGTCCTTGTGGCAAACTGTGCACCAGCAACAATGTCATGCACTCTTTCGGGCAGGCAGAATTGGAGCAGCCATCAAATTGCACCAATCCATCATGGAGCAGAGTGATGAAGCTACGAAGGCCATCATATGTACCTGGTTCAATGGTAAGTATTCAGTCATATTGTCTCATCTACAATCCTCAACCGCACTTCACTCAGCTCTCAAATAAGAACAAAGCACTCTCTATGCTTCCAATGGAGATGCTGCACTCGCGATGAGCAGTTGCTCATGTAGTTTAAATGCAGACCCTTCAGTCATATGTACTGCAGAACCGAGTGATAGGACATGTACATTGACCTGCAAAACCAGGTGTACAGGACAGCGGCAGGCCCATGCAGAACCAGACCTGGCCGGTGTTGCAGAACCCTTGCAGGCCGGTGCCCTATTATACACAATAATATCTCTGCAGTATCTGTGTAGGCCAGTGATAGGCCTGGTCATGCAGGCTGCATAGAGGGGCTGGCCGACATGCTGCTGGTATCTGACACAGTAGGCCAGCCTGCCTCTGCAGTATGTGGAGGGCTGCCGGCCGGCCTAAGAATCAATTGTTGCTTGCAGGGCCAGCCTGCTTTAGCAGTCTGCAGGAGAGGGCCACCCAGCATGCTTCTCATATCTGGCTGAGTAGGCCAGCCCCCCCTTACAGTCTACAAGGAGGGGCCAGCCGGTGTCCTGTGGGCATCTGGTCCAGTAGGCCTGCCCACCTTTGTAGTATGTGGGGGGTGTCTGGCCGGCCTAGGAATGAATTCTTGCTCGGCCAGCCTCCCTTTGCAGCCTGCATAGAGTGGCCTGCCCCCCCTGCAGTATGTGGGGGGTGGCCGGCCGGCTCAGGAGTGAATTCTTGCTTGGCCAGCCTCCTTTTACAGTCTGCATGGAGAGCCTGGCCAGCATCCTGTGGGCAACTGGCCCAGCAGGCCTGTCCACCTCTGTAGTATGTGGGGGGTGGCTGGCCGGCCTCAGAGTGAATTCTTACTGGGTCAGCCTCCTTTTATGGCACAACCACACACTCAATGACTTTCTCAATTGGGGGGTTCCTCTCCTTTGACAACAGTTTCCGGAACTTAGTGGTTGCATCCAACTGGCAGTCAGGATCACTGGAGAACACGTTATGGTCTGCATGGAGGGACATACATTCACAAGCAGATGATATGTAGAAAGGGAATATGTTAATGAAGTAAACTCGCCATTCATGCAAGACACTGGGATTACAGTTATCCCTGACCCAATTGCAGTCAATGGGCATATCCTCGCAACACTAGGTCTATGGTTAACATAAATCTGTGCAGGCACTCGATTATCAAAACTCGCCATTCATGCAAGACCTTGGGATCACAGTTATCCCTGACCCTGGATGGATGAGTTTGAGTGAATCCTTGATGCACATTACAAAAGGAGGCTGGCCCTGCAAGCAAGAATTCTCTCCTAGGCCGGCCGGCCACCCCCCACATACTGCAGGGGTGGGCAGGCCACTGGGCCAGATGCCCAAAGCATGTCGGCCGGCCCCTCTATGCAGGCTGCAAAGGGAGGCAGGCCCAACAAGAATTCATTCCCAGGCCAGCCGGCCACCCCCCACACACTGCAGAGGTGGGCAGGCCTACTAGGCCAGAAGCCCAAGGCATGCCAGCCGGCCCATCTATGCAGGCTGAAAAGGGAGGCAGGCCCAGCCAGAATTCATTCCTAGGCCAGCCGGCCACCTCCCACATACTGCAGAGGTGGGCAGGCCTACTATGCCAGAAGCCCAAAGCATGTCAGCTGGCCCCTTTACACCATGTTTACATTCTGAATACTCACATCACACTTTTTTTTACAAGTCAGGAAGATCAACATTACATTAGCATGTCAACTCGTGAACTATCAACTTGTTATAAGTAATTTTCCTTCAAAATTCTTGAGACCCTGAGCTGAAAATTCTGCCCACATAGATGCCTGCCTCTCAGCATATGCCCTATTCCCATTCTTGATGCTTTCATCTGCCCGAACTCTCCACCTCTCCTCCTGTGTCTGAAACCAGGACATGGTCCAAAACATTTCATGCTGTACCAATTTCAGTTCTTCTGACCAACAGTCATACCGTGCTTTAGCTTTCAACCAATTCACACGATAAACTGGAAATGGAGAATATAAGCTGATTACCTTGATAAAAAGCAGATCACAATAAAACTTACACTCGTTCATCCATACATTCTTCTGACTGTCCTCTGCATTGTTGATCCTCCAAAACCAAGCCAATTTATCTGAACCCTGCCCATGCCTGTTTTCTTCTGTGACTTCTTTGCTCACCACTAGGTCCTGAGGCTTTAGGGGTTGATACACTGCCACTGTATCAGAGTCAGCCCCTAGGTGGAGCATTGCAGCCCTTGCCCGGCTGTAACCTCGGGCCTGTCTGTTGATGGAGAGAGTTATCTTTTGAAGTTCCCTTTTAGATCTAGTGCCCTGGTGATGGACTGATTTGTTGGAGTGTATTTTCTCCCGAAACACAACTGATCTATCACCCAGGGCTTGACAGAGCTTTTCCAGGCAGTCATTTGCTTGACCCTTTCGAAGCTCAAGTTCTTCTTGATGTAATGCCAAGACAACATCATCCATGATGTGACCAGAGGCTGCCCATGATGGCATCCAAATCTCGGTGACTTCTGCAGGTGAGTCAGTATTACCCTCAAGGTCAAAAATATCCTCTTCCTCTGGATCATCCATACTGGATATGCCAGCCTCCTCCAGGCACAGTTCAGGGTTGTCCAGTGGTGCTCCTTCACCTCCCTCCAATTCCATACCATTAGTCATGACCTCTGCAGCCTCATGGAACTTAATAATCCGTGCCATGAGCTTCTGCCTTTTTTCTTCTATCCCAGTTCTCTGAGAAGCAGTCGGATCCTGGGGCAGCTGCCTTATAGACAATCTCAAGGCATCTCTAGTAACACAATTTAAGTCAATCCAATCCCAAAGTTAGAATATCTTACTGAGCATTTTCTATATTTATACCGTCAATCAACCATGCAACAGACCCAGTCCTACCATTAGCAGAAAGTTCATTTTCGGTCAATCTGAGACGTATTTCAGCCATAGTGGGTGCTTTAAATTATTTTCCATCAGGGTGAAATCAACGTCCACAACATAAGACCTACCTTTGTCCATTTTAAGCTGATAGATGTCAAGAAGCTCTCCATGGTCCTGAGCTGCTTTTTCGGCTGCCTTTTTCCACTCCTGAACATCAGCCAAATCAAGTGATCTGGTTAATTCCTCGTATGGACCCTGAGTGTCACTAATACCCTGTAGGGCTTGGCAATACTTTTTGAGTAATGACTTGACTTTTGCAAATTTTATGTCAGGCGAAGTCACAGAAACCAGAATGAAGGGGACTTGCCAATGCTGACCAGCTTCTTCCAATTGGAATCCCGCATATGGTCATCCAATACTTCCTGTCTGTGAGCCAAAGACATGGATCTCGCAGTGGGGGAAATCTTGTTGAAAGGAGCCCAGAGTGTCTCCAATATTTCCCCATCAATATGTGCGGCTCCAGTCATAAAATTCAGGCTGAACCTAGGAAAGCATTGAAGCTTATGTGCGCTCAAATGAAACTTGCCAATTGCGGGCAATATTTCAGTCCCCTCAGGAAGGGACAGATGATAGCTCTGGTCCACCCATTCAGCAAAGTGAATACTCCACTGACATGCAACATCATAGATGATGAGCGCACTGCCAATATGTTCGGGCATATATTTCACTGCATTGCAAATGGAATAGTCCATGTTCATGTGCCTGACTACAGGGTCAGTCCATTGTCTGAAATAACAAAACAATCACAGACCGCTCTCCCTTTTGGAAGTCTACCACTGCATGAGGAACAAAGCATCCATGCCTAGCACATGCTGTTGCCCCAACCCCTGTAGCTCTTAGGTTGCTGCTTTGGATATTTGCTGCATTCACTGCCCGATGATTGCTGCAAGTGGATTTCTTCAAAAATATTATAAGTCAGGAGGAACCGGTCATCCAAAATCATCACTTGCCTCTCTCTCTTCTACAGAATCATGGATGTGAGCTTGATAAGGTCCCTCTGTTACCATGTATCCCTTTCCATCTGCTAGAGAAACATCGTCTTCCGGAATTTTCATTTTCATATGTTGTGCTGTTAAATTTCCATCGACCACATATCTTTGCATAGCTAACCACCTACCACAGACCAATAATGAGTGACATACTACTGCAATAGTTACGAGTCAGCTTACTCTTCATAGTCATATCTCCAAGATGTCGGCAAGTTGATTCCAGGCTGCGGACATGCTGGGCAATAAAGGGCTAAATCCCCTGGACCAGGGGATCGTTCAGTGTCATGTCCAAACCCAAACCTTTTTCTATTAACCAAATCCCGCCATATACGTGACACTCACATAAGTTCACGGTAACGGTCCTTTTTGTCCTATCAGCTTGGCACACAATCATAAGAAATTACTCACCGGTATTTTATCAGGGAATGCATTGTTTGTGAACCGACGGAGCTTTTGATAGAAACTCATGGCTGAAGTCTTGCACTCCAAAGCATCTATGAGGAAGTTATCCAGGACATCGAATGTGAAAGCAGATTGAGGGCGAGTGATACTGGCAGGAAATAACCTTGCTTTCATGAGATGGAGATGCCGTGCCTTCTCAGCTCCAGGACACTGGCACCATGATACACTGTGTGAGTAAACACCAGTAGAGTGCACAATGACCAGGTTAGATACTCCTAACTGCGTATCATTAATTGTATCCCCCTCCTCCTGTGCAAACACATCTTCCATGGCCCCAAGATCTTCCCAGGGAGATGGGTCTGGCTGATGTGAGATATTGGGGCATGGTTCCCCCCCATGGCCAAGATACATGATATACCCTTGAGCCTGCAGGGTAGTAGTCTTGTAGAACCTGCCATTCCAGAGTTGAAGGTTGTGGAAGGGGTTGTGTTGATGAGTTTTAACAACACAAGAAGGACACCAAGCATGTGTCCCTGAGCAAGACAAACACCAGATCAACCCCTCTCCTTCTTCACAATCTTTGCATTTCCCATCATTGACCAGCTGCTCTAACTCCAATAACACTGAAAAATATTCAGTGCGCCAAGGCAAGTAATCTCGAAGGAAATCATTTTGGGTCTGCACATGATTTTTTTTTAAAAACTCGAGACTTCAAAATTCAATGAACTCACTTTTGTTTTTCTTTTCATACCATCCAAGCCTCCCATCCAAAAATCACCATGAACCTCTTGGTCGTATTCCACCGGTGTATGATCTTCAATATGGTGATGCCTCTTTTGTTTTGATGGTGAAGCCACTTCTATCTCACTATCAGAGTCCTCATAGACAAATGATGCATTAGCTTCTTTCCACAAATCTTTTCCCCTCCGTGTTTTTGAAGGGATATATGCATATTTATAAGCGCCTCTTTTTCTTTTTGATGGGCGAGTTCCAGATGAAGATGGCTGGACTCTGACCCTGTTTCTATTCCTTGGTGTGATTTGCGAGCTCATGAAATTGAGAGTCTGTCAAAGGGGATAAAACAACAAGAACATTGGCATTATTGGGGCAGTCCACCACCACCACCACTGCCCACACACCCCAAAACAGTCCTGTTCCTATCCTAACTATATTTGTAATTTATTGGCTCTCTGACCCGTGTGTTTGGGTTTCCTCCCTATCAACTCTAAAAAGTTCCTCTGCATAGGAAAACTTGGCCTTGGCACTTTTACTCTATCATGCACAGCATCCTTCATGAAATGGGCAACCACAATTCTTTCTCCATTAATCCAAGGACCCACAGAGTGCTCCAGTACCCTACCAGCAATATAGTCCATTGCACCAGGCGAATAGTCTAGCTCTGCATGGACATCGGCCAAAGAAAGAGTTGCATGATGGTTTCGACCTAAACTGACCAGAAGATCAAAAAGTGAAGGAGATCCACCAGGATCTCTGTGGCTGAAGGTTGTTCGGTTGGCAATAATTTCCAACCCTGAAAAGATAGAGGGCCAAGAATCCACCAGAGCCAAATTATTTTTTTGCTGCTGAACTTCCTTGACAACTTTGGAAAATGCAGAGAAACCTGATTCAAAAAGTTCCGGTGCCACTGCTGCAGTAATGGAGTTCCATAGAAATTCTGATGTTGTCAAAGCTGCTAGCCGTTTTTGGACCTCCTTTGAGTTATAAGACTCTGACGTTACCAGAGGATCTATCAATCGCTAATCACCAAGTAAGAACTGGGAAAATTCAGCACTGAAAATACAATACCTCTTGTCTTTGCATGAAATATGCAGGTGACACAGTAATCCTACCAGCCCCAAATTCACCCCCTCCCTCTGGCACCACAAAGCCATCATCTCACCAACTCTTTTTTTGATCCGAAATGGGCGGCAGGGTATCAAGAAGAGAATTTCGTAAGCCTGAGGTAGCATTGTTAACGTACTCCTAATTTATTAATCAGCCCCTGAGAAAAAATCCCATCCAGAAACATACTAGACGAGAAGGTGACAAAATATTGGGGAGGTAAACCATCAAGATTCTGCCATGCCTGTCTACAATGGTGGCTGGAGTGGAAATTTTGCTGAGCACTGCCTCAGGGAAGTACTTCTTGAGCCTTTCCAGTTCGGAGGTTGCTGACCCATCCCGATTTGGTGGTGACAACTTGACCCTGTCAGCATATCGATCCACATCCCAATCAACATTGACTATACTTCTGCTTTAGAATTCATGACATTTAAAAATATTTTGGGACACTCACTGGGATTGACCATTGCATGGGCAATAGTTAGTGCGGCCTGATCAATTTCATATACTGAAATTGATGTCTCAGTAAATGTAGTGTCATCCGGTGTTGCCAAGCAAATCTGGAGGTGGACTGATATTCTCATTCTAAAAGATTAATCAATTAGAATTCAGCTAAAATTGATACTCCACCAATAGATACCTAGCTTTATGCAACAGCTTTGTTACCACTTGCCCATCTTTCAGGACCCCCATTTCAGATGAATTCCCAAGTATATCACTGATCCTGCTACTCAGAGCTTCCCTTACTTCCGATGCCTGGCTCTTCAGGTTGTCTTCCATGGGGGATGTAAAAAAAATGAACCAAAGTTCTCACGCACTTCACACTCATTGTAGTTGTGATGTAATGAGTCTATAAATAAACATGATGTAATTAACACATCTTTGGTAACTCACACCCTAAACTCTCGGCCATTCTACTAAAGTTTACAGTACTCTGCTGTCATTTGGACCTTTCTCATATCGAAGTCACGGCCGGCATCCTGTGGGCAACTGGCCCAGCAGGCCTGTCCACCTCTGTAGTATGTGGGGGGTGGCCGGCCGGCCTCAGAGTGAATTCTTGCTGGGTCAGCCTCCTTTTATGGCACAACCACACACTCAATGACTTTCTCAATTGGGGGGTTCCTCTCCTTTGACAACAGTTTCCGGAACTTAGTGGTTGCATCCAACTGGCAGTCAGGATCACTGGAGAACACATTACCATTATGGTCTAATCTCCTTTGACAACAGTTTCCGGAACTTAGTGGTTGCATCCAACTGGCAGTCGGGATCACTGGAGAACACATTACCATTATGGTCTAACTCGCCATTCATGCAAGACGTTGGGATCACAGTTATCCCTGACCCAATTGCAACATGAGAGGACGAGCCTTTGATGACCATTAGTCATTCGGACCTTTCTCACACAAAGTCAGGACAAAGTTCGTGTGCAGGCACTTGATTATCAAAACTCGCCATTCATGCAAGACGCTCCCGGTCAACAATACACTCGCAAACTTCCTCCGGAGTTCTCATTATCCATGGTCAAAATTTCATCCAAGAATCTTCAGGATCGCCTGGCAGAAAGGAAATATGTTGAACTCGAAGGAACCCACTCCTCACCAACCTCAAACTGGCCTCAAACACTAATAACTCGACCATGGCACGACAACCACTTCATTTTATTCAAACAAAATACATAGTCATATGTGTGGGGGGAAACTTACATGAAACATACATAAGGATTCCGGGCAGAATTTCGTGTGCTAGAACCAATGCGTGAACTTGTGGGACTATCTAGTATATCGTTCAATGATCTATCACTGAAATCTGTTGCCTTTTCCATCACTCTCACGATCACATGACTCAAAAGTTGGGCAAAGATTTAAGCATCACATGACCAGAAAATGCCCATAAAGGGTAATACATTTGCGTTGAGCTCTACATTAAATACAGTCCAAACCAAAAAGCTAAGGTAAAAAAACTAAAGTAAATGATGCAAGACAGGGATGGAGGAGCCCTCTCCATCCTAGCCTTGCACCCTACAGTACATAAAGGAAGGTAAAAATGTAGATTAATGATCAATCAACTATAGCATTAGTTAGTATGATATTGAATATTAAAATGACGCTTACCGGATTAAACTTGTTAAGGAAAGGTGGTAGGCACAGAAGGTGTAGACCACCAAAACTATAGTGCAAGTCAGTATGATCTTCAATGTTAAACTGACGCCTACCTAAACAAAAGGCAGACACAGTGCAACAGAAAATGTGTTATAGAACACTAGTAAAATAAACCGTTAGTACAGAACACACTTGAAAACTGGAAAAAACAGGCCAGCACTGCGGAAAAACCTTGAAAACAGAACAAAAAACAGGCGCACTACAGAAAATGTCATAGAAAGTTAGAGAATAAGTCAGTACAATACAGAGTAGACGTGAAAGCCCAAGCCCCAGTACCCACAATTCAAGGCGTCCAGTCCCTGGGGACATGGATGGCCAAGAAAAACTCCCCCAGAACCCACAATCAAGGCATCCAGTCCCTGGGGACATGGATGGCCAAGACAAACTCCCCCAGTACCCACAATTCAAGGCGTCCAGTCCCTGGGGACATGGATGGCCAGAAAAGTACATAAAAACCTGAAGAAAAGTCAACTACTTGAAGAAATAAGGAGACACTGACCTGGGGCGTGTCTATGACATGCCCCAAGTCACTGTAAGTAAGAGACGGTCAGTATACAAAGAGTTGGCAAAAGACTAACCTGAAAGGCGCGCTATCAATAAGGATTGATAGCGCGCCGCCTGTGAAGAACCACTATGAAAAAATAAACCAGAAGTTAGTACTGTTAAACAGATGTACAAATACTCACCTTGTGGGAGTGAGCACTTGAATAAAACTGTAGCACTGCCTTTGACCACTTGCAGCTGCAGTCTGCAAGTGGCCAAAGGACAGAAGCACAGAACATCTTGAGGTTAGTAGTGTGAGCAAAGGGAGGATAGTATAGGACGATACACATGGTTGAGGTTGAGGAAAATGAACCGTGGGAGGAATATTAATGGTTGAAGTATGTTTGTTGATTTGTTCTTGTTTGCAAAAAGGTCATGTGGCATTTGGTTGGTGTTTTTTCACCAAGTCCAAATTTTGCCGGCTGACATCACGTGCACATTTGGTTGGTTTTGGTCCACATACTTGTTTCTTTCGTCTTCCTCACTGCTAACTTCTAAGTACCAGTTCATACATGTTTCTTGAGTCACTGTGGTGAGTTTCTGGTGTGTGGCAAGCGGTATACTGACTACATTTGCAGCTTTTCAGCCAGCCCTCTCCTCCCATCACCCTCAGTAACCATGGCCTGCACCAAAATGACTGCCAAGAAGTCCAATGGTGGCTCAGCACCACACATCCACCTCAAGACCACTAGGACTCGCGCTAACCGTATTTCTGGAGGAGGAGAATCAGAGGGAGGCCAGCACATGGAGATATGCGAAACGGTTCATCACAACGGTGTGAGTTTTTTGTTCTTGCTGTGTCTGTGCTAATATGGCTCCTTCCCTCCAACAGTTCTGTATCCTCTGCCGGGATGGCTCTGCATCATTCAAAGAGAATCCTCTCTTTATGTGCAACCATTGCCCCAGAGTGATGTGCCGGCTGTGCATGGAGCTCCCACTGGGCACTGAAGACACGATCCTTGGTGAGGATGTGTCTTTCAGGTGTATATGTTGCCACATGACTATGGAGAAGCAGGGCGCACTATACTATGTGAGTTTTTTTTTGTTTTCATTCTCTGTTCATTCACAACTAATGGTACATCAGGGCTTCTACTATCGTGACGGCACGACAGTCCTCCAGTCTTTTCTACGGATCCACGCTTCCCTCGAACTCTCATCACGCGCCGAAATTTCCGCTGCCCCCATCTTATTCATCCATCTTGTCCTCATCGACTTCGAAACTACTGGCAGCCCCTTCTCTTTCACTCATTCGTTCCTCCAGCCGTACTTCACAAGCAGGGGTATCGAATATCGTGAGATTGCATACGACATTATCTCTGCCCCGGGTGCTTACCTCAAAACGGTCGGTCAAATTATCAAGGCCCTCAAGAATTCGTTTGTTTGGGAACACGTCGTCATTGGTATATCCACCCACAGTGACAATGACCATGGTGACCTGTTTGCTGGGTACTCCTGTGATGATGGCGAGAAGCACTATGGCAGCGCTGGATCTGACGAAGTGAGTTTTTTTTTTTTCTTTTTGGCGTGCATTTGATTACTAACTACTTTTAACTTAAAGTTCTTGGAGATTATTCTCCGTCCATGGCAGTCTCTCCTCGACTGTGCCAAGGAAACATATCTGTGGCTTTTGTGCTGTGGCTCCATTGTCAACAACAGTGATTCGTCCATAGAGTTGCAACGTGCAGTAGTCCAGTAAGTTCATTTAAATTAAATTTCTTATCTTATCTTACCTGCCAATAGCCACAAGCTCTCCACCACCATCGCTTTCAATGCCCAGCATTTCCAGCCATCCTTTGCATCTCATTTGCTCCTGGCATTCACGGAGCAAGTCCTCATCGAACGTTGCCCCATCCGCCTTGCCTTTGGTGAAATGCTGGGTCAATCATACAAACTTGGTCGCCACACTGATGTTCTGTTACTCACACCGCTTGAGGCTAGCCTCCAGATCTCCAAGTTCACATGGGGTGATACAAACTTCCGGCCTTGGGGCGGCTTCCTGCCAATCCAATGCCCAAGCTGTGGGTGTACTAATTCTTGGCATTCAGCCTATGCCAGGGCCAGTGGGGACAAGACCTATGTCTTTGAGTGCAAGAATACCACCTGTGACCAGAGTTTCAAGTTCAGTCAGCCTAAAGGCACCACCATGCTGTCAGCAGGTAGGAAGCAGGGGTGTTCATGGATGGAGGTACCTGTGGAACCATTGTTGACTTGATCATGTACATTTCTAACTTTTGCTACTCAAATTTTGTCACTTCATACATGTTTTCACTCTATGCAATAATGTTTGGTTGTCTGTCAATGAAACTTTGTTAGATGAACTGTGAATGTTGGTGAATTTCAGTAAATATAGTGTAACTTGTAAACGCACATGTCACATGACCATGTTTGTTGACCGTGTTTGTTGACAACACGGTCATGTGACATAATGGTTGAGTTTTCAAGCACAATCAAGTCTCGGCTGATCCTGCATTCTGCAAACTCGTATCGGCCTGCATCCGTGTCATTTTGTGATATAATGGCCAGCTGGACTCTCGTTTTTAGCAATGTGTTGAACCAACACAAGGATTCCTTTGTTGCAGCTAAAGGAAATTCTGCTATCAGGGCTCGCATCCTCAAAGTAATCAAAGATGCTATAGGGAGCAGTGAAGCAGCCAAAGACCCTTGTGTCATGCTTCCAGAGAAAAATCTTCGGAAGGTGAGCCTTCAAAATTCTATTCTATACTAATCTAATTAATACAGGCTGTTCATACATATTATTTGGACTTCCTGGAGGATGACGAGGATTGCAAGGCAGAGGAAGAAATTATTGAGGGAGGGCATAAAGACAGATCTGCTGCAGATGCTGTGACTGTAGAGATGGTGAGAGAACGGGAAAATGATAAGCCTGAGGAAGCTGGGAAGTACAAGACAGAATTCTCCAGTTTTGATGTCGCCCAAAAATTATTCAAGGATGAATTTGGAGAATATGACAAGATGCACTGCGATACCTCTGACCAAAAGTCTATGGGCCAGAGGACAAAATTGGCCCGGGCATGGCACAAGGCTATGTCCTCTGAGGTGAAACAGGAGCTTGTCCGGGTTGCTGGAAAATGGAATCAAGAAGGACTTCCTGCAGATACCAAGGATAGGTATTTTTTTCTAACATTCTATCAGCACACATGTTACATAACTTAATGATATGTCAACAGATACCGTACTCGTAACCAGAAAAAAGTCATGGAGGACTTTATGGGCATGGTTCAGAGAACTATGGGGTTGCATGTTGTCATCCTTACAGCCCATGATCGAGGTGAGGGAAAGGCTCCTGGAACTACTATGTAAGTGTTTTTATGCTGCATGTCGTCAATGATGATAAACTTGTTCATAAAGCTGGGAGACCTCGCCTGTAAAGGCGAAAAAACCTTTTACTCAGGCGTCCAAAGACAATAAGAAATGGGCTGGACATGCTCAAGATCATCTTGCAGACTGGCTCCTCAAAGCGGAATATGGTGATGTTCCTTTTAATTTTAAATCTAATGTCATAGCTAAAATTATAATAGTTGATGAAGAGGATAGTGATGGAGAGGACAATGATGAAGATAATCTTCCAGATTTGACTGTTGAGGCTGACAATGATGGTCACCCTTGCCTACCAAAAGGCTTTGGATCTCTCAAGCTCAAGCACAGGCAAAAGGTTGTTCGCACTGTCTTTCAAAAGGCCTACTGTGAGTTGATTGCCTCATATAATGTTATCATTTACTCACTTTCCCCAGCTCTTATTACCAACAATCCCCGGGCTCTAGTGCCCTGGGGTGAAGTGTCTGAAAATCCTGATCACTATCTTGATTCGGAATGTATTCCTAAGAATGTCATCATCAAGGACCCTTCCCACCTGCAAAAGGACACAATTGCTGCAATTTATTCCCACTGGTTAGATTGTGCTAGTCATGGCGCACCAATTGTACGTTTTGTTGGGTATAGGCAAGCTGATTTCTATGATCAGCCCTCCAAGAAGGGAGGTGCAAGGCAAAAATCGGGGAAGAAGCCTGCCTATGTCCCTGTCAGTTCGGATGAGGAAGATCGGCTGAAGAAGATTGATGATGGTAAAAGCTCATCGGATGAAGATGAAGACGACTTGGAGACTGCTCCCATTGCTGATTCCAGCCCCAAATACCATGTCACTAGGGACATGGTCGCTTATCTCAAGTCTCTCTCTACCATCCCTTCATATCAACGGCTTCTTGCTGCAGTTCAAAAGCTTCTGGTATGTCATATCTGATAACCTTATGATCTCACATTTATTTTGTCTGTTTTAAAGACAAGAACAGATTCAAAGGCGCGGAAACAGCAACTCCCTATCTGGGTGTCTTGGACTTGGTCTCAGGCATATCTCCCTCAAGACATCCATGAGAATATGGAAACTGCCTCCACTGCACTGGAGAATTTGAGTAACTACAAGTTCAATTCTCGTGGATGGGGCATGATTGTGATCCTGGGACTTGGACTTCTACTTCGTGAGTGTTGTCGTACTCAGGAGTATGAAGCCGATGAAGCCGAAGATGATGTACCTGACTACTTGGGTAACTTTATCTTGGGCTTCGAGGTGGGTGACCAGATTGAGGACAAGATTGCAGGGATAGAGGCTGAAGTTGAAGCCATATGGAAAGATGAGAATCTTGGGTTGTCCATTGTGAGGCAAGACATTGAGAAGACGCGTGGGGAGGAAAGAAAGAAGTTGAAGGAGAATCAGAAGGCGGAAGAGGCTAGGGTTATTGAGGAGAAGAGGGTGGAAGATGAGAAGAGGGCAATGGAGAAGAAGAGGGTGGAAGAAGAGGCAAGATTGGCTGAGGAAGCAAGCAAGGCAGAGAAGAGGGTGAGGAAATCTAATGCCAAAGAGAAGGGTAAGAGGCCTGCTGCAGATGTGGAGGAGCCATAATCTTCCCTTCCTGATCCCCCTCGTTGTTCTGGGAGAGACAAAGTGCCATCAAAGAAATACAATGCCTGAGAAATTATGTACATTGTTCCATACATCTTTTATCATAAAGGCTTAGAGTTGATTTCATGCTTTGTATATCCATACTTGAGACTTGAAGACATATTCAAGATGACACAGACCATACATGTCTGAATATAGGTCACAACCTGTGTGGCCGGCCCACTCCTACAGGATGCAACAGCAGGCTGGCCTATAGTGGTATTGGTCACTGTGGGAGTGGCCGGTCGCCTTTACACAGTGCGAGGTCAGACTGGCCGACAGCAGTACAGGTCATGACCCCTGTGGCCGACCCACTCCTACAGGTCAAAATAGCAGGCTGGCCCATAGTGGTATGGGTCACTGTGGAAGCGGCCGGCCCCCCCATTACACAATGCAGAGCCAGACTGGCCAACAGCAGTACAGGTCATGACCCCTGTGGCCGGCCCACTCCTACAGGCCAAAATAGCAAGCTGGCCCATAGTAGTATATGTCATGCTAGGCTAGGCCATGAATATTGGTCTATTCAAAATTCACTGTACACCTGTTATAACTAAGTATAGAATATGCATGACCTAGTCTGTGTAGGACCTGGATGGTCCTAACATAACTTGCAAGGCAACCTGCTATATTAAGTATATGCAGGGAGAGGATGGCCAGCATGGACTTGTATAATTTGCCTTATTACTTTAGAATTTTTGTGTGACCTACACCTATGTGTGAGCCATGAGTTTTGATTTATGTGATTTGTATAACTAACACCTCTACAAGCTTGTGTTACAGTTTTGTGGTTTACAACTGTACTACTAGTGTACCACATTGATTTCAAGATTTTCTATTATTTTTATTGACCTTGACTTCAGCTTGTCCTATGATCTTGTATCACTGTAGTGTCAGCTATAGATAGGCCTGTATTGATATTATAGCACTGGCCCTTATAGGCTTTTCTGGTATGACTACAGATAAGCTTATATATGTATAATCAGCCACACCTACCCCTGCATACCGGCTCATCCCGGTATTGCAGATACATTATGTATACAAGAGTCACTGGCCTGTACATGGTTGCATACCAGCCTATTCAGGTACTGCAGATATATTATTTATTCAAGAGTTACTGGCCTGCACATGGGTGCACACCGGCCTATCCAGGTACTGCAGATATGTCATTTATTCAAGAGTCACCGGCCTGCACATGGGTGCACACCGGCCTATCCAGGTACTGCATATATGGCATTTATTCAAGAGTCACCGGCCTGCACATGTTTCACACAGCCGGCCAGTCCTGGATATATGTGGGCCGGCCGTTGTCCTGTAGACCTGGTTTTGCAGGCCAATGTACACATCCTATGACAGGGTTATACAGTATCATAAGACTGAAAAGTGTGTTAAATGACAGATCCTTGAACATATCTCATTTGCACCCTGATACTATCAGTTACGGTCTATTCGTGACGAGCCTCCATTTTGTGAGTCACACTTTTGGGCATGGAAATGTGATGGCTTGTCACATGGTGTAATGGTATGTCACGAAATTCACCGCGAAAAAGCATGACTCACGAAATGACAGTCCATCATGAATAGATCATAAGGGATAGTAGTATCTGTATTATACATAGCCTTTTGTAGTTGTATCATACGTGAGCTCAACGTTGCAATGCTTACACTAATTGTTCCATGTGTGTCCTTTGCCGTTGTTTTGTTGAAACCGATTCAAATTGTGACGATCTTTGATCAAGAGCCGACTGCACATGTTCCTTCCATGTGCCCACTCAAAATCACCTGAGTAACACCTGTTCCCACACTTATTAGTGATGTATATAGTATAACATGTTTGTTACTAATGAGGAGGGGAAACCTATGCTGCAGTACTTCAGCGATACCCACAGCAATTAGCACTGACTTTAGGAATATTGAGAGAGTGGGGAAATAAATGATAAGGTTGGCTTACCTGATTGATTTGTCATTGCCCTGGATATCTCCCGCCAGGTACAATGCTGCCACTATGCCTTCTGATAGCTCCCACGCCCTTCTCTTTCTGCCTCCACATTGTCCTCGACAATGAGCTTGCTATCCCGCTTGTCTCTGGTCCAAATCCTGCTGTTCCTTTGATATTCATTCTCCCAATGGACTTCTGATGGCGCCAACATCCTTTGCATTCACATATGGCTCTCTTTTCCTTATCATTGTCCCAGATAACTTATCTTCTGCCAGGAACCACAAGGTATGATGGCTGTCACTATGCCTTCTGAAGCTTTTCACACCCTTCCCTTACAGCCTCTGCATTGTCCTTGACGATGAGCTCACTATCCTGCTTGTCCCTGGCCCAAATCCCACCATTCTTTTGATATTCATTCTCTTGATGGATGTCTGATGGCATCACCGACATCCTCTGCATTCCCACACAGCTCTCTTTTCCTCTGTGTCATCAGTACTCCAACCTCGTGTTGATCAGCCTTTACTATTGCTTGTTTGACTCTTTCTGCGACACGTTCTTCAACATCCTCTGCATCATCAGTACTCCAACCTCATGTTGATCGGCCTTTACTGTTGCTTGTTTGACTCTTTCTGCGACACATTCTTGCCTCGGTTCAACACTACCACCACCATAGTCCCCCAATGTGCCTTAAATGAAAACAAAGCTTGACGGCAATGATCATGGTGCTCGGTGTTATTATCACTATCCTATCAATCTTTCTAGAAGGCGCCGAGTACTATTCTTCATCCGAGTCCGAGTCTGAGTTCGAGCTTGAGCTTGAGCTTGACTCATCATCAGTGCCAACAGTTGCTTTGCTCTTGGATTGTGACACACGAGCCCTGGCTTTCCTTGGTATGTAAACTTGTTCCCCACGCGCTTGCCATGCCTGGTTATCCTTCATCCTCTTGACAAGTTCTTCCTCCAACAGAGACACCCACTTGCATGAATCAGAGTTGAGAGCATCCAATAAAGCCTGAACCTGGGCTCTTCCACCAACCTTAGAAGGATTTTTGATGCCCCCTGGCAAAGGCCACTTGGTTAGCTCTACACTATGCTGTTCTACTATAGCGCCCTTGTAGTTTGTATAATTCATTTTAACTTTTCCTAACACATCCTTCTCCATTAAGATGAATTCTTCAATGATTTATGTTAGCGATGGCATAAGGTGTGACAATACGAAGCACGTACCCAGGTTATCTTGAATAAGCTCACAGCATTCACTAATAAGTTTGTTGAGCGGCCATTGACGTTTAAGTGTTATGTGTTCGTCTTTAGAACTATCAGTAGACTATAGGATGAAGGGAAAGATGACATACCAAGCTTGCTAATCACAAATGCCTCCAGCTTGAGTCCTAGATGCTGTGGTTCAACACCTAGGTCATCCCGAACAAACTTTTGAGATTTCTCCATGAAAAAGATCTTCGGTTCTGCAAGATCTTCAATTCCGCCACGTACTGCCACATAAAACCCTTCCAAACCAGTGCGTGCATAAAGAGCCATCCACTAAGGATAAATTTAAGTTATAGTAGTGGTAAGCATAATTAAAATGCCAAGACATACCTCACAATCCATCGATGTGAATGCTGCATTCATGTCATGTTTGATGGCCTTTGGGTTCGCATGTGCAGTATGATTCTTTGCTTGGCGATCCTCAAGAATACAAGCATTGTAAACTTGCTTTTCAGCAAATGTGAGTTTGCGGTAATCTCAGAATAATATGGCCTTATTTTGTGCAATGAAGGCCATAAGTTTAGTGCAATCGCCTCTGCCTAGGCCTAAGGAAAGACTCATAAGTGCTAGTGTTACTTTGCAAATTAAAATTAAACCAACCTTCATTTTCGGCCTCAAGTCGGGCTTTGACAAACACATTCCAGGAGTTAACGTGTCTGCTCTTTTGCAGCATGCGACTGTGAATAAACAGTTGGCTTCTGGTCCACTTGACTGATCTACAACAATATATCAACAATAACACAGATATTTATGAAGCTGACTCACCAGCCATGTTTTCATGCTATGTCAGCAGCCTCTGCTTCATATGAGTGCTGGGCCGTGTCAATGTCATCAGCGAGTTCTTCCCGACAGGCACGCTGTTGAGCCTTTTGGGTCGCCGTCAGTTGTGCACACACTCAGCAAATTTTATGAGTTGGACGAGGAGCCATGGTCCTGAGAACACAAGTTGAAATAACTGAAGCCGCAGCAACATTTTATACATCACAGGTCCAGGGACAAAATATGAGTCGTACAAACAAACAATGTTACTAGATACTAGAACATATGTAAGAATCGAGCAAAGTGAAAAAAAGTGAAAAAAAATGACAATGAAACAATATATGTGTATGCAAGAATGGAGTGAAGCGAAACAAATAAGTCTAGACTAAATTGAAGGTCAGTGAGGGTTGAAACAGATACCCACCAGGCTAATGGTTGCGACTTGCATTAGCCATGATCCTGATCACATCATGATGACGTTCTTCTGGGATATCAAGCTTCACAAGTATGGCTTTCCAACTGTTTGCTTTGTATCCCTCGACCTGCTGGATGCAGCACCAGATCTCGTGTCGTAACCTACATCCCAAGTTGACAGAACTGAACCTGGCTCAGATGTCATGAGATAAATGTGGTTAGTCACCGAAACTCTGTCCTCATGGCCACACATTGTGGTTTTCATTTGCACCACATTTCCTGCAGTCCGACTAATTTTTCCTTGTCAGGCCCATCTGTTAGCATCAAAGAATTTCGCAGGGTCAGAAGACCCACATTGTGGCGTTTGTCCGATCCCTTAGCACTGCGGCATTTGTCTGATCCCTTCGCATCAGAAGAAGATGGTTGAACCATTAGTCCATTTACAGCAGGAGACATGGGAGGCAGCTTCGCCAAGATGAAAGATCATGATGGTGGCATGAGGGGACTCTCTTCCATTGTACTAGTAGCACATTTCACAGTGGCACCGGTGTTCGTTAGTGGCCTGTTTGCTAAGATGAAAGATTGTGATGGTATCGGGAAGGGACTTGTGCCACCTGGCAGTATATGGACGCAATAACCAGCATCATCTTGAGCAGCATGTTCCACTGTGGCACCAATGTCATGACGCCTTTTCAGAGTAGTGTCGTTAGGCTGGGCGAGACGTCGCGTAGGGCACCGCTTTGTGATGCTGCTTGCCTCATTTGTGGTCGGATCAAGGCCCGCGGATGCAGGAAGTGCAGGTGGTTGAGGGAATGGGGTAGAAGTGAAGTTTGGGCTGCCAAAAGTAGGGAAAGTGGAGTCACCTGAACTGATGGTGTCAAACCACAAGGATGGCAAGTTGGATGGCAAGTCAAATGACTCAGATTCAGATGTAACAGACACAATGCTGTCGTCAGGAGACTGATGAGCATTGGGAAAGTTGAGTGGGTCTAAGGGATTGGGAAGCAGGAAGCCGTCCAGTTGAACATGTTCAGATTGGGCAATAGAACTTTCATCCAATGCTGCTATCCCTGCCGCACAACTGTTAAACAAACTTATCAAAGCTGCAAGTGAATCATATGTACATTGAAGCATTTTTGTAGGCAGTTCAACTTTATCCCAGCAGAACCAGTGCTGACGGACGAGTGGTGCCAGCCAGTTAAGCAAGATGTCATTTATGATCATCACTGTTGCGTCCTCGGTCTCAGTCTCAAGGCGACAAGAAGATAAAGCTGTAGTGGTGATGGTAGGGAATGTGCAGAAGTGTCCTGGTTTCTTTAAGAACTCGAATGCCACCAATAGTTTTATATCAAAGTGATCTTTCTTGAAAAGCATGGATTCAGCAGTAGCTCAAATTATTTAAATGAACAACTTACAATGTCTCCTTGCAAATCAAGATATTCCAGACAGTTATGAACAGGATCAAGCTCAACAGGGAGCCAGCGAGGTGACATAGACAATGTTGATGGAGTCTAGATGGAGTGAAAAACAACAAAGTGAGCACAGTCAAGAAATTCAGTGAAGATGTAATACCAGTGCGTTATCACCTGGATTTGCAAATGTGCACACTGCAAATCAGTAATAATGTACACTATGAAATAGCAGCTGCGTTAATACAAGATCTATTATCTATGTTGGTCTCTGAAGGTCTAAGAGTACTAGCGGTGGATGATACTTGCTCAAGATCAATCAATTTCGCCATTGCCATATCTCATCTTTCATGATGCAGTTCAATATTGCAATTCTTTTGTGATGCAGTTCAACATTGCGATCTTTTACAATGCAGTTCAATATTGCAATCTCTTGCGATTCAATGCACAGGTGCAGAATGGGCAGTCTCAGATATATAATTGAAGTAACATGTAACATAGAATTAACAGTACGAAAGTTACAAAGTGAGATGCGACACCAAATCTTCAAGCCTTATTGCCTCCTCGTTCACAGCATCATCTTCATGATTGTCCAGATTACCCTTGTCATCTCCATCTTCATTGGGTGCCATGATTGTTTGGTCTGTAGCGGGACGTTCACCTGTGTATCAGTCAAGTGCGTAAATTTGTTGGAGCCGCTTGCAATGGATGTTGTTGATACCATGGCACTTGGCATACAACGTCTTCAGCTCTGCTACAAGTAAAGAATCTGGGTTATTAGCAAGGAGTGAATCAATGGCTTCCAAGATGGTCCTGTCCTCATGCTCAACCCAACTCTGTAGGTGCTTGATCTCGACATTGAGCTGTACAATCTCTTCATGTGATCGCACCAACTTGAAATACTTCACAGCCATCTCATGATTAGTGGATACAGTCCATGGTTTCGTGAGGATATCGTGGCGCAAGTGTTTCAGAAGTGAGAATTCACCAAGAGATGCATATCCAACAATTTTGGAGTAGTCGAGCACAGGACATGGTGGATTTTGTAAGGGTGCAAGTCTGTTGTACTTCTCCAAGGCTGTTCAGATGACAGCCAAACATCGTGTGATGGCCTTTGAGATATACTTTCACATCTTGTAACCTATGCAGACTATGAGTACCTCACTTATCTTAAGATCTAGTAAGTGCCCACCGGTACCAGCAAGATTGGCCTTCGATAACTCAAAAAGACGCTGAACAACCAAACCCTCTAACTCCTCAACCAAACGAATGAATTGACGTTCCTGAGAATATCTGGCTGCTTGCACATATTTTGGGTCATGCGGTAGCCACCACTCCATAATACTGTGACGGCACTCAAAGTCTTCAACAACATTCAATTGCAGCTCATATTTGCATAGCACAGATGCATGTTCGGATTCAAATGCCCTAGAACTGTTGCGAGTAGTGGCATTGAGGCCAGAGGTGCGAGTAAAATTGGCGGGAGTGTACGTCAGAAAGGGGACAGAAGTGAGACGACCGTACATTGCTCTAAAACATGCAATGAGAAATAAATCAATAACAGGATGCAAAACAACAAACTCCGCATAGTCAAGCTTCTCGAGCTGTTCAACGTAAGCCATCGCAATTGCATCTGAAGTAGGTTCCACAGCAACTTTGCTGAGGTAACCATACTCCTCATTTCGCCAGTTTATGAAGTCTGTGTCCATAAGATTATGGAGCCGCTTGAACTCCTCAAGCACAGGCATGTTCGTCTTGATGATTTGGAGAGCTTGAACATAATTATTATACAGAAACACACCTAAATTGGTCAGATATCATTGCTGTTAGGTGCTCAGAAACACATACTAAGGTCAGTGTACCTGTCCATGTCCCACTGATCAAAGTGGAGGTCAAGGAATTGCATCCAATGGAAGTATGATGCATGTCTAATCAGGACTGCAGCACTGTTTGAGCTAGCGAAGATGCATTTGCAAGTTTCAAGGTCTTCAAGGCCTAGGCCATTCAGATACAAAGGGTGATTGTGAAGCTGACAGCGGCGGTCGTGAGAAAAGCCGTGGAAGGCATTTATGACAACCTGTAAATTTAGCTCAGCTGCCTTGGCGCTGATAGAGCTTGTGGCAATGTTTTTGCGAGAGGAGCATGCAATATTGTGTCCAATAGCCTGGTCAGCGCCACAGACTCCAAGCAGTCTATTGACTGCGGCTAGACCATATTTCACACTGTTTATGAATAATTAGAGTGGTACAAGTGAGAATCAAAACACATACAGTTCACCACTGCGTTTCATCTCAGTTACACACTCGATGATCCCATGACAACACGCTACAAGAAAAATCCCTGTCTGATCGAACACAGTAATTTTATTATCGTCCACAGCTGTTAGATACCATGCCGACTCAGGAAGCAGAGGGGTCGGGGCTTGGCTTCAGCTCTTGCGCTGTGCCCTTAGCCAAGTACGTGCCCCGAATTTGGAGCGGGTCCAACGTTGTCTGACGGTAGGACGAGTGGACTGCTTTGGTCTGCTTTGAGGGTCAGGGAGTAAGAGCTACTAGTGGTGGGCCGACTAGGAGCAGAGCGGAGAAGGTGGGGAGTGATGCGGAGAGTGGATAGGAGCAGGGGGAATGTTGGTAGGGGCGGGGAAGGTGGAGGATAATGCGGAGGGGCGAAGGAGGATATTTGATAGGGGCAGAGTAATAAGGGAAAGACTTAGAGCATGGCTCTAAGTCGGAGTGGAGGGTCGGAGGTGACAACAAGTTGAGACTTGTGTCCAGAGGAGGCAAGGTTCTACTGAGAATTCTCACAAGATGTAACTGCGAGAAGACAAGTAATATTAAGACTGAGGAAAAATATCTAAGTACAGGATATGTCATATACTTCTATGTATGAGGCAGTGATCAGGATAACTATGTAGTAAAGCTATGTACCAAGGATATAGTTTGTAAGTACTTTACATAGGCAAAGACATAAGTCGGAGCGGATATCAATATGTACACGTTGGATCAGTGATCGAGCGGTAACAGGAATTACCGGTCATCCGGAAGTAAGGGTCTATGTACCAAAGGGGGAAGTATATATCTAAAAGGGGAAAGAGGTCCAGTTGAATGGAGAGGTTATGGAAGGGGACCGGTCGAGCGGTCGAGCGGAAGTGTAGGGGCAGAATGCGGACTTGTGATTGGACGGAGTGGAGGATGGATGGAGCGGAGGGGGTCGGAAAGCGGAGCGGATATCAATATCGGAGCGGTTGGATCAGGTATATGACAACAGCTTTGGCTGCAGTCCAGTTCTCCATACAGGCGCCCAGTGTCGTTGAGTCTGCCATGGAGGATTCACCAGTTCAATGTCAAACATCATCCTTGAATCAATCTACCTCAGCCTCAGAAATGAAATACCAGCTGCAAAATAGTCGTGGATCAGCGGATCCTGAGCCGTCCAATCGCTTTGCTGAGAAATTGCCGTCCATTGCATGGAGCCATGCTGGTGACAACATTGGCTCATCAGACTGCTATTAAATTTATGTAATTGCATTAAACAAATTGTATCAGATCTAGGCAGGAGGATTGTTACCTTGAATGCGCAGGAAGGACAAGCACCGTTCATCTGCCAGTTATCAGGATCTTTGCCCAGGATCCGGTCAACACGATTCCGAACTTCCCGCAAGATTTGCAGATAGATGTCAAATGCATTTGAAAATTGTTTGTGAAGCTGCTGAAAATATGTTACCTGTGTGGTAAGTGAGTACAACATCATAACATAACACTCTGCAATGCTTACATTATGAAGCACACACAAAACCTTCGTAATCGCTTGGATACTGAATGAGGACTGACACTGTTGTATTTGGTGATAGAGTTCAAGGCATTCTATGTGAATAGCGATGGTTGGCTGTAGTGGGGAGCACCCCAAAAGCCCCACATGAAGGAGGGCTACATTTGCTGGTTCATTAGGACGTTGCTGAATGGTGATGGCACGTGCGAAATCTTTAAATGTGTGATTGAGAGTGAGTAAGGGCCATGCATTAAGAGAATGAAGCCTCACCAATAATTCCAATGGCATCAACGTGGAATATATTAGATGCAACAGTATTGTCATCAACAGTTGGCACCTCATGTTTCCATGCCAAGTAGGCATCCACGAGGGTGGGCATCTGCTCCTTCCAAGCGGCATCAGCATGCTGGTGACGCTGTCTTCGGGTCCGCATGTCAATGTGCCCATGTACACGAGGCTCCCTAGAGATAAACATTAGGTACCTGTATAGTCGAAAAAAAAATAACTTACTGTTCTTGAGAGCACGTCTTGAAAAATTCAGACAGAAGGGGGCTGCCCACAGGCTCGTCCTCAGCTAAGTCATCTGGGCAGCCATTATCATCAAAGGTCTTGTTTCCAAAGTTCATGGTCTCAAGGGAATCATGCCCAGCTTCCAGCTGAGCTTCAGCGAGCAGCTCCTGCATGTGTCAGGAATTGTCTGATGGTAGTGAGTGAAAGACCAGTGTGAAAATAATTATCATACCTTGAGTCTGGCACTGCTCTTGCTCCCTGAGAAGCCGCTGTTTTCGTATTTGAGTGAGCAATGATCTGGTGGTCTGAATATTCATAGAACTACTCAGAAGAGTCATGGTGACCCTCGATGATGTTGACATCCGTTTCCTTGGGGGGACCATGGTGGTGGTGGTGGTGGTGGTGGTGTTGAACTGAAGCAAGAACATGTTGCAGAAAGAGTAAAGCAAGTGGCGGTAAAGGCCAATCAACACGAGGTTGGAGTAATGATGACACAGAGGAAAAGAGAGCCATGTGGGAATGCGGAGGATGTCGGTGATGCCATCAGACATCCATCAAGAGAATGAATATCGAAAGAACAGTGGGATTTGGGCCAGGGACAAGCAGGATAGCGAGCTCATCGTCAAGGACAATGCAGAGGCTGAAAGGGAAGGGCGTGAGAAGCTTCAGAAGGCGTAGTGACAGCATCTTACCTTGTGGTTCCTGGCAGGAGATAAATTATCTGGGACAATGATAAGGAAAAGAGAGCCATATGTGAATGCAAAGGATGTTGGCGCCATCAGAAGTCCATTGGGAGAATGAATATCAAAGGAACAGCAGGATTTGGACCAGAGACAAGCGGGATAGCAAGCTCATTGTCGAGGACAATGTGGAGGCAGAAAGAGAAGGGCGTGGGAGCTATCAGAAGGCATAGCGGCAGCATTGTACCTGGCGGGAGATATCCAGGGCAATGACAAATCAATCAGGTAAGCCAACCTTATCATTTATTTCCCCACTCTCTCAATATTCCTAAAGTCAGTGCTAATTGCTGCGGGTATCGCTGAAGTACTGCAGCATAGGTTTCCCCCCCTCGTTAGTAACAAACATGTCACACTATACACATCACTAATAAGTGTGGGAACAGGTGTTACTCAGGTGCTCAAAATGGACTGCCACTATAAGCTGATCCCAGAATTGGATTTCCACGACTTCATTGGTCGCGTAGTTCTCGACAATCTCTGTCCGACCGAACACGATGCTGTCAAAGGGTAAGAAGTCAGCGTCGTATGTTATGCCTATTGACTCGACTTTAGAAAAAACTGTGGGCTGTATGAACGGTGTGCGATGATATGCTTCGAGGCGGTCAGCACTTGGAGAATGTCACCGATCACCGCTTGCCAATTGAGAAAGGAATGATCAAGGGCAGACTTGGATGTATAGGGGAGAAAGAACTGCAGTTAACCCACGACTAACTTCGGATGAACACCCATTCGATGATCGATGATAGCAGAGTTCGAAAGGACTGATTATCTTCGATGAAAATGATAAATCACACCAGGCTACCAAGTGGGCCTATAACGGCGATCGCTGAAGAGATCAGAGGAAGCGGCGCTAAGAACATTCCAGGAAAAAGAAGCTCATAATGTGGAATACCACGTGTGGGCGTGAATTTGAATGCAAGGGAGCAGCGTATGACCCAATCAGGTGAACCGTGCTTCTTGTGTCTTCGCATACCCCTGCAATACCAATAGTGGTTGGAATAACTTCACTTAGATTCCTGTAACACATTCAAACAGTTATTCATGTCATGATCAGGCTATAAAAGCGTCCTACCATGGGACATGGTTAGTTGAAAGGTTGCTGTTGCACCGACCGAATGATTGTGCCTGCCCACGCCAAAATCTTGGTATCGAGTTTGTTTCTAGATCGAAGGCTTGAATTCATAATCACCCCATATTCGATGGTGGTGGGACATGCGATCAGACTCGTTGATTCATCTGGAAAGCTGCGGCGACACGAGTTGGCCGCATGATCTCAGTCGCTTAGATCGTCAAAATGGGCGTTTATGATAACAGCCTCATGTCTTGGGCGTCTAGTAGGAAGTTAATGCTATGAAGGAGCATAAAAACGCCCTAGTACACGCACCTCTGCAACTTCAAGCTAAACAGCCTCCTACAATCCCCCACCTAGTCCACCTCGACCGGCGGTGTCAACCTCCAGAAAATGGCGCAGCTCATTCCGAGAACCATACCCGTTCGAGTGTTTGAAGATCATGAATCCCGTGTATCCGCAATCGCAGTTTTCCCCGACAAACGACGTATAATCACATCCTCGAACGACAAGATGCTTTGCCTCTGGGACATGACAACAGGTGTGGTGTTGAAGAAGATGGAGAGGCACGGTAGTCCTGTGCAGGCATTGGCTGTATCACGGGATGGGCGGTTGATAGCAAGCGGTGATACCAATGGAGAACTCATTGCATGGGATGGTGAAACCGGCGAACCTCTCATCCAAGCTATCAGTGCCCACACCGGTTGGATACTATCGCTCGACTTTTCTGCAGATGGCAAAGTGCTGGCCAGTGGTTCATCAGATTCCACGATAACGTTTTGGAACACAAACACGTGGAAGCAGGAAGGAAATGCAATTACTATTAGTTCTGGTTCAAGCGTCCGCTGCGTTCGGTATTCGCCGTCATCGTCCCCACCACTTATTGCTGTTGCAACAGAGCACAATAATATCCAAATTTACCACGCTGGCTACTACGCATGGAACAGCCATTCATACCTTAATACCTATTCATACGACAGCTATTATTCACGCAGATATTCATACAACGACCCCATCTATTTCTTCCAAGCTCAAAACAAGGCAGCGGTCAGTGGATACAACCAGTGGTCACTCGCGTGGACGCCCGATGGCAAACGCCTTCTCTCAGCGAGCGGAGTGGGTGATTTTGTCATACGAGAGTGGGATTCGTCGACCTGGAAGCAGATCGGCGAGCCCTTGAAGGGCCATTTCAAGACTATCCGCGCTATCTCCCTGAATTCTGATGGCACTCTCCTTGCCTCCGCATCTGATGACCACCGTGTCCGCCTCTGGCGGCTCTCAGATCGACGAACTATCGCCGTATTCAAGCATTATGGCGAGGTGAACTGCGTCACCTTCTCCACAGATGACATGCATATCCTCAGCGGAGGTGCAGATAAGAAGGTGTCGGAGTGGCCAGCATCCGAGGACGCGTTTCCAGAGAATGGTCCAGAGAATGGTCTCATGAGGGGGCAAGTGACGCATCAGGTAAGTTGGTTTTTCCTTTTCCCGCTCCTTCATCATCTGAGCATCTTTTATATTCCAAGCCTCAAGCCTACTCTGATTTCAAGGCATGTTCCCTCCTTTGATTCTGATAACGCAATGTGAACATGCCCTACGCAGGTCCTCGCTATTAAACCAACAGTCCGCAATGCGTGCATAGCTGGGGACTTTCTTACCGCTGAAAAGGTGCTAAATCTAGAGATCAACGCTGGTGCCAGCGATCACGCCTCCTATTCTAGTCGCGCTTTTGTCATGGCGCGAAAACGTGACTGGGACCATGCGCTTCATGATGCAATTCGAGTAAGATAGACCCACTCATCATGGCCTCCTTACGAAAACTAACTTAAACGGCGACATAGTCCATCAGGATTCAGCCCTCGTTGGCAGGCCATATCTCCAAGGGCATTGCCCTATGCGCAAAGAAGCAGGTCCGGGTCGCGAGGACATCATTTGATCTGGCCTCTATGTTTACGAATGGAGATTTGAAGACCGATCATTTCCTTTTCTTCATCAAGGTAGGCAATATTTTCTTTCATATCGCATGCTTCATTGCGATTTCCAGACCGTCGCGCTGTTCGATGCAAATGAACATGAAGAGGCAATGCAGCGCATAGAAGAGTTAGCTATGTGTCCCAATGCTGATTCTCTTGCTTGCCGTATTGTGGAAGTGAGCATCATACACTCTATCACGCTGCATGGTGTAAAGGCCGTCTGCTGGCACTGATATTTTTATCCTTCGCACATCAGGCGTATTTACGCGTCCAACTGGGAAATGTTGCCTTCGATGGTGCGCGCTACAACGACGCTGTTGACCACTTCGCTGCTGCCGTCAACGCTAGCACTCTCTTTTATAAATTGGAAATTCATTCTATGTACGAGGAATTTGTCGTGGTACGCTGATGTGATGTAACCGGACATCCTCTTCATGCTCAACTCTATTTTTGCAGCTGTTCGGCTGGGACCTCAATTCTTTGTGGCAAACCGCGCACCAGCAACACTGTCGTGCACTCTTTCGTGCGGGCAGAATTGGAGCAGCTATCGAATCACATCAATCCATCATGGAGATGAGTGACGAAGATACGCATGCCAGCCTATGTGCTTGGTTCGCTGGTAAGTATTCAGTAATGTTACCCCGTCTAGAATCCTCAACTGCTCTTCGCTCAGCTCTCAAGTAAGAACGAAGCGCACTAGCTGCTGCGCTCCCGTAGAGCGCTTACTCATACAGCTTGAAACAAAGAGATCCTCGATCCGTTTTTATTCGTACCTTGGCAGGATCTGTATAGCGCAAATAGCCCTTTGTACTCGTCAAGTCGTATCATATGTCGACTTACTTGAACAGGACATCTACAATGCTTACACCCACCGTTCGACCCATGCCATTCGCCGTCGATTCGTCGAGATTCAAGTTCTGACCTTTGATCGATCCACCGCTTCCCCTGCACGCATTTCTTCCATGTGCCCCACTCAAATTGGACTGCCGCTGTAAACTGAACAATTTTCTCCCAGACTTGGAATTGCCGCGACTTCATTGGTCGTCTAACATGCGTATTTCTCGACGATCTCTATCCGATCAAACATGACGCTATAAAAAGTAGGAAGTCGGTGTCATACGCTATGCTGAGTGACTCGACTTCACGCAACGCTGTGGGCTGTGCGAGCGGTATGCGATGGCATTCTCTTATAGCGGCCAGCGCTTGGAGAGTATGTCACCGATCATCGTTTACCAACTGAGAAAACAAAGGATGAAAGGGCAGACATGCATGCAAAGGGGGCCAAACCTCGAATCCATAGAATTACAGTTAACCCATAACTGACTTGGATGAACACCCATCTAGTGGATGATCGATGATAGCAGGTTTTGGAAGGACTGATTATCTTCAATCTAAATGGCAAATCACACCAGGCTACATATGCCAACGGTGATCGCAGAAGAAATCAGAGGAAGCCCCGATAAGAACATTCCAGGGAATAGAAGAAGATGTAGAATACCACGTGTATGGGTGTTAATTGAAATGCAAAGGAGTAGCGCATGGCTGAATCAAGGAACCGTATTTGTTGTGTCCACGCATACCCATGCGGTGAGAGTGGTCGGAATACCTTCACTTGTCTTCCTATAACGCGTTCAGGGGTCATTTGTGCCATGCCATAGGACTCTTACCTTCAAGTTGGAGCATGATTAGGATCGGAAGGTTGCTGTTGTGCCGGACGAATTTGAGCTGGTATAACGGCCATCAAACATTGTGCCTGCCCACACCTTGACGGTCGAAGGCTTGGGTCCATTCACCCCATATTCGATTGTGTTTCACCTACAGTCAGACATGCGATCAGGCTCGCGACTGATTTGGAAAGCTGCGGCGAGGATGCATGACCTCAGTTGCTCAGATGGTAAAGCAAGGTAATTACGATAACAGCCTCATATCTCGGGCGTCTACTAGTTAATGTTATGAAGTACTTAGCACAAAAACGCCTTCTTACACGCAACTCTGCAACTGCGAGCTAAACAGCCACCTACTACCCCCAAAGTTGTGACACCTCGACCGTGCTCAAAACCGTCAACCTCCAGAAAATGACGCAGCTCATTCCAAGCACCACACCCGTTCGAATGTTTGAACAACACGAAGCACGTGTATCCGCAGTCGCAATTTTCTCTGACAAACAACGTATGGTCACATGCTCGTACGACGCGATGCTGCTTCTGTGGGACTTGACGACAGGTGTAGTGTTGAAGAGGATGGAGGGGCATGGAAGTCGGGTGCAGGCATTAGCGGTATCGCGGGATGGGCGGCTGATAGCAAGCGGTGATATCAACGGAAAACTCTTCGCATGGGATGGAGAAACCGGCAAACCGCTCACCCAAGCTATCAGTGCCCACACCAGTTGGATATTATCGTTGGACTTTTCTCGAGATGGCAAAGTACTGGCCAGTGGATCATCAGACTCTACAACGAGGCAGTGGGACACGTCAACGTGGCAGCTGCATGGGCATCCAATCGATTGTGGTGCAAACGCGATCATCCGCTGCGTTCGGTATTCGCCCGCGTCACGGAGCGGAGAAATTAGACTTCTTGCAATTGCAACAGAGCACAATGTCCAAGTCTACGAAGCTGGTTACGGCAGATGGAACTCTCGCGGCCCTTATCGCTTCCAGGCTCGGAGCATGGCAACGATCGGTCAAGGATCCCACTACTACTCACTCGCGTGGACATCCGATGGTACACGCCTTTTCTCAGCGGGCGGAAGGGCATATATACAAGAGTGGGATTCATCAACATGGCAGCAGGTCGGCGAACCCTTGGAGGGTCATTGCAAGACTATCCGTGCCATTTCCCTGAATTCTAACGGTACTCTCCTTGCCTCCGCATCTCGTGACAACTATGTCCGCCTATGGCGACTCTCAGATCAACGAACTATCGCCGTATTCAAGCACTCTGCCGAGGTGAACTGCGTCACCTTCTCCACAGATGGCATGCACATCCTCAGCGGAGGTATGGATAAGAAGATATCGGAATGGCCAGCATCCGAGGCCGCGTTGCCAGAGCATGGTCCAGAGAATGGTCTCATGAGGGAGTAGGTGACGCACCAGGTAAGCTCCTTCTTCCTTTTCCTACCCCTTCATCATATGAGCGTCTTTTTTATGTCAAGTCTCAGGTCTATTCTGATTTCAAGGCATGTTCCCTCCTTTGACTCTGATAACGCATTATGAACATGCTTCATGCAGGTCCTCGCTATTAACTCAACACTTCGCAATGCATACATAGCTAGGGACTGGCATATTGCTGAAAAGGTACTAAATCTAGAAATTGACGATGGTGATGGCGATCACACTTCCTATGCCAATCGCGCATTTGTCATGGCGCGAAAATGCGACTGGAATCGCGCGCTTCATGATGCAATTCAGGTGAGATATATTGATCCATAATGGCCCCCATGTAAAGTTAACCTCAATTGTGACATAGTCCCTCGACATTCAGCCCTCGTTTGCAGGTTATATCTTCAAGGGAATTGCCCTCTGCGGAAAGAAGCAGGTCCGGGTCGCAAGGACATCGTTTGACCTCGCGTCCATGTTCACGAACGGGAATTTGAAGACCGATCATTTTCTTTTTTTCATCAAGGCACGTAGTATTTTTCTTACATCCTTCATCCTTCATTACAATATTCAGACCATCACGCTGTTCAATGCAAGTGAACATGAAGAAGCGATGGACCGTGTCAAAGAACTAGCTGTGTGCCACGATGCCGATCCTCTTGCTTGTCGTATTGTGGAAGTGAGCATCATGCCCTCAATCATGTGCTGGCACTGATCCTTCTGCTCTTCGCACTGATCAGGCATATCTACGCGTCCAATTGGGAAACATCGCGTTTAATGGCGCGCGCTACAATGAAGCTATTGACCACTTCGCTCCGGCCGTCAATGCTAGCGATTGCTTTCATCAATTGGAAATTCATTCGATGTACGAGGAATTTGTCGTGGTACGTCGATATAATGTAACCAAATATACTTTTCGTACTCAGCTGTGTGTTTTGCAGCTGTTCGGCTGGGACCTCAAGTCTTTGTGGCAAAACGCAAACAAGCAACACTGCCATGCGCTCTTTCTGGCAGGTAGAATTGGAGCAGCTGTCGAATCGTACCATTCCATCGTAGAGAAGAGTGATGACGCTATGAAGGCCAGAATATGTGCTTGGTTCGCTGGTAAGTATTCAGTAATGTCACCCCGTCTATAATCCTCAACCACACTTCACTCAGCTCTGCAGTAAGAACGAACCGCGCTAGATGCTGCGCTCGCGGCCAGCGCTTACCCATAGTATGAAGCACAGAGGACCTCCAGCCGTTTTCATTTGTACATTTACAGTATCTGTATTACACAAAGAGCTCTTTGTACTCGTAGCATACACTGGCTCACTTGAACATAATATTTGCCACAACGCTTACACACACCGTTCGACGCGTACCCTTCACCGTCGGTTCATTCGAATTCTGGCATTCAAGTTTGATCGAGCTATAGTCTACTGACCATGCACAATTTTCTTCAAGTGCACACCACTCAAATTGGACTGCCGCTGCCAGTGTAAACTGACCAATTTCTCCCTAAACTTGAAATTGTCGCGACTCCATTGGTTGTCTAATACACGTAGTTCTCGACGATCTCTGTCCGATCGAACACGACCCGAGGCCCATGTATTCTTCGAGAGAGGCAGTGGGATAGCCCCATCGAGCAATACACAGATTCGTGTCGTTGTAATGTATTATTTGCTGCAACTGTAGCGCACCTGTGATGCATTTTTGCTACAATTGTAGCACTCTCCCCTCCCCTGCAGTACTGCATCCTGATGCATGATGTATCCCCTCCTCTGCAGTACCAGTATATCCGGTGTGATGCATCCTTGTGCACCATCGCATTTTGTTGACTGTGGGAACTTTGTCACTACACCCAAAACATAGTCATTTTTAATCATCTCCTGAATCTCAACATTCGGATGATGCATCGAATGCATGCATCCGATGGGTGCATCATCATGCATCATGCATTGCCCTATATTGCTGTTGATGCATCAGTTTTGGCAGGCCTACAATTGTAGGAAAAATGCATCACTACTAACGCTGCAAGAATAGCATAATTACTTATTATACTCCAGAAAACCGATGTGCTTGTGGTTGCGGCACTATTACTTGTTTTTTCCATACATTGCCCAAAGTTTGTTGTCTCGAATATAAGATAACACCTCATGTATTATCAGAGCTTTGAGAATTCAAAGGATTATTAATAATTAGACGAATTATTGAAAATTTAGATAACTTGGAAAAATTTAGGGCGACAAGGTTTTCCTGATGCAGCTGACAAGTGTCCAAGCTTGTATTTAATTCAATACGCAATTTCATCAACGTCCGACGGTCTTCTTCAACAGCGTCAGAGCCTTGCTTCCTGCACTCTGCTCGTCCCTCAGCTTGGTCCTAAGCCTTCCCAGCGCCTTGCCCAACTGGTTTTGGCCTTTCCGGTCTGCTCCGACGCCCCAGAATGAGTCCTTATCGGAATCCTGTCACAATGTATAAGTAAAAATTTGGCATAGCCCTCACATTCCGCTAACCTCGACAAGCTCTGCATCTCCAGTGGAGAGCAGCTCTTCCTTCAAATGTCGGTTCTGCGTGAATTTGTGCCAGAGAACGAGATCCATCTGATTGTTTTTGCTATTAATTGGACGGAATCGCAGATGAAACTGATTCTTGCCATCTCGATCCTGACTTGCAGCCAATCAGATCGCACTTCAGGATTGAACCTGTGGGTTTCGTCAAAGACCACACGCGGGCGTGTAGAACAGGTTCTTATGTGCTCTGCTAGTTCGGGGCGGTGTTCCATGAACTATTGCAGTGGTGAGTCAGATAACGACATTGTTCGTGATGTTCCTCACCTTCAGTGACTGGAAGAGGTGTTCACTCGTAGGGTACGTCTTTCCTTTGTACTCGATTGGATCGGAAGAGAAATTGGTGAACCCATAGTACGGATCATGGGCATGATAGAAGAGGATTTTCTCCGGCTTCCCATTTGGTGATGTCGTACGGGAGGGTAGAGTTGGGCGGGTAGTAGGTGGAGATGACTGAGGAGATGGTGATGCACGGTGCGTCGAGGATGTCTGAGGAGAATGCGATCCATGCGGTGCTCGTGGAGGCTGCGCAGGGCTTGTATCGGTGCCGAAGACCTGCAGGCTTGTATGAGAAATACTAACTTTCCCGCCATCCGACGAGTATCCACGATCTTCCTCGAGCTCCTTTTTGATTCGGTCGATCTTGCGAGGACTCAGAGGTTCGGTTGAACTGACTCGAAACGTTTGGACAAGGTCCATATGGTGTGTCAGGAGTCTTTGGTTACTCTTGTCCTTGCTGGACACCGGCGCCTTCTGAGACTTGCGAGACGATTGCAGCGCCGCACCTTGGTTCACTTGACTTAAAGTGGGCTTCATACTCGTCGCTATGATACGTCAGTCTCTGTACGATGCAGCTTATGTATGGGGCGCGACATTCTTATTCCCATGCAACATGTGTTGCCGACACGTTGCTCCCCCGAGGAAAACTGGATCTGTGACGTTAATAATGATCCGTTCCGGAGGTAGCGCCGTAGTAGGCCTGCTTCGCGCCCACGTAGGGTGTGCATCACACGTGGGTCATATCCGCAGCCAGCTATCTTGTTAGTGAGTGGTCCCGAGGTCTTCACGTTTCCTACTACAATGGCTACAACTATGCGACGAGATGCAAATATGTGCGAGGTATGTCTCGCTACCGTTCTCCTTGCTATCTATCTCTAAGACGTTGTCGGCGATAGACATGTGGTATCAAGACGAGATTCGTTGACCCCAGTGGAATGCAACACTCGTACTGTGGTCGCACGTGTGCTCGTACTGGAGTAGGAAAGGCAACATCCGAATGCCTACTCAAAGGCTGCAGTAACCCAGGGACTGCGGCTTTCAATGGCTTTTGTTCGGAGGATCATGCCAAGTAAGTTGCAGCGAATAAGCGCTTCTTGAGACGGAAACTCACAGTCGACTAGGAAAGGGGGTGGGGTTTCTCCCCCGCTAGCTTCTCCCGGCCCCAATACGCAACTACAAACTCACAACCACAACGGTGCTGGGCGTACAAAGCCTCAAGCTCCCTCAGATATCGTTCACTTGTCTGAAATCAGTTCTGCGACAGTGTGGCGAGAATGTACGTGGCATTATTATCACGATTGTGCTATTGATGAACCTCTTTCCAAGTTGTGAGAGAGTGGAACAGCAAGTGGCTGTCCCAGGAAGGGTCGGCATTGGTGGAAAAGCTGTATGAAATATCTTATCCAGCTAGAATATCTGATGCCCAAGATAAATATCTGTCAGTGGCTTGTCTTTCACCGAGCTGAGTGCTATTAGACTTAGTGGTCCATAGACAGGATATAAAAGCTGCTGGGCAACCCCGCGTTCTACGCACCTTCCACGCATCTCAGTGCATCTGCGATATGGGAACCAAGGGTCCCATGCTTTGCAAGTGGAACTCGTGCGGCATCTGCAATGTCGTAGGTTCGGCTTTCAAAGGTGTCGCCTTCGGTGTTCCATACAATATAGGGAGGTGAGCATTCATCTTCATTTCATGCTTGATGTTTTCATCATTGTCGTTATTCATCCTCAAGACAAGGAAAGGGGCTGTACTCCTCGAGAAACCCAGCTTCCGCCGATCGACTTGCTACATCATGCTTGTCTTCACCTTACCGCGTCATGATCGCCTGCGATGTCGTTTTACCACAACCCCTCGACAAGAGCACTTCGGTAAATGTCTTGGACTTGAATCAAAGCTCTCATTCACGTTGTACATGCAGGTTGTCGCTGGCGACAGGGTAGTTGTTCGAGTATCAGAAGCGATTGTTCCCAGGTTCATTGTGATGTACACGAAGCAGACTTGAACCTTGCCTTCATTAGTTTTGGACGGTCTTGATTATTTATTTATGTATTGCATTCTTGATTGGCCGCAAATCAAGCTTTCGCCGGAGCTATTTCGATCCCCTCGTGCTTCCGGATGATCCGGCAGCACGCAGTGCCTTCCCTTGATCGAAAGAGCACAAGGAGGCAAACAGATGACCCCAGAATCACTGATGGGCGCACCCTTTTTGCCGATATAGTTGTCTTTGGTCTAGTTGCAGTGCTCCATTCCAGGAAGATAGCCTCATGCACTAACATGCGGATGGCACGTTGTAGTATGATACAATCCACCCCAACGCCTGGGCTGTTTCCGCAGCCTCATGCCGATGGCCACCTCTATAAACCACGACGCGATTTTGAACTGGGCAGCAACTCAGATAACATCAATGGCTACTGGACTTTGCGAGGTCAGCGATTGCTTACCCTGTCTCTACCGGTACACCCTTGAATTTTCCCGATGTAGAACTGTCATAAGACGCCAAAATTCGGTACTCATAAGTACTGTGGCAAAACGTGCGCCGCTCAAGCGGCCACTACGCAGCAACCTGCGCGTCGCGCGAAATCAGGACCACTTCCCAATGCAAAAGTTCCTCCACCAGCCTCAAAGCAAGTACGACTCTGCGATGTGAGTGCAGGATCATGATGATCTGACAATCATGAACCATGTTTTGTTCCAGTATTGTGGGCAAAAACCGAAGTTCAATAACTTTGATTATTGCGGTAAATCGTGCGCGTCGAAAGCCGCTACCACTCCTCCTGTGCAGCCTGCTGTACAAGGACGATCTGCGCCGAAGCAAGGTGTTCGCCTTCCTGCCACTGCTCAGCCTGTGCCGCCACCTGCTCAGATTCAGCACATCAAAACATCTAAATCAGCAATGCGCCACGCAGCTACAACTGTAGCCAAAGGTTGCTGATTATTACTCCTCTGACTGAGTCGATACTTACCTATTTTTTTGCAGATGATTCAAGTGAGGATTGTGACGATGATGAGTACCCTGACGCGGATGAGGAAGACGAAGACGACACGGGTACCGGCACAGACCTGGACGCCTATCCATCGGATGACGACGAAGAACCTGCTCCAGCTCCTCCGACACGATCAGTCAAGACTGCGCACGCTCCGCTGAAACAAAGCACCCCAGCCCGTCGTGCAGCTGGCACCTGCCTTGTCCCCACCTGTGGAAAACCATCTTTCGTTGATAGAGGTGGGGTTAAAACAGAATACTGCTCCACACGCCACCGAGAGTAAGTAGTTACAGGAAGTCGATTTCCGTGAGATACTAAATTTCTTTCAGAGAAGCGGTGACCCTCGGACTGGTTCCTGGATGCATTATGTGTCAACGCTACCCACAGAGTGGAATGGATTACTTCTGCTCTACCGCTTGCAGAAATCAATCTATGACGAAAATCTAGAGGGCCGTTTCATGTACTCACTCATATTGCGACAGCTCTGTACACTAGGCGTAAAGTTATGTTAGGACCGTGATGAAGCTATTTGTTGGTAATCGCGGAATCTCTGTAAGCGAACAGGGTTAGAAGAACGGGCACTGACAGTAAGGTTGCTGAAGGCTGAAGCTGGAAGGAATTTTCTCAATATCACGTGGAAGCGATTGATTTGTGATATCACCCTCCGTCCTTCGAAACTGGCTACTCAAGTAAGTGCGTGCCCCCTTATTTATAGCCATCGAGGGCTGGTCGATGATATCTAAACGCTATCCCGAGCATAAGAACATGGCAGCCTATTGTGGTGTCTAATATCGACTCAGATGACCGGATGACCAGGTCTGGTTATCATGGTGAAGCTGGAGCGAGGAAAAAAGGTGCCAGAAAGATGTTTAAAGATGCATTCAACATGTGCAAAGCCATTCCATGTTGCTAGCTGACCTAGATCATTCACTAATACGTAGCATCGAGTCGCATATCAATGTACTCCCCTGCTGTCACAGGCTCGTACTTCTTAGGTCTGTCTTCACTCCAACAACCAGGAAGGCAGTCAATCAAAAGATCTCTGTCAGCAGACATAAACTAATCCAGCATCAATATCAAACATATATCGATCGTCTGCAGGAAGCTTACATATGGGATCGAGAAGCGCTCCTTGACCATTCCCGTCCCATCGTTCGGGGGTGCACGAACGCGGTGCAGTGTTGATTTGAGCGTGTCTGATTAAAAAAATGAGATATGATCTTGTGGCGAAGAAGAAGAAAGAAGTCGCTCAAAAAATTGCACCATTTGACCACCGCATCAAAAAATCTCCTATGTTAAAGATGACCGTTCCCGCAATGGGGGTTACAGCAACGAAGTTTCCTGATCCACGAGGGCTTTCAACTTCGAGTCCCCCAACATCGTCTTGGAACAGAATCGTGCCCATGCCATAATCCTATCATCGATGTTAGTGTTGCGGAACCGCGCATCGCTGCCGCTCAAATAATCACTTACTGTGTGTGCACCGATTCTCCCTTTCTCACCGCGTGCGAATACCTCTGCAGGCGCAGCTGGATAATGCAATAGTCACAACTGATTATCTGCATCTTGATGATATTTTCCCAAGAATTCGCCTCCACCAGGGAGCTCAAGCCCTAGAGACAATGCAGGCAACAGCTTCTCCATCTCAAAGTGACGGCATGTGTCAAAGAAACTACATGCTGTCTCTCTGAAACCCGGAAGGACTTGCTCTGGAAGCCACACATTGGATATGCGCGGGAAATAATCGCGCGCGATGTCAAAGGATTCTTTGAAATCGGGAGTATGTTTCCGTATTTTGGCGAGTTGCGCTGGGTCGAATACCTACGCAAGTTAGGATAATCAGTAGCTTGGATAACGGCGAGACATGCCATTTGTGAAACTTGCTCTCTGCCAACCTGAACGCGACTCGTCAACAAGATATACTTATTACGATCTGGTCTTCGCAACCTGGAACAACATACCCCGCTATATCCCCTGTGTTTCCATCCCTCCTTGGGATGCGGAGCCAGCAGCTTCGTTTCGATTGGAAGCGAAAATAACGCCCTGCTCTTGTTGTCCAATCATTCGTTGAAGTGAACTTCACACATGCACAAATATACACACCCATTCAAACATGCTCTCTACCTCCGTTTGAGGGATATCGGTGTTGCAGAAGTATGCGAATCCAACTTCTCGACACGCTTTCACCAGTTGCCTCCCTATCTCTGTCGCTTCCTGCACGTTAAAAAAGAGCTTCAATATCAGAATCGTGTATGGATACCGCACGTACTGGGGAAGTTCCATCCCCGAAGCATGCAAAGTCGATGATTGGGATTGCAGTAGGGTCGAGGATAGTAGCTGTCATGGTTCAACGTTGTGGCACCCGAAGATTGGAGGTAAGTAAGGTCACCCGCTTAGCACTATCAATTTAAATATTGCCCAAGACAACTCCGCCCTAGCTTTCACGGTGCCGCATAATAGCCGGGGTGGGCAAGCCATGGCCTGGGGCAACCTCGAAGAACTTGATCCGTCCAAACACCGTTCGTTTGTACTAGAATGCGTCACTTATGCCACACGATGTCCCATTTTTGTTTCACAAACTCACGTATGTCCACGTTATTATTGTACATAACAGGTTACATCGTGTATAGGGGGAAATTCGGACCTAGATCAAAGTAAGATACCCGCGAGAATTACAGTTATCTTCATATCGATAGGCCAGAATCTACAAAATTCACTTAGCCGCTTTTGTTTGTTGTTGGAGTGACACCAAACAAAGGCGCTCATGCTAGCTAGTACTTTTGTAACTCGTCATCATAACTTGGGACCCGAGTACTATGGCGCTGGATCTGTTCAACTATTCTTCACATGCAAAACTCACACACGCACAGACGCCACACACATACAAACGAGACGCACACACATAATCACTCCGTCGCATACACACTCTCGTACCGTAGAAAAATTAGTACTGCACTATTAGATCTGACATGATTCGATAATCAATTTATATTGCAGACAAGGCTGCTGATGAAGGGTTCTATAAACGAATCTTTTTAAGGCCCGGCTGGTAGACGAGATGGAGCGATGAGAAGTGAGTAGGTCTCGGAGTGAAACGCACTGAGAGTCGCCAGCATTGGCAGCAAAGCCTCGAATCTTTTTAAGGCCTGGCCAGTGGACGAGACGGAGTGATGAGAAGTGAGTAGGTCTCGGAGTGATGATCAATTTATATTGCAGACAAGGCTGCTAATGAAGGGTTCTATAAGCGCCAATCAAGTCGAGTCCAAGGGCAAAAAAAACGCACCGAAGCCGCCAGCATTGGCAGCAAAGCCTCGGCTGGTGGACGAGAGCGAGAAAAGAAGACGGAAAGCTGCCAGTATTGGTGTCAAAAAGATGTTCGCGCTGGGTGGATCCTTGATGTAAGTGTCGATGAGAAGGGCCATCAGCAAAAGTGCCCAAATCTAACAAGGTCCGGCAAGGTCCGGAGAGTCTCCCACGGCCACATGATGCCTTCCGAGGCTTGAATGTATTTGTTCGTCATTATGCAAGGTGCGCATACTCGTCTCGTAAGGCCTCACTACTAGACTCTTTCAACCTCACGGCAGCCTTGCGAGGTGTTTCAAGATCGGCTCAGCAGTTGTCGGCAGCTCTGATCACGGAGCCTGGCCCAATGTTGACACGTGCAGAGTTGGATACCTTGGGGCATCAATGAATTTTATGAATGATCATAGTGCAGTACTAATTTTCCTACAATACAAGAATGTGTATGCGAAGGAGTGATTATGTGTGCGTCTCGTTTGTGTGTGTGTGGCGTCTGTGCGTGTGTGAGTTTTGCATGTGAAGAATAGTTGAACAGATCCAGCGCCATAGAGTACTGGTACAACAACTGCCAACCACCATCATCATGCACAGAAACCGTTGACATATACCAGAGGCTGTGAAACAGCAGTGTGTTGCCATGTCCACACGCGGTATGACGTCGAAGGCCATAGCACAAGTGACGGGATGCGGCCATCGAACAGTCAATCAAGTTCTTCGACTCTCGCGACTCACAGGCTCTGTCGTTCGAAGACCTCTGGAAAGCGGTCGTCCTCACCTACTTACAGCACAGGATGTTGCAGTAAGTGAAAGCACAAAAGGCATTTCGAATTTGATACCTAACTGTTGCAGTACCTTCTCTCATGTGTCGAGCGCACTCCCGACATCTTTCTATTTGAACTACAGAGTGCCCTACGGGAGGCGAGGGATCTCGAGGTGTCCCTTGCCACCATCGAACGAACGCTACATAGGCATGGATTGACACACAAACATGTATGTAAGATATGTTTGCACGTGTAGATTCTAACAGTGTCATACATGCTACTTGACAACCATAATACAACTTGAACTTTGTACGAACACAAGCATTACTTGACAATTACCTTTGACAACATTGTAATGTCTTACAGCAAGGACTTTGTTGCGTGGTGGTGAGGGTTACCTACAGTTAGTAATAGCCATCACTATGTGCAGCTGGTCGCAGATCAGTGCGCGGTGGTGTGGTTAGGTTATAATTAAAGACCAAAAGCAGCTAGCATGAGCGCCTTTGTTTGGTGTCGCTCCAATAAACAAAAGCGGCTAAGTGAATTTTGTAGATTCTGGCCTACTATCACTCCTGGGGTTCTGCAACATTTTCAATAAATCTTTTGTAACTCCTCAACCACATCATATTTTCTTCTACGGATTTGCACCATTATAGATTCGTAGCTGCTCTATATGAATCTGATTTTTGCTGATTTTAAGGATTTTGTGGTGGAGTGTCGGATGAAGGCCGAGAAAATTCAGGGTCTGACTGGTATTCTGCAAAACATGGTCACGTCGTGTCACACATCGGCACAGTAGCGGCTTTCACTTGGAGGAGATTGAATTTCTTACACACTCTCCTATCTGCTGTCACGCTTTCATACATGTCGTCAATCCTCTGTCTATAGCATCTTAAAACGAGAGAATGGCCTCTATCGAAATTGTGTTCTGACACCCTGACGAGGTGTTTGATATGCTCCGGGTGTAACTTTTTGAATATCTCTCTAGGATCTTTGGGATCTGGATCATTTATGATTATACAAGGTTGCAAATCACCACTATTCTGTCTCTCGCAGCTGCAACACTCAAGAAAATTTTATTCTACTTGGACAGTACATCATCTCTAAGTAGCCTACATACACATGAATTTTTTCGAGGTGATTCAAGCAGCGCATTGAGGTGTTTTGAACATTTTGCATATTACATGCCAGTTGCAGATTCCCAGGAGTGATAGTATCGATATGAAGATAGCTGTAAACAGCGGTAATGAAAAAACAGCTAGCTCAGCTTCCGTAAACCAACCCAAGCTCCCGTCCCCTCATTCCCCCTCGTCACTCTCACCTTCATCCGGACCTCCAGTATCACCTTCCTCGCTCTCCTCATCCGACCCGTTGTCCACAGGAAGTGTCATAAGATCATTCAAACTAGAGGAAATATCAGCCCACGCACTCCAAAAGCATACTCAAATGAAAGTATTCCGTGCGAATGGCGCTGAAACGAGTAAAGCAACCACTCACCAATGGACAAATGGCGTCATCACATCCGCAACCGCACGTAGTACATCCATAAACTCGGAACCAGGTGCAACGACTTGGGCATCTGTGAACCGGTAGGAAACTGCGAGGGAGCGGCATTTGAGGAGGGCAATGTCTCTAGTAACGCGTAGCACAAAATAAAATACGCCCATTAGCCTTGATGACTCGAAGTATACCTTACCACGTACTTGTGATTCTTATCCACACCCTTTGGTGCGACCTTCAATTGATCTTCATGCCCAAACACACTCTGACGTTCTCCTCGCGGGTGTGGACGGGGAGGGCCGAAGTGGGTAGTGAATGCTTTAGAAGAAAGGATAGTGTGCAGCGTCTTAGCAGCGGGTGTGGAGCGAAGTAGGTGATTTCTGTCAGACAATAGAGGGTATGAAAAGGATCATGGAAATAAAAGTGGAGATGAGACGGACCTGAGAGTTGTGAGTTCGTTCTTAGCAGGACACCATGCCCCTGCGGCGATGACGCTCTCGTTACCCGGCTTGACTAATAGTCATTTGTGTCAGCGTGTATCGAACCAGTATTTTTGGCTATGACAGACTCATTCTGTATGCGTAAACAATCCAGTCAGCTTATGCGGCTTTGATGTCAAGAGGTGCGTACATGTGGTCTGCGAAAAGTTAAATATCTTGAGCGGAAGACAAAATGATACGAAGCTCACAAAAAGCAAAGATTCCCTTCCTGCCACTCCTCGAGAAACTCGCAGATAACCCTCTCTTGTATGGCGTTTTATCATTACTGAAGCGGATCTACGCGCACGACATGAGGCCCAGATCCACAGAAGGAACGAACATAAGGACAAACATCTCTATAAATGCGATGTATGACGTCTTTGGGAGGCAGCGGGGGAATCTGGGAGTCGACCTCTGTAAGCATGTTAGTGAACTCCTCGATAAACTCCTTGAACTCCTTCTCAGTGCGACGATATACTGGCTCTGTTGCCAAGTAAGCCTAGAGCTTCGGTACGATGCACAGGCATCACATACCGTGTAGCTTGAACCTAGAGGCGCACGACGTCATTTTAGTCAACGATAAGCGAAGGCCCTGATAGAAGCACGAACCATTCGCGGTCGTTACACGCGGGGTCTTTGAGATGCGCTAGAAAATCAAGCGTGTTCTGTGAAATCTGGCCAGGTGGCACTTCAGAATAGTGAGTATCGTTCATGATGTACGCGTCAAGGGATCAACATACCCCATCCAGTCTTTGGAGCTTGCACAACCCGACCCACAACTTGCTGCCCCTCCTTAAGGTCTATGTCGCTCCCATATGCGTCCTCTTCATCTTTGGTATCATCCTCATTGGTTTTGCGTTTCCTGTACTTGGACTTGGGTTTCGAAGATGAGCCGGATTTGGCATTGGAAGAGCGCGCGCGTTTCTTGGGCGGCGGGTCGTCGAGCGCGTCGCTGTGAAGAGATTCTGGCTCTGAATCTTCACTAGATACCTGAGCGCGTTTACGAGGGCCGACCTTGCGTGTAATTGGCATCGTGGTGTTTTAAAGGAGGATAGAGGGTCCAGACTCCAGATGCATGTGCTCCAAGACCGACAAGACCGACACAATCGCGGGCTTTGAACTTTATATATTATTCTCCCACTCACTTTCCGAAACACGCAAAGCCCAATGTCGTCACAGAAACACGATACTACGACGATTTGTGTGACGTGCGGAACGAGCGGCTACTCATCCATTTTGAAACACCGAGTAGTTTTCATTTGTACCCTTGACTTTCCTTATACACGCAGATCACCCTTTGTATTCGTATCGTATGCTGGCTCACGACAGGAAAGGTTGTCTATAATAGTTACCCATCGCCAACTCGGTTATGAATGGCATAAATGCCATATGGAAATGATTCTGTTCGTTCGGCGCGTGCCCTTCATCGTCGATTCATTGAAATTCAATGTGTCAGATCTCTACACCATCAATGGAGTTGCTATATCCCCTGCATCGCATGTTCCTTCCATCAGCAATTACACCGTTACTGATTTGACCAATCTATCCCCCAGACATCTGTCCGATTTTCTCGCACATGAACTGATCAAGCCTAATCACCTTGATAGAATCGCGAATAGCCAGTGAACAAATGGTGCTAAGGGCCTCAAAATGTCTACCCTCGACAGAGGAATGAAACGAATGTCGAGCGCTCGTCGCGAAACGATTCGGGCTTTGAATTTTCGCCGGGCGACTGAGAACGCTTGTGAAGGCCGACCTCGCGTGCGACTTGCATTATTCTCGACTCTCCCAGACCTATAGAAGAAGGAAGACGGTCTTGCTTACGCCTCGAGCGTCATCCTGGTCAGTTACAGATGCCAAACAACCAGTTTCTGTGAGGTGTATTTGTTACTTACAAAGGAGTTTGGTAAACACGGCCCATCCACTGGCACTGATCCAATTGACGTGTCTTGGCGAAGTCACATCGATAGATCAAAGCACGTGGACGAGACGCTCATAGAGACGCTATCTCAGGCGAAAGGGGTCAGGGACGCAACAGAAGAAAATGCCCTTTGAGCACGCAGGAAGGTGCGTAAGAAAACTCTGGGGTAATGGTAGGTCGAGCGAATTTCGAACAGTGAAGTTGGGCGTTGATTGTGCTTCCAGAATGTCGTAGAGATTTTGCGGCGGTTGCGGATGTGTGTGAGGATGGGTGATGTGATTAAGTTGGCGAGATGAAGAGGAACATGATAAGAAATGAGTATCATTGCGACTGGCACGATCAGACGGGGGCCAAGTCAACATATCAACCTTGAGAGTGGCTGTAAATTGGGTTCAGCCTCATAGTTTTGCCCCAATACCAGCGAAATCAGCTGTTATACAACATTGAGGGATATCTCAAAGTCATTGACAGCAGCGATGGGGTACCAGAAGGCTGTGCTACAGTGACAATTGTAAGAAAGGCTGCGCCTTTAACGATGAAAGCTCGCTTCAATCAACCCTTCAACGACTGTGACATATCACGCACTGCCTTCTCTTCTATTTCCTTTTCTGTCCATATTTACATCAATTCACGTTTAGCCTTTGTCCTTATCGCCATCACCACACGTTCCCAATTATTCTTTGTACCTACGCCACACCTTTCACGTCTCGCTTTGCCTTTCTTCTCGCTACTCGCGCTTTGATAGCGCTTTGTCCATTCTCCCGCCGTATAAAAAGTTACATGTAATTCTCGTTTAATTAGTGAATCAACTCCCTCTCAGTGATCCGTATTCTCGCAGCCGTCCGAACATTCCGTCAAAGTCAAAAACGTCTCTGTCTGCATCATCGTTTGATCTCTAGTCAACTTGCTACCATCCTCTCTCACAATTTCCTACCTTCCTCGATCGATCCTTTCGATTCCCCTTAGAACTCACCTCAGCCTTACACAATTATAATTAGTGTCGAAACGCCGACAAAGGGGGCGACTCAAGCGACAGGCAGGCGAGAAACCGAAAGCCGTCCTGGGTCCTGGACTCACATGGGAGTTGTTGATTCCGGATCTACAGTCCCGGAGCTGTGTTCAGCCAACTGTGACGTCGATGATAGCAGAACTGAAAACTACTGATTATCTTCAATGCAAAGTGCGAACTACGGCGAAATATGTACAACAGTACATGCCTTAGTGCCGATTCCAGAGGAGATGAAATGAATCCCCCACGATCGTCGGATTTCCAGGAGGAACATCCCAAGCAACAGAAGCGCAACATGCCACCTGGGGAATTTCCACTTCTATGGGTGTGAACCGTCTATACTGTCTTCCTATCTGCCGTGCGAACTCCTGCAATGACGGTGGTTGGAATAACTTCAGTTAGCTCTTCCGTAAGGAGTTCAAGAGTCACTCGTGTCATGATAACAATAGTGTACCAGTAGGGCTGCTCAATTCTTGGGAGTACGGCTGTGACTATGTGAGATGGCAGCGTCACGGTGGGAATTGAATTGCGCTGGCCGTGACGTAACGACGCTGAAATACTGTACCTGACCGCGCTTGGATACCGGTATTGAGTTGGTTTCTCAACGGTCGAAATGTCGGGCCCATTCAATAGTCTTGTTCAATACCTGCAGTGATAGTAGATTATGGCATTAGTAGGAGAGCTCGTCGAGTCAGCATCTGGAAAGCTACGGTGACACAAGATGGACGCATCTACCCAGGCACTAAGTTACATCTTCAGGCCCAAAGGCATTTATGATAAGGGCTTGCCGTGTCAAGCGTCTGATGAAGCAGTATAAAGCGCAGTACACGCACCTCTGCAGTCGAGTACAAGACACCCACGACCCACCAACCAAGTCCACTTTGAGTCTTCGACCGTGCTCAACGCCCGCCAACTTCCAGTAAAATGCCGCAGCCCATTCCAAGCACCACACCCCTTCGAGTGTTTAAAGATCATACAGACAACATAACCGCAGTCGTAGTTTTCCTCGATAGACAGCGTATGTTCACCAGCTCAAATGACCACACACTTCGTCTATGGGACTTGAAGGCAGGTGGAGTGTTGAAAAAAAAGAGGGACATCACAGTGGGATGTGGGCATTGGCGGTATCACAAGACGGGCAGTTAATAGCAAGCGGCGATAACACGGGAGAGCTCATTACCTAGCACGGAGAATCTCTCACCCCAACCATCCAAGCCCACACTACATCAATGTTTGGACCCGTCGAAAAACTATCGTTTTACGATCCCTGACATTCCCTGTTTGGTATAGTCTCAGGTGAACTGAATTGATTTCTAAGACTTAAACTGCGCGAAATTTCAGCCGCTTTTGCTGATGTAGTTGGGTCTTCTCGCTTACCTTCTCTCCAGATGCGAACAGTGCTGGCCAGTGGTTTATTCGACGAAACGACGAAACTGTGGAGGTGGCAGATGCAAGAAAATTGAGTCCAGTGTAAAAATAGGGTCTTCCGCGTTCGGTTTTCACCGTCTGGTAAGCTTCTTGTCGGAACAGAGGACAATATCTAAATTTATAATCCAAGCACCAGGGAATGCGTCACAAAATTAGACGCTCACTGGCACACGCCATCACTCGCATGGACGCCCGATGGTACACGGCTTCTCTCAGGGAGCGGTGAAAAGGATTCTACCATACGAGAGTGGGATGCATCGACCTGGACGGGCTATACTGGTGCTGTGTTGGTTATTGCCATAAATTCTGCTGGCACGCTCATCGCTTCTGCATCTACTGACAGCCGTGTCCGTCTCTGGCGTTTATCTGATCAACAAATCAATTACATCTTCCGGCATTCTGACTCAGTGCGATGCGCGACATTCTCCATGGATGGCAAGCACATCCTCAGCGAAGGTAATGATGACATGATATCAGAGTAGGCAGTACCTGAAGATGTTTTGCCAAAGGTACCTTCCCATTAATGTTCCGCCCCATCGTCATCTCATCTCCCGTCTTTTTAATTCCAAGGGTCAAGGTTCTGACTCCAAGGCATGTTCATCCTTAAGCCATATAATGCAATTCGAACATGCTTCATGCAGATACCCACCATAAACACAACCGCCCGCAACGCATGCATCGCGGGAGACCTGTCTGCGGCTGAAGAACTACTGACACAAGAGATCGACGCTGATGCCAACAACTACACATCCTATGTTAACCGTTCATTCGTCATGGCACGCAAACTTGACTGGGACAATGCGTTTCAAGATGCAATTAAGGTAATATACACCCGCTCGGTCCTTAGCATAGGCTCACATCGATCGTAAAATAGTCCATCCAGATAAAGCCCTCATTTGGAGGCTTCATCGCCCAAGGTATCGCCCTCAGCGGAAAGGGGAAAATCGAGGACGCCACGAAAACTTTTGACCTTGCGTTCACGTCGACGAATGGAGATTCAAGGACGACTCATTTCCTGTCCTTGATCAAGGCACGTTTAACCCTTATTACATACTGCACGCTTCATTAAGAGTTTCAGGCTATCGCTCTCTTCAATGCAGGTAAGCATGAAGAGGCAATGTTGCGCGTCAACGACCTAGCCGTCTATTTTCCCGATACCGATCCTCTTGCATGTCGTGTCGTAGAAGTGAGTATCAAGTCGAGGTTCGTACGCTCATTGATTGTTCTACGCTTCGCGCATCAGGCATATCTACGTATGCGAATGGGAACCATTGCCATGGAAGGCAACCTTCACAACGAAGCTCTTGACCACTTCACTGCCGCTGCCGATGCTAGCGCTTCCTTTTCTACATTGCCAGTTGATTCCATGTACGACGGATTCACTATGGTATGTTGATACGATGCACTAAACATGTCTTTCATACTTAACTGCGCGTTTTTTTCGCAGGTTTTCGGGTGCGAACTCAGGTCAATGTGGCAGACCGCAAACAAATATCATTGCCTTGCACTCTTTCGTGCAGGTGATCTTGACGCACTCGACTTGTACCAATCTATGATGGACGCAAGTGATGAAGCTACTAAGGCCAGCTTGCGTGCTTGGTTCTCTAGTGAGTCTCTTCAGTCATGTGACCCATGCCACGGTTCTCAACAACCTTTCACTAGGCAGACCACCGTCCCCGAAGGTTGGGTGCTGTTGACAACGAGGGGAAGGAGAGGCTAGTAAAGCGGAGGGCAGCGGTTTCAAGCCTGCAAAAGCTCTCATCAGGGGGCTGCTGCTACCCCCTACCGCTTGTACTTCTAGTTCTACGTAGGAATCTCCTTAAGCCTTTGTCAATGGGAGTAAATGGTCCATGCTCCAGTACTCCGCTCCCCAAATCGGGCAAGCCAGCAGGTGCAATCGACACTCATGACCCATTGATGGAGAAGTTTACAGAATTAGCCCCTAAGACTACAGGTAGAGAACCAGACTATAGGCCTTTCGGCCCGTCTTCTGGATTTCATAATCGGTATCCGTATAGGTCATAACATAGAGTGTCCGATGACGTATGGTAGCAGGCGCTGGCCGAATCACAGTACCGTTTGTCGACTGCAAGAGTAACTAAACGTTCTAGAACCCACTAATAATGACATTAACGGTCACTAGTCAATGGTATCCAAGGACGGCAACATGGCAGAGTTGTGGCAGAGTGAATCAGATTGCGACAGCTTGTTGCGATGTCTAATAGCAACTCAAATGGCCACATCACTACAAGGTTTGGAAATTATGGTGAAGCTGGAACGAGCAAGAAAAAGTGCCAGAAAGACATTCAACCGGTGGGCAGGACCATTCCATGCTGATGGCTGGTCTAGATCCTTCACTAATACGTAGCATCAAGTCGCATGTCAATGTACGCCCCTGCTGTCACAGGCTCGTACATCTTAGGTCTGTCTTCGCCCCAACAGCCAGGAAGGCAGTCAATCAAGATATCTCTGTCAGCAGACATAAACTAATCAAACATCAACATCAAATACACATCAATCATTGGCAGAAAGCTTACATATGGAATGGAGAAGCGCTCCTTGACCATTCCCGTCCCATCATTCTGGGGTGCACGAACACGGTGCAGTGTTGATTTGAGCGTGTCTGATCAATAAAATGAGGCATAACGTTGTGGCGAGGAAAACAGTCGCTCAAAAATTCACACCATTTGACCACCGCATCAAAAAATCTCCTATGTTAAAGACGACCGTTCCCGGCATGGGTAGTGCAGCAACGAAGTTTCCTGAGCCACGAGGGCTCTCGACTTCGAGCCCCCCAACATCATCTTGGAATAGAATCGTACCCAATGCAAAATCCTATTATTCATCGTCAGCGTCACGGGAGCGCGAGTCGCTGCTGCTGAAATAATCGCGTACTGTGTGCGCACCAGTTCTCCCTTTCTCACCGCGTGCGAATACCTCTGCAGGCGCAGCTGGATAATGCAATAATCGCAACTGATTATCTGCTTCTTGGTGATATTTTCCCAAGAATTCGCCTCCACCAGGGAGCTCAAGCCCTAGAGACAATGCAGGCAACAGCTTCTCCATCTCAAAGCGAAAGCATGTATTAAAGAAAGCAGACGCTGCGTCTCTGAAACCCGGAAGGACTTGCTCTGGAAGCCACATATTGGAGATGCGCGGGCAATCATCGCGTCCGACGTCAAAGGATTCTTTGAAATCGGGAGTTTGTTTCCGTATTGCGGCGAGCTCCGCTGGGTCGAATACCTACGCGAGTTAGGATATCGAGAGCTTGAATGATAGCGAAACATACCATTTGTGAAGCTTGCTCTCTGCCAACCTGAGCGAGAATTGTCAAAAAAGATGTATTGCGATGTGGTCTTCGACAACATACCCCGCTATATCCCCGGTGATTCCTTCCCTCCTTAGGATGCGGAGCTAATAGCTTTGTTTCGATTGGAAGCGAAAATAACGCCCTGCTCTTGATGCCCAATCATTCGTTGAAGTGAACTTCAAGCGTACATGCACTGCATCCCGATAACACACACCCATTCAAACATGCTTTCCACCTCCGCCTGAGGGATACCAGTGTTGCAAAAGTATGCAAATCCAACTTCTCGACATGCTTTCACCAATTGCCTCCCTATCTCTATCGCTTCCTGCACGTCAAAAAGAGCTTTAAGATCAGAAGCGTACATGAATACCGGTGGTACGTACTGGGGAAGTTCCATCACCGAAGCATGCAAAGTCAACGATTGGGATTGCGGTAGGTTCGAGGACAGTACTTGGCATGGTCTAACGTCGTAGCACGCCCGAAGAATCCAATGGAGGTAAGTATAAGGTTACTTACGCGCCGCTGCTGTGCTATGGAGGCCATGGGGCCAGTTGGTTTGAAATAGAATGCTGCCATAAGCTGAGGGTCACTTGGGCTCAGGTAAATTGCTTATTTGCCACATCATTGCCGCACTACTACATAATGCAGTACGTACGTAACTCATGACTGCCGCCGCGAACGACTACGTTTGACGTTCGTTGAAATCTGAACACCATCGATTGCGAGTCACTGCATCCCATGTCAAGTTAACTCCTTCCAACTGAGAACTGAACAATTCCCTCCCAGATTTGCATATACCAACACATCAATGGTCGTTCAGCTCTATCGGTTAATACGCATGCATACAGACCAACGGCGCTGTTTCTCAATTCCTCTGACAGGAACAAGGTACAGGAATGATCGAAGACGGATGATCGCGCATCATCACGATTCTGACGCCGTTCGAGGTAAGAAGCGCCCGCCATTGAATGAGTAGCCCCCAGCTGTTGCTGATCAATGCGTACTGTACCGTCGTGGACGCCAGGTTAATGCGATGGGGTCGTCGCGAGAATGATTGCCTGGTCACTGAACGCCTGAGGTCTGACATTGTGGAGTGAAGTTGCGGTATCCTGTTGGATATAGATATCTCTTGCTGTTCTGAGGATGGAGACATGAGACGTACCTTTACGTACACATGGTGCTAGCTTCCTTGGCCCGAAGTAACTCGAGCTCACATCGCCCACGTGAGCTTTTGCAAATACGGGGGACCAGCACGTACTAGCCCACCGCGGAAGTGTCTGCAAATATGAATAGCATAAACTGACATGGCGCTCGGTCCCTACCGAGTGCTCGAACGAAGTTAGCATGTTCTCAGCGCTTTTGGACATCGTGATGTCATGCCCGTCGTTTATACGGGCGTTTCGGCTTCGAATGCAGAAGGCTCTGAGACTTCAAAGAAGTAGTTTTTATATGTTCTGATCTCTATGTCTGCGGCAGCTGCCTGCGGACACGCAGATCACGATAGGGAGTAGGGAAAAACCAAATGATCAGAGAACAGACCTTGACGTCAGCGGAAGTGGCCGATTCGTCAACCCGTTACTGAGTTTGGATGAACATTTGTTTGATGATCAACCGTAGCATAATCAAGATGACTGATGCCAATTACAAACCACACCGGCGCAAGTTGTAGATGACTATATTGCTGAGACCAGACGCCCACAACCGTCGGGTGGCGAATAGAAACATTCCAGGTGACAGAAGCTCAGGATGTCACGGGAAGAATTTCCACGTATATAGCTGTGGTCGATTAGGTGAACTATGTCTGTTGTCTTCCATCTACGGCCCGGACTCCTGCAACGACTGTGGTCGGAATAGCTTCGATGATCTTTCCTGTAACTGTTCAAGAGTGATTCGTGTCATAATTATAGCGCTTGTACGCTTAAGGCTAGGGGAGAAGCATCCTGCCTTGGGACATGGCGGAGATTGAAAGACTTGTGCTGGCGTAACAGGGGCGCGAACGATTGGCAATTGGATATGGGTTTGTGGACGGTCGAAGAAATAGGGTCCATCCGATGGTATTGTTCGACGATAGTCGGACATGGCATTGGGAGAGTTCGTGGAGTCCTCTGGAAAGCTGTGATGACAGAAATTGGATACATATACACAGGATCTTCAAGATAAGAACCTCCTGTGTTGGGCGTCTAATGAATGCTGTAAAACAGTATAAAACCCGCCGGGTACACTCACCTTTGCAGCGCAGTAAGACACCCGCAATCCCTCCATCAAATCTACTTCGAGCGTTATAACTTTCAGTGACATGCCGCAGCTCATTCCAAGCACCACACCCGTTCGTGCATTTGGAAATGGAGCAGTCGCAGTCGCAGTTTTCCCCGATAGACAGCGTATGATCACAGGCTCGCACAAGACGCTTCATCTGTGGGACTTGGAAACAGGTGTTATGTTGAAGAAAATGCTGGGGCATCGCAGTGATGTGTTGGGATTGGCAGTATCTCGAGATGGACAATTAGTAGCAAGCGGTGGCGAGAACGGAGAGCTCATCGCCTGGTATGGAAAAACTGGCGAACCTCAGGTCACCGAAACCATCAAAGCTCACTCGGGGATCAAATCCCTGGATTTTTCTCCCAGTGGTAAAGTACTGGCCACTGTTTTAATGGACCAAACGACAAAGCTTTGGAACACGAAAAGCTGGCAGTTACAAGGAGATCCAATTGTATGTGATGATCGCGTCTTCTGCGTTCGGTACTCGCCGTCTGGTGAATACCTTGCTATCGCGACAGTCAGGGACATCAAAATTTATAATCCAGGCACGCGGCACTGTGTCGCAAACTTGAAGAGTGACACACCATACAACTACTCACTCACCTGGACGCCGGATGGCAGCAGCCTTCTCTCAGGTGGAGAATATCGCGATCCCACCATACGTGAGTGGGAAGCGTCGACCTGGGAGCAGGTCGGTCATCCGTGGACGGGTCATAGTCACAATATCAATGCTATTGCCATTCATCCTTCTGGCACCCTCGTCGCTTCCGCATGTGATGATCAGCATGTACGTCTCTGGCGGCTTGCAGATCAACGAACTATCGCCATCTTCCAGCACTCCTACCGGGTGTGCTGTGTCACTTTTTCAATGGATGGCAAGCGCATCCTTAGTGGGGATAATGAAAGGACCTCGGAATGGGCAGTACCCAAGAAGGCTTTGCCCAAGGATATTCCCAAGTCAAAGGTACGTTCCTGCCGATATCCAGCTCCTTCATCATCTCATGTTTGGTTCCAAGGCTCAAGTCTCTGCTAGTGAATCAAAGGCATGTTTCCATCATTGACTCTGATAACGCAATTCGAGCATACCACAGATCTTCTCCATCGCCGCCCGCCATGCATGCATTGTGGGAGACTTGTCTATGGCTGAAGAGATACTCACGCAAGCGATCAACGCTGACGCCGACGACTACATCGCCTGTGCGAATCACTCATTGGTTATGGCACGCAAACTCGACTGGAACAACGCGCTCCAAGATGCCGTTGAGGTGAGATATACCGACTCATCATGTCTAAGTACCTTAACATAGGCGCACCATAGTCCATCCGCATCAAGCCCTCGTTAAGAGGTTATATTGCCAAGGGCGTTGCTCTCTGCGGAAAGAATCAGATCTTGGATGCCACGAAAGCTTTTGACCTCGCGTTTGCGTCAACTAACGGAGATTCAAAGATGACCCATTTCCTTTGCTTGATCAAGGCAGGTTACGCTTTCATTAGACATCCTGCATCTCATGACGGCTTTCAGGCCATCACACTTTTCAATGCAAATAGACATGAAGAGGCAATAGAGCGCGTCGAAGAGCTAGCTACCGATTTTCCCGATACCGATCCTATTGCTTGTCGTGTCGTAGAAGTGAGTATCAAGTCTAGTTCGTGCGCTAACACTGATTTTCTGTGCTTCGTACATCAGGCGTATCTCCGTGTTCAACTGGGAACCATTTCCCTGGGTAACTGGCTTCAAAAGCTTGAAGCTGTTGAACACTTTACTGCTGCTGCCAACGCGAGCGCCTTCTTTCATAAAAAACCAATTCATGACATTTACGAGGAATTCACTGTGGTACGTCAATATGATGCAATTGCACATCATGCTCAATTCATGCTCAACTATATGTTCTTGCAGCTCTTTGGGTGGGATCTCAAGTCATTGTGGCTAACCGCGAACCAGCAACAGTGCGTTGCACTCATACGGGCAGGTAGATTTGGAGACGCACTCGGAGCGTACCGATCCATGCTAGACGCAAGTGATGAAGCCACGAAGGCCAGCCTAAGTGCTTGGTTCTCTAGTGAGTCTTTTCAGCATTGTTACTCCTGGTACGATCCTCAGCCCCCGTTCACTCAGCTCTCATGCAACAATGAAGTGCACTTTCTGCTGCCGTGAGAAATGCATCATGCTGCGATGGCTGCGAGCGATTACCCGTGCATCTAGAAACTCAGATATATTTGCGCCATTCTGATTTGTACCCCGACATTAACTGTATCTACTAGGAGTTACCCTTTGTACTCGGTATCGCATGCTAGCACATAACACGAAAACAGACTGATAATGTACCATGCTTACACACCCAGCTGGTCCCTTCCAGCCGCCGACTATGACAAACTGTTTGTTCAGCGCTGCCCTTCACTGTCGATTCGTTGAAGTCCAACTTCTGACCACCTTCGATCGAGAGCCACTGCATCCTATGTCAACTCCTTCCAACCAAAAATTGAACAACTCCCTTCTAGATTTGCATATGCCACCCATTTAATGGTTGTTTCAACTCTGACATATTCTCAGTCTGTGCTCGCACCGTGCGACCGCAAGTGCATAGGTATACGTTAAAGTCGGCGCGACTCTTCAGATTCAAATGAACACTTTCGTTTATGCACAGAGGACTGAAGACATCGTAACACAAACGCATGTAATGTCTACACAGTGCTAGCTCTAGGGACAATAAACGAAACAAATAAAACATATGCGCGTTTTTGAGGTGGTGAATCCGGTAAAAAAAAAACAGTTCCTAGCACCATAAAAATTCACCTACAGGATGTATCGTTAGCACCAATGGCAAATGCCCAGTGATGTTCAACGTGAAATGCGGTTGTTTCCACCCGACCGACGGGTGGTTAGAACGGTGAAAATGTACTATCCCTTCCGGTGCAATCGGCACCCCACAGAAGTCGGCAGGTCACACATTTTGGCGGGAAAATGTGACATTTTTGTTACAATTGGTCACAGGCAGTCACACAAAACCCTGCGAAAAAGCGTGACTGCCGACTTCTGTGGGGTGCCGATTGCACCGGAAGGGGAACCAGACGTTCTAGAAAATTACCTTTTACGGGCAAAGGTGAAAAAGCCGGCTCCTTCCGATTTCCTCAAGTCCTCACAAAAAAAGTCTAGTACCGAGACTAGTGCGATGATTTATACTAAGTTATAGTTTATATTAACTAATTGATTGTATAACAGAAGTTGTGATATTTTTGCTCCAGTGAACGAAAACGATAGTTACCTACCGTGTGCTCGACCACCCCTTTCAGACATCGTGATGTCATTCCCGTCGTTTATGACGAGTTTCGGTTTCAAACGCAAATCACATTAATGTGTGGAGTACAAAAAACGATCAAAGAACACACCAGCTGGATGGCGGCCGATTCAAGAGCTCGGATCCATGAAATTACAATCAACCCATGACCGAGTCCGAATGAACATCCATTCGATGATCAACCATAACAGAGTTAAAACGATCGATGTCATTTTTCAATGCAAATTGCAAGTTGCAACCAGACAGGTGAAAGCTGTAAATGACTATATTGCCGACCCCAGAGGATATCAAAGGAAACCCACCCGACGGTGTTGTTCGATACCTGTAGTAATAGTCGGCCATGCATTGGGAGAGCTCGTCTGGTCCTCTGGAAAGCTGTGATGACGCCCAGGCGCTTAGATAAGAGCATACTGTGTTGGGGGGCGTCAAACTGCTAAGCGCATGCACCTCTGCAGCTCAAACACCACAATCCCTCTACCGAATTCACGTCGACCGTGCTCGACACCATCAGCCTCGAGCAACATGTTAATTCCAAGCATTACATCCATTCGAGCGTTCGGACATGGAGCAGTTGCAGTTGCAGTTTTCCCCGACAGACAACGTATGGTCACAGCCTCGCACAACACGCTTGATCTATGGAACTTGGATAGAGGTGTTCTGTTGAAGAGAATGGAGAGGCATCGCAGTACGGTGTGTGGATTGGCGGTATCAAGAGATGGGCAAGTGGTAGCAAGCGGTGGCGAGGACGGAGAGCTCATTGTCTGGGATGGAGACACCGGCGAATTTATCACCGAAACCATTGAAGCCCACCCTGGGATCACATCGCTGGACTTTTCCCCCAGTGGCACAGTGTTAGCCACTGTTTCAATGGACCAAACGATGAATCTGTGGAGCACAAAAACTTGGCAGTTGCAAGGAGATCCAATCATATGTGATGATTGTATCTTCTGCGTTCGGTATTCGCCGTCTGGCGAATATCTTGCTATCGCAACAGTCAGGAATATCAAAATTTATAATCCAGGCACGAGGCATTGTGTCGCAAGCTTGGAGAGTCACACTGGATGTAACAACTCACTCGTGTGGACGCCTGATGGTACACGCCTTCTCTCAGCGGGAGATAATTCTGATCCCACCATACGGGAGTACGATACATCTACCTGGCAGCAGGTCGGTCATCCCTGGAAAGGCCATACTAGCAATATCAATGCCATTGCCATTGATCATGCTGGCGGGCTTGTCGCGTCCGCATCAGATGACCACCACGTCCGTCTCTGGCGGCTCTCAAACAAACGAACTATTGCCATCTTCGAACACAAAAATGATGTCTGGGCCTACGGTAACCGGGTGTGCTGTGTCACTTTCTCCATGAATGGCAAGCACATCATCAGCGGGGATAATAATAGGACCTCACAATGGGCAGTACTCGAGGATGCTTTGCCAAAGGATGCTCCTAATCCAAAGGTATTTTACAGTTCATGTCCTGCCCCTTCATCATCTCATCCTGCGACTTTTGATCCCAAGACTCAATTCTCTGATTCAGAGGCAAGTTTCCATCATTGACTATTACAACGTAATTCGAGCATACCGCAGATCCTTTCCGTCGCCGCTCGCCATGCATGCATCGCTGGGGACTTGGCCATGGCTGAAGAGATACTCACGCAGGCGATCAACGCCTATGCCAGGGACTACACTGCCTACGCTAATCGCTCATTGGTTATGGCACGCAAACTTGACTGGGACCACGCGCTTCAAGATGCCGTTAAGGTGAGATATACCGATTCATCATGCCCACCTTGCCATAGGCTAAATGTCGATCGTCGCATAGTCCATCTGCATCAAGCCCTCGTTAAGGGGTTATACCGCCAAGGGCATCGCCCTCTGCGGAAACAGGCAGATCCGAGACGCCACGAAAGCTTTTGACCTCGCGTTCACATCAACCAACGGAGATTCAAAGACAACTCATTTCCTTTCCTTGATCAAGGCAAGTTAAACTTGATACTCGTGGAGTCTGTGCTTCATTATGGCTTTCAGGCCATCGCGCTTTTCAATGCAAAAAAACATGACGAAGCAATACTGCGTGTCGAAGAACTAGCTACCGATTTTCCCGACAGTGATCCTCTTGCTTGTCATGTCGTCAAAGTGAGTATCAAGTTCAGTTCGTCTGCTGACACTGATTTTCTGCGCTTCGTACATCAGGCGTATCTACGTGTCCAACTGGGAACCATTGCCTTGAGTAGCTGGTTTAACAAGCTAAAAGCTGTTGACCACTTCGGCGCTGCTGTCGATGCGAGCACTTTCTTTTATAGAAAACCGATTCATGACACTTACGAGGAGTTCACCGTGGTACGTTAGCATGATGCACTCAAACATCATTTTTATGCTTAATTCATGCTCCACTGCATAACAGCTCTTTGGGTGGGACCTCAAGACGTTGTGGGAAACCGCCAACAAGCAATGGTGTGTTGCACTCCTTCGGGCGGGTAAACTTGGGAAAGCACTTGAGGCGTACCGATCAATGCTAGAGGCAAGTGATGAAGAATCCCAGGACCGCTTACGAGCTTGGTTCTCTAGTAAGTCTTTCCAGTAACGTCATGGTACGATCTTCAACCGCCTGTCGCTCAGCTCTAGGGTAAGCACTGGCATGAAGGGCGCTATATGCTGCCAATGGGGATGCAGTCCCCGCTGTGGGCGGTTACTTGTGCATATTGAAACAGAGATCCTTGCGCCGTTCTGATTTGTACTTCGACTTTACCTGTAAACTACCTATTGTACAATTTGTACTCAGTATCGTATGCTAGCTCATAACACGAAACAAATGAATATTCTACAATATTGTTGCTTACTCACCCAGAGTTCCTCTCCACCGCCGACTGTGAATATTCGCTTGGTACGTGCCCTCCACTGCCCTTTAACATTGATTAATTAAAATCCGACGTTTGAACACCTTCGATCGAGAGTCACTGCATTGTGCTGTAAACTGTATGCCATCGTATCAATCGTTGTTAATCCGCATGGCTCTCGATTTCTGTCTGATCCGTCAAGAGTACAAAATCTGAACGAGATGCTATGCTTACTGACGACTCGAAACGAGGCTAATTGAACCCATTTATGCTAAGTATCAACAAAATACTGATGTACTGCAATTGTATTTTGCTGTCGAATCCCAACCCTGGGCACCGAACATTGAATTGCCACGAGTAAACAGGTTCAAAGTATGGTTCACCTGAATGCAGTCCTTCATGGCTTCGTTTCATAAGGGTCCACCTACTTGATGTGATTTTAAACAGAATACAGTGGCCTCCTAGGCTTCAGCCACAGACGGGAACCTGAATGTAGTGAATCGCGGTCGCATAATAGGAAATTTCACTGCAGAACGGTGAAGTCAGCCGCCAGTGGTGACGCTTTAACCAACAAATCGTTATTAATATTCAAGGTCGAAGAAATGCTATCACACCTGGACCTGCCTCCGTAAGTGCCAGAGACCGACCATGCGTTCGTAAAATCAGTATTTGTGACTATTTAGCAAAATGGCGAGACACACCAGAGGCATTACGACTTTGGGCTAGGTAAAATATTCTTTGGAGGCAAGTAGGAGTTGCATCCCCGACTCGAAAAAGGAGGCTTTTAATGTGAGTAGGGAATAGACAAAGATATGGTATGCCGACTGGACATTTCACGCAACGCAGACAGTGATGCGCGCCTCACTTTTTCACTGAAATCGAGAACACTCGAGTGAAGACATACATGAGTTGATAATTCTCATTACCCGATGTCAACGAACCACCTACTTTCAGGGCCCTGGTGTTTTCTTCCCAAACGCTAGTTTGTCGTTACACGCTCAAGTACGTGCCACTTGAATGGATGCATGTATCTCTGACCACCTTGCTGGGATATTTTGAGTATAAAAGACTAACACATACCCAGGTAAATGCAATTGGCTTGTAGATGCGAACTGAAGAAGAAACAAAGGCTATTATGATCAATGTAACGAAAGGCGATCAAAGAACAGGCCTCAATATCATATCTTTCAAGGTCTGACTCAGGAAGACTAGCCGAGTCCAAACTTTGTTGGTCTAGGTTACTTGTATGCTAGGGATCAAAGGCAGTTGCTGAATTTGACTTCACGACCGCCAAAAAATTGTGCCCGCCCAAGGGCCGACCCCGCTGATATCGTTGGTTTCTCCATGAAGGGTGGGTCCATTCGATTATCAGTGTCGTTCAACACCTGTAGTAATCATAGTTAGACATAGTTCGTTGACTGTGATTTCAGTTGTACAGATAGGACGAGATGACTACTCTTCACATCCGAGGCGTTTCGGATACATTCCTTTTACATTGTCACATGACATATGCATCTTCAGTGATGCCTTATGCTCGAGCGAAATCGACCGTCCCTGCGCCCGACAACATGTCGGCTGTCCTTGAGGGCTACACTGGGGTTTGAGGTTTGAAAATGAGCTATACTTTGAACGTGTGAGCTTCTTCAACGGTAGATGGACGAGCGCGGGCGTCCATTAATGTCCTGGAGGGAATACGGAACGCACACAAACACAGCGTTAAATACAGAGACGAATAAAATATCAAAGGACGTAAGCGGTAGTTGCCGGACTGACTTCGGATGAACGCCGATCGACAACGATAATTGATGATAGCAGAATTCGAATAACTAATCGATTATCTTCAATCCAAATTGCAGCGAAAGCCTAGAGTGTTGATCCCAGAGGAGATCAAAAGAAGCGGGCCACAGCACTCGAGCCCCGCATCTCCGCCGCGAACATTCTAGGGAAGAGAAGTCGACATGCATCCAAGGCTATGATCGAGGGGTGCATGGGCGATCAGGCGGACCATATATGTTGTCCTCCTATCTTGCGGACTTCTGTAATGAAAGTGAGTTTGCATTGAGAATAATGTCATTTTAGCTTTCTTGTGACGGTAGTGTGTTACGAGGTGTTCATGTCATTCACAGCAGGGCGTACCAGTTGGGAATTAGCCACGCGTGAAGGAAGTGTGAACAATGAAAGGGCGCTGTTGCACTGCCGAATTTGAACTAGCACAGCAGACGTCAGGTTGAATCCCAAAGGCTGGTCCAATCGTCCTATATGCGGTAGTGCTCTTCAACGCCTGCAGTAATCGTCACTCGTGATATTAGTAGGAGAGTTCGTCGACTCATCTGGATAGCTGCGGCGATGCAAGTTGGATGCATGTCCCAAGGCGCTTATGATAACAGGCTGCCTCATGTCTGGGGCGTGTAACGAGGAAGGTCAATATTGCAACGGAATCAGCATAAAAACAGTTCACGCACCTCTGCAGCCTAGTATAAGAACCCACAATTTCTCCAGCAAGTCCACACCGTCCTCGACACCATCAACCTCCAGTAACATGGCGCAGCTCATTCCAAGTACCACGCCCGTTCGAGCGTTTGAAAATCATGGTGGATCCGTATCCGGAGTGGCAGTTTTCCCTGATGGACGACGAATGGTTACAGGCTCGTATGACACCACGCTTCGTTTGTGTGACCTGAACACAGGCGTAGTGTTGAAGAAGATGATGGGGCATCGCGGTGAAGTGTGGGGATTGGCGGTATCACGTGATGGACAATTGATAGCAAGCGGTGATAACAAGGGGGAGCTCACCACCTGGCATGGAGAAACTGGGGAATTCCTCACCCAAGCCATCCAAGCCCACTCCAATGCGATCCACTGGGTGGACTTTTCACCCGATGGCGCAGTGCTAGCCACCGGTTCATACGACTGCACGACGAAGCTGTGGTGCACGAAAACCTGGCAATTGCAAGGAAACCCAATCACTTGTGGAGGATACGTCTTCTGCGTTCAGTATTCACCGTCTGGCAAACTTCTTGCCATCGCGACAGTCAACAATATCCAAATTTATCATCCAGGCACCAGGGAATGTGTCGCAAATTTTAAGGCTCACACATCATCAACCTTCTCACTCGCCTGGACGCCCGATGGCACACGCCTTCTCTCAGGGGGATGTCAGGACGATTCGACCATACGGGAATGGGATACATCGACTTGGAAGCAGGTCGGTGATCTATGGAAAGGACATACTAGCCTTGTGTATGCCATTGCAATTCATCCTGCTGGCGCACTTGTCGCTTCCGCATCATTTGACAACTATGTCCGTCTCTGGTGTCGCTCAGATCGACAAACCATCGCCATATTCAAGCACTCTAGTGACGTGCACTGTATCACATTCTCCATAGATGGCAGGCACATTCTCAGTGGAGGTGTGGATAAGAAGATATCAGAGTGGCTGGTACCCGAGGATGCTCTGCCGCAGGATTGTCCAAAGGAAGAAACGACATACCAGGTAAATTCATATTCATTTTTCCGTCTCTTCAAAGTTCAGCATCTAATTTCGCGTTTTTTCGGTGTCAAGGCTCAGGACACTGATTTTAAGGCATGTACCCACATTTGACTCTCATACCAGTAGCGTAGCGCGAACATATTCCATGCAGATACTCGTTATAAGCGCGACAGCCCGTGATGCATGCATAACTGGGGACCTGCCTACTGCTGAAGAGCTGCTGACAAAAGAGATCGACGCTGATGACAAGAACTACAACTCCTATGCCAATCGATCATTCATTATGGCACGAAAACTCGATTGGGATCACGCGCTTTGCGACGCAATAAAGGTAAGATACGCCGACCCATCATACCTCTCAATACAGGCTAACTTGGATGGGGACATAGTCCGTCAGCATTCAGCCATCCTTGATAGGCTATATCGCCAAGGTCATTGCCCTCTGCGGGAAACAGCAGGTTCAGGACGCGGTGAAAGCGTTTGACGTCGCGTTCGCGTTCACGCACGCAGACCCAAAGACGACTCATTTCCTGTTCTTGATAAAGGTATGTAAATTGTTGATCCACACACTATGCTTCATTACGATTTTCAGGCCATCGCGTTGTTCAATGCACATAACCAGGAAGAGGCAGTGCTGCCTGTCCAAGAGCTGGCCGCCCATCCCAATGCCGATCCTCTCGCTACTCGTGTCGTGGAAGTAAGTATCATATATTCAATCAACCCATGTTCTTGTCCTCACTAATTTGTCTGTGTTTCGTACATCAGGCCTATTTGCGAGTACAGCTGGGAACCAGTGCTATGGATGCCGCCCTTCACGATGAAGCTGCTGACCACTTCACTACCGCTGTGAACGCTGGCGCTTCCTTTGCTCAATCGGACATTCATTCTATGTATGAGGACTTTGTCGTGGTACGTGTGATATGTCGCGACTGAAAATCCTTGCCATGCTCAACTACGTGCATATGTAGCTATTTGGTTGGAACCTCAAGTCCTTGTGGCAAACCGCAAACCAGAAACGGTGCCAGGCACTGCTTCGGGCAGGTCAATTCGGAGAAGCCTTCGAAGCGTACCGATACATGATGGAGATGAGTGATGAACCAACGAAGGCCATCTTTCTTGCTTGGATCCCTGGCAAGTCTTCAGTAATGCTACCCGTGCTGTGATCCTCACCCATATTTCAATCAGCTCTAAATGAAGCGCGCTCTAGTAGGTTGCCAATGAAATGATGCTCTAGCAGCGAGCAGCTCAATGGGCATTTTAAAATATCTGCGCCGTTTTGATTTCTACCTCGACACTACCTGTATACACATATTACCCTTCGTACTTGTATAGTATGCTAGCTCATGACCCGAAACCAGACCGATATTCTGCAATGTTTTACACATCACGACACCCTCCCTACTGCCTCCTACGAGATGTACTTGCGCCATACGGGCAATCTGTTCGTTCGACACGTACCCTTCGTTGAGTTCAACGTCTGAAACTTTCGATCGAGTCTCGATTACTTCGGGATCCTTTCGCACACGGATAACTCTACACGACATTGTCAAAAGTTTGAAGTTGGCACGATACGCCATGTTTATTGACAAATTCAAACGAGGGTGCAGACACACACAGTGGTAGGCTCCGATAGAAGGTCCGCTCTTCAACTCCAAAAGCAACTGATATGAAAGGGTCATTGGCGGAATAATTCCATGCACCGCTGAATGCCAGAGGTGCCTATCTCCCATCGTCGAGCAAAATTGCAGTATTAGATTTAAATAAGTATAGCGCCATCTAAAGTGGCAAAGCCCGATACTTTCCTCGCCGAATGCCGGACTTGTTTGGGAAGTTCTAGAATTATCCGTATCCCTCGACTAGGGAATATGATACGTTTCATTATCCAACCCTTCATGCTTTGACCTCCACGACTCACGATAACTGTAATTTGTTTTTTCAACGTTCGCGCAAACAATCTCGATTCGAAGTTGTAAATTGAGTGTTGACGACGGATAGAACTACGTCGTCTGTATTTCTTTCATTCATGTTTGTCCTGAAACTACTGATACATACAGTTCTTCATACAGCGCACCATTCCAGTCAATTCAATCTTATGCTTGAGACGTCCTTCGTTATCTAATCCTCCCTCTTTCTCTTTTTCAACTGGACCCTCGCCATGGCATCTGATGCACGCGATTTAGAGGATGATGCGTTCGCGCCACAATCAAAACCATTGGGTCGTGAACTGATTGGCTCTACCTCCAAGTTAGATGGATCCATTACGCGAATTGTATGCGCGTTTAGCTGATAAACCTTGAATAATAGTTAATGTTATTTTCTTTTAGTGATATATTGAATCTTACCCGGCGCTCCTTCCAATTAAAATCGTGCAAAGTGGCTCTGATCATGACCAGCGTTCCACATTTGAGACTAGAGTACCATTCCTGAGGCGCGATGAGGTCGTTATTGACATTCCTGATATCCAGTTGACGCAGTTTGGCGTTGACATGCTGAAATAAGTCTCCCCCATAATCCGGGAGGATGGTAGGCTCATAAAATGTGTTTGTTGTGATTGCAGCTTCGCCGGGGTTTCCTTTGGTCTCTACATCATTAGATGATGTTCCTCCGGCAGTCTTGCCCTCCGCGCTTTCATCGTTTTTGGCGAGTTCTTTCTTTGGCACCCTCGCGCGCTTGCCTTGCATGGCTTGCTGCGCTGCTCTTGGTACCTTGGAAATCGTTAGCAGGACACGCCTACTTATGGTGTGATTCTTATGGAATATAACTGCTCTGTGTTGACTATGATGTACTCTGGCAAACCTGATTGGTCGGTTCCAGCATGCGCAGTCCATTCCTTTATGTTGATGTCTTTGTTCTTTCTCTTTAGCTCTTTGATGTCGCTTTGGATGATGTCGTCCGGAGTAGCGATCTGGTTGCCAAACATGACATACATCATTTCAGTAGCCTGTGTCGGTTGTCCCAACACGAGAATGCCTTTCACTCGAGTTTTGTCATCAATCACGTTTGGCTTGATTAGTTTGGTAAGTGTCAATGCAGTATATTGTTTATCATCACTCATGGTGTCTGCTGTTCCGATGTAATGATTGCCTATAGCACTCAGCTTGGTGCCACACGGACGGGGCAGTATCTCGCCTACGAGCACAGTTTCATATTCCAATCCGTTGTCTTTGCATTTGTATGCAAAGTTCCCCGTCTGGACATTGCTGTCTCTCACGAAGTCATCTTTATAGGTAGCTTCTCCTAATGACATGCCTTTTGGGAGCGCGATCAGCTGTCGAACAATATTGTCGTAAAGTCCACCTTCGATCCGATTATCGTAATGTTGCGGGTCAACGTCCATTATGGTGATGTGGTTGAAGTACTTTGTCAGTGTGTCGTTTGTGAATTGTAGTCGATGAGGTAAGCCCCTTTTTTGTATTTCTTGCACGCTTATATGTGCTTGGGATCCACGAAGAGGGGCGTTATGTTTTGTCAGCTGAGCTCATATATTATTCATCGGATCTCTGACTCAATCCCTTATAGATCATCACCCTATCAATTTCATCGTTCAACATTGGCGTATGATATCATTTGGCCGTACATCTTACTCCTGTTCACCTGTTCATTTTATCATGTCTCTCGACAGACACATTACTGCATGCTTTTGCTCTTGGGGCCATCTTTCAGGCTATATTCAAGTCCCTATTAGGGATACTGTCGGTGGAGAATTTGACATCATTTTCATTGAGAGATACCTCGGCAGTCGCGCTGATGTCGGTCAATGCACAGTGTTTGTATCGAGCAGCGATATAGACTGTGATCAATTAGAATTTCTTGTTTTTTTTTGATCGAAACCTTCATGGTAATGGTACCCTGTGTTCCCCCTATCTTGTTTTCAAGATTGTTGAAGGTTCTCGTGCCGATAATCTAAGAAGGTCAGATTATGTGGCAGTCATAATGGCTATCGACGAGTGCGGTTCCCTTTTTTGCTTCATGCATCCATTGCTAATAATGTTTGCTAGGGTTTTGCGTGTCGTCCCTCCCAGTGACACTGCCCTCACAAGCGCTGCAAATAACGGAATCACCCAGTCTTGACGATTTACTTCAAATTTTTCCTAATTTTCGCAGTGTTTTTGCTGTTCATTTTTGTCTATCGACATTTCCAAGTCACAATTTATATGTTATTCTCGACTCGTTCACTATTTCTGTTTCGTTCGAAAATACATAATTGTTTGTGGTTCTCTCCGTCAATCATAGCACTCCTCTTTCTGTACATCACATGCATTGTTATCCACTCTAACTATTAACGAATCAGTTACTTGTTTCAATCAAATGTGAATACACTGCTCACGTTCATCAGGTGGCGAAAATGAATGAAGGAGACCTGGATACGTTCTCATTCGCACACTGGTCCCCTCCCAGACACCATATGATGGCACTAGTGTCAATGTAGCTTGCACTATGTGAACTGGTACCAGGTGTTTCAGCATGCCTGAATACCCAAGCCAGTCTGCCTTTGTCATTGGTGCTTCGCGTCATGTGCGGACAATAATATGTTTTGACACAGCGTGAATCATGTTGCGAGAGTTCCGTGATATCTGAGTATAAGGTAAACCCTCTTCTGATGTATTTGGTGAGGCTTATGATGGTGGCCAGGTTAGTCCCATTTTGTTTGTATATTCTGGGATGTACCAATCCAGACATTTCGAGCGTCCGTGCCAGGTAGGCACAGAAAACAGCCTCTGCAGATATGAAGTTCATAATGACCATACTGTGGAATTGGAAGATAGGGGCGACAGCAGATGCCATGTTGGTGACAATGATGTCAACATTGCGTCCGTCTTTGTGCATTTGGATGAGTTTGGCTATGCCAGTGTTGTTGTATGGCCCAGCTGGTGGACGATGCAAAGTCTCTAACAACTTTATATCCTTCTTCCTCCATAAAAAAGTTGACCAAGGACTCGAACACCGGCAGAGTAGTATAGACATCCAAATCATTGATTTTGACTGCACCTTGTCTGGCTTGAATAATGTTGAGAGCGGAAGAACCTGATACCACAGTGCCTGTGCGCTGCAATAACCCAATGAAGTCTTCAATTTTGTTGATAAAACAGGCAAATATAATTCGCCTCCACCTTTGAATGTATTTTTCAACTCCTGCGTGAAACACAGGGGTTGCGTTGGCCAACAGTAGTAGTTCAGCGAGGTCCAAAGAGTCCATTACATTTTCGCTGAGCTCCCTACCCAAGGTAATGAGATGCGCTGCGTCTGACATGGTGGTTGAGATGGTGTGTAATGAGCTCTCACTTTAATTGTTAGGGGCCATTGTGTGACCTACCTCATTCAATTGAAAAAATGACGTAGATTGAATACCAGCATATCATGAACATGTTACTTAACTTTGTTTGGGCAAGAGATCCTTGGACATACACGTAAGAACAGGTCTTGCGGTTCTGTGTACAGTTGGTACAGATATTGTCAGGCATGTGCGGGCCATCACACTTAGTCTTTCTACGGCGGCAAGCATCACAGGCCCATTCGATCTTTCGCTTATTATAGGTGACTTGATCACTGGCGTATGATGAGGTCTGCTGTAGAGTGACCATGGACGTGCTGGCCATAGGCTGCTGGGACACGACATAAGGGTTGCCAATATCTACGACATTAGACGAATAGGTGTTTGAAGAGTAGTAGGGACGAGTAGAATGCATAGGAAGAAGGGTACAAGGATTTGCAACGATGCAATGATTGGAGGGAGCAACGAGAGGAAAGGAAGAGTCACGATAGTATTTCGAGTGTGCTAAAATAAAACTAGCGGCTGTACTAATATATGAGAGGTGAAGGAAGGTTTTGAAATGATATATATTAATCTCGTTTTCTTTTACACAGATTCCACCGCTACCTTCGCTCCCTGCAGTGCTCTCATATGAAAGGCACTAAGAGGTGAATGCTTAAGTGTATATTTAATCTTCAGAGTATGATTAATCTCACCTTAACACAACGTCGGTGATTAGTCCGATGTCTCCAGGATTGATATCCATGACATCCATGGGATTGTCAACGCGTGTCTTGATCACCAAAACATTACTGTATGGCATAAAGACATTTCCATAACCTGCAATACCACTCCCTAGGGATGATAACAAGTAATTTTTCTTGCTCTCTCGGTGATTCACAATGCAAACGACCAGCCTGAATGGCAACAGTGTTTGGTTTGATGGGTGAGTGGAGAATGTGTCCCTTAACATGTTAGGATGGATCACCATGGTGTCTCGTCCGAATTTGTTAACCCATGGGTGTGTGTAGAGGTGATCTGTCATTGTCAATTCATGGACACTGATCATCAGAGGCACGGGCACTAAGAACGGCTGCCCGCAACTGGTTGCATATAGAATTCCTCGGTGTCCTCCTCCGATCAACTATTGTAAGTAGCAAAGTTTAATATAAATATATTTGCTCAAGGATCAACACTCACTGGATTACTCGCTAAACTAATTTTTGTGCGCAAAATGTCTTCCCAGTCTGACGGACTGTGCTTGGGAAGCTCCGCGTGGTACAGCTGAAAAGTGCACTGTACATTGTGACAGCTTTGGCCTAAGTGCCAGTAGTGGTGTTGTCCGTGCATATGCCAGCAAGGGCTATGCGTCCGATTAGCTCCTCCGTGTGTCACATTCGTCAAGTCAATGAGGAGGACTTGTTTTGCGTCATTGATGCTGCGCCAAAGTGTTGGACAGTCGCGACCACATTCATTGTCCCATCCAGCCATGGTATGCATGTATAGCATACCCATATGAGTGTATTGTTGCTTCCTCGCTACTGTTAAGCCTTCAAGTTTGTTATTAAATCCTGGGATTACGATTAGATCTAATGTGAGGTGTGGATGAGCGCAGAAGACACCTCCCATGGTCGCAAACAACATCTCTGCAGTGCGTCTTCCTGCTAAAACCACTGTCAAAATTGTGTCGTCAATGCTCTCAGTCAGACTGATATGAAGTGTGGACTGCGATTGATTATAGAATATTTGATGGGAATTGACGAAGTGCTGCATGGAGGAATCGATGTTTGTGTTTTGAGTATCATGTGTGGCAACAAAACCATTTCGGATCAACCAGTGTCATAACTGATCTGTAGCTCCTCTTGGCACTGCAAAGTTTAAGTCGTTTGGTTGCCATGATGTCGGCCGCAAGATCAATGACAGAGCCGCGGATCCTATGAGGACTGCTCCACTGTTAACGATGATATGTGCAAATTCATCTAGCATTTGAAGAGCGTAAGGTCTCAGTAAGTCGAGAAACGAGTTGTTGTGAATGTGTGCCACGACGCTGCACATTGTTTTGCATGTCATAGACAACTTCTGTAAGTCCAAGATGTTCAGATGAGCACCAATGTGGTTGCTCAATTTCGGAGAGTCGAACACTGAACCATGTGGTATCTTAAGTCAACAGAGATAGGTTAATCAGGCTCATACTGACATACTTTTGTCCATGGCAGCAAGGTGTTGAACATTGCTCATTGTGAAGTAGTTGATATTCAGAACATAAGGACAGGGGCTTATTTTGATCGTCATCACGGTCACATGTTTCATTTGTGACATTGTATCCCGACAGATGACGTTGCAGTTGTGACGAAAAAGTGCAGCAGGACATTGTGAAATCAAGCACGTCAATCAAGATTTTGAGATGGCATTTGATAATTCATAAAAAATACAGGAAACATTCTACCAAAATTTTCTACTTCAGGTGCTGCGATTCTTCCACATAATCCCATTGAATAAATCGTTGTCCAGGTCTGCTCTGTTGTTGGAGTGAGGAGAGATATTTAACAGGAGTCAAAGAAACAAACGTACTTGACAATGTGCTTCATGACTTTCTGCACTTCCCCCGCTAATATATCACGGGGCATACACTCCTCAGTGAGACAATGCATAATAGTGAGCATGTTGCCACGGGGTGGTGTGAAAGGAAGGTATCGCCTTTTGTTTTTGTAGAATGGTCCCACACAGTATGAAGATGGTATCACATCAAGCACATCATCATGCTCTCAAATGACAGTGAATGCACAATCTTTCATCACGATCATTCGTCTGGTGAGACTGCAGTCAATGATGTTACCTGGCTCCGTTCCCTTTTCGCAAATAAAAGGACGGATGTTCAAGTCGTTGACGCCAGTGATGCTAGATCGTCCTTTATTGAGAAAAAGAGGAACAATGTAGGGATGCATCATCGCTGCACCAAACAGCAAACCTGTGATACAAGGTAGTCTGGCCTGAGAATTACCAGTCGTTCAATTATAAGGATAGCGTAATTTTAAATCTCTCACATTACGGCTGTTCAATTCAGCGATACAAAGGTCGATACTGCCTGCAGCGCAAGCTCCAGAATACAGATCGGGATCTTTAAAAATGTTGTTCCAGCACGAAAAGTGGCCACAGTGACTCGTCAACCTCCAATGAAAGTTCTGTTCTTCAATGATTTTAGATGGGACAAGTCCATTATGTGCCAGAGTGTAGGACATTTTTTCCCACAAGGAAACATCCAAGAGTTATTGCGAGTTTGTACTTTGAACTTGTGCTTGTCAAACTCATGTGTAATAGATGAATTGGGATGAGCAAGTGGCAAGAACGTCACATGTCTGTTCATTAATTTGGGATAGCCCAAAAAGAGGCTGCCAGAGCAAACAAAGATGCAGTCGGTCGATGAGCGATGAGCCAGAACAACTGGCATGACAGAATCCGTGGGACTATGAATTAAAACAACCTTTCTTCCGTCTTTGTGGAGATAGTCGAGGTCATAAGCAACAGCAACTGATGATGGCGTGTAAAATGTAGGAAATTGATCGGCAATGAACCCAGAATTACTGAAAAAAGCAGCAACCATTTGTTTGGCATAGTGAGGTGTAGCAATGCACAATTCATGTCGGATTATTGGTGATGTACCATATAAGATGATGTCGAGCACGGAACTGCTGAGTATGACCGAGTTTGTAGCGTCGAGAATGGTACGGAGACGAACATGTTCAGTACCGACAGCATGCTTCAGAACCTAGTTTAGCCTGTTGACGATCACTTCATGACCAATTGTCGAGAAAAGGCAGCTGACTGCAAAACATCGCACTATGTCCACAATATCCATGAAACGGATTATTTTGATCAGGACATCGTCCACAGTACTGGCTAGATATCACATTAGTACAGTTGAATCGCATCTCATGGGCAACCTACTCATGGTTTGATTTTGAAACGGACGAAAGGGGCATAAGTGGAGCTATGTGTTATAAAAACATTGAAAAGGGGCGCAGTTCTTTGTGCTCCAATGTCCTTTGCAAACTCGAAACAATTTATCAGTGCAAGTCCGATTTCCCAGTACCTGATTGGTGCAATTAGGGCCAATGCAATAGAAAGAGCAATTTTATCTCTCACCTGGAACAGACTCAGCGAGACGAATATCGCAGCAATGTTGAAGTTGTGTGTTTTTAGGGTAAATGTGAAGAACGCTATGCAGCAAATCACATCAATATTATGTCATCACGTCATGTATGTCTAAACTTACTTCGCACTATGAGGTTGATAAGTGAGCTTTTGCCTGCTCCTGTCTGCTCGAAGAGGACAACTTTTTTTACGCTTGGTCCTACTCATCAATGTTGGCAAAATACGGCGCAAAGAATCTATCTGAATCCTACGCACATTGACTGCTTGATGAGGTTGCAGATAGCATCGTATGATTGGTTGCGGCGCTCTGCGAGGTGAGATCCTGGATTCTTATCGGGCGCCGTGGTGACACATGCATGGCCAGCAAAACTCATCCTGATGCTTCGCTCAGTTATGGTGGAGTGCCGAAATCGCTCTCTCACCCCGCACGCAGTACATGACAAAATGAATGCCGTCTTGATCCATCAGAGTTCGAAGGAGGTTCTTCATGAGTCGTCGAGCTTCCTCATTGGGACTGCACCTCTAGGACCCTCATCAAGACCTGCAATCCAGTTCAGTAACAGTCACGAAGAGCGGCGAACTGAACCTACTGGCCATATCGAAAAGCTTTATTTTTAACATGTTGTCCTGAATCATAATGTCGTATCCATTGGTCTCAGTTGTACATCCCCTAGCATCGTGGGATGTCTGCACCATTGTTGTTCGAAGCTCGAAGATTCCTGAGCAGCATTCGTGAGTGGAGTACTTCTAGCAGGACTTTGGCACGTTGATCAGTCCATTTCATTGGTCCCAAGCGCAGGCAACACTGCAACATCACCAATTGTTCTTGCATTGGGCTGACCAGGAAGAATAGATAACAACCAATGATCGCGGACAGTCTGAGCTAATTTTCAGCGTTGTTAATATAAAATGAATGCTTCTTAGCGCGCAACAAACCTTGGTTAGAAGAATGATTATGTGTTTGCGCCACAATTAAAACCATTGGGCCGTGAACTGATTGGCTCTACCTTCAAGTTAGATGGATCCATTACACGAATTGTGTGTGCGTTTAGCTGATAAACCTTAGCCATTGTTTAGTTAATGTTATCTTCTTCTAGTGATATATTGATTCTTACCCGGCGCTCCTTCCAATTAAAAGCATGCAAAGTGGCTCTGATCATGACCAGTGTTCCACGTTTGAGACTAGAGTACCATTCCTGAGGAGCGATGAGGTCGTTATCAACATTCCTGATATCCAGTTGCTGCAGTTTGGCGTTGACATGCTGCTTTACCCTGCGCTCATAAATACATGTTATCAGTGCTGCTCTGGCCAATAAGCCTGTTGTCATTGAACTGCCGAAAAAACTTGGAACACATTAGTTTGGCTGGGCATCTTCACATTGCAGCTTTTTACGCACCTCGTAGATGCAGATGCTTTGAGTCAAACACGTGAATGTGAGAAAGAGCTGTTGTGTCTTTAATTTGTCCTGAGGGAGGAGTTGTTGCTGAGGCTGGATGTCACTGAACGTAAATGACAATACAAGCGGTGTCAAAAGGTGGATCCGTTTATCGGTCATCTTCCTGTGTCTGTTGTGTTTGATCCCTGTGTCGCAGTGTTCCTTTGTATCTTCTTCAATTGCCTCTTCACTTGGCCATACTTTGGGTCCAGGATCCCACTTCACTGAAATTCTTATCGCCTCTTACGATGGTCGTCCGCTAACAACCGACGTCAAGTTCGAGATTGCACTCAGTCTTGATTTCGCCTGCCTAACAAGTTTATCAATTGGCTTTGAAAGCTGAACATAGCACATACACCATACCTGAGCACTGGGGTGTTCTAGAGACATACTAATCGATCCTTTCCTGCTTTTAACTTCAACCGTTTCAGACCTGCTGGATTCTATTGACTCTGGCTTGAAATTATCTGCCACATGTCTTTCAACATGCTCAGAAACTGACAATGAAAGGATTCTTACACCAAAAGAATAGAAGTCCTTGAGTGAGATCCGAGCTGACAGGAATGACTCACCAACCACTAAAACCTCAACAACATCATCACACAAGTTTGTTATAACAATCGTCGTTTTTGCTTTCATTGACAGTTTGCACTTGAGGAGTTAATTGTGGTAGGTTTCGATATATCACGTTGATCTGTGTGAGAATCGGTCAAGTCACACTTATGTTTCTTGTTCTTTGTGATATCAGATTTCATGACAATTCTAGCAGACTCAGTTTCAATACGATTCACTTGACAAGCGATATCTGCAGGTGCAGGAACTCGATCATGAGCATGAAGATTGCCATCAACTACTGAAAAATCATGGTAAGCCAATGCAGTGGCATCATCTGATCTGAGCAATTGGTGCAACTGCTGTCCTGCAGATACTTTTTCACTTAAAACAGTAGTGGTATCAACAATGGTCTGTAAGGCTAGAATATGCTGTTGTTTATCCTCAATGCGACTATCCTCACTACGATGGCAAGAAATCTTTTTTTGGTTAAAAGGTCGCAGGATTAATAGGCCGTCAAGCGAGGTGACTCAGGAGAGCATCACATATGGTGCTTCAGTTCCAGTGCAACCTTCAAGATCTATGATCACACATTGTAATGTCTGTCCCTGAGCCTTATGAGTTGTCATCGCAAAACCTGGCATTATTGGAAGTTGGGTGCGTTTGATTGAACATTTTTTACCATTGAAAGGATTCGTAAATAGCAAATCAACGGTGTCCTGCAATACAACCGCTTCGTGTGGCGCCAAATGAGGCAAAGGATCACCGGATGTTGTTGGTGTTTGCACCACACAAGAGATGGCATGGCGTGCACCATTTGCATCTTCAATAAAACGAACACTTTTCAATGTGCCCAAGCAACCATTGACAATTCCAGCACTGATGTCAAAATTCTGACAAATGATCATGGGCATTCCCAACACTAGTGGGATCTTCCCAAGACGCTAAGATGTCATTCCGGAATGGATGTCCATCAAATGTTCCCATAATTTTGGATTGCTAATTGATTGACCCCTATGTTTGTCCATGCATTCGTACCAATAGATGGGCTTTCCAGTATGTTTGGCATAAGCCAGTGTGGCTCAAACATTAATTGCATCTTTGACTTCATTTGTCGGAACAATAATGGGCGCATCTAGCCATTCAGCCATATTCCAGTCTGGTTGCACATTTGATAGGAGGTGAGCATTCAAGACGTCGAAGTCATCATTTGTACATGCTCCACATCGCAATCGACTCAAAAGATCAACAAAACCCAAGTTCACAGTGCCTTGCTGCTATATGACTGTGGTCAGTAAGACAACTGTTGATATTGATAACCATAGCAGCTTGCCGAACAATGCATTTTGACCTTGTACCGTACCAACAACATGTGTTGAAGATTTTCTATGCAAGCCACGTTGCCCAACAGGAGGAAGTTGAGCGAAATCCCCTGCAAACACTATACTAATTCCACCAAATATAGCTGAGTTTTCCTTTGCTTCACACAACGCTTCATTTATCTGCAGCAAAAAATTACAGCCTATCATAGAAACTTCATCAATTAGAAGATAATCAACATTCTGCCACATTGCGACAAGATCCTGTTTTGTTTTCCCTTTACTACCTTTCGTTCTTCGCTGATTTAAAAGAAGAGCTGAATGTAATGTCATTCCAGATATATTGTGAGCAGCTACACCCATATACAATGCAAGTCGAAAACGATTGCCTTCATTATGGCATTTGAAATATTCCTGGACGGCAGTAATTACGCGTGATTTGCCAGTGCCGCCTGGACCTCCTAAGAACATGCGCAGAGGATCACCACAACTTTGAATGGAATGATTAGCTATCAGCGAGAAAGCCCTGGCCTGTTCGGTGTTCAAACCAAATTCTTGAATCATTGCAGCGATATCTACTGCACGTGCAGGCTCCGCGTTCTTCGAAAGATCGTGAACAATGATCAGGACATCCACATTATCATCCGATGTACTTTGGAATACATTCCGAAAAGATTCACCATCGGCAACAACTGTTGTTTCACCTGCAATTATAGACTTCCCAGCAACAGCACCTTGTGCTTGTTCCATTGTGCGTTTTTTCCACTGTTGCTTTCTTGACTCATATGCATGTTGCCATTCATCTTCAAGAGACGTGTCACCATTTTCGACATGATGAACAGCATTAATTTCTGGTGCTAGTTCACTATCTCTAACATGTTCTATATTGCAGTCATCAAGATCAAAGCGGCCAGCATTTTCCATATAGTGTAGGCAATCTAAAACTCCATCCTGCTGATGCATTCATTTGATTGTAGAAGATTCATCAATCTTGATCATATGATCCAAGACATCCTCCTTGATTGAACTGTCATCTAAAAAATCCTCTGAAGTCGTGGTACATTCAAGCACCTCTCCACATACATGATTGCAATGATTTGATGGCCGCTGAAGACGTCAAGCGTAATGATCATCACGACTATCTTGACATTCATGCAGAATCTGCATATTTTTCATTATGTACTGGAACTTAGGTGGACACTCACGCATGAAGTGTTCAAATGCATCAGACCACGAGGAGTATGTGTTCATTAAATCCTTAGGTGCAGACCAAGGACTAAACAAGATCAGCATCAGTCAACAATAGCGTTCTCTAATTTCCAGTCGATCCCGACGTGGTAAAGATGGTCCTATGGGAACAGGTACACAACATCGTTTCGGGTGTCAAATGACCAAACGGTGACTACTGCTCTCAACATGGCCCGACAGAATCGGAAAAGATGGACATATATGTGATATGTTGTTAGTAAGTTTTTCTATGAAACAACAAGGATCGTTTCTGTACTCATGATCATCTTCGTCCAACAATGAAGGAGGGTCCACAGCTTTGAACGAGCTGTCTTCCTGCATCGGATCATCCTCAGAACGAACGTTCTGGTCCTCAAATTCCAACTGGTTTGTGTCTTCATCTTCATCCAAATCAACTTGATTATGTTTACCAACCTTGCATTTTTCGACATGGGCCACAAAATCCCACAAACACATTCCTCACAATTCCTTCGCTCTCATTTGGTAGTCCTGTACTTGGTTTGCTTTCACAATCAGTGAACCCTCTCAGGTCAGTTGTGATTCCCACTTCATCGGCAGCTAATGTTACGCGTAACCTCTCGGATAAGATCTGGCGGCACTAAACCCGCAAGGGGCGTTCGAAGCATGGCTTTCGGCACTAGCCCAGCAAGGAGCTTGCCTGCGCTAAGTTTGAGTAAGGCTTGAGACCCTTACGTGCGTAGAGTCGACTGGAGTTTCTCAAGGATACGATCCAGGAGACGGAGTTCAACTCAAGAGAATTGTCTCAAGAGAAGATAGTTCTTTGTACAGAGGGAGTTCTCTTAGGCAAGAGAAGTTCAGACCCAACGACAAGATCAGATGAGAACCGAGTAGATTCAAGTTAGAGAATCTATCTACTGTACAACAGGAAATATATACGTAAGGATGATATACCGGTGGAACGGTAAGGGTACAGGGTATGCAGAGGCAATACCGGAGTAGTGGTAAGGGTCGGGGGTTGTGTGAGTCATAAGTATAAATAGGTAAGAAGTACCGGTTGAGCGGTAAGGGAAAAGGGCATGGGGAATCCCCATCAATGAGAGAACCGAAACAAGGGGAAGGGCATAGGGTGTGGTAGAAGCTGTGGCTTCTCTGTGATCTAGGGGAAGGAGCGAGAGCTTCTCGCGTTTCAGAACAACGGAATCAAAAAGGAGAGATGAAAATAGAATAGTCCATGGTCCAGGTCTGGACAAGTCTGAAGAATGAAGAATGACGTGTAACGCTCATGTTACTGTAACAGCTAAAGCTTGTTCAGCTAACTTATTCATCACATCCTCATCATCTGCTTCACTCGAAATTAGTCCAAGGTGATCTTCATCATTCTCAAGTATTTGTTCATCTATCTCTTGTTTAACATTTTGCAGGTCATGCTGCACGTCACATTTGGAATCTGGAAGACAGTGCTCAAAAAATCTTTCGAAAGACGTCCAGAACAGGTTCTGATACTGATGGCTCGTATAATGATCATCCAGATCCATAAGATAGGCTGAAACTTGTTGGGCTGAAAGCTCTTGGTACGAAATCATCACATGTGCACTTTTTCTAATCAATTCTTTCACATGGACAGTAAGCTCATCATCTACAGGATCGTACTCACTTAACTTGTGTCTCGCGAGATCCAATGCTGCATAAGCAACATGTGCCTTTAGCTGTGATTTCGTGATATAATCTGTGATATAATACAAAATTGCTTTGGCCGATGCACCGGAACTGATGAATTTTATGTCCATGTTACATCAAATGGCCTCCAACATAGTTTTGTTGAAATTATTAACCATACCATCAAGGCACTTCAAACAAATTTCACCAGACTCATTATCAAAGTAACTGGCAGCACAATAATGTTCCTTGCTCAAATCGAACCTACACTCACGCGGAGCAGGTGGACCTTTCCAGTACTTGAAACACGTTGCATTATGCTTGTGAATTTGGCACGCTTTAACAAGATTGTGCATATCTTTCTGACATTTCAAACAATCATCTTGCAGTCCAGAAGCGCCTGATATACCTCTGACTGCACAAGGATGATGATCCAACGAAGGAACAACATATTGAGAGCCCGGGTCTGGTGGAATCTCATTGCATATACTATCATCCAAAAAGGATAACAAACGATCCCGAAATTCAATGTCATTCACGTCAGAAATGCGCTCTCTGATCTCATTAGGATTGAGCCCTCCTTCGAGCCATACCATCAAATGACAATGCAAAGTGCCACGTCCCTGCACCTCTACACAACCATAGTACACTTTGACAGTACCTAACACTCCTTCAGAAGCTTTGCTGTTGCTACCATTATAACCCAATATCACAGAAAAAAACGACTTCATATACAGATCAAAAAACTTGGCTGCAACAGTAGGATTACGCACAACCAGTATTGACTGTTTCCAATATTCTGGCACCTCAGCAGGTAACAAATCATCTACATTAATGTCGGCACCTGCTAAAAACTTAACCACAGGATTATAAACATCTGCCAGGTTGATTGTAATGTAAAAATTTGGTAAACCTTTGTCGATCATGAGTGCACAAATCTGATTCCGCATAACAGTCTTTGAAGCACCAGAACCCGGAACATGTGAGGTCACACTATTCACTTGTTTCAGCAAAGCTCGAACTTTTTGTTCCTCAGGAGTAAAGGCAGTAGAAAGATCGCCTTTTCTGACATGCTCAGCTACAACCCAGACGGTCTTGGATGAAACAGAGGCGAACCCACCAGCAATGTCACAAAAAGATGACCATTTAACTTTTAGACCAGTATGAAGCAATAACGTGTGTCATTGCAGCATGTTGAACACAATAAACAAGAATGAATAGTGTTCTTGAAATCGACGATCAGCCAAATTAAACAAATGTTTGACTTGGCGTTTCAATGCCAATTTAGAGGTACGATGCGGATGTTCGAATCCACTGACCCCATATGGGAACAAAGTAGGGTACACCATCGGAAAAAGCTCCGGATTGATGAACTCATTCACAGGCTGTGAGCAATGGGGCACTTGAATGTATCCACCAGCTTTATCTTTTACATGGCAGAGAGCGGCTGCCCTAAGTTGATGCGAAGGAGCATTGACATCAACATCAGTTACAACAACATGCTCAAAAATTGGGGGTAAACTTGGATCAGCAAGATTGGCATGGTCTTTCTCAACACCAATGTTGTTTTGTACAGGCCCAGCTGGCACACCAGAACTCAGCGCATCATAACGAGATGTAAGAACTTCATGAGCTTTATCACTTGAATCACTCACAGTCTCAATGTGAACAGGAAGAACGTCCTCGTCGCTAAGGGAAGCTAACCTCTGTTGATCGATAACAACATCACGATAGAGATTATTATGCTTCTGCAACCATAGCAGCGCACTCCTGACCTTCTCTCTTCTCACAATAAGAGGATGTGCATGTTGTCTCATCCATTCCGCCGTCGGTGGATGCGAACCTACAAATAAAACACATATTGGAGTCACAACATCCTCCATAGGTGGAGGAAGCATATCTAAAACAGAAGAAGTTCGCTGCAGAAAAATAATAATATTGCCTTTAAGACCACGCTGTGCATTGGGTATATTGTTGGTCTCCTCATGCAAGTGTAAAATGAAACACTTCGCTCTGCACATTGCAATCATCATTTCCTCAGCTACCGTCAATCCTTGTAGCGCGCCAGGGATGTCACCAATATAATTGTGATTTGCTAAAGCCAACGGCAGTGTTTTCCCCCTACGCACCACAGAACAACACTCCTTACAAAATTTTGCAGAACACTGCGCACTCGAGGTAGAATCCGAACACAAACCACGTTCATCGTACAGCACATTATCCAACAAGTTGTTGTGCGTCTCGACATCAGTATTATGACATGACCCTATCTCAAAATCAAATTCGCCAGACATCCATTCAGAATCAACGATTCGGCCATTGTGGATATGGAGATCAGGGCGCTTTAATGGAGTAAGGTCAATGTCATTCAGAGAAAGGATTTGACAATGCAATTTATTGTATTCTGCAGCGCAGGAAAAACAAACAGAAGTAGAGAGGGCTTCAGAACTCATTTGCTCCTGGAAAACTTCAAGAACCCTGTCTTTTCGCACATCAGAAATTAATTGAGGCCATTCTGAATGCTTACGTTCCTGTTCAGCAGCATTTAAATCATGTTCCCGTTGTTTATCCGTGACACGGTCTCGTACCCTTTTACCTTTTGAAAGCAAAGAGACGTATGCCCTAAGCGACTTTCGCAATTGAGATAAACTACCTGTATCATCATAGGAAATCCCGCAGCATCTCAAAATGCGAAGCAATGGTTTTCTGCCGATGTTTTTACGCACAGAATTTAATAACTGGATCTGTAAGTTCAATCGCACATCATCCAAACCCTCTTCTTGCAAATCTTCAGTGTGAAACTCATCGCTGATATTCTGACATACAACTCCACTATCCTGATCATGAGATGCACACATACCCTGCGAAACATGAAGAATGATCCTATCCAACAGCTGATCCTTTGTGCCCATGAAGCACAATCCATGCCATGAAGCCACAGGCTTCCAAAGAAGACTTAGACATATGTTCTGCTTTCGTGAACAAAGTGCGTGATGATTTAGAGACACCCTCGTACATGCCTCATTGTCGAAAAACATTCAAGACACCTATAGCTTTTGACCTTCGACGTCAGTTCTTGAGCACAAACTAAATCATGGCAGATGCTTTGCGCAATAGTCCATAAAACAGTGCCCGATATTGCTGACACGTCCACCGACAGCAACTTTTCCAATATACAATCGACTAAATCCAATGATGAACTAAATCCAGCAGCGACTTCACGACATGCGGTAAAATCACAATGTTTAGAACATGTATCTGTTAGGTACCGTGCCGGCTCAAGAGGCAGAGAGGTCGGGGCTTGGCTTCAGCTCTTGCGCTGCAGCCCTTAGCCAAGTATGTGCCCCGAATTTGGAGTGGGTCTGATGTTGTCCGATGGTAGGACAGGTGGACCGCTTGGGTCCGCTTTGGGGGTTGGGGAGTAAGAGCTGCTAGGGGCGGACCGGCTAGGAGCGGAGCGGAGAAGGCGGGGAATGATGCGGGGGGTGAATAGGAGCAGGGGGAATGTCTGGTGGGAGCGGAGAAGGCGAAGGATAATGCAGAGGATGGAAGAGGGTCAGAGGGGAATATTGAAAGGGGCAGAGAAATAAGGGAGAGACTTAGAGCACGGCTCTAAGTCGGAGCAGAGGGTCGGAGGGTCGGAGGTGACAACAAGCTGAAGCTTGTGTCCAGAGGAGGCAAGGTCCTACTGAGAATTCTCACAAGTAGTAACTGTGAGAAGACAAGTAATATTAAGACTAAGGAAAAATATCTAAGTACATGATATGTTATATACTTCTATGTATGAGGCAGTGACCAGGATAACTATGTAGTAAAGCTATGTACCAAGGATATCATTTGTAAGTACTTTACATAGGAAAGACATAAGCCGGGGCAGGATATCAATATGTACGCGTCGGATCAGTGATCGAGTGGTAATAGGAATTACCGGTGATCCGGAAGTAATGGTCTAAGTACCGAAAAGGAAAGCATATATCTAAAAGGGGAAAGAGGTCCAGTTGAATGGATATGTTATGGAAGGGGACCAGTTGAGCAGTCAGAGCGGAGTAGATACAAATGATGATCGGGCAGGGCGGAGGATGAATGGAGCGGAGGGGGTCGGAAAGCAGAGCGGATATTGATATTAGGGCGGTCGGATCAGGTATATGACAGTATCCAAAGATATGCACTTGCCATACAGAAAATGCCTCAACAACATGTCACGTAGCTCCGCCACTGAACGAATCTTCCTTAGTTCGAAACCGTGCATAGCGCATGCCTGAACAAGCAGCAAAATTTCAGGTGAGAAGGGTCCAATACGAACACCAGAACGACATGAACCGAAAAAGATGTCATGGACAATTGACTCTGAACGTCTACGAGACAAAGAGACTGCCCCGACGAGGGACGAAGACTGGGATAGATGACCACCATCGGCGGGTTCAATATAATTTTGATTTTCATCAAGTATACATGAATTTGCTGGAGCAGAGCATGAAGATCAGTAGTGTCCCAAAAAGAGACAACGAAACACAATCACCTCGAGAACAAGATGTAGAACAAACATAAGGATTGCAAGCGGGATCCCGGTCGTCCTGACCAACTGTTCACCACACAGCAATCCAATTCATCCCAATCAAAACATCGCAATCAAGACTGAGTGCAATCTCGAACTCGACGTTGGTTGTTAGCGGACGACCATCGTAAGAGGTGATAAGAATTTCAGTGAAGCGGGATCCTGGACCCAAAGTATGGCCAAGTGAAGAGGCAATCGAAGAAGATACAAAGGAACACTGCGACAGCGGGATCAAACACAACAGACACAGGAAGACGACCGATAAACGAGGTCATTACAGTGGTACGACGTTGATGAGTACGACGGCGCTGGTAGGGGCGAGTTCAACACATGAGCATTCAGGCCTAGACCGATCAATCAACACAGCATTTTGTTTTTATAGGGATAATGTTCAATCAATCTTCACAGCCACTTAACAAGTTTGGTAATCCCAAATCTTACGGATCTACCGCAAAAGTTTTCCCATCAAATGCGATAAGACCCTCTACTAAAGTATCGGGAATTTATAATCCAGCCACACAGAACTGCGTCGCAAACTTTGAGGGTCACGCAGCAATCGGTTCATCATATAACTACTCACTCGCTGTGGACGCCCGATGCCACATCCCTTATCTCAGGGGGTTATAATGACGATCACGCCATACGGATGTGGGATTCATCGACCTGGAAGCAGGTCGGTGATCCCTGGACGGGCCATACTGGCAATATCAACTCCATTGCCATTGATGCTTCTGGCATGCTCCTCGCCTCCGCATCTAGTGATAAACATGTCCACCTCTGGCGGCTCTCAGGATCGACCCATGAAACACTCCAGCGAAGTACAATGTGTCACCTTCTCTGTAGATGGCAAGCACATTCTCAGTGGGGGCAACGATCAGAAGATCTCAGAGTGGGAACTACCCAAGGGACTGGCATTGGTAAGTTCGTCTTTATTTTTCTGTCTCTTCGTCAGCTCATATTGCGGATTTTATGTCCAGGCTGAAGACTCTGGGTTCAAGGCACATATCCGCCTTTGACTGTTATAACACAGCGCGAACATGCTCCATGCACTGCAGATCCTTGTTTTAAGCCCCACAGTCCGCAACGCATGCATAACTGGGGATTTGCCTACTGCCCAGCAGTTGCTCACACAAGATATCGACACAGATCCCAACAACTACGAGTCCTATGCCAATTGATCATTCGTTATGGCGAGACAGTTTGACTGGGACCATGCGCTTCACGATGCAATTAAGGTAAGATATACCGACCCATCATGCCTCACTTAATACAGGCTAACTTGGATGGCGGCATAGTCCGTCAGCATTCAGCCCTCCTTGATAGGCTATATATCGAAGGGCATCGCCCTCTGCGGAAAACAGCAGGTTCAAGACGCGATGAAAGCATTTGACCTGGCCTTCACGTTCACGAACGCAGATTTGAAGACGACTCATTTCCTTTTCTTGGTCAAGGCATGTAGTTTTTCAATTCATACTTCGTGCTTCATTACGGTTTTCAGGCCATCGCGTTATTCAATGGAAATGCTCATGAAGAGGCAGTGGTGCCCGTCCAAGAGCTAGCTGCTCGTCATAATGCTGACCCTCTCTACTCATGTTGTGGAAGTAAGTATCATGCATTTAGTCAAGCCCAGGTTCATGTGTTCACTGATTTTTGTCACATATCAGTCCTATTTGCGGGTCCAGCTGGGAGCCATTGCTATGGATGCCGCCCTCCACAAAGAAGCTGCTGACCATTTCACTGCAGCTGTCAAAGCTGGCGCTTTCTTTTCTAAATCGGACATCCATTCTATGTACAAGGACTTTGTCGTGGTACGTCGAACGCGACCGAAAATCCTTTTCATACCCAACCTCAACTACATTCTTGTACAGCTTTTCGGCTGGGACCTCAAGTCCTTGTGGCAAAATGCAAACCAGAAATGCTGCCATGCACTTGTTCGTACAGGTAAAGTTGGAAGAGCTCTCGAATCGTACCGATACATGATGGATATGAGTGATGAACCCACGAAGGCCATTTTCCTTGCTTGGGTCCCTGGCAAGTCTCTAGCAATGTCTCCCGTGCTACGATCCTCACTTGTATTTCCCTTAGCTCTCGACGACGAATGAGGCACACTCTACGTTGCCGATGGAGATGCTGCCCTCGCAGCGAGTTTCACGTCTGAACACTTTCAGTCGAGAACCACTCCTTTCCTCCACATAATATGTTCCTTCCCTCAGCTCCATTAAAATCAGACAGTTTCCTCCCAGACTTGCAATGCACATACCACTGTTGGACTTTGACGAGTTCGACTCGTAAATGTCCGAAACTGTATATACGTGGCTGAACCTTATTTCGCCGTGTTTAGGAATAGCGTCATCTGAATCGTTTGAGACCACCCTTCGTGAACTGGTTGCTTAGACAATGCGTTGGACCAATAGTTACTCGACACAATCCCTCTTTCTTGTATATGTATCATGAAGAAGATCTTGCGTCGATTAAAATCGATAATAGGACTCCTAATGCTAGCCTTTCCTTCCGAGTTACTCGCTCAAATGGGGCGTAATTTCAAGGAATTTCGTCCGTTTGCTTCACAGTTCAAGAGCCAGACTTATGGCCGTTGCATAGTTGTGGTTTCTCCGAGCTGAAAAGGGCTAGCTTGGAGAGGGAAGTTTCGTACGCACATGTTACCCTCTGCTGTTCCAGGTCTAAGATTTGATCGTTCTTTCAGGGACACGTGTACAATGCCACTGAAGTAGCTACTTGTCAGATCTCGGCGCTCAAGAAAGTCCCGAGCACTTCTTACATCCCGATCTAACTCCTTGAATCACGAGCGATTGATTCTGCAGCGTCTGCAAGGGAAGGAGTCACTCCATACCCAGAGTCTTCACCTGTGGACGACTTGAGCGCTTCGAGTACCTTGCTATGGAGCTCCTTGGGATGGACCTTGACAATGTACGCACACTGCGCCATCTGCCTCTACCCACAGTAAATATCTTGGTGGTCGCTGATCAAATGGTACCTAGTAGCATGAACAATCTTTGATCTGGCAATCCTGCTTCAGATCGCAGCTCTCGAATTTATACACAAGAACGGAGTCGTCCGTTGCGACATGAAGGCAGTGAACATCCTCCTCCACCCCACCGATCTGAAGTGCTTGTACCTGGTCGACTATGGGCTCGCTTGGGGTTATTACATCTACGACCGAAACCAGTCTTTCTATGGATGTACCACTGAGATCGCACGGCGTGATTGGTACACTTCCGTACGTCAGACTGAAGATGCACCATGGCATTCGTAAGTCGCCACACCAACCTGCATTATAGGCCTGCCTCTTACCGGTCCAGCTCCTCGTGATGGCATGGAATCCCTTGGCTATGTGCCTCTCAATCTCGCTCTGGGAGACCTTCCATGAACATACAACGCTGAGCATGGAACGAGGAAGACTTAAAAGATCAGATTCGGATCAAAAAGCAACGATACCTGACCTTGTCCCCGATGGACTACCTTGCTTTGAGCAAAGGGTGACTATTCACGCAGCTTGAAGTTTGACTAATCACCAGACTACGACCTGCTACGTTCACAAATACGAGACTCGTGCGCGAGCTGGCTTATTCGCCTCCTCTGATGTCGAGTAGCGCAAGGTCTGTTGGTATCCTAGTTTTTCACTTAAAAATCTTTTTCGACTGAGCACTCCCCTATAGGCTACCCGTCACGCTGTCCTGTAGTTGAGCACACATTCCCCCTCCACCCCGGACAGAATATATACTGCCAAATTGACATTCGTACAGCAGTGGAAGGCAACAGTGCTCGAGCGGGTGAGTCATTCTTCTGGCAGGATCCTAGTCTCTCCCCTGAAAAATGGAATACAGCGGTCCGCCCAGCCGTCATCTTCTGGATCGGAATAGATAGATATACCAACCTCTGGAGCATCAACCTCGTTTGTATCGTAAAAGGAACTCTCTCTTCCACCGACATCAATGTCGTTCCCGTCTCCTCTTCGCCTACTGAGGGAAGCATGACGTCGACTCCCGCCTGGCCGCTTTCTGACTTCTACTGCTACATATTTCCTCGGCCAATGAAGTTCCTTTGCTACCCGGGCGAGGAACTGTATGTTCCTTCTCATCCTTCGAACTGGAAATGCTAACTTGATTTGTCTTCGGTTCAACCTGTTCCATCTCCCTGGACGATCAGCAAAGCCAACACCAATGTCCTCTTCAAGAAGTTTAATAACAATACTCTTGAAAAAACGTTGCCGTTCAACGAACGACATTATCCCTACAAAGAACCCTTCGTCGTGGCTACTGTACTTGGGCCAAATATTCAACATAGCGATGGTGAAGGCAAGCACATCGATTTGGGGGGACGTAGAGCATGGTTCGACGAGCGTGACGCTGTCAGGAAGCGTTGCCTGAAATATGAGGGCTCGGACGTTAGAAAGGCCCTGTCCGATAGACATTGCACATGGGACATCTCGCTGAGGGGATACTGTCAGAGTGAACTGAGCTCGTCTGTTACAGCGGGCGTAGCGGTAGATGACACGGGATTGCCTCCACTGCCCGTGATTGCTGATGTCGAGATGCCTGATGTGGGTTATGTTTTTACGCAGGGCTCTGTGCAATTATCTCCCACCATAACAGTCGATCTTGTGTCTAAACCGACATGTCGCTCATTACCAAAACGCGATGAATGCTAAGACCTGAGCGGTAGCTACTCGCGTTTATTGGTGCTGGATTTGGGAGATATATTCAAGCTATCAACACATCGATCGATGTCATCAGGCAACCCACAATATTACATAGCAGAAGCTAAGACATACGTCCATAACGACTGGCCCAGACTGCAGAAACTCACCCCAGCGAGAGTTTCATGCTGTCACAAACAAACGATATTACACTGTTTTCATTATTCAAGCGTAATCTCCAAGAGGGTGTTTAAGGGAGAATAGTCGTGATTACAAGGTTGTATCATAACTATGCTGTCGTGAATAAAATACCCGACAAGACAATATATACCTATCTATAAAATCCATCTGAACGCCAATGTATGCAGACTCACATATACCCATTGCATGGCGTCCATATGGAATGCAAACAATGTCCTACCCTTGCGAAAGTGTGAATGTAGTCCGTATGGTCGGTGCTCTTTCGCGACCCCTACGACTGGGTCCAGCCTGAGGCACAGGCGGCGGGCCCAGGATGGGCGAAGATGCATACTGATCCGAAACTGTCGTACCAACATCGGTGCGCCGCTCCAGGTAAGACGCGTCATCAGATGAGCGGTCCCCCGCTGGCGTCGTCCATATACGTACCGTACCATCGTGGCTGCCCGTGGCAAACATGAAGGGTTCGTCGGTGGAATGATTCCATGCAACGCATGTCAAGTCCCCGCCGAACGTCTGAGGTCTGATGTAGTGGAGTAAAGCTGCAGTATCACGATCCCAGATATGGATATCGCCCGCTGTGTCCGATTCGTGGTTAGAGTTTTTAGATGAAGATGAGATCTCAGGAGAATATACCTTTTCCAGCACATAACACTAACTGGTCTTCCTTACCGCCAAAGTAGCTCGGGCCCGCGAAATCCACGTGAGCTTTTGGCAGATACGTGTGACGGAGAAGTAGCCTAGCGATTTGTGCATAGGGATGTTCGCGATCCCTAGCGTCCCGTACTAGCTCCATCTTCCATAACTGCGGAGGTGTCTACAAAATACGAAAAGACGTAAACAGAGGATTGCATATGTTATGACTGTCAGTACCTTGCGTTCGAAGGAAATCAGCACGTTTCCACCTCTTTTGGATATCGTGATGTCACGCACGTCGTTGACGACGGGCGTTTGACTTTGAATTCTATCAGTTAAAGGGTTCGGAGATGATGAAAAGCGGCTTACTTTTCAAATTGTCTTGTCTCTACGTTGAAAACTGTGGTAGGCGAAGTCAAACAGACTGGCCCGTGGACATGCGCAGCGCTTACCTATTATACGCTTCTCAACCCTAGTGGTGCGGCTTGGATGCAACCCATTAGGTGCCGCAAGTAGTGGACCCACACCCAGTAACCGCTGGCCATCTGGAGTCACAGCCACGTTGTGCAACTGGATGCGACCGAAGTGATATGAATCAAGAACCTTAAAAGATATTCAGTCGAGATTCCGTTGGCACCGAATGGTCTAATTACCCTTCCTTGAACGTCCTGATGATAAAGTTCATGAGTCATCAGTGGGTGCACAAGTAATGACAGTCGCGCTAACCAGTTTGAAAACATCGCTACCTTCGACAGAGAAAAATTGCGCTATCGTAGGACAGCATCAACAACGTACAACGAGACAGGAATAATGAAATGAATTACTCTCGCTGGCAGGCAGCCATGCAATGGATGACACAGAGTGCGGACGGTCAATTGTTCTCTTGCAGAGTCCATCCTCCGTCCAGACTTTGAGTCCGCGAGTCAATCTCGTCAAGAGAATGGTACCGGATGCAGACCTGTCCGATCACATCTGAGGTTTTGCGAATAGAGGAACACTCGACGTACGACATACCATGCAACCTGGCCGATGAAGCCTCGCACGTGTACAAGAACAGCCTGAGTTGAAAAAGACTCCTGAGCATGATTAGCGTAAACAACATTTATAGAAGCACGACACGTCATTGCTTACTCCGACACGAAAGATGACTGAAGATCGATCCCAACTTAACGCATCATATCAGCCCGAGAAGCTACAACTAAACCAGTCATAACGCACCTTGACGTAGCGAGATATTTGCCATTCGGGGAGAACTGTAGATGTCGAACAAGGGCAGTGTGTACGGAGAGGTCTTGCAAGGGTTCCAGGGTTTTCAGCTTGGGGATCAAAGTGGAGACTCTCTGTCCTCGAATGGTATTCAAAGCGAGGGATGAGAAACGCGTGGGAGACATCCCTCCAGAAGAATTCCTATCGAAGGAAGGGGTTCGTGGCGGCATGAAGGGCCGTAGATACGGATGGGGCTGCCCCGCTTGCTGCTGTTGCATCATGATGACAGAACGCACAGCTCCTTTGAAGCGCTGACGGGCAATAGCTCTGCGAGAAGCGTCGCTCTCCTCACTCGGATGACCTTCCATAGAATTGGGACGCTCAGTATATTCCGAGCATACAGATATAGCTATCTCCTGGTGGTGAGGAAGCTCGATCATCTGGGGACGCTCCTGCGTGGTAGGAAGAGTATGGTGCTTGTGTCTCATCCGAGTAATCATGTTGGTTAACTTCTTGAAGGACACTCGTCTTAACAGGCCGCGTATGGCCAAGATGCGTTGATTGCAGTAGTGAATGATCTTCCGCGTTTCCACGACCACAGAAAGGAGGAGCATGCGGTGGGTTGTTTCATTTATCACATCCTCCAGCCAAACGTGACCACGATGCTGAACAAATATCCATCGCTCTGAGGCGAACCAGGCCGAGACGGCAGCCAGGCCAAAGGAAGTGACAGCCTGGGATTTTAGGTAAGGACGCATTTAAAAAGTGGCTGACTGATCAGTGAACTTACCGTGAAAACAGTGGTAATCGTGGACGTGACAAATCCCTGGTCGTAGACGTTACGTATTAGAAACGCATCCTGCAGTCGAATAAGACCCCATACCTGGTTTGTGGCGTATGTAAATAGCATCAAGCCCGCGGAGAAGCATGCCACAGACATAACGAGAAAAACCAAAGGCGACCGTTTAATCCATATCAATACCCACCAAGGTACCCTATGGCCTGGAGAGCGACTGACGACCGTCATTTGACTGAGTCTAAGCACGACGCAGGATAGACTTACTACATGGCTTGCTTCCAGGTGAGACCAAGGAGACTGTTCACTGCGGCTGCTATACTGAAAACCAACGAAGAAAACCAGAACGCATTGACAGACTTCTCCAGTACCCCATCTGTCAGCTGATATGAGAACTGCAAGGTCGTTGCCGTCACAGCCGAGAAGAAGGTCGCGACTGTCGACAAGTTTAGCAGGTTTGCCGCCGCATGCTGCTGGGCGAACCTAATCGTCGGAACGCCTAGAAGAGAATGTAAGTATGAAAGTGCTAAGGATAGATTGGATATATACCGATTTCGATAAACATCGACAGATTGACCGTGATGTTGTCAATGTGCTCCCCAATCTCCGACGTCAAATCGTGGATATAGCGCTGCACTGCTGGATACCGAAATTGACCTGAAACTAGTTGGCAAGATTGTCCGGCAGAGCTTAGATGGAGGCACGCTACCTTTGTACTCCTGAAGACACGAAGCCCAATACTAGAAAAACGTGGGTTAGCAGAGAGACTGGGGGCATCAACTGGCCATCGAGTTCACCTTCAGATCGACTTCGAAAGCACGCATTGACGTATTGACTGCCTCGTCTGTAAACTCCGGGAACTCGTTCAGGCAGTTCAGGAACGTTACAACGTCTTCTGCGAAACTAGCGAATTGACCGGGGAAACTTTCTGGATCAAGGGTTTCATCGTTCATGTGTTTGAGTGGAGGTTGTTGGCCTCTCCACGTGCGTCGTCGGTCCATCAAGTTAGGATTAACGAGCATCTCTCGAGGTTGGCGTGAAATTCTCCGAGGAAACAACGTGGCCGCGTTCTCGCGAAAAAGAAACAATAATTTTGTGAGGCGCTCCCGTAGTCGAAAAGCGGAAGACAATATTCCAACGGAACTACCAAGTTGGCGAGCAGCATTGGCGAAGTTGCGTAGCTATATGGGAGATGAGCGTAGAAACGTGGAAGTGCGCCTCTGCACACCTCTTTGTCAAGATTGTCGATTCGCCTATGAAGATGGGTCGGTACAAATAGACGAAATAACGAACATGCTTCTTACTTCTCAAATTTGTTGAATGATTCTGATCCTGCGACCTGCAGTTTTTCATCCACGGTAGCTGAAAGGCAAATGAGGCCACGATTGCGTGATGCGCTCACGAACACTCACGAACGTCTCGGTCATCCTCGAAGTTCGAAGGGAGGTTGACATCTGACATTGTACTATTAGCGGTGCACGAGGCCAACATGGGATGACTGACCGCTGTCTAAAGAAGCTTCGTTGCTAAGCTCGCTCAGGACATCCAAGAGACTGATGATAGTCTGTTTCCGTCTCGGGTCTGTAAACGCTTCACCTCGAGCGTAGGGGCTAGGTATACTTGGAATGTTTGAGTTCGAGTCGTGGAAAGAACGGGCTGCATGAGCTGCCCCAGTGCCTGGAATATGAGTGAGAACGACCAAGAATGCTCTACTGGAAGACGTACCACGAAACATAGTGACCAAGTGCTAAGAGGTCTGTTGCAGCGATCGTCCCTGGGTATTATAGGTGCAAGGATCGGATCCTGGTTTTGATGCTGAGGATGGCGGTTAAAGTAAGGTCTGAAATGCACTCCAAACACCAGAGCGGCCTAGGCGAGCACCGCACGTAGAAGTCGTGATTTGAAGTGAAAGTGCGAAATTCATTCGCTCAACATCTTAGTGAGGAATTATTTAAGATGACGGCATGTTATCGCTAGACATACTGAACTCAGCGATTCGGGGCGTGATGGCCTCGAGGAGGAATACGAAGCAGCGGCGACCCTGACTTGGAGCTGCGCTGATCTCTGCTAAGGAATGCTGTCAAAGCTGATAGGAAGATAATAAGTGAATCTACGGTGAATCATTCTCAAAATACATAAGCACGGGTCAGAAGAAAGGGCGAATTTTTTGGCGAGACAATATGGACGGGTTTCAATGCCAAGGGACGTAAAAGTGGTGTGAACGGGGGCTGATGGATCAGACGTGCGGATGCAACGTGTTTGCGAGTAAGTGAATTATCAAAGGATGACCATAGGTGGACAAGTAGCAAAAAACCTGTTGCCGCGGAGGTGAAAGTTTTGTTAAATATACTAACACATTTGGGATACTAGAGAACTGTAGAGAAATTTCTGTGGGCATGCAGGGGTCGGATGTGGCTGTTAGAGACGTTGCGATCGTCAATACACAGTCAGAAGCTACACTGCTACACTGGTCACGTACACGGCATACACTGCGAGGTCCTTATCGTAGCTTCGAGTATAGTTCCGTTACCTGCACGGAGAACCCCGCAAAAGGAGACCATGATCTTCTGCTACGGAGTGAGGTATCAGAAGGGCTCCACGACTTAGGTCCACATCTGGTGAAAAAATGTGCCTAGACACCTGGTAAGCGAACTCAGACTGGTTGAATGGAGAAGTAAAAGATCGTGCAAATATTGCTATTCTGCAGCAGTCGTCGGTATCATCTTCAATGAAATCTGTGGCAGGTGCCCGCTGCATCGTGGTCTGCGACTTGGACATGTGACATTATTTGAGTAGTAACCGGCCCGTTAGATGCTGATGCCGAAAAAGGGAGTTCAGCGGTTCTTTCTACCACAAGTACTTCAAGTCGATAGTACTCAGCCTACGGTAGTACTGGCAGGACCTAAACTCATTCGTGCACTATGCGGATCCTTTCATGGAACATTGTAAGAAAATGAGCTATCATCCTCCGCGAGAGAAAGTATTCTGACATTGTGCTTTGCAACGTGCATGACAGAATGGCGTCAGGACTCTTCCTCAATATCACCCGTGAGTTACCCATCATGGTTTCCACTTGGTTGGCAAGGGCCTAAACAACCATAGATGGAATACCTTCACTTCATTTCAAGGAATTTTGCAGCATATCAATGCAGATATAATCTGCTTTCAAGGTGTGGGTCGTTCATTCATTTTAGCTTTCCCTTTCAAATGCCCAAACCTTATCTACCCAGAAATGAAGACCTCGCGTTCCAGCCTGTCGCGCTGCGTTGCTTTACAAGACGATTTTGAGGCTTTCTTCTCCTTCCCACAGAATAAAGCAGGGTATAGTGGCGTCGCAGTTTACGCTGACTCCCGCACTATCACTCCACTTCGGGCAGAGGAGGGTCTCTGCGGCATCTTGCAGCCTAAGCCACCTCTCACGTTCGATGAGCGCATATCTCGTTCATATCCCTGCGCACATGAGATCGAACTAATGCCGGATGAACATGGATCAACCCCAAGTGATCTCGCTGCCTTGGATGCTGAAGGTCGTGCCCTGATCGTGGACTTTGGCCTGTTTGTATTGATCAACGTCTATTGCCCAAACGAAACTTCCGATGTACGTCTTCCTTTCAAAATGAACTTCCACGTCATGTTGCAAGAACGAGTTCGGAGGCTCATGAATGAAGGCCGGGAAGTTGTGGTCGTCGGCGACATCAATATCTGCGCAACACCTCTTGACCATTGCGACGGTCATCTTGCTAGTAACGTTGCGACTTTCCACGACCATCCTGCTCGTGCGTGGTTTCATAGGTGGCTGAGCCCTATTGGTTGCATGACTGATGCCGTGCGGACATTCTGGCCTGACAGAAAGGGAATGTACACATGTAAGACGCAAGTCCGGTCTATTTCTTCCCATCATTCATATTCACTTTATGTTAGGCTGGAACACGAAAATTTCTGCCCGGGAAACCAACTATGGTACCCGAGTCGACTACATTCTCGTTACACCCGGTATGCTTCCTTGGATCAAGCACGGAGACATTCAGCCGTCGCTCAAAGGATCTGATCACTGCCCCATATATATCGATCTTCACGACGAAATAACAACCGATACTGGCGAAAAATTGTTCCTCCGTGACGTCTTGCCATTGGACGGGAATAGATCAGACCCGCCTCGGCTGGCAGCACGACGATGGGAAGAGTATTCTGGGAAACAGACGCTACTGTCCACGTTCTTCGGAAAAGGGAACAAGTTGCACAGTTCCCCATTTTCGTCGATTTCGCCCACTGCAGATACACAAATACCCAGGGAACAGTCTAATGCTGCACAGTCAGATCATACACACCCTGACTTCGAGCTTCCGCCTCCAACGCATCCCTCGCTGAGCTCTCAGAAGTCCGCATGCACGTCCGCGAGTCAGGCCCCTGCACCATCATCTACGCTACAACCCGATCCCATTTCATCAAACCAACATGCGCCCCCAGCCACTTCTACAAAGCGCAAGTCATCAGCCGATGCAACCAAGAAAGCGCCGAAGAAATTGAAAGGCGGTCAAAGCAAGCTCTCCTCGTTCTTTGCGCAACCTTCAATGATCCCGCCTTGCAGCCAGGAAGAATTTTCTACCCAAGTTGCCGATCAACAAGACTACATAGAGTCCGACCATCAGCTCGCGCTCGAGCTTTCCGCTTCACTTGGAAATCCACTTTCGCAGGGCTCACTTGCCTCAGCGACGCCTTCGGGTTCGCAAAGTAAAGCCGCGTGGTCGCAGCTGATGGCCCCTGTCCAACCACCGAATTGCCTCATACACGATGAGCCCGCCAAGGAGTACACCGTTAACAAGGCAGGTCCAAACAAGGGGAAGACATTCTACCTCTGTTCGAGGTCCGTCCCGATTAATACCCTTCATTTCGCATCTATCTAATTTCTCCCATCTAGACCGGTTGGCCCGGGTTATGACAAGGGTAAAGGTGAACGCCTCCGGGAAGAGGTGAATCCCCGATACCGGTGTAATTTTTTTAAATGGTCGAACGACGTCAGGCGGGAAGCCAAGGACAAGTCATTCTCATCATGAAATCCAAAAAATTTGCCTCGAGGCAAATTATACTAGTTGCGTATACATACCCCGGGCCGCGCATGTTCTTTTTTCATTAATCATACTACATAATTTTGGGGGTTCAATGAGTGTTAGCGCAGATGCGTTGGACACGTGTTTGGTGCGTGGTGATTTACACCATGCAACCACGGAGACCCACGAAGACAATTATACATTCTGACATGATTCTGTACCCCTGAGCATTAGCCTATAATCCGCGGCGAGCGGATGATAGACTATAATAACGTGCTCATTATACATGCGTCGCTCTCAAGAGCCTCCTTCTCCTTACCGAACGACAAATGCACTTCACGGCAACCAACGCTTTCTTGACGTCAAGCGAAATGCACAAAAATGGCGTACGATACGGCTGCGATAATATAGAATAACAAAAAACCAAGCGCAATCCGCCTGCACGAAAGTAGCGACGATGACGTGGAGCGGCAGACATCGCACCGACGGCTAACTTGACCCCCGGACTTGTTTCTTGGCGGTTCCGATCATGGTGTTATTTACCTGAAAAAGGCTTAGACGGTACCGGAAGGAACAACGTTGTGGTTCACCTTCGTCGCGAATCGCAAGGAGCACAGAGACTCGTTCAAATGCGCCGCCAACGGTGAGAGGTTCAGGATCATCTGCCACAGAACCATGTCAAATTAGCGACTCCACATTCACAGATCCTGCGCTCACCAGCGTCTTCGAATTCCCGCTCAGCGAGTTTTGTAACAAATACGTCAGCTAGAAACCGAGTCAGCGTCGATCAGGAAGATTTGGCCAAAACGCCCGTAGATCACCTTCGAATTCCTATATGGGATATGCTTCTCTCCTTTTTCTCCTTTCTCGCCTAGTGCAGCGATGACGTCCCCAAGCGCGCTCAAGCTCTTGTTAATGTTCTGCGTCTCTTTCAGTCGTTCTTTGTCCCCCGCTGCTCCGCTTGAGTTGAGGCGCTCGCTACCAGCCAGGTCAACGAGATTGAGACTGCCTTCACAGCTCTCACCGGTGTGCGTGTTTGTACCAGAGATTCGGAGTGTGAAGACAGAGTGCGAACGCGAGGAACGCTCGTTCATGAGCGTGGCTGCCACGGTGCGCCGGGAGTTGGCGACACGAAGGAGCGAGGTGACAGACGCTGGGGACGGGAGAGACATCACATTCACATCAGTGACACGTGTTCCGGACTTGTCGTGTTTGATCTCATGCTTCTTCTTGTCGAACTCGCCCTTGCCGAGGAGGTCATTGATTGTTTCGTTATACTGCGAGTATTCTTCTCAGATCAGTCCCCGAGATGCCTCGACAAGATACGTACGATCTCGAGGAACTGGCCGTCCATCTTGTACTCCCAGCCTTTAGACCTGAGGTCCTCGGCAGCTTTGAACACCTGGTTCACTGCGCGGGGTATCACACCTGTCGTGGCATCGGTCTGAGAAATAAGTAGGTAAGATGCATGTCGCTACAAGAAAAAAATAACTACCGATCCGCCTTCCATAGTGAAAGACTTGCCAGAGCCTGTTTGGCCGTACGCAAATATGCAGACATTATATCCGTCCACACAGCTTTGAGCGAGGAGTGAAATCTCCTCGAAAACTTCCGCCTGGGTTGATTCGGGTTCGAATACCTGAGGAAGAGCTACCTCAACATTGTGCAAATATTTTTAAGGAGAGAACGAACCCGATCAAAACCAAAATTATAGACTTCTTTGCGCTCAGAGCCCATGGCGCTGGAGCTTGAAGAGGAGACGATGATCTCTTTGTGATCCCTTTTATCAGGAAATGATAAATCTGCTTCCCGTCCCCTTTCCTCATCATCAGGAGTTGGGCTGCCGGTGAACGAAGACGAAGGAGACAGGTCTGATGTGAGGACGGGGCGAACTCGACAGAATACTCGAATGTTGCCCTTGAGCTCCTGAACCATGTTGTGCAACTTCCGGCGAACCATCTCGCTTTCCCTGGCATCCTGCTCCAGGTCCAATATTCGTTGTCGTGCGGTTTCGAGTTCGAGCGTCTTGTCTGAAGTGGTGGTCATTGCAGCATCGAGCTGCATCTGTGTGGCAGCATTCTGTGCCTGGAGAGCATTAATCTGCGCATTGAGAGTGATATGTGAGGTGGACTGATGTGATAGTGTTGCCTTGAGATTCGACACGTTATCTCTCTCCTTGTCCAGATCACCCTTCGCCAGCCTCAGTTCATCTGCGAGCTCTCTTGCCTCCCTTGCTTTACTCTTCACTTCCATCTCAAGCTCCATGACCTCTCTTGCATGCTTCATGCGCAATTTCTCGATTTCATCGCTTGCGCTCACCAACTCTCTCCGCTTGTCAAGCTCAAGCGACTTGGCGTTAGTGAGCTCGAGGGAAAGAGCGCGATGATTCGCTTCGAGCTCGGCGACTTTGGCGCGCTCTGCATCCATAGTTTGTGCTAACCTTGCGGCATTGGCAAGTTGTGTGGATTCGATTGAAGCGACCTTGTTTTGCAAGTCGGAGAACTCTTTAGATTGTAATCCACTTCCGCTAGCGACTTCGCGATCCTGAAACAACACGTCCCAAAGGACGTGCGGGTCCTGTTAATGAACCTAGTTGTTTTGGTGGCGCACTGGTTGCGCGGGTTGTCCGCCGTATTGCTGACGTTAGATAATTTCGGTGGTTCGGGTCTCGTGAGGCGTTGTGGGCCAGATGGCTGTTTCGTTGCAGGGCCCGTTGTCGTAGTTGGTCTGTTAAGGCCTCGACTGGCAGCTAGCGGACGAGCGGTAGCTCCATTGCCAATTGCTGGGAGTTTACGGGGTTGATCAAGAGCCTCTGCATCGAGATCATCCTCTGCTTTTCGTTTGTTGCCCGACGTCGACATAGAAAAGCCTAGTGTGGTAGCGATAGAAGGGACTGGCGGGTCGAACGGGTCGGGAGATGACCTCAGGCGCGGTAACCGCGACATTACGAAACGTTGAATTATATTTCTCGGAATCAGTGACAAAGAACAACTTTCGCGACGCGTCGGTACACGTGATCGTAAATAACCCTTTCAAGGGGGGTGACAGGCTGATGTCACAAAATTTATGTGTGGCAAGTTATACTACTCGTCTTGCAATGTTAACGCTCTCAGCGCGCTTGCCAGCGCGTCTCCTGCCAATTGTTTGCTTCCTCGTCCACGAGTTCACTTGTTCAGACGCGTAGCTATGCGACACAGCCAAAAAAGGGCAAATCGTGAAGCAGGCTTGTAAGTCCGCGTCCAAGTTCAATTTATTCCTGCTTGAAATGGATGTGTGCTGCAGCGCAGGGATTCAAGGGAAAGAAGAACACTCTCGCTGGTCAAACGGAACCTGCGAAGAAGGACAAGAAAATGATGGTATGTTCTCCTTCTTGGAATTCTCATCATGGCCTAACTTCCGTCCATTAGGCCTTCCAACCGCTGCCCGTCTCGCAACTTCCGCACCCACTATTTGAGAGTGACCGCCCCGATACCCTCGCCTTGCAGTCATTTCATCCCGTATGCTCCGAGTATCTTTTTGTGGATATTAGATTGATGCTTCCTGATAGGAAATGCTTACAAGGGTCGCCGAGTCTCAACCACTCAAATTCCCCCATAATGACAATGATCCATTCCGTATATTTGGGTTACCAAGGAATATACTTGTCGAGGTTCGTGCTACGTTCACATTAGAGCACAGGTAATTTGATCGGTTTGCCTTTTAGTTCCGCCTACTGTCCAAGCCCTGCTCTGTGATACGTTCCGTTACGATCGATGCGATTAACAAGTTAGACGCAGCAAGTGAGAAGAACAGCAAGGAATCCAGGGTTGTTTTTAGTACGCTCCTTGTAACCATCACACAGGTTTTTATTGACATCCTTCAGCCGGACCCCAGGGCTGTGGAAAGAGCTTCCTCCTCCTGCAAGCCTTACAATATTGCAATGCCCGCGATTGGCTAGTTCTTTACATTCCTCGAGGTTCGTACTTCTAAATTTCCCTAGCAAGGCAGTTCCTTAGCATCTCTCGCAGCAACTAATCTTGTGAATTCTACCACCGCCCACGCCTACGACATGCGAACTCGGACATACCTTCAGCCAATTTTTGCTTACCAAACTCTTCAGCGGTTCCTCAAGGTTAATGCCCCACGGCTTGAACAGCTGCGTACCCAGACCGAGATAGAGATTGAACGTCGCCCACCAGTGCCTCCTGGCACGCCCCTCGTGGAGCTCATTAATATTGGCCTCAAGGATCAGGGTCTTGCTCCAACTGTGCTTGATGCCGTGCTAGAAGAAATTGGGAAGCAGACAATGTGAGCCACAGTTCCCCGTGTCCGAGACGAGCATAGTGCTTAACGGATGGATCATAGGTTCCCGGTGCTTCTTGCGATTGACGACTTCCAGGCGCTATATTGCAAGTCGCACTATCGTGACCAACATTTTTCGGCTATCAAATCGTACCATCTTTCAATGCCACGCCTCCTGCTCGAGTACGCATCGGGACAGAAGTCATTTGTAAGTGGATATGAAAGTCTGACCATCTCGTCATCTAAATGGAATCATATCAGGTTCGCGGTGCAGTCTTTGGCGCGCTCTCCATGAGTAACACAACATTCCCGCTACCTCTGGAGCTCCGTGAGGCGCTTTCTCTCGAGTATGACCGTCCGTATGGGTCATACGTCAAGCGCCAGCCGGAGCTCGTAGAGTACGCTCACGGCCTAGAGAAGCTGGTAGTTCCCAGCAGCCTCAGCGTGCCCGAAGCAGCATCGGTTTTCGAGGTGTGGATGAAAGATCGGGCAGTGCCTTCGAGTGAGTAATATTACTTAGTTCGTCTGTTTCGTGGAGTGCTTGACTCGATCTTGGATCAGAACCCAACGATGAATTGTTCCTGGCAAAGTATAGCGAGGCTAGCGGGAATGCAAGAGCGTTTGTCTGGAAGGGACTTTTGTCGTCCATATCCGTATAGACAGGCATTGTGGAGCAAGATTTCGATATTGTATGGGGCCGCGCGGTTGATGGTCCGATGTCGTATATCAGATTCATTGGGGTATCATTATTCCGCCTAGGGCCTTGTTACATGAAGGCATGATTGGAGAACCTACCATACGCGATTTTAGTGTGGCTATCCCGGTCCGTTAACCCTGAACTTAAGTTAAAAGACTACGCCTCTTGTTGCGCTAACTATATATTGAGTGGTAGGAAATATGCAGTTGTATGGCGGGCCTTAAACGTTGACACTTGCTTTAAGTTCGCTCCCTCGGGGCAAAGGGTTTTCGGCGAGTTACATACTAACTCGGGAAGCACTGATTATGGCTTGCTGCCTCTTCATTAATTTTTGACTAATCCTGCGATGCTCGCAACTCTGTTGAGCTTGCGCAAATGTACGTACTTACCTCGGAGCATCTTCCCGTGTTTTTAAAAATGCTTAAGCTGCGTCGTCTGAACATTTGCGGAAAATTGAGCATATCAATCTGTCAACTCACAACGTCATCAAGCATCTGCAATCCCTGCATAGGTGCTGTGGCTGCGTGTCCGTGGCATGTCGCGGCCAGACTAAGGAAATATACGGGTGGCGGGGTACCAACGTCGTCGTCCGAATCTCTGATGGTCCACATACTAGTCGCGGTCAAAATAATCTAAATAATAATCCAAATACAAGGGAGATGTCCAATATGAATATTGTGCTACTATGAGTCCAAGCACGTTACTATATCACGCACACAGGAAAAGCATCAGGGTTATCGCTTGAGCACTGGTAGATTTACTGACATTGTCCCGCACAACCAGATAGCTGACGATGACTATATGATACGCAGTGAATCCACACCTCGACTCGTGCGGAGGGCAATGTCATGGGCCGCGAGCATCTCCACAACGTCCTGGTCGGCACTGTAATGCACCCAGCGCGAATGAAGGATTGTTTGATTGGCTGCATGTGCCTTCATCTGCGAAAACTGCTCAGGTATTTCCGAGTTGTGCAATGCGGCGCCGACATTCACGAGTGTGAAACCACAATATTTTCCGTGACGGAAGTGTGCAAATATGGTCAGCGCCCATAAAAGCACGAACGCAACAGTAGCCACGATCACGTTTGGCAGCGCCGATGTGAAGACGAGCTGTTTCCCCGACACTCGCCCTGGAACGTAAGCCGTGCCTTCGCCACCCATGATGTATGCTGAGGGTTGAGGCATCTCAGCGATATTCACCAGTGCGTTGCTGGAACATACGCATGAAAGATGAAAAAACTTACCCTTCGCCGCAGCTTGCGATATTTGAGTGTAACCTTGTGTAAGGTTCTCAAGGGGGCTTAGTTGAAGTGTTATTGCTCCACCTATATTGTTGGAATCGATGGCGTTCATCTGAGCATCCGAAAAGAGGAAATTGACTTGCGTCTCCGAACCGAGGCCGAACCACGTTGATGTTGCAGGGCCCGAGTCTGTGGATAGGTACGACGTCGCTACGCCAAACATTAAGGAGGTTTGCATGAAGTCCAAGTTCCCTTGCCTTGGATATGCTTTCCCTTCAGGAAGTGGCTGGACCTCCAATATGAAGGACCCTTGTGTGCGAACCTCGCGTGTTTCGATTGTGATGTTGGGCTTGCATACGAGGAATGCGAGCTCATAAGTGTTATTTGGCGCAGTAAACTGTAGAGTCGGTATGCCGGTAAGATCTGGGTAGATGGAAATGATATTTATCTGGTCGCCCGTGCAGCCTTCAGGTGCACGCTAATGATGGCAAAAGTTGTCGAGCCGTCAGACGGCAGCGTCTGAGTGGTATGATTAAAGACGTATACAGTTGGGTCCAACACATAGATCCGTGTTACAAAGTTGGATTTGTACACCGCTGGTGTGGCTTTAGTCGTGACGGAGGCTACAATGTTGGAAGAACTTACGGAAAAGGCTGCTCGGAACAGCGATATCAAGATCGAGATCCTCGAGGTATGCGGTAACGGCCGTTGCGGCTACGCTGCTGCTATTCATCGCTTTTGACGACTGAAGACTTGGTAAGATTCACAGCCTTTGCCCATGTGCAAAAAGGATTGAGTCCGGCCACGTCAGTTAGCCATCTTGCAGTTGTCGAAGCTTGGATGCTGGTCGGCATTGGCGCGACATAAGCAGCATATTCACCACGCGAGTTGTTTGACATGGTGTACGCATATGACATACCAAGGGCCATCTCTGCCCATGCTATCGAAGCAGGATACCCGGGGGAGACGGCCAGCTTCATAGGTGGGATAGTTTGTCCGGATGCAACAGGACTATCGCGAAGCACAAAGATTGAAGCCAATGAACCCTGTTCAGAATAAGTTCCTTACCTGTAAAAGCTTAATGGCGGGATGGCACCAACAGAAAACGCCTGGATATCTCCGTCGGCCAGAACGGGCTGAATGCTCACTGTAGAACTTCGTCAAGCGTCTGTCACCAAGGCAAGACAATTCCACCCACGAGCGGCAGGTGCGAGCGCCGATGCAACCCACGCAATACCTGCTGCGACAAAGGCAGTAACGAAATATCGAGAACAATGGTTGCGTATAATGAGCATGATAGTCTCGGTTATTCCACAGGAAGGGTTGGAAATGGTATTGATTGCAGAAAGGGGAACACCTCGGGGACGTGCACGAAGAAGTCTAAAGAATTCTTCATTCTTGCCACAGGCTTGTCAAAAACTTTAACAAAATGAAGTAGGCTACTTACCTTCAAGCTTGAAAGCAGATCATGCACGGGATAAAGGGAAATGCTGATGATGATGATGCTGATGGTTGTTAATCCGGATTTCACAATGGCTTGAAAAAAACATGAGCGATACTATCGGCTAAGACATTATCGCGGTTTCATACCGAGCCATGTGTTATCAAGTTCATTGTACAGTGCTCTACCGAAGGGGACCACTTTGTAATGGACCGTGTAGCAAAACGACAGATACGCAATGGTGATGAAAGGTACAAGGAAGGTTTTCGTAAGTTCCCAGGTGCCTTTCAGCAGAATTTCCCTGCGGCTCGTGGTGCGGCGCTGGCGAAACAGCTGTGGGCGAATCGGGGTCTGGAAGTTGCTTGAACTCGTTGTATGATGCTGGTAGTAATCAAACTGGTCTTCATCAGGTGAGAGAGACAGTCTGGATCTTTGAGGGTCTGAAATATTCTCTGGATGACCAGGTAGAGAGCGAGAGGGTGAAGAACGCCAGTGGATGGGTATCAACGGCAGGTTGTCCGTGGAGATGGTGTTCGGGTATGGGACTTGCTGATCACTGTGCATTCTGACAGTCCATAGGGAATGAACCAGTTTGCTTAGGACGCTGAGGGAGACGGGAACCACTGACCTGTTATTGTCGCTGGTTTGGTTCCAATATCATGTCCTTGATGATTTCTACTAATCAAAATCAAGGGCGCAGAGGTTGAGGCAGAATTCACAGCATGACGGACTGAAGATATAAAAAGCTCATTGTATACACAGTTACCGTCCAGCCAGTCAATTATCTGAACACATCATATTATAAAAACAAGCGTTACAAACTCATATGTTTATGCGCTGCAAGCTCGAACTCAATCATTGCAGTTAACTACCAATCATTTCATTGATTTCAAACAATAAAACTTACCTTTCACGTGTCCGTTCGTGGACATGGATCGGCAGATCAGTAGCACAGAGAGCTTCGCCACAGTAGTGACAAGCCTTTCAACCAAGTGATCATGCCATCCGTGACTCTTCGCATCAATTAATGGAATACCAAATGGAGAAGAAACGGAAAGATGCTGAAAATGTCCCTGATCTGTGCACCTGTAGGCTGTGACTCCTACAAAGGCATCCTACTTAGAAGTGGTCAGGCCAAGGCTGAGTGACGAGTGCCCCGTTACTGTTTCGAAATTAGTTCGGCTCCCAAATCTTCAGAAGAACAAGGTACGTGCACAAATCAACTTACATACCGGGCCAGGACTCCAGTCACCTGCCTTCAACACGTAAGGCAAAAAGTCAACTGTGCAACAACGCTCTCCCAAGGTTGGTAATGCGTTTCCACTTACCCACCCTCGTGTTTTCACTCTGCTCATCTATGGTTCGCGCCGCCGCTCACTCATATGATGCTTTCCTCAGTAATTCCGCGTTTTTCAACCTGATCTCCGTACCCTCTCAAGTGTGGATTTCATAAGACTGACTAAGATCACGTGCATCTATGACCGTCGAAACCGGAAGTTGTTGTTTGCATTTTGGACTCAATCACTCCGAACTTCGACTGAAGCCTGTACTCTTGAGTCTTGACATGCGTCGCATGTAGTACTTCCCACCTAGCCAGACCAATAGTCGTTCCTTCGTATTCGTCGCATACAACCTCATGCAACCCGGCCCCAGTACTACCGGACTCTATTTAATCATGGCCAATTTGCTGAAAGGTTAAGGTATAGTTATCCAAGTATGGATCACTCCTCTTGGCAATCCTCGTATTTCCATGCCATTGTTTGCCGCCGTCCGTGTTGGCCGTGACATTCAATTCTTCCGGATATACTTCAATCATGTGCTGCATGTGAGTGATTGTACTAATAATTGGCGCGTCCATAGAAGGAGCGACGTTTCCATCAGATGCAGCGTGACGTGTTGCACAGCGCCGTATACCCTCATCTCCAGAAGAGGCATCGAAGGGTTTACCAGTTTTGTAGCTGACCGAGTTGATCCTGTTTTTTTGCACCCGAGTGAAGTCCTTTTGGGTCATAGACTCCTGATAGGGTTCAAGCGCAGACCTCATTTGACTACTACAAAGATATCCTAAATCCTTATTACACCAGATGATTATGTAGTCGTCCTAGTTGTGCTTTCCGCGCTACAATGTTCCTTTTAGCCCGCCCGAGTTTTTTCATAGTGCTTGTAGTCACCGTCAGTGCTGCTGAGAGTCAGAGTAAGTACTCAGCAGGCGTTTGTTCATCGATCGCCCGCGAGCATGACAAAGCTGATTTCCTTTGATTCTAGCATGGGTCAGTCTGCCGATGAATGTTCCGCAAAATCTATCGGACTTGGTCTTCGATAGTCCTACCGTCCCAACACTTTTCGGAACCCCCCCACAAGTAATCAATTCAAGCCTTGATTTGAATACGGCCAAGCTAGCTGTGTACTCATCCGACTGCGTTCTATGCGCCGGCAACACGTCTTTCGATGTTTCCATGTCATCAACTGCGAAGGTCCGTTTCTTAATTTTATGCACCAATATGATACACTTTACAATTTTTTCAGTCTCTCAATTATTCCTGGGCCTATTCAACGCTGGCTTACAGCGGTAATGTGTATAGCGACACTTTTGGATTTGGTGGCCTTCTTCAAGTGGCCAATATTCCGTTCGGTGGGTGCTACTGTCTCTCAGGCCCTCCCATTGTATGAATGACGCCTTTCTACAGGCTTGATTGAGACTGGCGGTGATCCTGGTCTTGCATATATGTTGTACAATGGCCGCCTGGGCCTTTTCCCGGACCCTCTCAATGCTACTGCAGCGTCACAACATTTTCTCTTACAAATGTACCAGTCAGGCCAATTGCTCAATCCAGTCGTGGGGATGCGCTTTGACCCAATGAATCCCAAAATCACTATCGGTGCTCTGGATCCCAACGATTATCAAGGCCAAATTAATTGGGTGCCATTGACGACTCCCAATGCTACATGGACATTCCAGAACACATTTATGATTGACGGCTTGAAGGGGTACAATGGATCTTTCCTCCCTCAGAGCGAGAACTTACTTGCGGCCCTTGATTCATGTAAGCTCTATCCATATGCTTGCATAGTGAACAAATTTAATTTTTTTGCAGTGTGGACTGGAATATCGATGCCAAATGTCGATACATACGTGAAAAATCAAGGCTTTGCAGGAAATGTGCATTATTCCCTCAACTACAAGACCGGTGTTGCATCGTACGTGTGCAATTCAACTGTCCCGCCCTACGTAGCTCTCACGGCTACCATCAACGGTGTTGATTACCCAATGGACTCTCTTAATAACTTGTTACGGCCCCTGGCAACGAATATAGCTCCTGCAGGCTGTTGTCCGATAGCCCCAATGAACAGATCGACTACCTTACCAAACCTAAATTTCGGATTGCCCTTCCTTCGTAGCATCTACCTGTAAGTTTGAAGCTCTCCTCTGGGTAGTTCGTCCCCCTTATAAAGTTATGAAGCGCGTACCGATTCCCAACGGACGGCTGCCCCGGGTTCTACGGTTTTGCCTTTCCTTCCGGTCCTGTGAACCGCACCGCTGCACAACTGTCGCAAACACCGACATCTACGCCTACGAACAGCGCACAGTGCCTCGCACTGATCCCCCCAACCTCAACGCCAACACCGTCCTTTAAGACTGCTCAGCAAATGCTTTTTTCGACCAAGAAGTACAACGTATATGACAGTCCACAGAATATGTCGGTGTCTCTGCTGGGGGTTGAGAACTTCCCGGCAATAGTGTGGAACTCGAGCTCGAGTAACTCGAACTGACACGGCTCGTATGAATTAAAAGCACTGCGTCATTTTCTCGTCATTTTCTTCTTCATAACACCGCTGTGGGTAGGACATGCAGGATTGTGGAGTATTCCTAGGCATATATTGTGGTATCAATGTAATTGAATGTTAGTGTGTTCTTGAGTCTTTGGTCTCATAACTCTCGTTCAGTGAATTGGCGCTAATTGTTCATTGTAGGAGAAATCCTTGGACCGTTCGAGGCTTTCTAGAAACTGAATGCTTTTGGGGTCGAATTTCATTTTCGGATCGAAGGGTTCGAACTTCTTGCAAGCACTAAACTCCGAGTAACGCCGAGGGCACATGAATCAATTGCAAGCTCTCACTTGTAGGAGCAAGTCGACAAAGTGTCATCGCAATGAAAAGTTTACGGACGCTTCCATACTACCAAGACATTATGTATCATTAGGTACCATCCACAACATAGATGATGAATCGGATTCATAATGGCTCCACTATCGTTACCGGCGACCCAGGTACGATCAATGTACAAATGGTGTACGGAGTGAACCTAACGTTAAGGTCTGTTAGAAGTGGAAAGTGCAATGGAAAGGAAGGGGTGATCACATGCTCTTCGATACCATGTCCACATGCACACAAGTTGGATCTCTGAGAAGCTCCCCACATCCTGCCCTGGTACGTAACAATGATTTACTTCATGGTTTGTTTTACTATTGACGGAATGGTGACATTTTCTAGACTTGCCCACTGCTTCTATCCGGTCGTCCTTTTTTTTTTTTTACCGAAGTCAGCGGATGCAACCACCAAAAACTCCAACGTGCGTCGAGTTTGACTACCCGCAACTACTAGGTTCAGATCGTCGACAGCCAGACGGCTCGATTGGCTGAAGCCTGAAGGGCGGGTGGGAGGCGTCTGTACCATTGACAACTCATTTGTTTGACGTTGCCTTTCTCGAAACTACAAGATCCTGCTTGTCCTTGGCTTGTGCATGCCAAATCCGGCTCCTGCAAGACAACAGAGCACTGGACAGCCTTATCAAACCTTCGGCGAGGCGCTCCACGTCCGTATCGAGACCGCCCATGTTGATCGGGGAGATGATTATGCGCTCTTTGCCTCGCAACAGCGGTGCATCATTCCAGTCTTGGAGGTTCCTGAACTTCCTTCACCACCTTGCATATTTTCAGCAAGAAGAATGTTGGTTTCCCGGTGAGCAGCGTCGGATAACATTGGTACCAACAGCACTGCGACTGCGATCATCCGTGGAATACGGACATCATGCCTCGGCAACAAATATCCGATATGAAGGTCTCGAGCTTGTCTGTAAGTTTGTGGAATCGATCTGATGGAACTGGGTGCACTCACGAGTGACCGAACATCACGTATCATTGAGCACTGCCCTCGTGTGGATGCCAAGCGGGTGTCCAAACCATGAGAACTGGGCGGTACTCTGCTTCGAATACTGAGAAGCTCCTTGTTATGATTATCACTGTTCAAGTAATATGTGCCCGGGGGAGTGCTTTGCAGATCAAGATTTTTAGTTCGAACTAACTGCATCCCAGGAACCCGTTACCGATTTGAACGTCCTTGGGTTTGTCGGACTGAGTGCCTACTACTGTGCAACACTCTCTAGGTCGCATCCTCAAATGATTAATGTTACCCTCGATCGAAATACCCACAAGCTAACGGTGTTAGTACTCGACCGACTGTGTGTTATGTGCCGGCAACACGCCCTTCGATGCCTCCTTTCCATCAGCTATCAAAGTCCATTATTTAAATTTTTCTTCTCAGAAAAATCTAATCAATTCTTTTGTTCTAGTCTCAATTACTGGTTACTCATAGCCTTACTCAACACCTGCTTACAATAGCAATGCACCCAGCAACAATGTTGGATTCGGTGGCATTCTTCGAGTGGTTAATACTTCGTTCGGTGAGCTCCATCTCTCGGTGCGCCTTTTCTGCCACAAGACTCTTTAACACAGTGTAGGTTAAATTGAAATCGGAGGTGATGAATTTGTTAGACAGCAGTTATTGCCTGGGCGTTTTCTCGAACCTCCTTCTGCCTCCACCCCACCGCAACCTCGGGACATTATTGTCTCTACAAGTGGATCAGGGTCTCGATCGACGAATCCCAATATAATTATTGCCTATTTGTGCCCCGGACTATCAAGGCATGTTAGTTAAAGTACAATTGACAACTCCCAATGCGACATGACGACATACCAGCACACGTCATGGTCGATGGCTTGAAGGGCCGCAATTAATCATGTGATCCTGACAGTGACATTGAAGATGTGACAGATTCTTCCATTTCTGTGAAGCATCTACCTGCGAGTGGACCATTGTTTCCTGGAGTCAGGTATTCCATGAATTTGCGTGTGTACCGATTCCAAACAAATGGATGTCCCTGGTATTACAGTTTCGCATCCCTTTCTGTTCCAGTGAACCTCAGAAGTGCACAGATCTCGCAGACGCCAGCTTCAACACCGACATAAAGTGTGCGACGGCCGCGCCGAGGTCAACGTCAACAATCTCTATTGTACTGTCTAGATGAAGCTATCATCCGAGACGTATGATGTGCTTGGCACTAGACCTGCAAATGCCGTTACTGAGCGCTGAGCGTAGATGATATGAACTATCGAAGTTGTTGTCACACGTGGTTGGATTGTGCGCTGGATTTCTGCCACAGGTTACAACTAAATGATAGGAACCGACTATACAACAAATTGAACTCACAGACGTTCCTACGTTTAATGACCTGACCTTCCACGCTATAGATCAGTAGTAGAAATAACATGACTGGCCATGACCAGTTCACAACTTATCACTCCAATCAGATATATGGTCTTCGGATGCGTTTTATAGGATGCATAGACGGGTCATACGACATGACATACGCAATATGAATACGTAAGAGGGAGGTACAATCAGACCGTCGAGGGGTACAGCATCTATCACACAGGTGGGTCAATATGACAATCGAAGGAGAAAACGAGCGGACGCACAACACGGACGCCCTCCGAGTCACCGAATGCGCGTGGAGAGCGGACAAAAAGGTTCGCTCGATATCTTTCGTTTCCCAATATGGATTGCGCGTTTCGATTTCGATTTCGACTTTTTAATTTTGTCCGCTGGCGTCCTTCATAAGAATACTACGATAACGAGTAGGATAAGTAAACGAAGGAGAGTAATGTTGTGAGACCGTTGTATGTTGAATCTTACCGAACTAACACGCCCCATCAACGCTTGACTGAGATCACGTGCGTCTATGACCCGAACTTCGAAGGCTGATAGCCTGTACTTACTCTTGAGTACTGAGTACATCAGCAAAACACTTTGCACTGTGGAACTCTGTGAGACTGTACAGAATTCGCCCACAGAAGCAAAGTGATATTCTGATGCTACTGAGTCTTGACATGGTCGCATTAGTACTTCCCAGAAGTTCCCACCTAGTCAGACCAATAGTTGTCCCTTCGTATCCGTCGCATGCAACCTCATGCAACCCGCCATAATCGCCCAGGCCCCAGTGCGACTGGAATTTATTCACTCATTGCTGAAAGGTCAAGGTCTAGGCTACTTATCCAAGTACGGATCACCAAATTCGAATCCTCTTGGCGGTCCTCGCATTCGCATGCCATTGTTTGCCGCCGTCCGTGTATACTTCAATCATGTGCCGCATGTGAGTGATTGCACTACTTAGTGCCATCGCCATTCATCCTGTTGGCACCCTTGTCGCTTCTGTATCTCTCGACAACTATGTCCGTCTATGGTGGCTTTCGGATCAGCGGGCCATTGCCATATTCAAGAACTCAGACTCAGCCCTGAGTTGCATCACGTTCTCCATGGGCGGCAAGCACATCCTCAGCGCAGGTTGGGATTACATGATCTCAGAATGGTCAGTGCCCAAGTTGGTAAGTCCTAGTCATTTCCCATCCCTTCGTCATCTGATCTGGCGTCTTCTGGATGCCAAGGCTCGGGTCTCTGATTCAAAGGCATCTTTCCATCATTAACTCTGATGTCGTAATTCGAGCATACTTCATGGCGCAGATTCTCGCCATTAACACCACCCACAATGCATGCATCGCGGGGGACTTGTCTCCCGCTGAAGAACTTCTCACGCAAGAAGTCAACACCGATGCCAACGACTATACCTCATATACCAACCGCTCGTTTGTTATGGCACGCAAACGCCACTGACCACGCACTTCAGGGTGCCATCAAGGTGAAATAAACCAACCCATCATAGGCTCCTTATGAAAGGCTGACTGTCATCTTGACGCAGTCCGTCATTCAGCCCACCTTGACAGGGTATATCTCCAAGGGCATCGCCCTCTGCAGAAAAGTGCGGGTCCGGTACGCGAGAGCAGCATTTGACATCGCGTTTTTGTTCGCGAATGAAGACTCAGATTGCTCATTTCGTCATCTTGATCAAGGCATGTTAAATATACTCTATTCTCCATCACATACTGTTTTCAGGCCATCGCTTTTTTACATGCGGATCAACATGAGGAAGCAGTTCTCTACCTCCGAGAGCTAGCCGCCGCTTGTCCGAGTGGTGATACTCTTGTATGTCGTGTTGTTGAAGTGAGTTACATGAATACCCCATTGATGGTACTGATCTCTTTGAACTTTGAATATTAGGGATATATCTGTGTTCAACTTAGAATCAATGCCATGGATGACGAGCATCACAATAAAGCTGCTGACCATTTCGCCGCCGCTGTCAACTCCTGCAATCTCTCATCTGTAGATGCCATTGATATTATGTACGAGGACTTGGTGGTGGTAAATTGATATGATTCATCTAAAGATGCCGTTCATGCTGAACTATGTTTTTTACAGCTGTTCGGATGGAACCTCAAGTCTTTGTGGCAAAATGCACGCCAGAAACTGTGCGATGCGCTCGGTCCAACAGCAAGTCTGAAGTTCGTAATATCATGCAGGCTACAATCCTATCCACATTTCACTCAGCTTTCAAGCACGAATGCAGCACGCTCTATATTGCCAACGGAGATGCTGCCCTCCTTGTAGGCGATTACGACACGGCTATTGGCTTATACTCTATAGTGACCAATCTCACCTCCGCAAACGACACCATCTTTGCAAACCGTAGCAAGGCGAAGTTAGGAAAAATCTTATGGGAGGAAGCGCTTCTCGATGCGAAAGGTGTGACAATATCTACTCAAGCTCATTCCCAACGAATGCTCACTTTGACGATGAATAGGCCATCGATCTCAACAGTTCGTCTTACGTTGAATACCAGGCGAAACATGAAGCGATTCATGGCGCACAACGTTTTGGTGAAGCTATTGAGACCTTCATAATCATGTTATCCAAGTCGGATGACGCTCCCGAGGCGCAGTTACGAGGTAAGCCTTGGAACGTTCGTGTGTCAAATCGGAGATGCTTATCTCGTCCTACAGAGCTGCGTCAGCAGTACGTTTCTCCATCCGAAGCAGAACGTGCTATTCGAAAAGTCATTCACGCTCAACTTGACACTGCCCCGCTTCGTGTACTCAACATCACCACTGGGTTCTTATGCGATTGAGGTGCGCAGATTAGCCGACTTCAAAACGAGCACAGAGTACAAGGAGCTTCTGTCTTTGACATGAAGCATTCAGAACTCCGAATGAAACACGTCACAGACGCTGTGGCGACGTACTTTCCAATGTGTCATGTTATCCCATAGATGGGAAGAGAAGGAGCCGCTGCCTGCAGGAAATCTATGACAAGCTCATTTACAAGCTCAGTTCGCTCAGCAGCATCGGCTGCCTGACTTCGACGTGGAGAGCATAGGGGATTGGTTGGATTCCGCCGATTCGCCCAGATAAGAGGAGCTGGATGATTTGAAATCTCACACACTGAGCGTTGCGATTAATCGTTCACCTTGGACAGCCTTTTGGCGCATTTCTGCCAGCGCGGCGGAGAATATAAGAGGATTGCTTCGGATCGCGAGATCACCGCACAAGTCAAAAACATACCTTCTGTTGACGCCACGATGGATGTCAGGATCCTATAAATATTGTAGCGTTTTTTTTTGAAGACGAGCCAGCTCTGAGCGGGTTTTAGTTTGTATCTTGACGATAATACTTTTTAGTATCACAGACGGATCCCCTCTAATTTTGTTCACAACAGATATTGGAGACCAATAATTAATGCCTTTTCATCTTCACCCACAATCCCGCAATCGCTCCGCACGATAAACCAATTTACGCCTCTCCAAAGTACGAATTGCGCTAAGGATATCGATATCGATTGCGCGAGAACCGTGACTAAGCCGCTTTAAGCCACTCAATAAAGTACGTAGCTCAGCGTTGAAGATACCTAGACAATGAACAAAGACGTGGATGACGCATTCGAAAGATCAGAGGACAAGATCTACTTGTTGGTACTCTACAGGTCAGCTAAATCAAGAAGACAAACACAAGATAAACTGTGGGTTATAGTGATGGTACATGTTGATAAACACAGTTACTAGACTGATTTGGGCTGTGGAAAATCAACTCCACTGACTGCCGGGATTCACAACGCCGAGCCTCTGTCCTTATGTTAGTGGCGATGATTATTTAAAAAGAGTCGAGACTCCAGGGTCGAAACTAAAGACTTACTTTAGTCGAGATTAACATCTGTAATCGAACAGGGTAAATAGAACGTTCGAAAACAAGGCCAGCACTGGAGAATTACCTCCGACATCAAGAGTCCTCAGCAAAGTCATCTAATTAGACAGTGTCACTAAGATACTACCGTTGGCACGTTAGAATTCAACCTACATGGTTGACTACGAGCTGAATGCATATCTAGTTAGAGGGCGCAAATACTACAAGACACGTCGCAACATACCTTCGAGGTTCTGCTCAGCGCGCTTCTCGACGACTGCGTTATCAACCAAGTGAATATAACGCTCGGCAGCAAAATCAGCATTGGAGAATTACCTTCATCAGATTCGGGGTCAAACAAATCTAATTAGACAGTGTCACTCAGATACTACTGCAGGCACGTTAGAATTCAACCTACAGAGTCTGATGAGACGAGCTGGATGCATATCTAGTCAGAAGGTGCAAATACTACAAGACACGTCGAAACATACATTCGAGGTTCTGCTCCAGGCTGTTGTCGACGACGGGTGCCGCTGCCGTCATCTGTACCAAAGCGATGGCAAAAAAAGCACAAGACAAAGCGAGCTTCATGGTGGCTAGATCGGTAAGAGTGTGTTACTTGGGGTGTTGAACTGTAGAATCGATGCAGGGAGTGGAACCTTTATATCTTTGGGAAGCCGGATTTCAGACCCAATTCACAGACCGACTCTTCGTGTCGTGTCACTGTCATGTCTTGATCTGATCTATATATTGTTCTGTTTTGCATATCTTGAGGCTAGTGCTCCCTTTTGACTCACATGATAATATACAATGACCAGAGGTCTCTTCGGATCTCTCTTTTCGAACAGGGACAGTTGGCAATTGTTGAAATAGAATTCCATGGGCTCTGAATAAACATAATCACTTACGAGTCATCAACTCGGAGTGCTCCTCTCATGCTAGACTTTGCGCCACAGGACACTCAAGCCAAAAAGCACCTGACAAATCACCATTAGGTGGTTAATTTACTGCTGACAAGCAAAGAGGTTCAACAACAGACATAACACGCACCTTCATGACTTCGTATTCGCCTCTTCGAATACACGGTCTAGAGCATCAACTTGAAGACTCTGAAGACGCCATTCTCATTCCCATCAAACACTTCATCTCTGGTATCCTACCGCAGATCCCCATCCGAATCTCTCTTCCCGCACAGTGATAGCTGGCAATTATCATTATGAAATAGAATTCCATGGGCTCCAAATAAAAATAATCACTCACAAGTTATCAACTCGGAGTGCTCCTCTCATGCATAGACTTTACGCCCTAGGGCATTCAAGCTAAGTAGTATCTGAAAAATCACCATTAGGTGGGTAATTTGATGATACCTGCTGTTTGCAAAATTGTTAGCTCCTCCAGTGAGACTTTGGATTTTTCGTCCTCTAAGTTGATTTGTTGTAGCTCGAGGCTTGAGTCGACAATCAGTTGACATACCCTTCGTCAAAATACGCCGTTCTTGCTTCATGCCCCTGCGTCTTAATTCTCCGAGCGACTTTGTCTCTTGTCTTGTCGAAGTAATCTCAAATCATTCTGAGTATGTTAAAGTCTTCAAGTGTAACATCGATCAACATAATATCGTTAACGTTCATCGTTCATACAATTCACTGCGTACCAGTGAAACTGATCACTCTTGCTTTCCACTCCCAGAACACCGCTTGTGTTCTATCTACGTTGTAGAACGAGTACGTGGAAAGATCAAATTGATAACTTGATGTAGTCTCGGACCCAAATGTGCGTCGGTGTGTGAAAACAGCGACTGCGATTACACGTTCTTGACACCAGATGCGGCGCCTGGAATGAGGCTAGCTGCGCTATTTTCTCGAGGGTGGAGCTGGATATGGAGATTGTGGATACCTTGCTAGGTGAGTACGCTGTGAGTTTTTATGTTGCTTCACAGATATTGATATTGATAACCTCTCATCAAGACGCCCACCGATCAACAAAAGAGCCCGAAACATGCAAGGCCTTGTGAGGCTTACATGAACATGCATGCTATGATTTAGCATTTACAGCTATGTGCAAAAACGTTGACAGTACACGCGTGACTCGAATGTTAGCCTGTTCAGCAACCATTATTTGAGTAAAATGTGAGAATATGTGGCGGCAGCACAGAAGCCGCCGATAGCGGAGTTTGAAACCTTCCTTTCCGACCATGACTACATTTAGTGATGATGGTGGTATCAATATCTTGCAACGGCAGCAGGTCTTCGCTGCAGTATCTGCTATAATTCTGTGTACACACGCTGCACTAATGAATCTTCAAGGCACCATCAACCGCCTGATGGACTCTCTCACTATGGCATTTGGGACCACCAATGAGAGTCGTGTGGCAGATGACCGATCGTGTGCCTTGCAGGCCATGCAAGAGGAGGAGAGTTTGATGAATGATGACAAGCTTGTCCTTGTTCATGCATTTATGAGGAGCTCAACAATCTGTAGCACATACATCCAAATCGTCCAGAATGATCTGCGCTTACCTTTTTTACAAAGTATCATTGAGCAGATGAAAGAAGGTTGCAATTTGTAGCTCCTTGTGTATGAATTACTATGTTTTCACACTTCGTATTCTCAACCAAATTGTAGTATGTCAATCATGTAGGATACAATACAAATGTATTGCTAGACATCCTCATCCTCTGCCTCATGCTCGAAATCATCCTCCTCCTCATCAACATCAAGCTCATCGACATCACCGACATCAATAATGCAAGCATCCTCTACAAAATCATGTTCCCGGATATACCTCTCGTAGTCCTCCCACATTTGTGATGCCATGCGATCATGGAACACATTTGAACTTGCATATGTGTCTGTGTCTGCACCTGCACCTGCATTCTCACCAGTATTAGTATCATTAGGCAGTCCTTGATTTGCGGGATTGTCATTGATGGTGACAGCGCATGGGAGAGACCCCTCATCCGGATCATGAATGCGTATAAAGTTATGGATGGCGCAAAGTGCAGTGGGGATGCGCGCCTGTATTTGAATCCTGTATTCTGGGGATATTAATAGAATGTGAAAGTGTCTCTTTAGGACACCAAAAATTTGTTCAATGACATTGTGTGTGGATGCATGACGAAGGTTGAAAAGCTCTTCTTTATTGACCAGCCTGAAAAACAACATTAATTGAGTGCATGTTCAAAAAAAATCAAAGCTTACCTGACACTCGCGCGCCCCCATTCTGCAAGATGATAACGAACTCCCCGATAAGGCACCACAAGCTCTGGACGAGAGGGAAACCCAGCATCTGCAAGAAAATACTTGCCAGGTGGAAGTTTTAAGCCCCCACCAAGGGCTTTATCCCATCAACGTGCATCAGTTGCGGATCCTTCCCAACCAGTAAGCGCAAAGGTAAATTTGAGGTCAAAATCGCAGCTAAAGAGACAAATTTACGATATGAAGCCTTTGCAATTGTGGTAGAGGTGACATTGAGATGTGGGAGGGAAGGCATGGATATGGCTCCCATCAATCGCTTCAACAGCGTCCTTGAAATAGGGCCAACACTTTGGGTTGTCATGAATTTGGGTGGAGACCGGTGTGTTGGCGGCAGGAAGGCAGACATATCTTGTATAGAAAGGGTGGCTTGAGAAAATACAAAGCATCTTTCGAAAGTAGCTATGACAGAGTTAGCATTGAAGTTGAAACATAGAGAGTGGACTTACCAAGAAATTGTGCCATTTGATCGTTGGAATTGCTCTCCAACATGTTGTACTGTGAGCCCTGTCACGCATGAGTATAAAAATATTGCCAGCTGCTCCTCTAGTGAGACATGGTGTGAGTCTGTGTGACCAAGAGCACAAAGCTCATTGATAAAATGCTCAAATACATGTGCATGGATGCCAAGCTCACAACAAATTCATTCCGGATGGCCAATGATGAGTTCAATAACCCATTCTTGGCCAGATAAGGCGGAGGTGTGGTAAGGTTCTGGTTCATCGGGTATCTGTAAGATGAGTATGTGCACAGTTGCAGCAAGAAGTATGTTAACAAGCAGTGTGATATAATGAAGAATGCACTGGTGGACTGCTGCTTGCACCGGCCTTGTTTGATCTGGTGGTCGGATAAGCTGCGGAGGTATAAGGTGATCCTGTGGAATCAATAATGGTTGAGTGAACATTGAGATTCGACGGTTGCAACGTTGAAGATCTGGTACTGTATATGTATGATACTTGATCTTATCATATTACTATCGCTTACCTGTCACTTTCAGACTCCGTTTGCATTCTGACATCCTTGTGCCACACCAAAATTGTGTTGTTGGAAATTTGAGTTCAAATGACAGTTACCGAACAGGCTCTTAGGAAATTAAATTAAAAAAGTCATAGGCCACCAATTTACAACCGTGTCTCAATGTGTTGTGTCTTCCCCTAGCTTATTATCATCTTATCAATTACTCTCACCATGTCTTCCATCTTTGACAACCTTTCTGAACTTTCTGACACTGCTGTCGAAACTGAACATGAAATGTCTCTGACTGTTCCAAGTCTTCTGACAGACATGAGCCCAGACAATGAAGAGCCTTCACCAACTGCAAAACAGCCTGCAAAGAAATGAGGACGTCCTCACAAGCAGCTGGCCAAGACCATAGGTGAGTATATGTGTTTGCATCAGTAGAGTACTCAAAGTATCCGACTCTCATGAAGCTTCTGACACAGCTGAAACTGTCAATGTGCATGCTGAACCCAAGAAATCAGCCATCATGTACTATCTCACCATGTTAGTGTTGCTGCAGGTTCGGCTTACTTCCGGTTTTAGCCATAGCCAGACCTATTAATAACTGATAGAATCACGTGACTCAGCCTGCGTCATTTACGGCCCGGCTTGGCTCAAATAATTACGGTTTAGTCGAGTTATGGCTTAAAACCAGCTCAAAGCCTAAATATATTTTAAGTCCAAAAATAGATTACAATTTAGATGCCAAAACTTTAAGACTCGAAAGCCCAATTAGGAAATCAACGCGCTGTAGATTGATATCGATCATACAAACTCGCAAATGTACTCTACATCTAAATACAACGCACAAATGGGTCCCCAGAATAACGTGAGTGGTCCCATTAGCTTTCGATTAAAAGCTAAAATAGATGTTAGCAATACTGTAGCCTTGATCAAGCACGAACATTAAATGATCAGGTGAAGCATGAGGCCGATATGGCGGCACAACACCGCAAGTCAAGGCAAAGAGCAGCTGAAAGGGGCGGAGTTCAAGGGGAAAGAGGACCTCAGGAGCCTTGGAGATTGAAGTGGTGATGCTGGTTGGCGAGAGTGATGGGTCGTGAGGTGCGGGAGTAGGGCGGCAATGGGAAGGGCAGCAATGGGACGTGCGAGATTGGGTTGGAAGGTGCAGGGGGACTAGGCAGGCATCGCAGAAATCGGCGAGATCATGTAGGATACTGCATGTTGAAGCCGTCATGTTAATCTTCGGTTCCCAAGAATATCTATGGTTGAAGGTTAGCCAAGCAAGTGAAGTAGTGATTGGCGGGCTGACGTACCTGCTGGCCACTGCCAATACTATTGCCAACAAGCTCAAACGTGTTGACCTTCACAGCGTTGGGGAATGAGCATGCAGGATGAAAAATAGCTCAGGGATACTCACCAGTGCAAAAACCAGGGTCCATTTCGAAAAGTTTCTTCGTCTTTGGTCCAGTCTGACCTACGTACTGCCCTACGAGGTCGGAGGCAGAGCACTCGATCAGGTCGAATGAAGAAAGGAATCCCATGTCGTAATACACTTGACCAAACTTCCTCGCGATGGTCGTTTTTCCAGTACCTAGGGAGAAGTAGATCCCTTCATGAATACTCTGCTGGGGATCAAAATGTGTTACTTACCTGGAGGTCCTTTGAAAATGAAGCTCGTTCTGTGCAATTGTGGAAAATATAGTACTTATGGGTGCAGCCGAAGCCTGAGGATGCGAATGAGTTCGTCATATACAAGCTGGCAGCATTTGACACTCGGCTCTTCCAGTCGCTTAATCTGTTGCTTGACGATGATTTCAAAGGCTTGCGTGCCAACAAAAAGTGATAGTGTTTGACCCTGCATCGTGGAGAAGGTTTAAACAACAGTCTCTGTGTTACATGAGTAACAGACCCACCGAAGAATTGTACAAGATAGTTCAGATATCTCCATCCTTGACCTGATCGAAAGGGTTGATGCTCTTCACACCATTGTTGAACAGTTCATGGAAGACGAAGCTGATTCGGGCACCACCACTCAACTCATTCAGCGAGAGGTCATTGGTGTTACCGTCAATGACTGTCCGGAATTCGTTTGTGAACTCTGTGATGACTGAAAGGACTATGTTGCCAGAGGATGCATCACCCATAGGACCGCCCAAGGTAGCTAGTTCAGCAGTGTATTTTTGAACCTGCGAGCTAATACGGGCCTTGATGTCAGGCAGAGTGGCACGAATGTGCTGCATCAGAATCTAAAACAGAAGGAAGGTCTTACTGACGCATGGAGAGTGATTGAGGCACGCACCATGTTCAGCTTACGGGCAAGGAATGGCGTCCCACAATACTGGGCTTTCCCTTTGTATGAAGGGTGTAATTTGAAGAAGCTGCGCTCCCCCCAAACATGTTTGACAGTATTCCAGCACTTGATCAGCATCCAAAGCCGAAGTCTGGCCACAGAAGTTCAACTCGGAAATTGCAAGTACAGACATGCGCAAGCCACCTTTGAGACGACTGTCGCTCACAGCTAAGTAGCAGCGCACGGTAGATCAGTTAAAGTATGCATATCGGGGTTCCGACTCGGAATGCCTGGGCACGACGACAACGAACGCTCGGGCATGACGACAACGATATGCTCTGGTTCACGTGTGGGGAAATGTCGTCGAAGGGTGGGGGGGCACTCGGGAGGGGTACTGCAGGAGATCCGGATGGCCTAAACCAGGGGATTGTCAGATGCGCTTAAAGGTAACAATTGAAATTAGATATACAAACACACTGCAAGAAGAATCATAAGGTGCGTGATGGTAAGCAAAAAGTAAGAAATGCGGGGTAAAAATGTTCGAGGAGATGTCAGGTATCATAGATGGTAACCTGGTCAATGATGTCATCGCACTCATGCTCTGCCATGGCTCTGAGAACAGCATCATATGCGCAACTGTCACCTGCTGTTTCACTAGAAACAGGTGCCAAAAGCTCGTTGGAGCTGTTGTCGGATACCATTGCACCTTCCATGGCCCATTGTGACACCACCCAACCTTCAGTGAAGTTAAGTCGCTCCTTTTTGACGGAGAACTTCACCATCTGTAGTGCCTCCATGAGGACCAGGCTGATTTGATTGCGCTTCTTCATCTATGTTTCGCTGCTTGACGAGAACACCCGCTCACAGGGAACGGCAGATGCCTGGATTGGGAGGTAGTCCATAGCAACTGGCGTAAACCATTGGGAACATCGCCTCAGACAGCTGGTCAAAACCTTGCGGTCAACAATGAAATATGTAACTTAGCGGAGAACAAGACTCTCACCTGCCAGAAGGAGAGTACATTCGTTCTCTCAGGACTAAGATTAGCGGTATTATAAGCCCCAAACTCCTGTTCAACCGTCTGGACAATATCGGGGGAATGCGGGAGTACATTCCTCTCAGGAAGTCCATAGATACGTGAGCCTAGTGTGCGTGACTGTAGTCGTGAGACTGGGTGTGTTGGAACTGGTACATCAGGGATCTTTTGTGCTCGCTTGGCATGCATCTGCAGGACATGTGAGCGCATGCCAGTTGTTCTTTAAATAAACGTACCAGATTTAGAATGAATTCCTTCGCCGATTTGACTCAATTTTCATCCCAGTGCTCTTCAGCCCACGACAGTCGGCATGTGGGATCAACAACTATAAAATAAATCATAAGATATCGACCTTTATGAAGGTGCAAGGGACTGACACATTGCAACTGCATATGTGTTCAGTGCAGGCCATCCGGTCATCATACTTCTCTGCCCAACTTAAACCAATGTTGATGAGTGGCGCACAGTGCAGGGGCGCCATCAGCCAACTGCTTCCAATCCTCGAGTAACCTTTCAAAAGTGGGAATTGCACTACCCAACATGGGAGTGCTCTCGCTCAACATAGATTGCTGAGCCTGGTGTGGGGGCTGACATCACACAGTTAATTGAAACATAGGTTTCGAAGATATTGATGCATACCTCAAGAATTACTTCAAAGTCCTGTAAGAAGTGCCATTCCATTGGACTCAACTTTTTCTCATGTATGGAGCGTTGATTGGCTGACTCGAAGAATAAATCAACTGCCTGGGCAACTGTTAGTCCATGACAAATGTTTAGTGAGACGAGGCCTTGCCTGATGTAGAGTTTGTAGACGATTAAGCATCACGTAAACTGAATCCCAGCGTGTTGGTTCGTCGAGCAGGAGTTCGACTGTAGGGAGCTTTATGGGCTCGCCATCATCTCCTTGGAACCATGCCTTGTCATTACCTATCACAATCATATCCCTGAAGTTCCCACATCGTTGGTCTGATGCACGAATGGAGCGCACAACATTTCTGGCACGTTCGAGAGCTTTACCAGGTGATAGCGCTCACATAATCCTTCTTGTCAATAGGTTGACCACAAACATCCCATGTGTCCTTCACGCATGAAAAGTCCACTGTGACATAGTCATCGATAATATGCTTCACGCATATGTTGATCACATGCGGAAAACAGGGAATGTTGTTGTCGATCAGATCGTAATCGATCTGGCGTTCCTCGAGTAAGCAGGAGAGCTCCTTCATCAATGTTTTGTTGTTTGCTGCATTGTCCAATGTGAAATGTCCAGGCTATATGAAGTCAGAGCGTGTCATATAAGTACAGTTAAACACTTACATCTTTTGCGACATCAGCACGATCGAGGAGACGCAGTAATGTTGAACTGAGAGATTTGCCAGTATGGCTTCCAGGAATGTGGTGAAAGGCAATCAAGGCTACCCTCAAGACGAGCACTGACGTCTTCTCTTCCTTAGCAATCCAGTGGGCAGTGAGCACCATGAATGGGCGGAGTTTCTTATCTGACCAGAGGTCAGACATGAAGGATATTTTTCCTTGCGCTCTCTGTAAGGTTATATGAGACACTTGATGGGACTCTCAACAACTAGACACTTACCTGCAAGATCACTTTTCAACACCTGGAAATACTTCTGCCATGAGACGATAATCAATTCGCGAAGTTTCATGCGGTGGGGAATGTCTGACTCATTCACTTCCCTCTGCAGAAGACTGTATCAGCTGCTGAAACTCCACGCATTCGATTATATTTATTGCCTGTGGATAATCAATTAAGAAGAACGCATAGAAAGTAAATACCACTTACCTGATCGTCCGCGACTATGAACTTCACTAACTGACGGTGCATCGCATCGATGCTGAAATCTGGTAAGTAATCATCCGGAGATAAGCAAGTTCCGGGCAGCAAATGTGCCTGGTTAGGGATGGAACCAAGCGAGTCGATATGATAAGCGGAGTCCTGGAGTCTTTCACGGATGGCCACCAAAGTCCACCCTTCATCAAGTCACCCCTTCAGTGACTTTAAACGAATAGGCCAGCGCAGGTGCTCGGCCTCTTGTAGGTATAGGTTGGTATGGCTGTAGAAAGCATGGTTACGATGGGCAGTAGTGCCGGTTGTGTGCTTGTATGAAGTGATTGGGTGTGAACTGTCTGCCTTCTGCAACTCCCTGGACAAGGTTGTAAAAAAAAAAGAACAAAAGAATGGCAGACACATACTCACTCGCAGGGTTGGCAAATCTTGCGTTTATTGGCTGAATCAAACCTAAAGAAGTAACAGATATCAGACGTGGTTATAGGCTGCGTTCCTATGATACCTGTGGCCAAGGGATCGGTTTGGGTGGAGTAGACGGTACTAGTAGCCGTCTGCAGTGGGCCAAGGACTGGAGGAGCCCTGACTCCAGGTGCAGGCAAGTCATCCTCTTCATCCCCAGACACATTACTGATCTCAATATATTCTCCGTCGTCTGCTGTACGACTGGTGCCAGCGTGAGCTGGGTTGTCATCGCGGAACCTCAGAGGTAGCTGTCGTTGCCTATTGGGGTGCTGAAGCATAGTTGCATTCAATGCAACAGCAGCAGCAATGGGGGGGGCAGCAGCAATAGCAATGGGGGCAATAGCAATGGAGGCAATAGCAATGGGGGCAGCAGCGATAGGGGCAGCAGCTACATGGGCGGTAGCAGTGGGGGCAGCAACAATGTGGGCAGCAGCAGTGGGGACAGGGAGAGGTGGAGCAGCAGGAGTAGGCAGTGGTGGTAACCTGGGACTTCTGCCCTCGTCGACAAGGAGGCATGTTCAAGTGACCGTAACGGTGAAGATACAAAGACAGAGTCTTTATAAACCTTCGTCCTGGGGAAACAATGGGGAAACCCCAGTACTGAGTCACCTAATAACCAGGCCAATGTATTCGCACAAGTGAAGTAACAGGTCTAAATAACATCATTAATAGTGATACAACACAAGGGGAACAACTGAACGTACACCCAGGGTACCTACCGTGAGATTTTCGCGCTCGAGTTGTCCTAGGGAACACTACATGTCAGTGGGGTTTCCCCGATGCCACCCATAGAACTTACCCGATGAGAAGGATACCATAAAATGTGCATTCTAATGGGCACTAAATCTGGTATTTTGCTTGGTCTATCTTCCATTAATGAATGCTTGTGGTTTGCTAGACTTATCACTAAGCAGGTGGTCAAGTGAGTGAAAGCTTGCTTACCTTCATTCGCCCTGATCAATTGAGTTTTGAACCTAGGATCATGATACAGCGAAAGGGAAGTGGGGTGTTTGGGGAAAATCCCCCATGCATCATACAGTAGGCTGGCCATGCCGCCATGGTGCTGATTGAATCCGATAAGGTGAGTCTGATCGATATCAGGACTCAGGCCTCAGGAGTAAGTATCTGGAACAAGTTTGTTTCCGTCGCAGGCCAACCAATCTGCAGAAAAATAACACTTGGTTTGCAAGGAGGGCAAGGAGACGACGGGCAAGGAGACGACATGCAAGTGTGAAAATTTAGAAAGATAAGAAGCTTATTAAGAGCTGTGTGGGAGGATGATTTGAATTTCGCCTGACTTGTATTTGGCCGCATCTGAACCAGAAATGCTGTTGGCTCATACACTATATACATATTATGTACAGATAGAGATAAGGATTCAACAGCCAGCAACTAGTATTTTGTTACAGCGTGGAGCTGAAGTAGTTGGGTGCATCGGAAAGCCATTACATGGGCGTAAACTTGGAAATTACTTGAGCTTAATATCGTGAGTGGGAAAATGAAACAGATTACTCACACACAAGTCGATTTGCGAAGAGGTGTTGCATCTGGTGGACATGCCAGTGGGGGCGCTGCCTCGGCAATCCAATGTTCATTGGAGATTGGAAGGGGATGTATGATGTGATCATTAGGTTGGGAGAAATCCAGTGAGCACGTAGCTGGTGCGGACAATGTGGCTTGAAGACCGTGAAGCAATGAACGAAGATGCCCATAGTCAGGGTCCTCTGAGAACGCAAGAGAGCGCGTGTAGATGAGAATACTTGCGAACTCGACAGGAATTCCATCGCATAGAACTTCAATGGTGGTGTTGACCTTGCACTCGAGAATAGAAGAGCTGGATAGCTTCTCATGGTCACTGGTTAACCATGGAAGGGAGCCGCGCAACAAATAGATCAACATGTATGTAAGTGACTCGAGATCGTCATGACAACCCGGGTCAACTCCTAAGTGATTGTTGATCGAAGCGAACGCAGGAGTGCCAGTGAGACTTCGATTCTGATGGAATGGGATATGGACTCTGGTTGCAGTGTTCCAGTATTCCTTTGCAATACCAAAATCAATAATATATGCAGTGTGCCTCAAATGGCCAAGACCCACCAAGACATTCTGCGGTTTGATATCACCGTGAACGTAATTGTGTGCATGGATGTATTCGAGACGTGAGAGCTGGGAAATGTGTTAGCCTATCTGCAACAACCCAGCATAAACCAACTGACCAGTTGGTCTCCTAGATTCACGACAGTGTGAAGGTTGAATTTTCGATTGTGTGCGAGGAAAAGATCTTGCAGTGATGGCCCAAGGAGGTCAAGAACCAATGTGTGATATGTTGCCTCTCTACTGAACCAGAGGGCGCAGGGTATCCCAACTCCACCTTCAAGTCGTTTCAAAATGGTGTATTCATGCTGTACAGAAGATGACTGGCTGACGATGGGTTCGAGTTTGATCGCAACTGCATCATCTTGGATGATGTTCCATCCATGGTATACAACAGCTAAGGGTCCATAGTATGTTGAATTTTTACAATTGTAGTCAGTTTGTGAACAACGTACCATATGAACCAGATCCCACAACATCTCCGAGTCTGAATCTACCATCAACTCGTATCGGGACCTGATGATTCATGATATGTGGTAACTTGAGCCTTGAGTACAACAATCCAACAGTGAATCCAACCGCGAGCGAGACTTGAGAAATGATGTGTGATTTCCAAATCAGCTTGAGCTGCCTCAAGCTGGCCTCAAGCCAGCTCAAGCTGCCATTCATGATTTTTGGCTTACAGTTGGTTCAAGGCACTTCGTCCAGCTAACGAACCAAACCAAACTGTACACAAGTGGCCTAGCTCACTAGGATAGTGAAAACATTGGCAAACCGGTGAACGCCAAGCTGGAGCGGGCCGTAGCCGAACTGCGGTTATACTACAACATGTACTTGATTACCCAGATGCAAAAGGCCGAAAATCAACGAAAATCCCCTAGCCTATATAATAGTGTATGGTAGTGCTAATTGAGGCGCATTTATCACTCATTGGATCATAAAAAATGGTCAAGATTTGGGAAAGTTACAAGCATTTCAATAATTACTTGTAAAAGTCATATGAGCCTGTCTTGTAATGCTCATAACTTGCTCAAATCTTACCCATTTGACAAGATAAGAGGCTCAAAATATTCATATTGATGAGGTCTTCAGTCCTGGACTGGTTTGAGACTGGTCCACTCATAGACTGGTCTAAAACCGGTCCGGTTTTTGGAATATTACAGGATCAAAAAAACTGGTCCTGATCCAGTTGCCTCCAAAAATGGTCAAAACACCGGACCAGACCCGACTTTAAAACACTAGTTATGATGAATAAAGGACTTGATCTTGAAGAAAGCTTCTTTGAGAGGATTGAGATTGGGGGAATAAGGTGGTAGATACTTGAGTCGAACACCTGCCAATGCTGTTATGCGAAACCTCTCAGATGAGATCCTGCAGCACTAAACCCAGCAAGGGGTGTTCGTAGCATGGATTTCGGCACTATCCCAGCAAGGAGCTTGCCTGCACTTGGTCTGAGTAAGGGTTGAGGCCCTTACTTGCATAGAGTTGATTGGAGATTCTCAGGGATGCGATCCAAGAGAACAGAGTTACAGTTTCGGTGCAATGAAATAAGTCCAACAGACAACAATGTGCTGCCACTGGGATTCCAAATGAGGGTCTCAAAATCCATTATCGAAGTGTTTATCAAGACAAGATAGTGAAACTAACCCAATTTAGACTTTCATTTCCGGACTCAATAAACACCATCCTGCAGTCACCCTTGGGTCGTATCCTGCACATCTCAGTCATGGTCGGGCGTCCAAAGTCAGTCACAAGGAAAAAAACAACTTGCTAAGCAAGAGCAAGAGATTGCCATCACTTGAGCCATCAATGAGTACCATGCTGAGCAGCGAAAAGATGAACCCACAAAAAGCCTCTGTGCCATCTGTCGAGAAGTCCAGGAGGGCACTGCAGGTGACGAGCTTGATGTCGACAAGGATGAGCATGAGAATGCCAGTGATGAGGATGAAGAGGAGTAGTAGCTAGCCTGAGGATCATTACGGTATGATAATCGCTTAGATGGTACTCTTGCACTCTATAAATCCATATTAGGGCTGGCTCAACTGGTGAAAAAAACAGATATCAAGACATTCTACTGATTCTCACATTGTGCATGCATCACTCATTCGATTGCTCTGTAGCATTGCATTAGCATGGTCATCATATATTTAAACATGACTGCCACATCAGAATTTTAATTTATGTGCGAGTGTTCACTTGAGACAGCCAAGAAAATTCACTGGCTCAAATGCTGGTCCTATACTGTATCTTGAAGTTTGGACCAGTTGCGCCTTGTCACTAGATGAGCAGCAATGTCCTTGAATAATGTGACTCGTTGATTGTTGATTGTTATATAGATAGGTATAGTTTTGTGGCCCTTAGATAGTACACTATAATCTCACAATTATTATCCATATCTTATGAAGACTACTGAGTTTACATCCATCTAGTTCTAACTTGTGGAAATTTATCTGACTTACGCAAATTTCCTCTATCTTGTCCTAAGTTTGTGTGGGAGGTTTTTCCTGATGAAACCAATTCATGCCTCTCCAAAGTACGAGTTGCACTAAGTAGCGCTGCCGTGGTCCGGTCCAGAACCACGGTTCGAACCGGACTTTTGGTCCGGTTCTCCATGGTTCGGTCCATGGTTCTCACATCAGCCAGAACTGGACCGGAAGGCAGTTCTCAGTTCTACATATTCCCGGACCATTCTATTTTGGTTCGGCCTTCCCGAACTGTTCCGAACCCTTGTCAACTTCGACTTCAACTTTGACAACATTGGCCTCAACATCAGACTGTCGTCTTCGGGAATTGCACTCTAGGTTAATCAGGCAATCTTTAGCATTTTTGAAGGTAAGTACTAACTAATCAAATTATCAATATTCTTGCCTTCTGACATTTGTTTGACTATGTCAGATATATGTTTATTCAAGTCTGCACACTTCCTAGACAGTCATGATCCTCCACCGGCTCTCAAGTCTCTGTTCTGGGATGCATGGGTGTTGGCTCCCTGCTCAATATACAAAATGAGGTACTGACGACAAAATTGTGAGTTATCTCTCTCTCTGACAATGTCTCAAGACACCTGTGTGCTTAATGCTGACGGCTCCCTCAAGGACGCTTCTGATATCACTTTCTTTAACGATCCTGACGACAATGTACCGCTTCCCCAAGTCTCACCTTCCACCCAGCCATCGACATCAACTGCATCTACAAGAAATGCCTACTCCGTTCTACTCAAAGCTGGACATACCCCAGCAACAGTCGCAGCTGGTTCTTGGCGGTCTGGCCGTCCCTCAAAGCCCTCAGCTCGTATTCGTGATGCTGACAATGCCTGCAGGCTGTCTTCATCTTCAGGCACGAGGAAATGTGCATTGTCAAGCGCTACCGACCATCTGGCACCCAAGAAAGTCGCTATGCAACTTTTACCTCCTCTCGACTCTGAAGATGAAGATGAAGATGAGGACATCCATCCAGGAGAATCATCCGCCGATGAGCTGGTCCCTCAACCTGATGTCGAAGAGTTAGACGACACCGATGACGCCAAGTCCGAGAATGGAGTCGCCACTCAGACACTTTCAAAAAATGAACGTACAGCAGATGTTAGGACTATATTCACTCGCATTCCTGATGGCTGGGTGTGTACCCTGTGCAAGTAAGTCGTCCATCTCATTTTCGATATTTTTTAAAACTTTCACACAAGGGATGCTGGTGAACCAGCGCACAAGCACACCTTTCGCGGAGGCACTTCAACACTGCGCACACACATTGTTCGCCACAAGAGGACCCATTTTCAAGTGTACAAGCAGCGCTGTGATGCCGCAAGCATTACTATGCACTCTCGTGCTATTCCACCAGGAGAAGATCATCTCACCGTGACGCAATCAACTCTGGACGCCAACCTTGTTTCGAAACCCCCCATGTTTACCAAGGAAGGACTACTCGAATACATTATGGAACTTGTTGTGACAGAAGACGAGGTACATCAAGTTTTATAATTTTATTCATTCAAAGTTTATTTACATCATGCTGAGCTGTCACGAATCCCAAATACGAACCATTTTTCATTTCTTGGTTTTCCTTCGGCTACTTCCAGTACCCGAGCCGGTCACGTGACTCCTCGTCATATATCACCTGATGCTTCTCCAATTGGTTCCCCTACTCCACGGGCTAGAACAATCTCGCTTCCTAAAGAAGAATCGGTCGGATCTTGGGTTTCTATTTAGTAACCATCTTACTCATTCGCTTATATATCATGATGTCATACTTAGTCATCCGCAGTATCATACGACTCTTTTCTCATTGGCTAATTTCTTTCAGACTCCTATTCAATGTTATGTATAAAAGTAGGTTAGTTAGCGTAAGTACTCCTTAGACTTAACCTCTTCGTTTCCTACTGTTGTAGTGACTTAGACGTTCACGCTCAATACCATTCCGTTCATCATCATCTTTGACCGAGTCCTAGTGGTTGTGTACTTGTCCTTCATCATTATTGGTGAACATTGGTCATAACATTAGGTTAAGTCTATCTTACCACTCCGACTCGAACTTTGTCTTGGACATCACCGTTCTCGACGAACTTCACCGTGCTATTCTGCTTGAGAATTATCTCACGGATTACGTTTTTTGTTCAATCATCATTTCCCCAACGCGTTTTAGTATCTCAATCTCTTTACGTTAGTCTTTAGTAGAAGTGAACCAGGCCCTCGTCTTACTACGAGCTGCCAGTTCATAAGGATCAGTGACACTTAGGTCCTGTTTCTGCATGTCTGCAGTTAGGCCCAAAACCCTGCCAACTGTACGCTACAATATCTGCTTTCTACGTAACAGAACGGCACTCGCGACAGTCCTCTCACTGTCTAAATACATTACGATAGGAACCTAGGGTGCTAAAAGTAGACCCAAAGTTCACCACGTCTTTTGCGAACTCCTCTCGAGTTCTTTTAGGTTGACGAACTGCTACACGCGCTGTATTCGCACCTCTGTCATCATTGCCCCGCCATACAGATCCCGCCTAGTCGCGGCTAGAGAACTCGCACTCCACACTGTTTCCTGTTTGGATTCCAATTGCTCGTTCTTCAATGTCCTGAGAATCTAGGAGAAACTGGGATCGTCGTTTCAGAGGATATGGAAGTAGCAATGGCGCTGGCAGTTGTGCCGCCAGTAGATGCTCCAGACAGGGCGACCATCCACTCTCCAACACCGTTGGTGTGGCACCACCCATTGGGATCTGCAGAACCATCCACCACCCCAACTGCAGGCCCTTCTGTACCCTTCGGCATCTTAGGGCCTGGGGAGACTACCATCACCCACAAGAGCATTTCAGACACAATCCAAGTCATCGTCGAACAAGAAAGAAGGTACACCAGGCAGTTCATAGACAGTCTACAGAAGGAAATCGACGAGCTGCAAGCAGGCCTGGTACACGCGGACGACGAGATCGACTACCTGAAGATCAGGACGAGGGATTTGGAGAATTCCTTGACGGTTGCAGAGAGCCACATCACAGTTTTGTAGAACTTGCCTACAACGAAGATCCCAGGCGCTACATCTGGGACTTCAGGCTCTGATATCAAAATGGCGAAACCTATGGACTTCACAGGGGATAAGAACTCCATTGACATCGACACCTTCCTCACCCAGCTCGCAATCTATTTCACAGGTTACCCTGGAGCAACAGAGCAGCAGAAGTGCACATGTCTCGTTTCCTTCTGCCAAGGAGCCGCAGCCAAGTGGGCAGAGAGTGTCACCCCCATGGCGCTCAGCGGCCATCCCGGGTCCTACGACAGCATCGTCAAGGACATGAAGGTCATGTGGACCGTCGTCAACAAGGAGGAGAAGGCAGCAAGAGAGTTGGAAGCTCTCCGACAAGGCAATCGTACTGTTGGAGAATATATCTCCCTCTTCCGTCAGAAGCTTGCCTTCTGTCACTTCTCCGACTACGAGTTAATGTGCAAACTCCGCCATGGATTGGACCAGCGAGTCAAAAACTACCTGGCCAATATCCACCCTAACAGGAAAGATACCCTGGAAGGATTAATCAGGGAGGCGCTCCTAGTCGGGCAGAACCTTGAGGAGCTTGACGATGAGAGGAAGATGAACTTCACTCCACGACAACCTTGGCGAGGCTCCGCTGTTCCACCCGCACCAGCTGGAGCACCCAAGACCACATCACAGGGAGGAAATGCCATGGACGTAGATGCAACCAGAGCAGGAGGCAGACCCTGGCCTCAAGGACAACAGGGAGCAAAGTTCACATTGCTATCGCTGGGGAGAAGAAGGGCATATGGCCCGTAACTGCACAGGAAAGCCACTTGACCCAAAGGGCAAAGGACCAGCTGTCCGCGCCAGTAAAACTGAAGAAGTTCCAGCGGTGAAAGCACTCACCCTGGAAGATATTAACCGCATCGTGAACGAGCGCATCTGCCTCTCCACCATGTATAACCCAGTGAAGAAGGAGGAGCAGAAGGGTTTTTAGGGAGATCGAAGTCAACTGTGGACTTAGATCAGAGAAATCGTTTTTCCATTCTTGGTGACTCGGCAATTATGTTTGCAGAAGTATCAGAAATTTGTTCTGGGAATAAACGAGATCATTTCTACTTGCCAGTTACGTTGGAAGGGAAACACAAGAAAGCAGCTGTCAATGCTCTAGTGGATTGCGGAGCAACAAACCTTTTCCTCAGCAAAAAATTCATAGAAAAAAATCAAGTTCAAACCAAACAGTTGTTGAGACCAATGTCGATCCGTAATATTGATGAAACAGACAATTCCACCAGACCAATTACAAGTTACGCAGATTTGAAGCTCACAATAGGGGATCATGAGGAAGAAGTAGCCTTTCTGGTCACAGACCTAGGATCCGATGATGTCATCATTGGAATAGATTGGCTACGATTCCACAACCCCAGTATCGATTGGAATGCAGGGAAGGTGGCATTAGACTGTTGCCCGGTTAAATGTCAAGAAGCCAAGGTCAAGGACAAAAAGACCAAGGCAAGGAAGCGAACAGCCATGACTTCGATCCTTCTGGTGTTGCCCGACTTGATACCGGCAGAAGATAACGAAGATGAGGATATTGAGGAAGCCTCTATCCATCATCAGGTTCAGTTGAACAGCCTCAGCTCTAAAATGCACGGACATGTGGGTACTATACCTGCCAGGCTTGAGGATGAAGAACAATCGGACCTTGCTACTACTGTTGGTCAGAAGGTGCAGATCGAGGAAGTTGAGGATGAAGATTCATCACGGAACGTGTGGATCAGGTACAAGAGCTCTGTAGCATCAGAGTTAGCGCAGCAGGAGGAAAAGAAGAAGGAAAAGAAGCCTGTAGAGGAAATGGTGCCAGACTGGCTCCATGATTATCTTAAGGTCTTCTCCGAAGAAGAGTCTACTCTGATTCCCCGAGTCTAAGAAGTGGGATCATAAAGTAGATCTCAAGGATCCTACTGACCTTCCCCCCAATGCGAAAGCATATCCCCTGTCCCCCGCCGAAAATGATGCATGTGAGAAGTGGTTGAAGCAGGAATATGACTTGGGACGACTGAGAGATAGCGAATCTCCAGTAGCAGCTCCTTTCTTCTTTGTTGCTAAGAAGGACGGAAAGCTCAGACCTGTCATGGACTATCGGAGGTTGAATGAGAAAACCATCCGAAATGCATACCCTCTCCCTCGCTCTCAGGACCTTATTGATCGACTCTCTGGTGCAAAGCTTTTTCTCGAAAATGGACGTTCGATGGGGCTATAATAATATCAGAATGAGAGAAGGAGACCAATGGAAGGCCGCCTTCAAAACTCCTTTCGGACATCACGAACCAGTCAGTAATGTACTTCGGCATGACTGAACTCCCCAGCTACCTTCCAAACTATGATGGACCAGATCTTCCAAGATCTTAAGGAAGGAAAGGTCGTTGTAGTCTACATTGACGACATCTTGGTTTTCACCAACGGTGATGTAGAGAAACATCGGAAGGTGGTGCGCGAGGTACTACAGAGACTACAGGACAATGATCTCTATCTCAAACCGGAAAAGTGTTCTTTTGAGAAGAAGGAAGTGGAGTTTCTCAGTTTGATCATCAAGGATGGACACCGTCTCTATGGATCCGGTCAAGGTTAAAGGAGTTCAGGAATGGCCCACTCCTACCTGTGTCAAGGACATTCAACAATTCATGGGATTTGCGAACTTTTATCGTTGATTCATTCTCGGTTTCTCGAACATTGCCAGACCCATGAATGAACTCATCAGGAAGGATGTACCATGGGAATGGACGGACAAGCAAGAGAAGGCTTTCAAAACTCTGAAGGACAGTTTCACTTCCACACCAGTGCTAGTCATGCCAGATGCAAATAAAAAACAAAAGATAGAAAGCGACGCATCTGACTACACTACTGGTGGTGCACTTTCTCAGTTGGAAGAAGACGGACTATGGCACCCAGTGGCCTTTTTCAGCAAATCAATGCAGGATGCAGAGCGTAATTACGACATTCACGACAAAGAACTTTTAGCCATCATCCACGCATTGGAAGAGTGGAGACATTATGTGCAGGGCACACCTCATCCGGTAGAGATCTGGACGGACCATAAAAACCTCGAGTACTTCATGACAAGCCAGAAGTTAACTCATAGACAGGCAAGATGGTCCTTGTTCCTTGCAGAGTACAACTTCACTCTGCAACACAAACCGGGAAAGGTTAATGACACTGCCGACACTCTGTCCAGGAGGCCAGACCACAGAGGGGGGGGTAGAAAACGACAATTCTGATCGCGTGCTTTTGAAACCTGAGTTTTTTCATATCAAGGCCGCAAAAAGAGGTCAGATTCTGATAGAAGGAGAGCATTCGCTGTTGAAGCGTATCAGAAACTGTACCGATTTAGATCCGGAAGTCCGAAATGCTATAGAAACTCTGAAAAAGGCCCCCATACAGTTGAGAAGAGGATTGGAAGAGTGGAATACGGAGGATGGACTTATTCTGTTCAGAGGATTGGTCTATGTTCCCAATAACAAGGAAATTCGTCGCTCAGTGCTAGAGATCTTCCATGACTCGCCTGCAGCAGGACATATGGGACGTGCCAAGACTCTTGAACTTGTCTTGCGAAACTATTGGTGGCCTTCCATGCAGAAGTGGGTCAACGACTATGTAGATGGATGTGATCGATGCAAACAAACGAAGGTGCTACCGTCAAAACCCCACAGACCGTTGAAGCCAAACGAGATTCCAGAGGGGCCATGGCAAACCATTAGCTGTGACCTTATCACCGATCTACCCATCTCCCAGGGCAAAGACAGTATTTTGGTAGTCATTGATCGTTTCACAAAGCAAGCACATCTTGCTCCAACCACCAAAGATGTTGATTCTAAGGGAGTCGTGGACTTATTTCTCAATCACGTATGGAAGTTACATGGGACACTGAAGAAGGTGATCTCGGATAGGGGAACACAGTTTGTGTCCAAGTTCATGCAAGAAGTCTCGAAACGACTAGGAACCAAGTGGTCCATGTCAACAGCATATCACCCACAGACTGACGGACAAACGGAACAAGTCAATCAAGAAGTCGAACAGTACCTACGACTCTTCACATCCTACCGTCAGAATGATTGGGTTTCTTGGCTTCCAATTGCTGAATTCACGCATAACAACTCAGTAACCGTCACTGGACATTCCCCATTCAAATGTGTCTACGGCTATAATCCCGAGTTTACGATTTCCCCTAATTCTTCCAACACGATTCCCCATGCCGATCAGAGAGTAGCTGAGATGAAGGAGGCACAAGAAGAAACGAAGGCAATACTGGAAATAGCGAACAATCAAATGAAGCGCTTTTATGATCATAAAGTAAAAGACGCACCAGAATTCAAACCAGGCGACAAGGTATGGTTAGACACAACAAACATCAAACAACGCCGTCTGAGCCAAAAATTGTCCGACCGCCGTCTTGGACCATTCGAAATTGAAGAGAAGACTGGCGAGCTAAACTACAAGTTGAAACTCCCTGTTAAATATCGCGTCCACTCAGTTTTCCATGTATCGTTACTCACCCCACATCAAACCTCTCAACTCGTTGATCGCCCACCTCTAACGCGTCCGCCACCGGAGATTGTTGACCAAGTCCCAGAATATGAAGCAGAGCAAATATTGCAAAGCCGCCTATACAGGCGCAAGTTGCAGTATTTAGTAAAATGGAAAGGATATGCAGAAGCAGAAGCAACATGGCAGTCAGAAGAAGATGTGAAGAACGCGCCGCTCATTGTAGCCGATTTTTATGCAGAAAACCCCAATGCGGTTAAATCGGCGTGGATCTCCGCTTCAATTTTGACCACCCCTGATTTCCTCAAATGGAGACAGAAAAATATACGACCATCTTACATTCGCGAGGACGCTCATCCTAGAATGGGGGTAATGTCACGAATCCCAAATACGAACCATTTTTCATTTCTCGGTTTTCCTTCGGCTACTTCCAGTACCTGAGCCAGTCACGTGACTCCTCGTCATATATCACCTGATGCTTCTCCAATTGGTTCCCCTACTCCACAGGCTAGAACAATCTCACTTCCTAAAGAAGAATCGGTCGGATCTTGGGTTTCTATTTAGTAACCGTCTTACTCATTCACTTATATATCATGATGTCATACTTAGTCATCCGCAGTATCGTACGACTCTTTTCTCATTGGCTAATTTCTTTCAGACTCCTATTCAATGTTATGTATAAAAGTAGGTTAGTTAGTGTAAGTACTCCTTAGACTTAACCTCTTCGTTTCCTACTGTTGTAGTGACTTAGACGTTCACGCTCAATACCATTCCGTTCATCATCATCTTTGACCGAGTCCTAGTGGTTGTGTACTTGTCTTCATCATTATTGGTGAACATTGGTCATAACATAGGCAATCCAGTTAATTGATAAGCCAGCGTTTTGACGTTTATTGCAGTACGCACGTCCATCACTGACTGAAAAAGACATCCCACATCGCACCAAGTTAACGGATATCATCAAGTCTCGAGCAATGACCGTCATCAAAACTATCAAGGAGTGTCTGGCGGTGAGTTTTGCCTGCTTGTACTGCGGTCAGTCCTGAAACATTATGTTAGCATGTTGATAGTACTATTTCCATGATGTTCGACTCGTGGACATCGATTATCGGAGAGCCTTTTTTTTCTGTCACGGGGCATTACATTTGGAGCCCGCCCGACAAGCCGCTGCAGTGGGAGCTAAAAAATGAGCAACTTGATTTCACCTGCATTGAAGGCAACCACAGTGGCGAGAACATCGGCCGCATACTTGTCGAGACAATAGACAGGTATGGTATTCGCGATAAGGTTGGATGGATGACATCAGATAACGCCTCAAATAACGACACCGCTATGAAAGAAGTAGCAAGGGCCATAGACAAGGACGGTAGCCACTGGCTTCCAGGTCCCCATCGCATATGCTGTCAAGAACATATCTTGAATCTTGCTGCACAACATTTTGTCGATGCAGTCGCACCTACCCCTCAGGCAACCATACTGAAAAAGATCTGTCATGCTATCGATTGTGGTACAAATGATGATATTGACGACTTGACGGCACAACTTGCTGCATTAGAACATGATCCCGAAGCTATTGTCGAGGATGGTTATGATGTTAGTAACGCCATTGGAAAAGCATTGGCTCTCATTGAACAGGTAAAGTCCTCTTTTTTCTTTATCTTCGAGCCCTTATTGACATAGCATAATAAATTAGATCCGCAAATCACTGCAAGCTTGAGCATTCTTCAAAAAATCATGTGAGGAAGAAGGTGTTCCTGTTCGCGAGATTTTGACATGGGTGAGAACACGCTGGGCATCCTTGTTCAAGTGCCTTGAGCGCTTCTTGTCTCTTCGCCTGGTAAGTGAGACATGCAATCCCCTCTTTAGTATCTAATATCTTGATTTTTTTCAGGCTGTCAACCATTTCACCCTTCTCGCTGATGAGAGTCATGAAGTCCCAAAGTTGCACAAGAAGTCATATAGCGACTTCAAGCTTGATCGGGCTGACTGGAAAATGATATGGCTAGTTCATGATGCCCTCAAGGTAGTTCATTTATCCGTCTGTTTGTCTATTTACTGATTGTTATAGGAGCCTGCAACTGCACAACAGTCTTTTTCTTCAGTCGTGTGCCCAACAGCCTGGCAGACCATACCTACATTAGAGTGTCTCACTAACACATGGCAGATGATGGCGGGAAATCCAGAATATGTGCCTGTTGGAAATCAGCCAACGTCAACATAGTAGTACAGATTGGATTTCTTTTGTTTGAACTGGACGCTACCTTCTCCGCAGTTACCATATTAGGAAACTCCGCACACAATACATTTGTTACTCGTTTTCTCTCTTTTCCCCAGTCTCTTTTACTGTCGACTGGGGTAAGTCATAGTCTAGCTACATACACATTCCTTACTGATGTACCCCAGGACTTACCAAGTCCTGTCTATCTAGGTACATACAATACTAGTCTCTTTTACTGTCGACTGGGGACTTACCAAGTCCTGTCTATCTAGACGTATACTGTCTTTTAGGTTATGAGCCCTGCCTGACGCAGGCACCAATATCATCATTAAGACTCACCGAATTCATTGTGCATAGTCCACACTTGAATACCGCCTTATCCACTGCAGATCGCAGAGATCAACCCCACACGTGTTTTCAGGCAGAACCCACTACACCCCTCACTGAACCATGACCGAAGACCCATGCGGACACCTCCCATCATCAACCGTAGGGAACCTTGGACCCGCTACATTCGATACCCCGAATCCATCACCCACTAATCTCAGAATCCCACACACTAACGACTCTCACTCACCTTCCCGCTCGCGCACTGCCACACCACGTCCACACATCATTGATGAACAAACATCTGATGAAGACGAGACCCACTTCACGCTGAAAAAGTCCATCGATCCATCGAAATTCACCCATCTCCTCCGATTACGCCCTAAACTCACCGCAACCAATTATCCAACATGGACGAGCACCGTCTATCGTGCACTCGAGACCGTCGGGCTACACGTTTACATAGACCCAGACTTCGTGCAGCCATTACACAGTTTGCTCAATGAAAGACACCACCCTGTCCATTGGAATAAAGCGAACATGTTCATCTGTTCGGTGCTTACCTCATGCATGACGGAGGATGTCATGTCCCAGTTGGCCCACCTACAACGTGCCTCCGACATATGGGCAGATGCGAGACAACTATACTCAGGCACCACGGCCACAGACTGGACCCTCGTGATAATATCACTCGTCACAACACGCTATAATGATGGCGAAGATATCAACGCCCATATAGCAAAGATGAAAGGGTACCGTCGGGACCTTATCCTGATGCGACGTGATATTGAAGATGAACTATTTGCATGTTTCTTACACATATCCATGCCGGCAGCTTGGAACTATGTGTTCGCAGCCCTCCCTGACCACTATAAATCTATCGAAGTTGAACGATGGATTAGGGACGAGTTTGGAGTCCAAACGAGCCAATTGGGCACCACTAGCACCTCATACCAAGCTTCACGTGGAAACAAGAGTCGAAGCGGACTTAGTTGCACACCTGTACCAGGCCAACCCTTCTGTGAGAACTGCAGCATCTCCGGTCATTTGACCAAAGACTGCTACTCGAAAGGTGGTGCTAAGCAAGGGCAAGGGCCTAAGAGGGATAAGAAGAAGTCAAAGAAGGCTAACCAAGCCATCACAGACAATGATGATGTCAGTGACACAGATGACGACTGTTCCAACACGGAACACTCCTCATACTTCACCAGTCCTCCCTCGCACTCTCGTTTTGGCTGGATCCTTGATGGCGGAATCCACCACCCATATTTGCACCGAACGAGCAGCCTTCACAACCTTCACCCCCTCAGAGGAACATATCCAGGGCATTGTCAAAGACGGGCCTGTACTACGTGTTCTCGGCCATGGATCAGTATTAGTCAATGTCTCTGTGAAGGGACAACCTGACCGTGTTGTCAAATTGACAAATGTCCGTTATTGCCCCAATGCCTGTGACAACCTTATGTCCGAGAGCTGCATGGATCGGAAGGGAATGGAGATTACAAAGCGGGGTGGTAAACTTACCATCAAGAAGCCCAATGGCAAGATCGCAATGGAAGGAAGACTAAATAACAACCTGTATGAGATCAGCAGCAGCCATTGCACCACCCTCATCCAGATATGATGTTGCCTTCTCCGCTTGCACAGCACCTAACCTCGAACCTATGGCACGCTCGCTTTGCCCATATCAGCATCGACAACCTCCGCTACATTGCACAGCACAATCTCGTGACTGGCATGGATCTCCGAGGCAATGGTGACCTCCTACCCTGCGAAGGATGTGCAAAAGGGAAGCACCCACAGGCTCCCTTCCCATCCAAAGCTAGTCGAGCGAAAAATATCCTCGACCGCATCCATATGGACCTCCAAGGCCCTCTCGATATCTCCATCCTAGGCTTTGCCTACACACTCGCCGTCATCGATGACCACAGCCGAAAAGGGTGGAAGGAGTATATGAAGTCGAAGGACCAAACTCCAGCGCTTATTAAGACGCTTATCAAACGACTCGAGACCTACACAGAACGCCATGTGAAGATAGTACGTTCCGACCGAGGGGGTGAATTTATCAATTCAACATTGAGGGAGTATTTTGAATGGAAGGGTATCACACATGAATTTTCAGCCCCTCGCACACCTCAACAAAACGGAGTTGCCGAACACTTCAACCGAACCACGCATGAACATGCCCTTGCAATGATCACAGATGCCAACATGGCGAGGAGCTTCTGGCCAGAAGCACACAAATATGCCAGCTACGTTCGGAATCGAAGCCCAACCAAAGCACTCTCCAAAATCACTCCCAATGAAGTCTTCCACGGTTGCAAACCAGATGTATCTACCCTACGCATCTTCGGCTCTCGTTGTCATGTCCGAGTCTCACCCGAATTCCGAAGGAAGCTTGATGCCCACTCTATTGATGGCATACTCTGTGGTTTCAAACAAGGTTCTAAAGCTTACAAGGTCTGGATTCCCTCCAAGAAGAAGTTCATCTCCTCTCGTGATGTCATAGTATATGAGAAAATATTCAGCAAACCCGACGATGAACACATACCCACCCCTCCTCCCAATATCCCTACTCCGAGTAAGGGGGTGCCAAAACCGCCAGCCATTATACCCACTCCTGCTCAGATCGAGGGGGTGACAGACAGAGATTCGAATCCAACCAGTAGCGAAGTACCAGCACCCTGCTGAAGAACCATCAGACCTAGCACCCACAGAAACTGTCAGTTCTCCCGAAGCTCCATCTCCCGAACCTGCTCCAGCTACTCCCCCAACAATACAAACTCAACCACAACGCTCAGAACGTGTTGCACATCCATCGTGGAAGAAACAGGCAGTGGAAATCCAGAAAGCCAAGTCTGAGAAGGAGAAAGCCGAACACAAAACCAGACGCGAAGCACGAGCCCAACGCCAACACAAAACTGATGCCAACACCTCACCAGTCGAGAATACTACTGTCAGCAAAGTTGCTCAGCTTGCCTACCTTGCGGCATATGGCCAACGAATTCCAGAACACTTCCGAGCTGCTTCTGCCAGTGCTGAGGCAGAACAATGGTGGAAGGCAATGCACGAGGAGTTCGAGATGCTGCAGAAGAGAGGTACCTGGGAACTGGTTGAGAAGCCGAAAGGTCGAAAGGTGATAGGATGCTGGTGGACATATGCCCTAAAGCTCGGCCCTGATGGAGAAATCACCTGATACAAGGCACGACTTGTCGCACAAGGTTACTCACAGATCCCCAGAGTTGACTACAGTGACACCTTCTCACCTACTGTCCGACTCGACTCTCTCCGCATAATATTACACTTCGCAGCCTCCCACAGCTGGTACCGAGGCCAGGATGATGTCACTGGGGCATTCCTCCACAGCAAGATCGACCATGAAATCTACATGCGACAACCCGAAGGTTTCAGTGATGGCACTGATAGAGTTGCAAAACTCCTACTCAGCCTTTACAGGATCAAGCAAGGCTCGCACCTGTGGAACAAGCACATGCACCAGGGATTGACTTCCCGCTGGCTTCACCCGCTGTACCTCTGACCACACAGTATACACTCGCCACACACAAACGGGTACCTCAATCATCGCGTGGCATGTGGACAATGCCATCACCGTGGCAGATACCCAGGAGACACTCGCTGAGACCCTGTGCCGAGCTGCACAAGCTGTTTGAGATGAAGGAGGAGGATCCAGACTGGCTCATGGGGTTCTCACTTATCAACAATCACAAAAACCACTCCGTTGCAATCTCCCAAGCACAATACATCGATACCATCCTCAAGCGCTTTCGGATGGACGACTGCAACCCGGTACAGACGCCAATAGATCCCAGTGTCGTCCTTTCGAAGGCAGACGGCCTGAAGACAGACAAGGAAGCTGCGGAAATGAAAGAGTTACCCTACCGTGAACTCGTTGGGGCAATCACATGGATAGCCATGGTATCACGCCCTGACCTCGCATTCGCAAGCAGCCACCTCGGACAATTCAGCGCAAACCCAGGCAAGGCACACTGGAAAGCGGCTTTGCGAGTCCTGTGCTACCTAGCCGGCACACGCGATTTTCGCCTAACGCTGGGTGAGAACAGCGAGAATGCAGACGTACTCACTGGCTACAGCTGACTCGGATTGGGCACGCGACATTGACAACTGTCGGTCCATCTCGGGCTACATCTTCACACTCGGGGACCGCGTCATTGCATGGAACAGCAAAAAGCAAGCTACCATTGCTGGCGTCGTCGACCGAAGGAGAATACATGGCCCTCTCACATGCATCCAAGCAAGCCATTTGGCTAGGGTACTTGCTGCACGATATCGGAGTGTTCGACAAAGATCCGGGTACAGAGATATTTGTCGACAACACCGGATGCATAAGCCTCGCGAAGGAAGCACGTTTCCACGCCCGCACGAAGCATATTGACGTCCATTACCACTTCGTCCGCGAACTGAGTTGAAGACAGGCACATTGGAACTCATACACATCCCATCAGCCGAAATGCTCGCCGACGGACTCACGAAATCCACTTCCACATCTCAACTTTCAGAAGATGATAGAGGAACTAGCTCTGTTGCCAGACTGAGGGGGTGTGTTGGAAATCAGCCAACGTCAACATAGTAGTACAGATTGGATTTCTTTTGTTTGAACCGGACGCTACCTTCTCCGCAGTTACCATATTAGGAAACTCCGCACACGATACATTTGTTACTCGTTTTCTCTCTTTTCCCCAGTCTCTTTTACTGTCGACTGGGGTAAGTCATAGTCTAGCTATATACACATTCCTTACTGATGTACCCCAGGACTTACCAAGTCCTGTCTATCTAGGTACATACAATACTAGTCTCTTTTACTGTCAACTGGGGACTTACCAAGTCCTGTCTATCTAGACGTATACCGTCTTTTAGCGCCAATTGAGGCCGCCATTAGGAAGGGTCTTAATAATGTCGAGAAGTACTACCAGAAGGCTAATGACTCGGACATTTACTTTATCTGTCTAGGTAAGTATTATTATCTTTTCCTCAAGTCTATGTCTGTCTAATTTCGCTACAGTCCTCAACCCCAACTACAAGTTAGCGTACGTTGAGAGCCGATGGACTAAGACCAAGGTTGCGAGTGGGAGGGCTCGTCTTCAAGCTGTGGTAAGTACTACTCGACCTTGAGTATCCTGCCAGTCTCTAATATAGGGAGCTTAGTTTGATAAGTACTATGAAGCGCCTCCAGGCCCAGCGTGTGTCCCAGAGCCAACGGCCATGTCAACAACAACAATTCGGTATGGTCAATCCTGGATGCGCGATGCTATCATAGCGCGGCAAGCTGCAGATCATTGTGTGCACAACCCTCATCAAGAACTCTCCTCGTATCTCACTTCACCATTGGAGGAGATGGATGATGTTGTGGCGTGTAAGTACTAGGTCAGCCCTTGAACTTATCAGTTCCCGGCTTACATTCTTGATCAGTTACATTCCCTGCTGTATCCAACCCTCGCTCGTGTTGCACGTGATTACCTGCCCATTCAAGGCAGTGCCGTTCCATCTGAACGTGCTTTCTCCAGTGGGGGGATCACATCCACTCTGCGCCACAATGCACTTGCGCCATCCACATTCTCCGCACTACAGTTGATGAAGGCAGCTTATCGGAATGGACATACATCAGCGGCAGTAGAGGCAGAGGGGCATGTGGCTGGTGTGTAGTTGGACTAGCCACTCAATGTTGTATCTGTGTACCATATCAATGTTTTTCTTGCACTTGAAAATTTTTACGAAAATTTTACGGTTCGGTTCGGGTTCGGACCAGAAAAAAACCGAACCGGACCACAAAGAACGGTTCTTGATGGTCCAGCTTCTGGGTTCGACAATTTTGCAGAACCGGACCATGGTTCAGTTCTCGGTTCTCGTCCAGGACGCTCTGAACCGGACCGAACCGGACCACGGCAGCACTAGCACTAAGGATATCGATATTGATTGCCCGAGAACCCTGACTAAGCCACTCTATGCCGTTCAATAAAGTATGTAGCTCAGTGTTGAAAACACCTAGACAATGAACAAAGACGTGGATGACGCATTCGAAACGATCAGAGGACAAGATCTACCTGATGGTACTCTTCAGGCCAGCTAAAATCAAGAAGACAAACACTGGTACTAAACTGATTTAGACTATGAAAAGTCAATTCCATTCACTGCCGGGATCCACAACGCCAAGCCTCTGTCCTTATGTTAGTGGCGATGATTATTCAAAAAGAGTCGAGACTCCAGGGCCAAAACTAAAGACTTACTTTAGTCGAGATTAACATCTGTAATCGAACAGGGTAAATAGAATGTTCGAAAACAAGGCCAGCACTGGAGAATTACCTTCGATATCAGGAGTCCTCAGCAAAGTCATCTAATTAGACAGTGTCACTCAAATACTACCGTTGGCACGTTAGAATTCAACCTACATGGTTGAATACGAGGTAGATGCATATCTAGTTAGAGGGCGCAAATACTACAAGACACGTCGCAACATACCTTCGAGGTTCTGCTCAGCGCGCTCCTCGACAACTGCGTTATCAACCATGTGAATATAATGCTCGGCAGTAAAATCAGCATTGAAGAATTACCTTCCTCAGATTTGGGGTCAACAAAATCTAATTAGATAATGTCACTCAGATACTACTGCAGCCACGTTAGAATTCAGCCCACAAAATATGATGAGACGAGCTGGATGCATATCTAGTCAGAAGGTGCGAATACTACAAGACACGTCGAAACATACATTCGAGGTTCTGCTCCAGGCTGTTGTCGACGACGGGCGCTGCTGCCGCCATTTGTATCAAAGCGATGGCAAAAAAAGCATAAGACAAAGCGAGCTTCGTGGTGGCTAGATTGGTAAGAGTGTGTTACTTGGGGTGTTGAACTGTAGAATCGATGCAGGGAGTGGAACCTTTATATCTTTGGGAAACCAAATTTCAGACCCAATTCACAGACCGACTCTTCATGTCGTGTTACTGTCATGTCTTGATCTAATCTATATATTGTTTTATTTTGCATATCTTGAGGCTAGTGCTCCCTTTTGACTCACATGATAACATACAATGACCAGAGGTATGGACCTTCTCTTCGGATCTCTCTTTTCAAGCAGTAACAGCTGGCAATTATCATTATGAAATATAATTCCATGGGCTCTGAATAAAGATGATCACTTACGAGTCATCAACTCGGAGCGCTCCTCTCATGCTAGACTTTGCGCCACAGGACACTCAAGCCAAAAAGCACCTGACAAATCACCATTAGGTGGGTAATTTACTGCTGACAAGCAAAGAGGTTCAACAACAGACATAACACGCACCTTCATGACTTCGTATTCGCGTCTTCGAATACACGGTCTAGAGCATCAACTCTGAAGATGACATTCTCATCCCCACCAAACATTTCATCTTTGGCATCCTACCGCAGATCCCCATCTGAATCTCTCTTCCCGCACAGTGATAGCTGGCAATTATCATTATGAAATAGAATTCCATGGGCTCTGAATAAAGATAATCACTTACAAGTTATCAACTCGGAGTGCTCCTCTCATGCATAGACTTTGCGCCCTAGGGCATTCAAGTCAAGCAGCATCTGAAAAATCACCATTAGGTGGGTAGATACTAGCTGTTTGCAAATTGTTGGCTCCTCCAGCGAGACGTTGGATTTTTCGTCCTCTGACAAGTTGATGTGTTGTAGCTCGAGGTTTGAGTCGACAATCAGTTGACATACCCTTCGTCAAAATACGCCGTTCTTGCTGCATGCCCCTGCGTCTTAATTCTCCGAGTGACTTTGTCTCTTGTCGTTGTCGAGGAAAAATTCGAAAGTGATTTACACCACTTTTCCTTTTTTGGCACTCGAGCCAATTTTGCAAACGGCAATCGCCCAAGGAGTAATCTCAAATCATTCTGAGTATGTCAAAGTCTTCGAGTATAGCGTCGATCAACATAATATCGTCAACGTTCATCGTTCATACACTTCACCGCGTACCAGTGATCGGGGTGTCCCGCAAGGGGAAAGCCAAACAAATCCCTTTTTGGCTGAAGCTGATCGCTCTTGCTTTCCACTCCCAGAACACCGCTTGTGTTCTATCCACGTTGTAAAACGAGTACGTGGAAAGATCAAATTAATAACTTGATGTAGTCTCGGACCCAAATGTGCGTCGGTGTGCGAAAACAGCGACTGCGATTACACGTTCTCGACACCTGATGCGGCGCCTGGAATGAGGCTAGCTGCACTATTTTCTCGAGGGTGGAGCTGGATATGGAGACTGTGGATATCTTGTTAGGTGAGTACGCTGTGAGCTTTTATGCTGCTTCACAGACATTGATAACCACTCATCAGACGCCCAGACTGTCATCATACGGGCAGCCGCAGCGTCCCAAATGAGTCGCTCACCTACTTAATAACCCAGAAAATGCGGGATCTTTTCTTTTGGAGCCTCCTGGAGTCCTAGTGAGGTTCTAAAGCAGCTAGGCTGTAGAACCTGTGCTGATGACACTAAGTGTATGCAGTAGTACTTGATCCGATTGCCAAATGGCCTACTTTAAGAAACACTGACCGGAAGAACTGCTGACGGTCGATGTAAAATGGTATACGGAGTGAACCTAATGTTAAAGTTTTTTAGAAACTGCAACGGAAAGGAGGGGGTGATAACATACTCTTCGATTCCACGTCCACATGCACACAAGTTGGATCTGAGAAGCTATTCACAACCCTGGTACGTAACGCGGTACTTGACACTTTGGGACTGTGCAATGATTTACTAATGGTTTGTTTCACTATTGACGGAATGGCGACACTTTCTAGACTTGCCCACCGCTTCTATCCGGTCGTTCTTGTTTTTTTTACCGAAGTCAGCGGATGCAACCACCAAAAACTCCAACGTGCGTTGAGTTTGACTACCCGCAACTACTAGGTTCAGATCGTCGACAGCCAGACGGCTCGATTGGCTGAAACCTGAAGGGAGGGTGGCAGGCGTCTGTACCATTGACAACTCATTTGTTTGACGTTGCCTTTCTCGAAACTACAAGATCCTGCTTGTCCTTGGCTTGTCCATACCAAATCCGGCTCGTGCAATACAACAGAGAGCTCTGGCAGCCTTATCAAACCTTCGGTGAGGCGCTCCACGTCCGTATCGAGACCGTCCATCTTGATCGGGGAGATGATTATGCGCTCTTTGCCTCACAACAGTGTTCAGTGGTGCATCGTTCCAGTCTCGGAGGTTCCTTCCCCACCCTCTTCCATATTTTCAGCAAGAAGAATGTTTGTTTCTCGGTGAGCGGCGTCGGATAACATTAGTACTAACAGCACTGCGACTGCGATCATCCGTGGAATACGGACATCATGCCTCAGCAACAAATCTCCGACATGAAGGTCTCGAGCTTGTCTGTAAGTTTGTGGAATCGATCTGATGGAACTGGGTGCACTCATGAATGACCGAACATCACGTATCATTGAGCACTGCCCTTGTGTGGATACTAAGCGGGTGTCCAAGCCATGAGAACCGGGCGGTACTCTGCTTCGAATTCTGAGAAGCTCCTTGTTATGATTACCGCTGTTCAAGCTAATGTGTGCCCAGGGGAGTGCTTTGCGGATCAAGATTTTTAATTCGAACTAACTGCATACCAGGAACCCGTTGCCGACTTGAATGTCCTTGGGTTTGTCGGACTGAGTGCCTATTACTGTGCAACACTCTCCAGGTCGCCTCCTCAAATCATTAATGTTACCCTCGGTCCAAATACCCGCAAGCTAACGGCGTTAGTACTCAATCGACTGTGTGTTATGTGCCGGCAACACGCCTTTCGATGCCTCCTTTCCATCAGCTACTAAAGTCCGTTATTTTAATTTTTCTTTTCTCTATGTGCCTTTTCTGCCATCAAGTGTAACACCGTGTAGGTTAAATTGAAACCGGAGGTGATGAATTTATTAGACAACAGTTGTTGCCTAGTTGTTTTCTCGGACTCCTCCTGGCTCCACCCCACCGCAACCTCGGGGCATTATTGTCTCTACAAATGTATCAGGGTCTCAATCGACGAATCCCAATATCATTTTTGTCTATTGATGCTCTGGACTATTGAGGCATGTTAGTTAAAGTAAAATTGACAACTCCCAATGCGACATGACAACATACCAGCACACGTCATGGTCGATGGCTTGAAGGGCCACAATTAATCATGTCATCCTGACAGTGACAGTGAAGATGTGACAGATTCTTCCATTTCTGTGAAGCATCTACCTGCGAGTGGAGCATTGTTTCCTGGAGTCAGGTATTCCCTGAATTTGCGTGTGTACCGATTCCAAAAAAATGGATGTCCCTGGTATTACAGTTTCGCATCCCTTTCTGTTCCAGTGAAAAGATGTGACAGATTCCGGGATGCATTATTTCCCGGTATTGTCACTGTCTCCGTATTCACATCCACTCTCGTTTTCGGTGTCTCGATAGACATCTTCAATACGTACCTAACATACGAAGGATTCACGGGCCTTGTCAAATGTGAGATTGAGTCCACTACCAAGATCCTATGCTTTTGGCGGCGAACCGTTGAAAAGAGTCCACAGGCAGCTTGCTTCGCCCTCATCCGCATATGGCGCCTGCGTAATGTATCGCAAAACACAACCTTGGCCTTCGAAGCATCTATCTGCGAGTTGAGCATCAATGAACCTCAACATGCACAGATCTTGCAGACACCAGCTTCAACGCCAATATAAAGTGTGCGGTATCTTGCGACGGCCGTGCCGAGGCCGACGTCAACAATCTCTATTGTACTGTTCAAATGAAGCTATCATCTGAGACGTATGATGTGCTTGGCACTTCGCTAGACCTGCAAATACCGCTACTCAGCGTTGATGATATGAATTATCGAGGTCGTTGTCATACATGGTTGGATCATGCGCCGGATTTCTGCCGCAGGTTACAACTAGATCATAGGAACCCACCATGCAACAAATTGAACTCACCTACGTTTAATGACCTGACCTTCGATGCCGTAGATTAGTAGTAGAAACAACATGACTAGCCATAATCAGTTCATAACTTATCACTCCAATAGATAGGTCTTTGTATGCGTTTTATAAGGGTGCATGCGGTTCATATGACATGACATACGCAATATGAATACGTAGAATGCGAAGCAGGTAAGAGGGAGGTACAATCAAACCGTCGAGGGGTACAGCATCTACCACGCAGGTGGGTCAATATAACAGTCGAAGGAGAAAACGAGCGGACGCACAACACGGACGCTTTCACCGAATGCGCGCGGAGGAAGGTTGGATCTGAATTTTGATTTGACGACGCCAGAGTTACCATGCGGACGGGTGACACGGCTGCGAGTACAAACAGAGTTATGAGACTGACTGCACTAGTGATACAAGAATGGCCGGACGTACCCCCAAATCACACGGATCTTCGAGCCCTGGATCTCCCTCTTGGCTTTGTAGACGTATGCTACACGCTGTACGCACCACTGAGTTGATTTTGGATATGGAAAAGGGGCATGAATGCGTACCTTGCCGAGATAGAACTGGGCATCCTCCTTTGTTGCGACACCCTCGATTTGGATGAGGGAGGTGTTGGGGCGGGTGTTGCGTTTAGCGCGTTTGTGGCCGAGGACGCGTCCCTTGCAGTAGAGTCTGTGCATTAGGAGGAAGCATGAGTAAAGTCTTGATCTTGCACTGAGAAGCACTTCATCCAGATCACATCCAACCCATCCATCGCATTCCAACCCATTCACTAAGCTCTTCACCAGCGGAGTATGCAGATACGACGTAGCGAAGTAAGGCGAGCAGACACTGACCTTGTTGAGCCCATTTTACCGTCTAAAAATCTTCCGCCGTGTCGAGGTCGTTGAGCTTGAGGATGGATAACACAGAAGCGTGACAACGTCACAGTGTAGTAACATGTTACAACCTGTCACACTTGATGAGTATATAAGGAGTCGTCAAATACCTCACGGTATTATTAGTTACCCATCGTTGCAGACATAGTGCTGCACTCGACGACGTCCTACGAGATGTTGTCGAGTAACGGAGCGATGGGATATTGAAGCTTTCGTTCGCTTTGTATAAGCAGCTGACTGTAGAATTATTCTACGATAGCGTTGCGTCACCCCAGAATGAAACTACATCCTTTTTAAAAAAACCTTTCGTCCATGTGTCTATGCGGGATCTTCGCCATTCGATGACTTCTCAGCCCCACGATGGCCATGCTACTTGTCCGCCGAACATGAAATTTAAATGGCCTTAGCAGTCAAGACTCTGACTTATAAACCAGGTCTCCCGAATACCACAGCTTAGACCAAACCTTCACTCTGCCAAATGAACCGTTGCGGCCCTTCAGTTTGGAGGCGCTTTTCTTCTACATCTTCATCTCCAACTTTCGTATCCAAACCTGCACCCTCCAAAACGCGCCATCACGTCCAAATCCCGGATACTTCCTTCCCGCATGGCTACAGCCTTACTGGTGTACATTGCGGCGTGAAAAAAAACCCATCTGTCCTTGACCTTACAGTTATACTTTCAACCTCTCCAAAACCTGCTTCCGCAGCAGCGTGCTTCACTCGTAACGCGTTTAAGGCTGCCCCGGTCCTCGTCAGCCAGGATGTGCTTGAAAAATGTGCCGGTCGTGCCCGAGCCATCGTGACTAACAGCGGATGCGCAAATGCAGTGACTGGCAAGCAGGGCATGGAAGATGCTTGGGCCACGGTCAAAGCCACCGATGCCCTTCTCCCAAAAATGCAGGCTAGTGGAGATGTCAATGATACACTCGTAATGTCAACAGGTGTGATCGGCCAAAACCTTCCCATTTCCAAGATTCTCTCCGGCATTTCCTCTCTTGTACCTCCAAGTCTAGGTTCAGATTTCGCAGCTTGGGAACGTGCGGCGAAGGCCTTCATGACCACTGACACTTTCCCAAAACTCCGTGCTCGGACTTTCAGCCTGGGCGGACAGACGTTCCGTATGGCTGGCATGGACAAGGGCGCCGGCATGATCCATCCTGACATGGGTCCTCCTACTAGATCTGGCCAACTTCACGCTACGCTACTGGGTTGTATCCTGACGGATGCCGCTGTTTCCCCGCAAGCCCTCCAGTCTGCGCTCACGCATGCAGTTGACCGTTCCTTCAACTCTATCAGTGTGGATGGAGACATGTCCACGAATGATACTATCGTTGTTCTCGCTAACGGTGCTGCTGCTGGAGAGACCAAGGAGATCGAGGAGCACGATCCTCTGTTCCCGGCATTCCGTGATGAACTCACGTCATTCGCTGCTGAGCTGGCTCAACTCGTGGTTCGCGATGGTGAAGGCGCAACCAAATTTGTCACGGTTTCTGTCGAGGTGAGTTGTCCCGGGTTATCCATCTATTTCATCGGCCTAATCCGTGCAGGGAGCACCAACATTTACTGATGCCCATCGCGTCGCATCAAAGATCAGTACATCAGCATTAGTGAAGACCGCATTGTACGGCGAAGATGCCAAGTACGCCAGTTCACATTCGATCGTGGTTTATCACTGATTGCAACCAAACGCTGCTTCAGCTGGGGCCGTATCCTTGCAGCAACTGGCTCTGTCCCACTCTCCACGCCCATCGACCCCTACCGCGTGAACGTCACTTTCGTTCCCGCAGACGGCAGTACTCCGCTCCCTGTTCTAGTGCGTGGTGAGCCCGAGCTAGTGGATGAAGTGCGCGCAAAGGAGATCTTGAGCGAAGAAGACTTTGAAATCAAGGTAGATCTCGGCCTCGGCAGTGAAAGCGCCCAATATTGGACGTGCGACTTCAGCTATGTGAGGTCTTTGTTTTCTCTTTAGAACGAGGCGCTGATCTGTAACTATAGGAGTACGTGCGGATCAACGGAGATTACAGGAGTTGAATGTTGAACGAATTGTCTGCTGTATTTGTCGGATATCAATGGATTTCTAATTGCTGTTGGGGGTATCGGATTTACAGATGTCGATTTGATTTCGGATATACTATCAACAGTGTCATTAACCTGCGGCCGTGCCTTTGATGGTCACCGCGCGATCATACCAGGGATATACAGAGAACATTTTTGTGTGAAGATCATTATGGTGCCTGCCAGCCCTTAATTCATGGGAGGTTAGGGCGCATGCCGTGTTGCGTCTGGAGAAACTTACACCCAGAAAGATATCTCGACGAGGGGGGTTTGTCGGTGGACCTACGATGGCCCTTCATGATGCTGTGCGTAGCAGCTTCAGACAAGTACGGGCATATGTGTTTATACAAGTATACTCGCCTTCAGATCTATGAAACCCTACCTAATGCAACTAACAGTGACACTGGATTTACATAAAACCTCCGATACCAGCCCATAGGTCTTCACTTGTTGTAGATTAGTGGGCAATCAGCATTTGGCCCAGGTCTTGATGGGCTCAGCGCACTGCGATCTGTATCTTGTCCAAGAAGGGACAATCTGTTGAACACTGAATTGTCCACGCCACTCCGCATCTGCAGAGGGAAATGAACAAAGGTTTCCATGCGCACAGGACACAGGCTCTTCAAGAACGCTGTGATTTTTATCAGAGGCTGAAGTAGAAGCACTTACAGCATTGGGAACTCAAGGGTTCATGATCTGTCCTCGATACACTCCTGTGTACCGTTCTGGGAGGGTTCCAAAATGCAATGTTTTCAATGCGAAGAAGAGTCGATCAGTCGATGCTGAGACAGCTGAGTCCATGAGAATCGGACTGCACTCGCCATCGCCTCCCATAGTTTCACATATATCATTGATGCCACTGTGATCACAGACTCTTGGCTCGTATGGTACGTTTCCCTCAACAAATGTATCCCCTCCAAGCGTTACTCCGAACTCGTATCCATGTTCTCCCGCAAACAAGCAAGCCTCATCTTTCAGTTCTGCTCTGCTCTGGCCACGCTCCGCTGAACAAATACCTCCATCACATAGCAAAAGCCCCAGCCTGCAATGACCGCAACGAATCCGTCCACCACTTCACCATAGCAGTTCCTCTTAAACTCGGATTCAACGGGCATTAAAGCACTTCTAAGATTCATCGCACGCACCCGTCGTCTAGAGAGCGTGTTTGGGGATGTCACGCCATCGCCAGACAGAGCCCTAAACCGAGAACGCCGTTGATTCATCCATCTTATCGCCTTTAACCGTCTTGCGCTTGAGGCCTTGACAAACGCATCGTCGAACACCGAGGATACTTTATATACTCAATACAAGGCATCATAAACACTGTATGTACTGTCTAGATAGGGATTCGTGCCAACGGACAATAAACTAATCTAAAATATTAAGATCATATGGAAGCCGACGCGTTACATACCTTCGGGAACTTCATCTTTCTATTTCGTTCATATACTACAGCACCAAATTCCAAACAACGGAAGAACCTGCATTGTCAGATAGCCATGGACGTTTACATCACATCGATGAACTGACAATGTAGGGGTTCTGCAACTGGCGGTACTAGTAAGAGACTACCGGTCAGCTCCGAGTGGCAAGAAAACAGCACAGGACATACACGAGTAGCGGACTCGAAAGCACAAGCATACTTGATCAGGCTTTCCTCACTGAACCGCTTGCCAAGGAACGACAGGCCAAAGCTAAAATAAAATAAAGAAACAAGTGCACGGTTTGTACGTAGAGAACATCACGCCTCACGGGAAATTTGGTCCCTGAGACACCAGTGCAGTAAGCCAGCTACTACATATTTAGTTGTTGGAGATAGAAACTCACAAGTCATGGCGTACCGTTCCTGGGACTGGTACCGTATGTGAGCCAGGCTGATGTCCTGGAACCCACCGACAGCAACGTCGAGAGCACCAAACTGAGCCTGATCACAAACATGGCGCTAGTAGCTGAAGAATGTCACAAATTCTTTGGAATTGACCATCCTATATAGCAGCTCAAAACCTACTAACCTGATTTCATCCAACTGTAAGTATAGCAATACCATTGCCATACTTACACTTCATCTCGAAACGCTACACGGTGAAACGTTCTCATTCTAATAGCGATTCAGAATGCCTAAGCGAGTTCAGCACTTCTAGGGTCGGGTGCTGCCAGCAAAGACCTTGCGAAGCGAGATCTCCAAGTCAGTGGATTAATATCGTAGTGTCCACGTACTTTGAACAGTCCATCATAGACTAGCGCAAAGCTAGCGAGTGACAAGTCGAAGATGCAGGTGAAAGAACTATGAAATAAAACGCAACGTGATTTTGCATGTTTCTGCTCTTTGCGGGTTACTCGAGCTGCGTGTTGACTACACAGCTGCAAAGCGTTTCTTACAGTAACTTGCTGGAGCTCTCTCAGGCTCACCGCGTTCATTATGGCGGTCAAAATGTTGAAACCACTGTCCACAGTTTAGTGATGCGGATTGGGCTACAACGCTGACGGGATATGCATACTAGTACTTCTATACTATGGGGCACTATTCAAGATGGGCTTTGGATCAAGTCCTTCTGTGACTGCTTGAAGATTCCGCTTCAACACTCCCACTCAAGCTCTCCGCTGGGTCCTGACAATGCTAGCACCACTGCTCTCTCCACCGAAGCCGCAGATCACACCCGCACCAAGCATATTTATCTGCGCTATCATTTCATCAGGGAGCACGTCGAAGCCGGCACCTTGCCTACTAGATCTTGGTCTTTACTCATCGTAACACCGCCAACATCTTCACAAAGCATTCCGCGTCCTACTTCGTCAATCAACGGTTTGATCTTTCACTCGTGCCGGGTTGAGGGTGCGTGTTGAACTTTAGTAGTTTGTAAATGTCAACAGGTGTGATCTGTCAAAACCTTCCCATTTCCGAGATTCTCTCTGGTGATTTCTCTCTTGTACCTCCGGGTCTAGGTTTAGATTTCGTGGCTTGGAAATGTGCGACGAAGGCTTTCATGACCACTGACATTTTCCCAAAACTCCGTGCTCGGACTTTCAGCCTGGGCGACAGACGCTCCGTATGGCTGGATGGACAAAGACGCCGGCATGATACATCCCGACATTGGTCCTCCCACTAACCCTGACCAGCTTCATGCTACGCTACTGGTTTTTATCCTGACGGCTTGCTCAACACGTGGTTCACGATGGTGAAGGTGCAACCAAATTTGTCACGGTACCTATCGAGGTGGGTCGTTATCTGTTGGGTATCTCTAACCCGTGCAGGGAGCCCCGAGATTTACCGATGCTCATCATGTCGCATCAATGATCAGTACATCAGCACCGGTGAAAACCGTATCATACGGCGAAGATGCCAAGTACGCCAGTTCATACTTACTTGATCGCAATTTCCCACTAATTACGGCGAAACACTGCTTCAGCTGGGGCCGTATCCGTCTAGTTCTGTTCCACTCTCCGCGCCCATCGACCCCTACCACGTGAATGTCATGTTCATTCCCGCAGATAGCAGTACTCCATCCCCTGTTCTGGTGCGCGTAAAGGGGATCTTGAGCGAAGAAGACTTTGAAATTAAGGTTCTCGCCCTGGGCGGCGAGAGCGCCCAATATTGGACGCGTGACTTTGGCTATGTAGGTTCTTTCTTTTCTCTTTGGAAGGAGGGGCTGATCTCGTCCAGACTGCTGTGTTTGTTGGATGTGTTTCATATCGATGGATTTCTAATCGCTGTTGGGGGTGTGTATGGGATTTACAGATGTCGATTTGATCTCGGATATACTATCAGCAATGTCATTATGCTGTAGCGGTGCTTTTGATGGTCACCGCGTGATGAGACCGGGGATCTACAGAACTCAATGTGAAGATCATTATGGTCTCCTGCCAGCTATTGATTCATTACAGAGTTCGGGCGCAAGCCGTGTTGCGTCCGGAGAAATTTACACACAGCAATGAGGGGGTTTGTTCGTGGAACTATGATGGCCTTTCGTGATGCCGTGCGCAGCAGCTTCAGACAAGTTCGGGTGTATCTGCTTCTAGGTGTGACACATTCTCGCCTTCAAATCCGAGACCCTACACTTCTGAAAATCTGTGAGTGTGTGGATACATACTCCAACTGCACCTACAGTGACACTGATTCACATCAATCCCCAGTACTAATATTGGCCCCACTTGCTGTAGATGAGCCATCAGCATCTTGCCAATGTCATTGATGGAATCAGCGCATTACAATCTGCATCTGGTCCAAGAAGAGACGATCTGTTGAACACTATGAATTGTCCACGCCACTCCGCATCTACAGAACAAAGGTTTCCATGCGCACAGGCAGGCTCTTTAAGAACGCTGTGATTTCTCTATCTGAAGTAGAAGCACTTACAGCATTGGAAGCTCAACTTGGGGTACATGATCTGTCCTCAATATACTCCTGATGTCCTGCACCGTCCTGGGAGTGTTTCCAAGATGCAATATGTTTTCAGTGCGAAGACGGCCGGATTTTTGAGACGACTGAGTCCACTGTAGTTGTAAATACATAATTGAGGTTACTTACGTACGTATATTAATGTAGAATTTTGGCTTGTACTGTATGTTTCCCTCAACAAATGGGTCGCAGTCGCTACGCGGGCCAAACGAGGATGGTATGCAAATTACCGTAATGCCTCGACTACATAATTCACCGGTACCGAGCCTCGCTTCGATACCTCAGGGAGTTGGTGGAGTGTTTAAGATCATTCTATAGAAGCAAGCACAGCTTGTAAGATGCCGGCTTAGTGGTATGTCATAGGACCTCCTGTGCACGACGAGCCGCACTAATACACACCCGTGGGGTTATCGATTGATTGCAGGCGCCTTCAGCCAAGTAACTGAAAGGCAGTAGTATCGCGCGTGTCCGAAGTGCATGATTCGGACTAAATATATTGATCCATATCACCCCTACTCTGCCTCTTATGATATGATGAAGGTGCACCGCTGGCTTTGCCGGGTATTACACTTCATTGACCTTGGGCTTATCACATCGGTGTGAATCTGATCCAGCCAACACAACCCGCCGCTTTGGGTATCCGATATTTAGCAGCGACAAATGATCAGATCTAGCAAAAGGCCATCCGTGAGTTCCATCTGAACAGTTGATAACGATGCGATGCATCCATTCGGTCCGAGTACCCAGCACGAGTCATCAGTACGTATCCCTGACGTTGCAGCTGTGGGCCACAGGAACTTATAATAATCATTCTATTTCGTTAATATACTTACAGCAGCAAATTCTAAAGGACGGAAGAAACCGCATGTCACCCAATGGACGTTTACATCACATCGATAAGCTGAATGTTGGGGATGACGTAGGGGTTCCGCAATTGGCGGTACTAACAAGAGACTGCTAGTCAACTCCGAGTGGCAACAAACAGTACAGGACATACCTGAGTAGCGGACTCGAAAGCGCAAGCATACTTGACCAGGCTGGCCTCGCTGAACCGCCTACCATAGAATGACAGACCAAAGCTAAAATAAAACAGAGAAATAAGCACTCGACTTGTACGTAGAGAACATCACGCCGTACGGGAAGTTTGGCCCCAGAGACACCAGTGTGCCGCGCGCGTTGTAGGTTACGTTCGTAGTGGCGGGGTAGTAGCCAAGTGGGACGGTAACGATGGGGTAGCCAGCAATGGCAGCATAACCTGGTGACATTGAGCTTGGAATAATCAGAGCATCAAGGTCGTATTTTTCCAAAGCACCGAGGATTGCTGCGTGTGTTGTCATGCAATGTAGACGACATCAATCGCTAGAACTCACTGGCGTTGGATCCGTAATAATATTGTTGAAGTAGCGCAGCATAATAGTTGGCATCTCCCATTGTGACATTGAGACTTGCAGCATTAACCCAGCTGAAGCGATTTGAAGGGTTAAAGAATATCCGTCCTATTACGGTGAGCTAACTCACCTTGCAACGTTACGGTCGGGCTGTCCGAGATAAACTGAGTTAATAAATATCTAACTGTCAGTCAAAGCAACGTACGTAGTCCTCTGGGGCATATGTCTCCGTGAAGTTGATGAGCTGATGGATGTTTCTGATAGGCAGCATATCAATTAGCGAGGAAAAGCGATCGACGATCTGGCAACACACTTGATGCCGTTGGGGTTGGTCGTCATTTCGTTGAAGTAGTTTGCAACATCAGCGACAAAATCAGCACCGACAACCGGGGACGAGGTGTACTAAGTGAGAAGCGCTGTTAGTTATCAAAGGCTACAATTGCGTGAAGACCTTACACTCGCCCCAGTAAAGTTCATGTATCCAGCAAGGTCCGGGAAATCAGCATTATCCACTATCGTAGCACCAAGTTGCTTGAAAATGTTGATTGATGCATTAAATGCTGTGATTTCAGGGCCATTGGTTGAAGACACCGTGATGGCGTTGCGTGGGATGCCAATCTTGGCACCTCGCAGACCTTTGCTGTTACACTCGGCCGCGTAATTGGGAACGGTTTCGAATGGAATAGCAGATGTATAGTTGTCGTGAGAGTCCTGTCCTGATGGAATTTTTAGTCTGAGGTGCGACGACTACACCAGACAGACGTACCTGCGATCACGGAGAGGATGTATGCTGCATCCACCATCGTTCGTGTCATGGGACCGATGGTATCTTGAGTCTGCGAGATCGGGACTACGAGGTATCTGCTGGTCAACCCGACAGACTGAAACAATTGAGTGTGTATAAATCCGCAGATCCCGTGGACATACAGGCTTAATTCCAGTTAGACTATTTCTGCTCGCAGGAGAGATGATAGAACCAGAGGTCTCCGTCCCAATAGCAGCAGCGGCCAAACCAATGGACGAAACAACACCAGGACCGCTGCTAGAACCAGACGGGTCCTGCATCGGGTAGTAAGCGCCCATGGTCTGGCCACCGCGAGACGTCCAGCCATTCGTCGAGTTTGAAGAACGGTAATTGGCCCATTGAGAGAGATTGCACTTCCCGATGATGATGGCTCCCGCAGCTCTGAGCCTCGCCGCAATCGTAGAATCGCTTGGTGGGATCGCACCGAGGAGGGCAAACGAGCCGGCTACAAGTTATTGAGCCGAATAACACGACAGATTCAATAATGATCACAAACCGGTGTTATTCATCTTATCCAGTGTCGCAATGTTGTCCTTGATGCATATTGGAATACCATGCAACATTCTATAAACGATCAGAGCGAGGAAAATGCAGATCGGAGAAAGGAAAAATACCCTTTCGTGGATCCATTCGCTCTTTCAGCGTCTAGGGATGCTGCAATAGAAATAGCATCGGGGTTGGTCTCAATAACCGCATGCAAAACAGGGTTGACCTCGTCGATACGAGCCAAGTATGCCTTTGATAACAGCGGGTGAAAATGGACGGAAAGAAACGCACAAATGCCCTTACCTTTACAAGATCCACACTAGTGAATGTGCCGGCCGCAAGACCGGATTGGAGATCATCAATGGTCGCGTACAATAAATCCGGCAGAGGCTGGCCTAAGCCAACTACTTAGTCATTGAAGATTGAAACTCGCGAGTCATGGCGTACCGTTCTTGGGACTGATTCCGTGCGTGACGCAGGCTGACATCATGGTACCCACCGACAACAGCGTCGAGAGCACTAAACTGAGCCTGATCACAAACATCGCGTTAGTTGGAGGATGTGATTTTTTTCTACCCGCAGAATTGCTTATGGAGCACCATGCTATATACTATCGTCGAGCTTCAGGGCATAAAGGCGAAGAACTGTCATTGTCAGCATACTACGGCATACGTGATAAGGTGAGTATTATTCTGCACGTACATGAGCATGTGGTCGGCATGAGACACGGTACTCACTTGGCACAATTATCATCATCGGAGGTGTCGTGTGCTACTGACATCCAGATAAGAGTTGTGTGATGTTATCTCCAGCGCAATGAGGACGTTTACTCTCCTCGTGACCAGGGACCTACGTCCAAGGCTTAACGGTATGCCGAAGCCCTCACTTGAAATTCTGAATACAGAAATAAAGGATCTTTCGGAACTCCTTACTACCGATGAATTTGTGTTCTCGAAGGCACCCTTCCGCGGACTACGGACTGTGTCAGGTCATATGGGAGAGGAGTTGACGATGCAAGAGTTGATCAATTCAAGGAGTTGTAAGTATTTCTCACCTGAGTCAAAGTTCCAGAAACCACAACTGACCGGTAAAGTGCCTTAGTTAACAACAACAACAATAATATGTATGACCAAAAGAAGAAAATATGGATATTAATTCGCAAATATTGGAGATCGCTGTTCGCCAGAGCGAGTGAGCACCCACGTCTCCGAGTCTGCAACAGCAACCAGCAGCCACATTCCGTATTTGAATTTACCTACAGGAACGTGCGTAGCATTACAATTATGCTTGTGGCAGCTGATGACACAGGCGGCTAAAGACCATCAAGCCTCAGGCGCAAAGTTTACTACTTATCCAGATTTGATCCAGATTATAGCAATGCATCTCGACGCTACAGGATGAAACGTTATCATTTCTAGGTAGGCTACGAATGCCTTAATCTTCTGGAAGCGAGTTGAACACAGCGTTGGGGATTTTACGTGTTTCTGCCCTTTGCAGATTAGCTCGCGCCTGGATGGATAATGCCACTGCTAGTACTGATCTGTATTGTAGCTGTATCACAGCAGCTTAAACTTCACATCACAAGGACCTCGATGGGCCTCATCGGCATCAGATTTCGAAAGTATTTTTGTACAAGATGTGATAACCGGTATGTACGATGCAACTGTTCCGCACCACTGATGATGGTATCATTCATAGGAACGCGAGCGGCAATCTGATCGATCCTTCCTCGCCCTCGTTCTCATGCCCCTTTCGTGATCACAGCAGCGTTCCCAGCACATCCCATTTCAGCACACGTCTTGACATTGGTCGTATTGTATGCCACGTTCTGCACTGACGTCGTGTGACGTCCCGTGAAATGGAGCGTCTTCGTTGCAACTTCAATGCTTAGATCGGCCCCGCAGCAAATGGCTCGAACCTTCGGCGCTTGGCCTACCACTTCCGGTCTAGCAGGCATTTGTAGAGTGTGGAGAATATTGCAGGAACGCGCTCTGTTATCGCGTTCCATATACGGTTGGTGACAGCGAAGGCAGTGCCTGACCACATTGTCGTTCACAGCAGCATGCGCGCTAGAAGTTACGATCCCGATACCCTCTAGCGCAGACAGGAAATTCTCAACATCTGTAGAGAGAAGCATTGGATCGGATAAGGCCGTTCCAATCCGTGTATAGAGTTCCTGTGCCGTGGTGTTGTTTAAGTAGTATTTAAGGACGGCCATCGCCTCTGAGCGGTTGGCAGCATTGAAGGATATAGCCTTTACCATGCCCCTTTGGAGAATCGGACGAGTGACGGCACCTTGCATCGTTGATCAATGGAGAGGTGGGAATTAGATATGGAGATGAGATGGGCTGATGATGATCTGGATATTAGTTGATGGAGTCAGGAAAGGGGGAGGCGATATTTATACGCTAGATGAACAGTTGTGTGGCATCCCAGCGCTAGGTCAAAGAAAGTGGAAAACGACGGGTCAAAGGGCTTTCAAGCACGCCAGTCAAAGCAAGTGACATCGCAGTATATCCCGCAATTGATGACGCCCCCGGGGTCCTAGTACCTGTAACTGACTGCTCGATCAACCTTCACCATCACAAAGGCGGTAACGGCGAATAGAGTGATTGTAAGGCACGTGTGAAGAGATGGCTCCAAGAAAACAAAGCGTTACCCCCTCCAGATAACATGACAAAGTCATTTTAATGCCACATATGCGGAGCTAGCCGATTGTGTGATTTCTTTCTGAGGCACGAACTCATGCAGCTTGCGATCCACACCCAGACAGTTAGCCTTGCACCTGACACATGTCAGCGGGGACAACCACAATTAGAATAATACCCGTCTATACGAGAACGAATATTCCCAACGGTATCATGTATTCGAAGATGTGTAACATCGCCAAGCCGAAATTGAAGCTAAGCCGACAACCGCAGCTTGAAACCAGACCTGTTACAGTCCTCTGCATGTATGGACGAACTCAACTTATGACATCAGTTTGTTCCTGAAAATACTTTTAGAAGCCATTGCCGTTGTCTGTTCAGGGACGCGAGTCGCATGGCTCTCGTTTGTCAGTTCGTGGGGCGCACTGCAGCCATGCCAAGCGAATTTTCACAGCAATAAAATAAGGGTAACAACGATAAAAAGACAGACTAGCTTATCTGTGTACTTGATATCACGCTTCGGTTGCTGCGGTCAAAGTTGGGCGTAAGTTGTCAAAAATGCACCCTTGCAAACGATCTGCCACCGCGGGCAAGAGAGCGTGGTATGGGGATTTATTCATGTGAAAGCGAAATGATACCTAAATGAGCGTGACGACGAAAAGCCGCTCTGAAAAGCGGGAGAAAGAGCCCGAAAATCCACGAGCGACCTGAGGCCATTAATACGACTGTAGTACACATTGTGATCCGCTTCATTGATGAGGAGATAGGGTGTGAGTACAAAGGACGGGCACCTTGTGAAAAGGCAACAAAGGTTTTTAGTTGGAGTATTAGAGACTCCTCGATGAGTGTCATACTATTTCATCGATTGAAAGACCGGATGATTGCCCATCATGATGGGAGAGATGATGCCAACGGAGGAGAGGTGACCGAAGGAGGTAATGATGATGGGCTAGATACAAGCGCTAAAGTAGTCGGTGAGATGGAAATGGTATAGGGACATAGCCTATCGGCCAATTGTGATGATGGCAAAAGCTGTATGACGGAGAGGAGAGATCCATTTAGAGGCTGCCAAATCAAAAATGAAAAACTTCGGAATCTGATTGATGTTGCAGGGTCATTGTGATAGGGTAGGCGATCAAGATGATAACCCGACGAACAAATATAGAACACGGCGGGTGATCGCACTGAATCGCGGCGATACCTGGATACAATTAACCTGATTGAGAAATCCGAGGGTGCCAGCGAGTAAGTTACAGATGGAATTGATCAATCATGATGAGAACTGAATTTACGAGGGGGGCGGGGGTGATGTAGTAGCACGTTAGAAGTAGTTGATGCACATATGATCCGAGGAGAGTCGCGGGGATTCGCGTTAATCGGCGACTCGAAAGATTACAGGAGCGCGGTGAGAGCGAGCCGCATGTGCCGCGAGCCGTCTAAAATTGAAACTCAGATTACCAAAAGTAAATATAGGTTAAAACAAGTTGAACTAATAAAATTAAATGAAAAGTTGTTTTACTTGAGAGAGTACTTCTAGTAGTACTTTGATTGAATTCTTTTGGTTCTTTCTACTAAAATTCATGACTTCTCCAGACGCCGAAAGTCGTACAACAACTACAGGATCTCCGCTTCCCCTTTCACTTGGACTTATGTTCTCCCACTCGGATCACGTTCCCGTATTACCGCAAATCGGAAGTAACAATTCACAGTGGCAAGTACTCAAATACCTTGTATTCATCCCTAGGTTCTTATCCTTTAATTCTCAAGGCAATCTCGTCACCTTCAACACAGCGACCATCCCCCACGACATCATTCAACGCCTCCATCTGATCATAGCCTTCCTGATATCGGTGCACCGGACTATTCTCTTCCAGATACAAGATCACAGGAAACAGCTTTACCTCCAAATTTAACACTTCCAGACCCCTTTGATCAGCGCCGTGTTCGTTCTTTATTTACTTCAATGGCCGTGCCTTTTAAATCTGATTTTGATTCGTTAAATATCAGGTTTCGACATCTTCGCAACTGGATAAATCAGAGCGCTCCCTCGTCTTTCAGCACCACCCATCATCTGCCTCTTATCATTCAACGTCTCTTCCACCCCTCCACATGCCTCACCGTGTTGACTCCCTTCCAATGTCGTCCTCGTACGTATTACCTATCAGTTCCGTTTATTGAATCTTTCTGATAGCCTTCTCCTAGTAGTCACCGTCGCGAGTATGATTATGATTATGATCACTCATACAGGAGGCCTACTCCCCCACCAATTGCAACTTTGTCACACTCGCCCTCACTATCAGTCTCATCCCTAGACCGTTCATCCGTTTCTTCCCCTGCGCCACGCCGATCACCAACTGATCGTTCTGTTGATTCACATTCAGCCTACTCTGATGCTTATTATTCGCAAGATCAGATGGCTCGGCAGTCTAGACCATACCCACATGACCCTGTCCGGGACTCGGGAAGGGTGTCCCACAGCTATTCTTATACCCCTCGCCCTCATCCTGAGCACAGATACTCACATGACTCCCACCCATATCATGTGTCTTCTTCATATACTAGCCCCGCTTTGACTCACAGCACTGCGAGCAGTGGACGCGACAATCCTCAGCTCCCATATCCAATTCCAGGTCAAAATTACCATGCCATTGGGTACACGGACGATGCTGCTACAAAATTAAGCGACCGTGTCCGTAGAAGGTGCTTCAACTGCTGCACCACAGACACATCGACGTGGCGCCGTTCGAATTTGAGTCCTGGAAAAGTGGTAAGTTTGCCTCTTCCGTTGTTCGGTACACCGACTAAATTAATTTTTGTGTAGCTGTGCAATAAGTGTGGTTTATTTGAGCGCACTCATGGACGGTCAAGACCGGATCAGTTTCCTCACCGCAGAGGCGCTCTAGCAACAACCGCAATGCGGCCAAGGACTCCCCCGCAATCAACGCACCTACCTCCAATCTCCACTCATGTTCCCCCTTTAGCACCTTACCATTTCACGCACCCTTCCATTGCCCCTCTTCAGTCTGTGCCTGACTCAAGGAGATCACACCACCCGAACACGTTGCCGGAGATCCAATCTTGGATAGATGCTCCAGCCGCACGGGCCTCCTACTCCGCCCCGTCATCAGACCGTAATCATGAAAGTGCGCGTCAGCGGTCTCCCCCCCGCTTACACCACGTAGATATGCGCTCTTCAAGTGTTCATGAAGCTGTGGCATAATGGAGGAACGTTCTTCCGTGGCAGCCCGGAGCTCCGTGGAGGAAAACGAATACCTAAAAGTTCATGCTTCCATGCCTGCTTATTCGCTACTCGACTCGTTAGTCTTCTTGCATTAATGGCTAGAACGTGCCATCAGCTCGCCGCATTCGTCGTAATTATTTGAGATCAGATACCATTCGCAGCACTCGTATTTGTTTTCGTAGATAAAATCGCAAAACGCCTATAGTACGTGTAACCCCTACGATTTCTTGGAGTTTCGTTGTATTTCTATGCAAACCTTTCATCGTTGGACATCGCACCGTAATCCGCATAATTATTTAGCACCGAAATACCTGGACCTCGGTTTCGTGCGACCGTCGATCTTTGCGATCAACTTATCATTTGCTTCCGCACTATCCACTTGCCCTTTTGAGTCGAGTGGAACGCGATCAGTTGATCGAGTTGATCGATCAGGCCTCTCTGACAGGTCCTTTACTCACCATGACATCCGCAGCAAAAAGCAAACGATTAATCCAATTAAGACTGTCCATAGTTTACCCTAGCGCCAGAGGATAAGACCAAATATGCCACATGGGAGACCTGTCACTGCAATGTGCAGATAAGTAGTGCAAAAGTGTCTCGTCATGTGAAAACAATTGACTCGGAAGTACCCGTTTCAGGAACCCCCACCATCAACGGTCCGGAACGCGCAATCACCGATTTAGATGATACCATTACTGATCGTACGTGATGCAACCTCGGGTTGCCGTCGGCCCAACGTTGACCAGTGTCGAACTCAGGAAGCTTGCCACAAAAAGTATGAAGGGGGGACACGTAGGTCCTATAACTCCTATTCCAGCGCGTAGGCCAACCAGAATTGCTATAATAGAGCCGATGAAACCATCTATACCGGAAATCTCCCTCGCATACTGGTACGATGAGCGCATGGTTGAGACACGGAGCCAGAATGCTCAAAGCATACAACACGATGCTGTCAACACGTCCAGGTGACACAGCGCGCGTTACAGATAACGTTCTATTTCCATGGATAACCCCTGGAGTATCCGATATTTATGCCACAATTCTAAAATAATGTGAATATCCTGCCACGATTTATGAATAGGAACCGTTTTGTGGAAATAGATGCCGCGGCACAGCTAAGCAGGAGAAACTTTGTTATCCCGAGTATCGCAAGGGGCGCATGTGCTGCCACTTCTAACTGTCTCGCGTGTACCTGATAAACAGGGACGTCTGCAACTGGTTGTCGCCGATCCCGACACACGGCACCAGCTTGCTGTCATCTGGCCCACAAAGTACTCAGGCTGCAGTACCCAAAAATCCGAGGATATACTTAGAACAGTGGATGAATACACATGGTACATCGGGCATCCGCCGTACTCGCTTGGTATTATGGCTGCCCTAGTGCGGTAAATGACTAAGGCTCGTCGATGTCATCTGCTAAATGAGCAGGTACGTCAGATAATCGCTCGCTTTGAGTGCTTCGAGGTCCTTGTACGGCCCCGCAAGAACATAGCACCGGAACTTCGCTGAACCTTGGAAAGAAGGGAACTCCGACCTCGCAGCACGACATGGACAATGGATAGGCGAATCACCAGAACAAGAGATTTGCTGTAGTACTGCAGCATCAATGACTCGTTGATCCGTGGAGGTCCTCACGTGATGGAAGTCCGCATGATACTTCATGTTCATTCTCATTCTTATTAATATTTCGGTTGAGGCAGCCCAGTCTCTTTAAATTTGTCTATCAGCGACGAGTTAAATCAGGCACTTCTTTTATTAAACAAGGGGCAATGCGATGCTTCGTCTATCAGATGGTGGAGACATGACGGCTTTCGTTATTCACCTTGTGAAGTAATGTTTGCAAAGAGCTAATCGTTCACGTTGTATTCTAGGAAACCGCATTATGTCCCCGTTGACAGGACGTCGAGTCGTGAAATATTCCTAGCAAGCCGACCGGCGCCACCAGCAATCCGCTAAAGAGACCTTGGGCAAAAAGATCTTCAAGAACGGATACTCAACAAAGGTCAGAAACTCGTGATCAGGCTTCTTATTCGCAAACTCTATTCTGTCTGTACAGTTGGGTACCTACTGCGCTGGCGTGGTTTCTTTGACGTGTTCAGTAAACTGCCCCCCAGAAAGAGATGGCTGGTGATAACCGTCTTGAACTATACTCTGGGCTATTCCGCTGTAAGCGGCATATGCGTGTGCCTCGGCATCGAATGCCAACAACCACTCTGGCATGGGAAGCTCAAAACTTTTTCCAGAATCGCCAGCTTTGGCGCCATGCCATTTATCACGGGTAGTCTCCCCCATCAGCTGCGCATCGCGTACCCGTTGGTAACTGTACAATGTGGTGCAGAAGTTATGTTCCACATCTTTTGGAGGACAGTATATTTCACATACCGCATGGATTCCCATGCCCTCGTGCCCAGTGGAACGTTGTCTTTGCCAGCAAGATTCAGGGTGACTGCTAGAGTTACGCCATCCTCGATGGCTTGAGATGCACCTTGCATGCTTGTTCTGCCAACCACATGGTAAGTAAGTAATTCAGTATCAATTATCCATACTTGCTTACGGTAAGAATGGATGAGCAGCATCGCCGATCAGTAGCACGCGACCAGATTTGCTGACCCAAGTAGGAAGAGGGTCGTGTACAAGAATCTTCCAGTCGATGCATGAGGGAGCTTTGGAGATGACTGCAGCGCACCGCGGGTCCCAGTCTTTCACGATATCAAGTACGTCTTCTATCTTACCCGGGGAGGACCAGTGGCCATCCACAGCTGCATTATCTCTAAAATAACATTTAGCTCTGAACATCACGAGAAGGATGATTTGCACACTTGTGAGTGATGACCCATGAAATAAGTTTACCTCCGCGGGAAGAAGACGTTACGAAGTGCACGTCTCTACCTACCGGGGGTGATTAACGAGGAAAAAACTCGTGTACAAACCCACCTACCGATCCACCCGTACAACACATCCCCACGACTGCTCAGGAAGTCCGTCAATGGATCTGTCGTAATCCCGTGCTTTTCAGCATCGAACCATGCTCGGTAAATGGCATAACCAGAAGGTTTCGGGTTGTCGTGATATCCCTTCGTCGTTGTTGACCAGTGAGTTCACGAGCAGGGTTAACTTCAACTTACGATAACAAACTTTCTCGCCAGACTCTTCACTCCATCTGCAGCAACGATGACATCGGCATCAAACCTCGCACCTGTTTGAAGTTTGACACCAGCTTTCCCATTCGCTTCATCCTCCCAATATTCCACAACCTCGTGTCCCATGCGGATCTCGATTCCCAAGGACTTCGCATGCTCGAAGAGGACATTGTGGAGAAGCGGTCGATGGTCATTGTAAGAGAACGCCCTGAAGAGCGGCTGAGGCAGCTTTTGTACGTGAATGAGACCTCCGAGGTAATCATGGACGTGGAGTTCACGGGCGTGAGCGCAGATATTCCACAATCTGTCGTGTTCTCAATTGCTTTGATCAGCGAGAAGACGTGCTTTATATCTGTCATGGAGGCCCCATCTGGCCAGGATGCGACCAGCGTTTTCGCCCAGGCTCAGTACCTGGTATTTCGTCAGTTCTGAAACTGCGAGATATCACCCCGAAGAAACTTACGTCGCCTTGATTTCGTCTTTAGCTAAGAATAATAGGTATGTGATCGTCACTGACCTAGGGTCTTCAATTCATGCACCTTCTCGAAGACCATCACTCGGTGACCTTTTCTTTTGCATTCAATTGCACAAGCAATACCTCCAAAACCAGCGCCGACAACAATGACATCGATTCCTGTATCACGAACGCCAGAACTAGGAAGAGTGGGCGCTTGATCCTGATTTTGCGCCATGGTGGGTAGATGCTACAGATTATTGTGAGAACGTATTATAAGTACTCCAAACAGCCACGCGTGTCACGATACCGAAAAAATCTGCAGTGCGATGGTCGGGCATTCCTATGTAGAAGACGAGCTGTGCAATCCATAAGTAGGATCACGAAATCGGTGTGACCACCTTATCTGCGCTATATTGAGTCAATCCAGTGGACCATTCCTCACAAAATGCCGCGCAAGGACCCAATAATCTGCAGTCTCACTCGCCCTATATCATCATCATAAATTCGAGAGTAATTCTCGTATGCGTTGAAGCTTGCGACAACATAGTTACAGATGACTTTTTGTGGTGTAGTCCAGTACAACATCAAGAAAAGTCATTTGCACGACAACCCTCGAACAACAAGCTACCTTCTGCATCATGAAGGACTTGTAGGCATTGCCGAATGGACTCCTTCCGAGCTCACCATTACTAGTACTAGTAAGTATCGCATCAACTTGAAGTCATCGAATAATGGTGACCCTGACATACCTAGGACCTTCAGCCTAACGATGAAGTTATACTGCAGTCTGTAGCAGCCACTCGTGGCTTCATCACTCAACCTCCCCACGTTGCAAGTCAGAATTTGAAGAACTGAGACTCCGAGACTCAAGAGGTTGGCGGCCTAGTAAGTAGTGCACAGGCACGTGACAAGCCTCGGGGTTGACCGTTGCAACTTCAACAAGTAGACATCGTCGATGGATCGACTCGGATGAGATTTGGTCCAACGGAATGCATTAGTCTCTGACCGGAGTCATGTCAGACTTCAGTGCCTACGGTCAGATAATGCATATCACCAGAGTCAGACCTTGAAGACAGTCGTTCCTCTTTCCAGGTATGTCACTGCATAGTACTTTTTTTCCAATTTCTGTCCATTGGGGTAAAGTACCCTATGTCGGACAATACTAACTAGTCTATAAGGCCCCTGCCTTTTCTACTTCTCTGGACTCGCGAATGCCCCGAAGTGAGGTTAGCCTCACTCGGTCCACCGTTCCTGCCGGCTGTTTTAGACGCGCAGTCCGTACGAAGATGAGGAGACTGCTCTCTTCGTAACGTAATAATTGGGAAGCTGGTCGTAGTGTTCGTGACTGAAACGCGTACTCGACTGCCCCGAGGGACAGACTGTACATGAAGCTATGAAAGAAGTGCGTTAGTGGTGTTGCATAGTACTTACTAACGGTACCTACTAGTAGTACTTATCGTCGCGTCGGGAGGCAGCTAAGTAACTTCATTCTCACCTGTGCAGCAACCGCGTTTCACTGAACAGTCGCTCTCATACGATATCCAGATGCCTGAACCATTCGTTACTACTGGTACTTACTGTCCGAGTCCGATGCGGCCCTAATGCATGATTTATGCAGCTGTTCAACCGTATGTTCACTGCCTTCGCCACCTTGTTCTCTTTCAATCAGATCCAGAATCCAGGCTCCGTGCGCACCGAAACATGTTTCCTTATTGGCCACCTGTGCCATAGACGGCAAAACAGCGGGCCTTCCTATCCATAGGTGTTACGACCTCACTTCAGTACTAGAGTATAACACAAACACAAAGATCTTGTTCCTGCGCTCAATACGGCACGCTCAAGCATCGATTCTTACACGTGTTAACATATGGCATTTACACATGTTCAAAAAGGACATCGTGAAGAAGCGCTCGATGGTCATTGTAAGAAAACGCCCCGAAGAGCGGCTGGGGCAGCTCTTGTACGTGAATGAGACCACCGATCCGGAAATCATGGACGTGAAATTCACGGGCGTGAGTGCAAATATTCCACAATCTGTCGTCTCAATTGCTTGATCAGAGAGAAGACGTGCTTTGTACCTGTCATAGAGGCCCCATCTGGCCAGGGTGCGACCAGCGTTTACGCCCAGGCTCAGTATCTGGTATTTCGTCCGCTCTAGAGCTGCGAGCTATTACCCCGAAGAAACTTACGTCGCCTTGATTCCGTCTTTAGCTAAGAACAATAGGTATGTAATCGTCACTGACCTAGGATCTTCAATTCATGTACCTTCTCGAAGACCATCACTCGGTAACCTTTTCTTTTGCATTCAATTGCACAAGCAATACCTCCAAAACCAGCGCCGACAACAATGACATCGATTCCTGTATCACGAACCCCAGAATTTGGAAGAGAGGGCGCTCGATCCTGAATTTGCGCCATGGTAGATAGATACCACAGATGACTGTGAATTATAAGCACTCCAATCAGCCGCGAGTGCCACGATATCGACCAGATTCGCGGTGCGGTGGTCGGGCATTGCTATGTGGAAGACCAGCGCAATCCATAAGTAGTACTTATACGACAGAATCACGAAATCGGGTTTGAGCACCTTATATATCTGCGTCATGTGGACGCGACGTACGTGTGTGAGACTACAGATTGGGTACTTGCGCGTCATTCTGTGAGGAACCGTCTACTAGATAAGCTCACCTATGTCCTTATCATAGGGTAATCCTTGTGTGCGTCGGAACATGTCGGATCCTTGCAGCAACATACTACAGCACATCAAGACTCGATAATAGTGGAAGGAGCGGGGGCAGGCTATCATGCAGGGGGTACAACAGGTGGAAGGGATTACGCTTCAGCCCACAGCCCGCAATTTATCACCTGTCATGACATTGGAGAGAGCTGCAACAATCCTATCAACACACGAATAGCCAACTCGTCCGCCAATGGAAGTCGGGAACGAATGTGTTGACAGGCACTATCGTCGACACGTCGAATGTCATCGGTACTTAATGCTGCAGCATACGCACCCGACACGATATAGATATTGGAGAAGCGTTCGCCGAAGCGCCAAAATGCGCGACAGATATGAACGACCAGCCAAACATTGCTGTCATAACGAATTGTAATCGGACACGAACATGCAAGCACGGTCGCCCGATTGACACACCTCAACAATAATTTCGTTGCTGGTTCTTGTGTGTTAGCCATAAAATCCCATCCGAACACCCAGTACGGATGAACTGACGATGGCAAAGTGCTGCAGAAGGCTCTCGAACAAGTTGGGCACCACAACATCGCTATTGACATGACGGCTGCAGCACAAGAGTATCAGGAAGAGACCTCACCACCGCTCTTTCGAGGGCATCGAAATAATAGCTACTTCGCTACTTCTGTAGCGAAGACAAGGGCCACGGCTTCCGCATCGGGACTTGATCCTGACACCTTGGAGGGACATGAAGAGCATGTTCGATCCATGTCCTACTTTGCGGATGACGAACTACTGATGATCGGCAGATCATACAAGGACAAGCTACTCGTCGATGTTTGTGAGAAGGGATCATTTTCAGTGGCAGTGGTCACTGACTTCGGAGTGAGTTGGCCATCTCGATACGAGCTAGATAGAACAGGGGGTTCGGTGCCCTGGAGTTTCAAATTACAGCAGTCACCTATTGATGATGTGTTAGCCCTACAGTAGTACAGACCAAATCACAAGAATGTCTCACATAGTCTGGTTCTTCGATAGTCAGTTATTACCTTGCAGATGACATTTACGGCAACGGAATGATAGCGGCATATACATGGGCGACTTCAACACGGCGTGGGGCAACGAACTGCAAATAATTACTCTCAGCATCCAAGAACCAATCCTGCCGGAGATCAGCCTGCAGCGATTCCGGTCATGGGCGTTAATTCGGAACTCTAGCCTGAGAACACGTGTGAACTAGCGGGACCGCCCTTGAGCCCATCCACCTCAGCATCGGGCTTGTTGAGGTCAAAGGGACGGATAAGGATGAGACGAGGATCAGAAGTGAAGTCGCAGACTAGGACAGGTAGAGTGCCGATTGTAAGCCTTGACACATGCGGCAACGAGTTCTGATGTTAGATGGTTGGGCATCCCTCATCAAGTCGATCTTGTTCTGCAACATAATGACATTCCTTGTTTTGATTACAGTAAGATGATCCGATACCGTGGCTGTTTCTATGTCTCATTCCAGACAACTAAAAGACATACAGCGTCCATGACTGCAGGACTATCAAGTATATCATCAGAATGTCGCCACCAAGGCAGTTTAATGAAGTGACCAAATCCTAGTCGCTGAGCGTCACGACAGATAGCCTGGGCGAGGAGGCGCACCTTGCTCCTCGCACTTGTGAATCCATGGGTAATGTCGGTTGATCGGGCGAAAAGCGTCTGAGACATGCCTTGGCATTGGAACAACACGATTTTGGATGAGCTCGTTCTCGAACCGCCAAAAAATCATGGTGCCTGAAATAGTCATCGCTACATACCGATCGTTCCTGTAGAGAGAGTTCAGATGAAATTGGACCACACATCCCCACAAAACTGCGCACATAAGTTAAGTGTGGCGTGCTAGAATGATCGTCAATAGTCACCACTGTGTGGCTGGCATCGATATCTCCGCGGATAGTATACCGCTGGCGAGTGAAGCACACGATGATACGGAGGTTACAGAGTCTGGACACCGGCAAGCTCGTGGCTTGTCATGATTCGAACACTGCATCTGAATGGCAGCCTCTGGAAAACCAATGAAGCTTGAAGGTATAGTAGGTGGTGGGTAAGTGGAATCCATACGTCGGAAGTTTTGATATGATTTTCTGAATCTCAGGCCGACAACATACCGGATGTATAGGACATGGCAGATGGCCAGCAGGTGATTATGAGCAGTAAGACATGGAATGAACGCCTTAAGCGCTTAATTAAGCGGCATAAACACATGCACCAAAATGAAGCCGGAGGATGACTAAGGTAGTTTAGATGATCCACCTGATTCAGTATTAAACACATGCTCGCACACCGATATTACACCCTTCCAGGCTTCCTCCACCTCAACGCATAACCCCCGACACCATCATGGCATCTTCAAGCGCTAAGTCAAAGCTTCTTGCTAAGAACGACAACGACGTCGTTATTGTAGCCGCTGTGCGGTCTGCTCTCACCAAGGTATGGTTACAGTAGAACTCCAGAACCGGTGACTTACTCAAATTACAGGGCAGGAAAGGTGGTTTCAAAGATACTCGTCCGGAGGAGATCCTGTCCGGCGTTTTGAAAGCTGCATATACTAGAGCCAAGGTCAATCCCGCCCTCGTTGAGGATATTGCAGTTGGAAATGTTCTACCTCCCGGTGGTGGCGCCGGTGCTGCTCGCATGGCCGCCCTTCACGCAGGGATTCCAAACACGACTCCAATCAACACTTTGAACCGTCAATGTTCGTCTGGTCTTGCAGCTGTCAATCAGATTGCAAACCAAATCATCGCTGGACAAATTGATATCGGTATTGGTAAGCAACAGTCCTTCATCTCATCATTTATGACTAACGAGCTTTCTAGGTGCTGGAGTTGAATCCATGACGTTTGGATACGGCGCTGGATCCTTACCAGACGGCTGGTCAGATGAGGTCCTCACAAACCAGGAGGCAGAGGATTGTTTGATTCCCATGGGCACTACTTCTGAGAACGTCGCCTCTGATTTCGGTATTTCTCGCGAGGCACAAGACAAGTTTTCAGCTGAGTCCTACCAGAAGGCTGCTGCTGCTCAAAAAGCCGGAAAGTTCAAGGACGAGATTGTTCCTCTGAAGGTCAAGATCACCGACCCGAAGACTGACAAAGTTTCTGAGATCGTCGTTGACATGGACGATGGTATTCGTGATGGTGTTACTGCAGAAAGTTTGTCAAAACTTAAGCCCGCATTTACGAAGAATGGCACGACCCATGCTGGTGGGTTCTTTGTGACATCCCTTCAGACTTTGCCATTTAAACGTCATACAGGAAACGCCTCACAGGTATCTGACGGTGCAGCAGCCGTGGTCCTTGCTCGTCGCTCTGTAGCTAAGCGATTAGGTCTTCCCATTGTCGGCAAATATGTTGCCTCCGCAGTCGTGGGAGTGCCGCCACGCATCATGGGTGTTGGTCCAGCGTACGCCATCCCTAAAGTTCTGGAGAAAACTGGACTCTCCAGGGACGATGTTGACTTCTACGAAATAAATGAAGCTTTCGCATCTCAGGCTGTGTACAGCGTCCAGAAGGCCGGCTTGTCGTTTGACAAGGTCAATGTCAATGGGGGTGCGATCGCGATCGGGCACCCACTCGGATGCAGTACGTGTCTCAAAACCTTTCCGATCAATTATGTCTTGATGTATCTTCGTCACAGCGGGAGCACGTCAAATTGCTACCGGCCTTAACATTGCAAAACAACGTAATGAGAGAGTGTTCGTCACTAGCATGTGTATTGGTTCAGGAATGGGCATGGCAGCTGTATTCGTCAGCGAACACTGAACGTTCGAACTCCCTAACACCGCTATACGTAGTACGTATGTCGTATGTATTAGTTCTGCTCACACGTTAAGTTGTGCCCAAATATCCTCGCAGATTGTCTATGGTAGTGCCCTTAACTGTGAGAAGACTCTGGTCGCACTTGTCGATTACAGTAAGGATGTTCGAACTCGAGGTGTACGAACGAAATATCGGGTTCTGAATACTCCGTTTGATGACCATGTGACCGTCGGCGCTACATGGGAGGTCGATGAAGGGTCCAATTCGTCTGAATGGAATATCAACTCTCTGCTGCCCACACTACCTTCAGGCAGTTGGATTTTTCCAGCTTTCGTTACCCGCGACCCAGTGTCTTGTTGACATTGGCTGGCTCTTGGTTCCTCTACCGATTATCGAGAGATTCTATATTCTCATGGTGCTAGCGTGAATGCTGTTTTTCGAACTGACGGATTAACGTTTTAACGAGCAGCAACTATAAAGCGCATGAGCATGGAACTGATGAACTCAGAACGAAAAAAAAAACACTTACAAGCTTGTCACTGGTTATAAACTCGCACTTTTTGACGGTAAGGGTCAACTCATCAACCTGTAACTGTAGATGCGACTTATGACACTGATGGATGGTCTAGATGAATCTCTTGCCGATCATTCTCCTGGCATTAACAGCTATCAGTCCTCTTACTGCACGAGCCATGCCGGGCTCAGACACCACCGACATGCAGTGCGCTTGGAAGGATTGTGGGGAACCGTGTCCGCCATATTATTATACTGCGCAAACTATACGTTGCCCCTCCAGCCACCGTATAAAGTATAAAGCGTACTGTTGTATTGGGTAGGGGTGCGGGGAGGACCTTAAGTGATGCAAACGGGGAGAGTGTAGCAGCAGGGAGATATCCACTTTTCGTTTCCGTTGTCTCCCTCAGTGAGGCTATCTGAACCTAACTCCAACTTGCCCTATGATATCAATGTCGTGGCCTTCAGAGCGTGTTGTAGGACCTCCAACCGATTGTCGTCAGCCACTTCAAGGTCGAATTCTGCTCAAGTTTTCATGGAATTGGATGGCAGTGGAGAAACTGCGTAGGATAACAATTCACTGACCAACGTCTATCATGCTCTCGAGGTCGAGGTGAGGTAGAATATGTATTGAGGCAGAATGATTCATTATGTGTACTCGGTGTACAACGGCAAGTAAGGCTTGAGCAAAAGATGTTGCAGCTGAGCCAAAACAACGCGCTGAATATTTCGTTTGTCGACCATGCGACCGTCGGCACTACAAGGGAGGTTGATGAAGGGACCGAGTCAGTACTTCCTTGGATTATCAACTCTCTGTTGGGCCCACAACACTACCTTCAGGCAGTTGGATTTTTCGAGCTTCGGTTGCCCGCGGCTCAGTCTTATCCCTGAAAATGAGTGTGAATACTTCGCACGTGTCTTGTTGTCATTGGCTTGCTTTGATCAAGAGATTCTGCATCGTCATGATGCTAGCGTGAATGCTATTTCTCGAACTTATGGATCGATATTTTAATGAGCAGGGTGCAGCAGCTATAAAAGCATGAGCACGGAACTGACGAACGAACCCGCACTTAGCTTGTCACTGGTTATAGTAACGCCAAGGGTCAACTCACCTGTACTAGCTGTAGATCGGCGACTTACTATGACACTGATGGATGGTCTAGATGAATCTCTTGACGATCATTCTCCTAGCATTAACAGCTGTCATTCCTCTTAGTGCACGAACCATGCCGGGCCCACACCGTCGGCATGTCATGCGCTCGGAAGGCGTGTAGGGAAACGTGTTCGGGACATTATTATCATACCGCGAGCACCAGACGTTACACCTTAGACGGGGTTGTGGCGCATCGATCGTACTGTTATACTGGGTGAGGAGGAAATTGAGTGATGCAAACGGGGGGAGAGTAGCAGCAGGGAGTGCCGGGGGTTTTGGCATGGGGATATGAAGTCCTGAGCTCAATTGTATGTTCACTTTTCGTTTCCGTCAGTGAGGCCATCTGAACATCTGAACACATAAACTCCAACTTGCCCTATGATGATATCGATATCAAAGTCGTGGCCTTCAGAGCGTGATGCAAGGCCTCCAACCGATATCAGTTGTCGCCACCCACATCGAATCTGCTCAAGTTTTCATAGAAATTGCACTAGATGTTGCCTAATACATATAGCATCACATGTGTGGTAGAGATTTCACTCTCATACGGGTCGCCTCTGACCTCTTGAACATCAAGGCGCACTTGGGTGAAAGGTATCCTTCTCCCTGAGCTGTTAGGTTCAAGATTCTCCAGTAAGAAGTAAGGAGAAACCCAAATATCAACCCGCCAGGTGAACTTTCGATAGAGAAAATTATCAGGGTGAGCAGCATAAATACCACTCGGGTTCCCGCGCACGGACCATCCGGTTCATGAGAATATATATATAGCAAATTTGCGCTCGTGGCTTTTCTTCACAGTCACCTCGATCTTGAAGTTGGCGTCTTACGTTTGGATGATGGACGTACTACCACTTCGTTACTTTTTACGGTCGAGCAGAAAGGATGCAGGAGCTGGGCATGCCGTTTATCATTTGTTTATTGTCACTGATCGGACGGTTAATCAGCACCTGGCAAATACTTCACCAGTTTACTATTGCATATGTTACGTATATCCTGAGGCCGATCATGGGCATTGAATGGTCATGCATATGTTTCACACCTGTGATTCTGTTACTCACCTTCATGGGCATCCTTCGAGCAACATACAAGAACCACACAACCCGAGGCCTGAAAGGTCATGTCACAGGTGACAGCAAGTGACAGCACCCTGCCCACTAGGCTCCGCGTGTTGGAGACTATACTCGTAGGGCTTCGTCTGTGGGTCTCAGTGGAGACCGGCATCGCTCGGATATTTGAATTCCCACTTCTTCATCACGGTACGACTCTTACTGGATCCCACCCACACTCGATTTGATGCCGGCAAGGACTTCCAGCTTCTATTACGAGCTTTATTCTGGTATGGACATAATTCGCGCTGATCCTTCAGGCGCGCCCCACTTGCAAGAAGATCAAAGTTGTGTTTCAGAGTTCACTTTAGTCGTGTCCAAGAAGTTTAACGTGAAAATTCAATAGCTATTATGACGTTGTGATGGAGGGCTCAGCATCGTTGTTCGGTTGTGGGCGGCGTTTTGTAAGTTGTACATTTACTAGTGTCATGGTGGGATTTCAGAGATTGTCTCTCTTGTCTTGAAGGAGCCTGTACACGACGGATGCAGCATTGGCATTACCGTGGCGCCACGCTCAGATCGCAGTTTGGACACACGATCTTGTAGGATGCTGGGACAATGTCAAGTTTGTCTCCGTCTAGTTTCGTTACGGCAAATAAAAATGTCCTGTTGAGTTGCTGTTCAGTATCAAAACCACACTGAAGCTATTCTCGCGTATCATTCCCGCTTATTGCTTCTGACTACTGTGCACTTTGCAGGTTAATAATGCGTACTTAGCTAAGGTACTCTGTGCTATTTTTGCCACGATCAAGCAACCGTTTTGTCAGTTTGTCTTCCCCTCTTTCCAGAACGGCCTGGATGCTACTGAATGGGTTGTGTACGCGTTCAAGCATCCAGGCCTGCCGCTCAAACGCCTTGCTTCATTTGCAAAAAGGCTCGTAATCAACGAGTTGATCATGTTGCATGAAGTTCCTGCGTTTTCTCCGGGGCTTTATCTGACATGTCAACTGGTCACGACAACTTGAACCCTAATCACATACCCATTATAGTCCCTCCTACACCTACCAAAATCTTGGCGGCCAAGGGTGTCTTGGACCTTCAAGAGGTTAGATTAACCTGCCCTGTCTTACCCTAATGATGGGTGAGTTCCGGTATGTTGCTTATGGGTGATAATGCGTCTGGTTTTTCAGAGTGCGCATTTATGAAAATATAATCTAGAACTGGACCAGCGCACGCACTCACGTTACCATACAGGATGGTTCAGGGGTACAGGCGCTCTGGGTAGCTCCTGCCGGAGGAATCCAGGGGCGGGACAGGTGGTGTCGAGTCAATTCGCACACCAGGCTATTGGATTGATCGAAAGGCCTCAACACGACCGTGGGCGTTCCCCCTCCGCATCGGAGAAACGGTCCTTTATCGCCTACACAATGGCACACCCTATTCCGTCTTCAGTAATATCCAATGCTCTCACCCCTTCATGCGTACTTTCCGGATCAAGTACATTGCCCAACTGACGCACCTTACCCGGCAGTAATACCGTTTCCGCAGCTCTTTCAATATGCTTGCGAGTAACAATCATTTGATCGATGTCCTTCGATTCAAGTCGACCGACATTATCGTCGGACTCTGCTGGACCAAACCTTACAGTTGTAATTGTGCGTTATCTCGTGCAATTCCAGAGCGAACATGGAAACGCGTGTATTTCCCCAACTGCGGGTATGATTTTGCTGTCGCCAGGGGTTGCGTTGCGCATGATATTACCGATTGCTCTATGCTTAGAACCGGATACTCTCGGGCCAGGACTTTCATGGTAAAAAAAATACCTCAAAAAGGCTTATCTAGGCCGTCTAATTATCGACAGCAGAGACGAACCGGGCGTCAACTTTGCCAGCTTCCCGGAGACGTCCATTAACATGGGTGGGGCCGAAATGTCATCAGAAGAAGGAAAGCGAACGACGGTTGACTCGGCAGAGGGTGCCGGGACAGGCCAAGTTGCTTAGTTTGAGCGGCAGAGAGGTTCACCGAGCAAGTCTACCCTGGCTTACGCTTTCATGAGCAAGAACGCCGCGAAGCCTACGTGGCCGCCACCGCGGAATGAGTTGCCTCGGATTGAGGTGATTCCTCAGCCTGAGGGTCGGGCAAATAAATTATGTCGCTTTCAATCCTTTCAATAACCGACTCGGATGACTTGAATGACGTTCCACCACAGATTTCGATTAACGGGAGCACTATAGTATTCTGGCAGGGTCGGCGATATAAATCTTAACTCTATTTCTCGGATGGTGTGTCCGGATATTTGACTGCCACATAGACGCTGCATGTTCTCCTGATGATTTAGAGCTTTGTTGCAGGGACAATATATGGTTCGTAACTTCAAAGCAGACGGACTCGTGTTAGCTCGTGTTGCGGACATGGGGTGGTTGGAGGATGAATTGTGATGAAGGCAGGCCCGCAGCGCCGCGGCGCGTGATCGCCGGTGACAGGATCCATGCACTGGCCAACTCTTTACGCATGCTTGGAGGCATCATATGTCTTAATGACAACTACTTTATCCAAATGACGACGCGAGGAGTGGCGCCCACAGCTTGCTTGCCGTGATGAGGTGATAAGGCCACTTCATTTTGATGTTGATGTTACTTATGAATGATGTGTGAAAACTTGAACTTTGTCTTTCATGGGCTGATCCCACTTTGGTCAAGCGAAGACTAGCTGCGACGAAACGTCACCATGACGGTATGATATGATGAACGTGTGTACTAGGTTTATCACCGTACAGCAGCGCACTGCAATGAACGTACGTCGATTGAATACATCCGGGCCGATCGGAGAGTTAACTTGAATGCAAATCAGCTAGCAAGCGTAACCTATTGATTTGAAAAGCGCAGCTGCGCTGGTCGTGAAGGAGATAAAGGAGCGAGGCAACTCTCTAAGTTCTGTTTGATGCATGCTGTTTCTGCACGCTTTACACGAGGTGAGATTGTGCAATCAAACACTGACATCGAATTGGCACAGACTCGACCACTTTCATCGATTTTATACCAGACTAGTGGGTCGGCAGGGGCTGTAGAAAACGTGCAGTATGACTCGATTGCTATACTCGCGGCGTTAAGGCACATGCACCAGCTTGAATAACAATCTATCCAGGGTAACAAGCGAATGGAAGAAGTGGATACAGCTTCTCATTGGAGTACATATCTCCTTAAGCGATCATGATGTCAATACCGTGATGCGAATAGAGACGGGCGATCTGCAGTCACTCTTCTCACAGACGAAAAGCGGCGTTAGGGATTTCCTACTTGGTATTTACGTCGTTGCTAACGTGAAGCAACGTACGATTGTGGGGAAGGTTTTGTCCCTCGACACCGCAGCAATTTTTACCCGTTGACAATGAGAATAGAACATCCTGATGAAATTCGGACGCTACCAGCGTCGGGACTATGATGCCGGAGATTACGGTACAAGGGACGCTCTGGAGTTAGCGGCCTCCAGTGGACCGGGTGGCTTCCTCTGAAATTGATAGGCTTTCGCGGAAAGTGAGAAGATGGACGGAGGATAATAATATCACTGCCATAAATCTCACTAGGAATTTATCTTCCAGCAGCTTACAGACTCTTGTTTGGAGTTTTTTTCCGCGATTATAACAGACGGACGAGAAGCGGTTACCATGAGAATCATTGACCGCACGACGTCAGCTGTAAATAACTACATAGGAAGGTGGTGGTAGCGCTATTCAGTCGAATTCGAAGACACGGTATATTTTGAAAACCGAGGGAAAAGCTTGGTAGGAACTATAGCTCGCGGTATCGATGGTCTCATACTTACAATACACATGATGGCGCTGTGTATGGTTGCTCCAAAGACAAATGTGGGCGTCCTTTCGGATATTATGCAAAACTGTAAGAGGAACCACTGTTACTAAATATACATGGGGCGCAAACTTGGCCCATCACAAGGTTGATGATCAATGACCAAAGAGGCTTGAACCTCAGGTCTTAGGCCTCATGGTCGACGCACCTGCTGATATGAGTATGAAGGAGGTGTCATGTGTCAAGAAGAGAGGCCAGCCGCGAGGCAATCAGCTAACGATGATTTTCGGATATGATAAGAGATGAGAGATGCGCACTGTGGATAGACGCGCAGCAACTGTGTATATGTAATAAAAGACCTTCCATAGTGGATGTATGATCCGGTGGAACTGGACGGATGACCGTATTTTCCGGCAATCGCGGGTGTACGGACATGAAAGAGCGGTACATGCCCGCGAGTGCTGGGTTCATACGGGTGGTAGGAGGGAACAATGAGCCTATCGGACGGAACACAATTGTGGCAGCTTAAGAGTGGTCAGATAGAAGTATACTTGGGTGGTTGAACTGAATTGAAAGATAGACTTCGGATGGTACTGTGACAGCCGGAGATAGACGGACATGGCACTTAAAGACCCGGGAAGAGCCGAAATCAAAATGTACTAAAGCTTAATTCCACACTGTCATTAGCAAATCACCGGAACTGAATTCTTGGGGGTGTTGGTGCCTTGTAGGAACGACACTTGCTATCTTCAAAGGTCCCGATACTAAGCCCAAGGTAATTTCAGTTGTACTCTTTCATTGATTTCATCCGACAAAACCATTATCTGCAGGTTCAAATACTCAGCCGGTTAACAGCCGAGCATAGCGGAGACTAGCGAACTCAGCTAAGGTTTGTTTCAGTTTGTTACCTTTACTCGAACCTGAGCTGAGCTCGTAAATTATCAGCGATCAAAGGCTTAGCAGGTTGATCGTAAGGGGCAGCCTCTTCAAGGTCACCTCACTTAAGGCCTTGTACCACACCGATCAATTGGCGCAAGGCCCGGTCTGCTTCTGTCACTATCCGGAATTTTTCTTAGTGACCCACTAACTAATCCAAATTATCCTTATATAACCGAACAGCCACCCTGCGCATTCGCGCTTCATTTTAGTCACAGGAAACCGTTTAAAATCTCCTCTTCTTTCCGGTTCGTATTAAATGCCCTGTCGATCCTAATTCCTCTACCCCAATTACATGCCTTTTACTGATTCAATATTTTGACTATGGACAACAACAGGCAGCTGCCCGACCCAGGGCGCAATCATCCCCCTTCTCGTTTAATGGCCTCCTCAAATTCACCACAGACCCGCCCCATCGCTCCATACCAGCAGCCTTCTTTACCATCTATTCGTCAACTCCACCCCTATCTCCCACCTTCAGGCATGGCTCAACATTTGCCCCCTTCAGACTCATCCGCATACACTTATCCACTCCCAAGCCCTTATTCAGGGCCTTCTGGCTCCACCGAAATTCCACCACCTTCCTCCCAGCATGCCCTATACAGTCGTTCGGAAATGATGGATTCTGAGCCAGAAGGTGAAGTAGAGCAGCAAGGTCCTGCCAAAAAGAAAAGGCGACGACAAGCTCTGAGTTGTAATGGTAAGTTTTTATTATATTTACACATTTACAAATTCGTTGCTCATCGTTATCGGTACCAATCTTTTGCCTCCTTGTTGATGCCGTGGCTGTTTTTATCTACATCACGCGGTCTCCACAGAGTGCAAAAGGCGTAAGATTAAATGTGACAGGTCGGCGGTTGTAATGTCACCGTGTCGCCGTACTGTTTTGACGCCGCATTTTTAGAGCGCAGCCGTGTGGTCCTTGTACAAGACGTGGTGAACAGTCAAAATGCCAATGGCGAACTTTAGAGCCTGTGTAAGTAACCTATATTCAGCTTGGAACACCCTTGATCATATATATCTTCAGGGACAAATACGTCAGTCGGGCGGAATATGACGACCTCAAGGCTAGGAGTAAGGCTGAATACGACGAACTCAAGGCTAGGCTTGATCACCTTGAATCTGTGGTCTCTCGCATTTTCCCCCTAGCAGGCGGCCCTGCCAACGTGCCCATGTATTCAGTCGCTCCTGATATCTCAGGGGCGTCGTCCTCAGAGAACGTAACCTCGTACCACTCTGGTCATTCGTCCGCGGGTCAAGTCTTGTATCCGGGAAATGTTCCCCCATCATCTTCTTTCACTCAAGACCCGGCAAAATCACAATCTTATGCCGGCTCTTCCTCACCTCATATCGCTGGAATGAGTCACGGACCTTCCATTTCATCGTCCTCGAATATTCAATCAGTCCCACAAAGTGCGGGCCCATCTCATCTCCGCCATCCCTCAGATGCAAAGTCCCCAACTATTGTCAGACAGTCTCCGCTCTCGCTAGCTTCAATCACATCTCCCTACAACGCCGATCCCCAGTCAAAAAACTTCCACGCGCAGACGCTCAGAATCCTGGGCGAGCGTCTGCGCCCGGCCCCAAAAAGTTGGAAAGGCCCAGTGGAACTTCTTTGCGACATCCTCAAGCAATGGAACATGCTGCGACGTCCAGCTCGGCCAACGTCACAATGGAAGGCCCATCAATGTCACCAGGACACCACATATCATCATCATCCAGACGTTATGGTGATCCTTCCGTAGGGCGGGAAGGGGGGGATAACAGAGATCGGAGACAAGGTCCTGCAGAGCGATAGGCTCTCCCGGCATTGGTCCATTTTATCGGCTCATAGGTTAATTCAGATCGTATTATTGGTGGCATCCAGTTCTGTTCATTCTGCTCACACTCCACACCACGCGGTCATTCTCGTATGCGAAATACCTTCCGCAGGTTCGTTTACCGGTACGCCGGACATGACTTTTTCGCTTTCAATTGGCGATCGCATACCCCGCTTCGGCCTCGTTTTTTTTGAGCATCTTTCACGACACAATTACGAGATTTGTATTCTAGTAATACCACGAGTCTACTAAGCCTATCCTAAGCATAAGTAAATGTCTCCAGACAGATCACTATGGTCTCATGTAGACTGCTGCAGTCGGGTGGTGCAATTACCCTAGTCATATACTAACTTCCCCCGGCTATTGACAAAAGCTTGCATGCCACCGCTAGTTTGCTTACCTCCTCCGCGGTGTGATTGATCAATTATCTGCTCACGCTCCCGAGCACGTTGACGTTCGGTGAGGTTTGCCTGTCGCTCCGCCTCAGCGTCTGCTTTAGCAGCTTTCACCAGCTGATTTCTTCTTGCATTCTGCCGCTGTTTCTGTGTTAGTCCTCCCTCTGGGGCTTTTTGTACAGACTGCGAGGACGTAGTCGGGGGCCGTGAAGTTTCTGCGGTAAGCCGTTAGCTTCAGCGCAAAGCAAAAAAATAGGGTTATATTACTCGAACGACCCTTCCCCTTGACAATGCCCCATTCGCCTTCGCCCTCCCCATCTGCATCATTTAATGTATTACTGCCGTCATCCACATCCTCATAATCCTTCCAGGAAAATCCTGGTGCGGGCGCTTCATCGGCCCGAGGATGGACACGCATAACACGCGCTAAACCAGGATAATCTGGGCGTTCGAGCATACTGACATCAACAGGTGGGCCAATCAGCATACGGTCTAGAAGCAAGAATTTGACTTACTCATCGACGGCGGTCTTCCTCGGTTTGGGCAGAAGCTTTTCAGCCAGCGTTCGACGGTTATCTCCCCTGGTGCCTGCGTCCGCACTAGCAGATGCAGCCTCGGCAACTGAAGAATCGCCGGTCGACGGACCCACGTCACTGCTCGTCATATCCGTTGTTATCGCAAGTACCGATGCAGCTGTGGTCTTGACGCCTCGTGCTGTCCTCTGACGGGTGTCTATCCGCGTCCACGAGGAATCAGTATCAAATGACGGAGAAGAAGACCGTATTTGAGACGAGCGCAGTTTCTCTTCCTCTTTAGGAGAGGACATTCCGCTTGGGATATCAAAGGATGTTCCGGGAGTATCACCGCCTGACTGCGATGTCCGTCGTTCAGATGCAACATCAGGAACCGCCCCCGTTTCTTTCTGCTTCTGCTTCTTCTTTTGCTTCTTCTTCGTCTTGTCCTTTTTCGCCTCAAAACCTTGGTCGTCCGAGCTAGGTTGCACGGCGTTAAATTCGCCGGGGATAACATGCGGAAATGGAACGATGGTAGGTTCAGGCACGGAAACGCCTTGCGCGGACGTTACTGTGGCGGTGGTGGCAGAGGTGGCAGAGATGGTGGTGCTCACGGGCTTCTCAGAAGGTTCTGAGACACCGGCATTCTTCGGTGTCTGTTTCTTCTTCTTAGCTTTCGCACTTTTTCCACCAGTGGTTGCGTGTTCAGAGATACTGCCAGGTGCGCCTGAGTTGGAGTACGTGAGGTACCCATAGGCTGCAGCCCCTGCGATGCCGGCTGCAACAGCCCATTCGAACGACGTATGACTGAGAATCGAGCCCATTAGGACAGAGGAGTAAAAATGTAGTGGTAGGCGTTGAGAGAACGATGTAATTTGGGTGCCCGCTCAGGTCAGCTGAGAGTTTCTGGTGTCTAGTGTCAAGCCATGCGCGTGACGTTGACGTGTCATCCCACAGTCGCGTCAACAGCCGTCAACAACGCGTTATCATGCACTCACAAAATCGGGATCATCGAAGGCATCAACGTTTAACACAGGGTGTTACAACCTTGAGGGAATTACGTTGGTACATAAATCGCAGAGTGTAGGTTTTGACCTTGATTCTGCATCGTGCTCATCGTACGTGTAGGTATGTTCATAATGAGAACGTAGTACGCGGCGGCCGGCCAATGATCTGGGGAAGGAGCATGTTGAGCTCTCGCGTCCCTCTTGGGCTGATAGTCATTTCACAGGCAATTATGATTTCAGTAACGCCGCCTGCGTCGGAAGTACCTTGCTTGACCCAAACACAGCTACTAAGTACATAACAAAATAGAGAGGATTTCACGCAGAACAATGAGCTTGAAAAATATTCTGGACAAGAGTGACCCAGTCCATAGTCATAATTGGCTGTGAATGTCGGAGACTGGTGGAGAGTAAAAAGAAGGAACGGAAGTAAGAGATGGGCTTGGGTATAATTGATTTGTGACGCCTGTGGTCGTGTTCATGACGACTGCCGTACGTGCAAGTGTGATTGCTATGGGCTGAATGGTTGAAATCCACGCGTACATCCCAGATGGCGAAGAATTCATGCTAGAAGACAAATATTGAACACTCAATGGTTTGAATCCTGTCCTGAGACTCTTCAATCCCTATACATTTTTTGCTCAGCCCGTTTATCAGGTATTAATATCGGACGACACTATTGTTTAGATTTAACAGACAATGGGACGTACTATAGGCCTACAACCGCAGAGTAGGCTGGGCACCACCAGGACCTGCTCATACTTGGGGTCCCATTTTGCGACGCCTAGTGATCATAATTAGAACGCGTTCATACCAAACAGAGAGAGCGAAGGGGCTGCCTACATCACGCTACCAGATTTCGGAGTGTTCTTGGAGGAGCAAAGATAGGGAATGTGAGGTACCTGTGTCACGCGCGCGGGTTTACGGTCGGATGTAGAAGACACCACAGGAGAATCGGAGCCTGCTGGCAGCTTGACGAAGATCTATATGAGCTGTGATACTAGACAGGAACCAAATTCATTACTTGGTCCTGAAATCGTGAGATTGGATGTTGGGGCAAGACGACATTTTTTGTAGAGTCCTGCAAGATATCTCACAGAAAGATCGTATTTTCTCAGCCATCAGTAGCAATAAGGCTAAGCCGACCATTCGATGAGAATGCTGCCATCGATACTGCATGTATGCTGGAGCACACAACTGAAAGGACTCACTACGCTCCAGTCGCGAAAAGTGCAATTCGATGACTCACTAAGCTTACAATCTTGGAGGCCGCTGAGCATACTCCGGTGACCATCGATGGCAAACTGCGTCTGCGTTCCAGATCTGTTGGTGTGACATCTACTGATCCGGAGACAAGCCTCTTCAAATCGTTTGAAGAAGTTTATTTTCGGATCAGTCATCGGGTGAAAACACTTAAGAACGATAGGTTGAAAGGACTGAAAGAACAAAGATGGGAATATATAGACAGTAGAGAGCGCTGTCAGGCGAATGCTGAACGTGATCTTAGCTGCTTGGATGCTCGGTGGTTGCCAGCTATAGGTAAACAACCTCCTCAAAGCCCCGTTACAATTACCCATCCTTTAAATTAAAAACATAACATAGCAAAGGTATACATGTGTGTGTTGGGTATATCATTGCAATGAGCATGAACACGTCTCATCAAACCCCCTCCTCAACCTCAACAGCCTCCGAACACCCCTCCTCAACTTCAACCTCTACCTCAGAATACCCCGAAAACCTCAAATGATCCGACTCAAGCTCCCCACTCCCACCACCAATATGCAACGTCCCTCCCGCCAGATCACTCCTCTCAAGTAGATTATCCCAGATCTCAGCCTTTTCGCGTTCTGTGAGGGGCGGTTTGCGTGGAGCGTTGAGTGCGCGGTAGTTGATAGGAGATCGGGACTGCGAGGTCAAGGTTAAGTTCGACGTTGATGTCGATGGGTCTTTATCTTTGCGTGTACAATTCGTTGAATTGGACCAGGGTCGTATCTTGGCTGTAGATGTCGTGGAATTGGACCACGGCCGCATCCTAGCAGTAGACGCTTCACTAGGCGCTCTGAGAGACGCTCGAAAAGATGCTTCGTCATTAATTACAAACGCGGAACGAGCAGGTGATTTTTCGCTCTGCGAAGACCTGCTCGGCATCATACTTAGAGAAGGCCGTGATGGTGCTGAAACCGGGGTGCTGCCATCGCCATTGAAAAGTGAACGTGAATGAGTGTGGGCGGGTGTAGGCGGCTTCTCGTGTTTGTGTCTTCTGAGCGACGTTGATGAATGAATGGGATGCGTGATCTGGGATATTGGGATAGGTGTACATCGCGGGGATTTGGTTTCCTGGCGCTGATCATTTGCGATGGGCGTAGTGTGCCCGGAATAACTTCGACTGCTAGAAGATGACAACAGACCCTGATCTTTCGTCCCGTCACCCGAAACGATATGTGTACGACGATCCCCCATACTAGGAAAGAGTGCGGATGCAGTCTCTTCCCCATACGAGGACACCGACGATCCCCGCGAGTGTGACGCGTGGAAGAAACTCCCAGAAGCCACGTCGCTTGAATTAGGCGAGGACGAGGACGTTGCCATGCTTGGTCGTGGGCCCGAACCAGAGCCAGCAATGCTCTTCGGCTTAGATGCGCTGTAAGGGTTTGGTGACGTAGCTTGCGGGTCTTTGCGTATAGGAGGCGGGCTGTTGAGTAACTCTTTAGGGATGGCGGGTACAGGCGGTGCGGCTGTATCAACTTGGAAGCGCTCGCGCAGCCCCCCAGTGCTGATCCGCTTCATCAACTTCCAGATCTTAGAACTAGAACCTTGCGCTGACTCCTTCTCCTTGGTCTTGTTCTGTGGGTCTGTCACTGAGCGCGTGTGTCTACCAAACACCCCTGGATCCAATGATTGTCTGAGATGGCTGGAGGAGTAGACGTCTTGTAAACTTGGTCGGCTGTTGGAGGGAGATTCAACACCTCCACCTGTCGCTTTCTTCCATCTGCTCGATACTTTTCTCGAAAGGCTTCCTTTCCTTGACAAGCTTCTGCTCGGTTCGGCCTGTGCACGCTGTTCAGCAAGAACATGGGCATGCAAAGACCAATCGCTATCATCAGGCCCGCCCGCAGTGATTTTGCGCTCCGACTGCGTTCCGTAGACGGTATAATATGGAGTTGGAGAGGGCGGGACGGTATCATTCCCAGCTCCTTCCATGGGCTGCTCTTGGTGCTTGTACACATGTACAACAGTTCTTGCAGGGGTTAATGGCCAGTCTCGCGAGTTGGACAGAGATGCGCGGGTAGGAGACGAAGGGGAGGCAGGGCTGGGGTCCTGTCTTTTTTCAAATTCTCGCTGCAATTTTTCTTTGACCTTTGCAGAGGGTTTTCTACGCAATACATTTCGCTGCTTCTTCTGCGGAGGCATTGAACTGACAGAAGGCGAATTAAGGCTGCTAACGACAGTCGATGAGGCCCTCGTAGAGAGATCTGGATGGGAGTGTGCAGGTGAGGGGGACGCTGAGACGTCGAGTTCAGGTGGATGTGGTCTCGACTTGCGAGGGGTTGTGCGCCACGTTGCCTCTGGGTCTGACTGTAGTGATACACGCGAAGGGGACGGTTGAGCAGGCTTGCTGAGGAGGAACTTGATACCCAGTGAATCAGGGTTGTCGAGGTTAATCGGAGTAGGAGAAGGTGCAGTGCGCGGACGTGCAGAAGATGGGGGATATCTGGAGACGGATGTGCGAGTGACATCATGCGTTGGAAGACGGAGATCAGATTCGGTAATCGATCTCGAACGGGCGTTAGGGGCCGGAGATGGGGGGGTACCGAAAAATGTTGGGGGAGAGATCCTATTTGGGAGATCGTATGGTGAGCGGGAGGCAGAAGGATCTGGGCTGGCAGATTCTGATGTGAATGATGATTGTGAGTCAGCAAAATGGCTGCTGCCACCGTGTGCGGAAGAGGGGGAAGTTAGGGGACTGGACTGGGCGCTAGGATCATGAGGGGATGGATGGATGTGATATGGAACATTGTGGGGTAAGTGAGGGTGTCGTGATGAGGGTATGCGCAAGGAGTGGGAAGAAGCATTTAATTGGGGAGATTGGGCATAAAAAGGTGGTGGAGGGGAAGAAGGGAGGCGTTCGTGGACGTATGGGTGGTGGGTGGTAGAGTGGAACTCGGCACGTTCGCGTTGAGTGGGAGAGGACTGGACCATATTGTTGCGGATCAATAGATGGTGGAGATGAAACGGCAAGTGAAAAGTAAACCGATCAAATGAGTAGGATGACCAGCCTGTATTATTTTTTTCACAAAAAAAACATGAAGATCTAGAGTTTGGATTATAAAATAAAGATACGCACATGATACACAAGAACTCAGTAGATCTGGGTGCAAGCAGGAAAAGAGAAAAAGTTGGTTAGGCGCTAACTGAGTTTAAGATGAAGCAAACAGAGGTACAACAAAGTACGTAGAGAAGTCTGATAGATGGGCGCGAAGCTAGAATTAAGATTACGGAGAGGTCGATCCGCTGAAATCCGTTTGAGAGTCAAGGTGAGCTGTCGATTGATCGAATCAAAAAAAGAGGGTGTGCTCGTTGATATTTAGAAGGAGAGTATGTGGGAAATGGTCAACCGTCGGATGGAACGAATAGTATGTTATAAATATAAGATTTATTATAATCGAACGTGGGTTTCAGGGAAGTTAGACTATCGGAACTTACGATTAGCTCTATTGAAATTCAGGTGGTCCTATTAGTATTATGTCAGCTCATTTCCAGTTTCAATACTATTTCACGTAGTTTAGGCTAATACTTAACCTGGGGTCTACCTGTTCTATGGCAAGTAGTACTGGTGATACGCTAGTCAGACTAGTGATATTGATATCGGTCGTTAACGACTTGACGCTCTCCCACGCCCTGTACACTAGCATAACATAGCCAGTCAAGTCACTAGCTCACTTGCGCCTTAGCCTAACTTACGTCTACTAGCTCATTAATGCCCTTCGGATCTAGGCAAGTATTTCAATCTCCTTCTTCAACTTCTTCTCGGTATTCCTCTCTCTCTCGACCCTCGATATGCTTCGCACGAATCTCTCTCCAAATGACCCCGTAGACCAACATCCCACCATCGGTTTGATCGGGATGGGTGCAATGGGCGCTATGTACGCAACTCATCTCTCAAACGCAGGCTGGAAAAAGTACCTTCATTTCCTTATCTATTTGCGTTCATCTCTTATATTTATCCTCCCAAAGAATCAGCGTTTGCGATATTCCGGAGAAATTCGACTCCTTGAAGCTCCAATATGCAAACGTACCTGGAATTACAGTCCACGAAGATGGACATGCCGTTTCGCGAATTTCAGACTTCATAATGTACTCCGTGGAAGCCGAGTACATAGACCGTGTAGTCGCACAGTATGGTCCATGTACGCATTCACACATCTCCACACCACTCCTAACCTGACCTTCGTGCGAATGTTTTCATAGCAACCAAAGTAGGCGCTATCGTCTCTGGTCAAACATCCGTCAAAGCTCCCGAGAAAGACGCTTTTGAAAAGTACCTCCCTCAAGACGTCCACATCGTGTCCCTGCATTCTCTTCATGGTCCGACCGTTTCCCCTGAGGGCCAGCCCCTGGTACTTTCTTTCCTCCGACTTATGTACTGACAAACCTCATCACGTTATCTATCACAGGTTCTCATACAACACCGCGCTCCAGACTCGGCCCTTCATGTCGTCGAAAGCATCTTTCGTTGCTTCCGCTCTCGCTTCGTCTATTTGACATACGAAGACCACGACCTAGTTACCGCCAATGTCCAAGCGGTCACCCACGCTGCCTTCCTCACGTACGACCCACCCCAGATCCACTTGTCATCTCACTCACTTTCATCACAGCATGGGCACAGCCTGGGCAAGCCAGCGCTCCTATCCCTGGGAACAAGGCCAATACGTCGGCGGAATAGAAACAGTCAAAGTAAACATCATGCTCCGTATCTACTCAAACAAATGGCACGTATACGCAGGCCTCGCAATCCTAAACCCCTCCGCCCGCATCCAGATCGACCAATACGCTTCCTCCGCAAGCGCTCTCTTCAAACTCATGCTCGCAGGCGACGAAGAAGGCCTCCGCACGCGTATTTATCAGGCACGCGAACAGGTCTTTGGGACCGTCAAAACAGAACGCGCTCCCATTTTCCTTACTGAAGATGTTCTGGATCAGTTTACGATCGGCGGCAACCCGAAGCTGAACGGCAGGTTAAGTCCGACAGGCACAACCGCACCCCGTGCGAACAGCCAACTCGCACTCCTCGCAATGGTAGACTGCTGGGCCCACCTCCAGATCCAGCCTTTCGACCACCTCGACCTAGCAGCAACACCCATATTCAGGATGTGGATCGGCGTCGCAGAATACCTATTCCGTTCCACCGAACGACTAGACGCTGCCATTCGCTCAGCTGTATATGACGTCACCCATCGCTCGGATGATTTAGAGTTTGTTATTGCTGCGAGGGGGTGGAGTCAGTGCGTGTCCTTTGGGAGCTTGGAGTTGTATAAACGGAGGTTTTTGGAGACCGCATCGTTTTTTGAGAGTAGGTTTGAGGAGGCGGGTGCGATTGGGTCGGAGATGATAAAAGCTATTTCGCAGAGTTAGCGCGTTATCTTGTACGTTTCGTGTAGAATGTCTTGCTGTTTTTTTGGATCTGGTGCTGCATCACTCGTGAATGATATGATGTCTTCGACTAGCCGCTGGTTTGGCGGACAGGTTTGTCATTGTCAACTTGAAGCTATAGTGGATGCTCCGATTACATAGGCAATCGCAAGCATATCTTTTTGGGCCGCAGATAAATATACAAGTCATAAACGATTTCAACTCTTCCTTCCTTGCATAATTGGGTCCCCGCGACACAATTCTTTTGACAACTTTGGCCGCTGGTCTTTGTCGCAATGGAACTGGCAGCATACGAGTTAGAGCGTCATCTGCCGTCTGATTCTCCTTGTTGGAATCCAGTAGCGCAGCCGCGACTAGTCTCACGATGGTCTCGCATCTAACATCAGTGTACCGGTGAGTTCTTGCTAACGATCATATAGATTGCAGTGGTTTTACATGATCATATATTGCTTGATATTCCAATGTGACGAAACGCGAAACTATATATGACTTTATATCATATGACAATATCTGCGGCTCACCTGTTCTCTGATGCAATGTCTTGAGGGATCGTGAACCGCATACCATATGTCATCACTGGTACAGGGCGAGCCACGAATTTCACGAGCTGCGACATGTAGTAGAGTCGAGGTGAAGAAATCAAGGCCAGTTCTGCGACGCGATTGAGGGATCAGTCACGGGGAAACGTATCGGTTGAACACGACACAGTGATAAGTCCTGAGCTGTTAGTCTCTTGGATGTCCTGAGCGAGCTTAGCAACGAAGTTTCTTCAGACAGCGGTCAGTCATCCCATATTGGCCTCGTGTACCGCTAATAGTACAATTTCCGATACCAACCTCCCTTCGAACTTCGAAGATGACCGAGACGTTCGTGAGTGTTCGTGAGCGCATCACGCAATCGTGGCCTCATTTGCCTTTCAGCTATCGTGGATGAAAAACTGCAGGTCGCAGGATCAGAATCATTCAACAAATTTGAGAAGTAAGAAGCATGTTCGTTGTTTCGTCTATTTGTACCGACCGATTCTCATAGGCGAGTCGACAATCTTGGCAAAGAGGTGTGTAGAGGTGGGCTTCCACGACTTTGACGCTCATCACCCATGTAGCTGCGCAACTTCGCTGGTGCTACTCGCCAACTCGGCAGTTTCATTGGAATCTCGTCTTCCGCTTTTCGACTACGAGAGCGCCTCACAAAATTATTGTTTCTATTTCGCGAGAATGCAGCCACATTGTTCCCTCGGAAGATTTCACGTCAACCTCGAGAAATACTCGTTAATCCTAACTTGATGGACCGACGACGCACGTGGAGAGGCCAACAACCCCCACTCAAACACATGAACGATGAAACCCTTGATCCCGAAAGTTTCCCCGGTCAATTTGCTAGTTTTGCAGAAGACGTTGTAACGTTCCTGAACTGTTGTCCGAACCATGACCATGTTCATCCACAAGAACAAAAACACGACCTACGACTTGCTGCCTGTCCTTCAAGTCTACATTTCTCCCGCCATAGCCTCCTTCCTCAGCATTATCTTTATCTAATTTGCGTTTCCTGTGCTTGGGGTTGAGTTTGAGGATGAGCTGGGCGTGGAATGAGAAGAACATGTGCGCTTCTTGGGTGGCAGGTCGCTAAGCGCTGCGCTGTGAAGAGATTCAGGCTCTGAGTAGTATCTATTCTTTGCTAGATAACAGCCAGTGCACTTGCGAGCTTTGTGTGTGCTATGACTGCTGATCGGTATCGCTAGTAGTTGTAGGTTTTGGGTTAGTTAAGCAGCGAAGCCCTTGTTGATTTAGATGAAATATCGTAGCTGCAAATGCCCCCCGATGGCACTGGGATCAACTAGAGCTGGTCCATGTCAGCTCTTGCACTTTTTGCTCACATGGAATGTAAACGCGAATCTGTAATGCACTGCCGGTGACTCCAAGTCCATGAGCGTGAAGTACAGTTGGTAGTTAATGAGACATGGGGCAGTTTATCGCTGCACAGCAATATAGGAACGGCGAGTACACGCACCTCCAAGACCCTACCGCAAGTTCACCAACTCCAAGTCCACCAGAATGGTGGGAGAAGTAGCGCAGTCATCACTCCGATCACCACAGATCGGTAGGCAGTCGCAGTCTTACCCGATAGACGCTTTGATTTGTCTATACTATGTAGACCGATCGTGTTGAAGAAAACGGAGGGACATGGCACCCGGGTGGAGGGAATGGTAGTATCACGAGAAGGTGGGCTGTAAGAGGCTTTGAAGAGTAGTACTTATACATGTAAGGATCGAGCTCACCAGTTATGTAAAATGATGGCTGGATTCTGGAAATAAATCGCTAGCTTTCAGCTCTTCTTCGGGTGCGACTCATAGTTACTAGTACGCCCTGCGCCACCTTGCTATGTAGGCGCCAGTTGCTTTTGCCTCACGCCTCTCGAGACTCGAGTGATCTACGCTCATATCTATCACAATCTCTTGAATCAGACCACTCATGGGACATGCCCATTGGATATACCAAGCTGTGTTCTCGAAAAACGGAAGTGAACTCATAAGGAAGCGCAGCAAGAAATCCTGTCAAATATACCTGAAAGCCATAAAAATGTGATAGACGGACGTGTACGATTATATGCTGTCATGTCGAGTCGAAACCGTCAAGGTGAAATTCCTCTATATCCTATGGTCTACATGCAAGTTGTATCTGACGATACAAGAAGTGTTACAGCCAACATCCATGTGATCAAAGGCGTATGAATTTACCAAATCCTGCCCCTTGGCCGGAATCCAAGAGGGAAATATAAGCTGCGAGACTGTCGTAATGTGCGGGGCCATGATACGAGTCCATCGGACATCCTCGTAAATAACATGTTCATCCTAGGTAGGGCACTGGCACCGAACTTCTGGAGGGGACAAAGGAGTCTACGTCAGAATTTGAGCAGTGCAGGAGTTGGAATACAGGAAGCGATGATAGCATACTACACCACCTGCAAACATATTGAAGACATCGAATTGGAAATATACTGAAGAAACATGCGAAGCGGAGAGGAAGTGCGTATCGACGTTAGTCTCCCTTCGACAGACCTGAAGACAGTCGTTCTTTCTCTATTACAGCTCTTTGCATAAAGGATGGCACCGGCGTGAAATTTTCATTCAATTAGGAAATGTTAGACTTAGTGAAATTTTGCTCATTGTACACTCGCGTCCCCTGTAATTCATTATCATCATGCCGTTTATAACTATTCCTGCCTCCAAAAAACACAAGAGCCTGCTAGAGCATGACAGTGACCTTGATTCCAATGGGTCCGATGAGGATGATATTCGAATGAAAGAACTTTCGGAGGAAGAGGAACCTGACTCTGATGACGACGGCGAAGATGACGAGCTTGAGCAGTCCCAGCCCATGAAGATCCTTACACCACCTCCGACCATGTCCAAAAAGCGAAAGCGTGGAACTAAAATCTGTGACTAATAATCCCTACTACATGGACGTCTACCAGGTGTCCGCTCATCTTTTGACGTCTCGTCAATAAATCCCAACTCTGATGGATCATACTGAGCCATGCGTGCGATGAACGCAGCACGGAGAGTCTCGTTGCGTTCATTGGCAATGCGCTTGAGTTTCTTGTAGCTCACATCAGCACGTTCGAGCTCGCGGAAGATTGTCGTGAAATGGACAGATATGAATTGGTTTGTCGCGAGGAGGTGCATGAGCTCATTTAAAAAATAGTCAGGATTCTGCCTTACAAGGCGAAGCAGGCAATCGATATCTTCACGATCGAGAGCACGCAGACGACCACGCATTGCTGTGTTATGGGCTCTCCTAGGATTACCTAGGATTGACTTTTTACCAGTCTATACTACCTGTTGCTTATTGGAAATGGCCTTCCAGGACTTATAGGGTCAAAATAGAAATAGGTTTCAAACTTGTGAAAAAATATCTTTTGGTGGGCTGGTACATATCATAGAGGGTATCGATAGGATGGATATGAGCCAACAATTAAGAAAAATGGCGGTTGGATTGTAGAGATATGTTCAAAATACCGATATTTGAGCCAACCTCCCATATCACAATAATGCTGACCTCCGGAAGGTCTGGGACCATTCCCAATCGATTCACAGGCCTCAAATACCTTAGGATCAATGTTTGCAGTATCGGTATTGAGGTGAAATACCGGGATAGTGACATACATGAGGTCAGGAGGAGGAGGAGGACCTTGTATATCTCAGGAACACGATTTTTCCAGGCAATTCTGGCTTTACCATCGTGTTCAGAGGGCTCAATAGCCCCCAGGAAAAATGCTTTTGAAGGACAGGCTAGTCATATGAAGTCTAGAAAAATCGATCTTTGGGTGGGGCAGCATGACCTGGGTGGACAACTTTGGAACATGATTTTTAGAGCGAAATCCGGCTCGACCAACGTGTTCAGATGGTCAAATAACCTCTAGAACGAGTCCTACCTAAAGCCAAGCAAGCCATATGAAGGCTGAAAAAATCGATCTTTGGGTGGGGGAGCATGACCTGGGTGGACAACTTTGGAACATGATTTTTAGAGCCAAATCCGGCTCGACCAACGTCTTTGTATGGTCCGATAACCTCTGGAATGAGTCCTATCTAAAGATATGCAAGCCATATGAAGGCTGAAAAAATCGATCTTTGGGTGGGGGTGGATGACAGGGGCAGCCAACTTTGGAACATGGTTTTTAGAGCCAAATCCGGCTCGACCAACGTCTTTGTATGGTCCAATAACCTCTAGAATGAGTCCTACATAAAGACAAGCAAGCCATATGAAGGCTGAAAAAATCGATCTTTGGGTGGGGGAGCATGGCATGGGTGGACATCTTTGGAACATGATTTTGAAAGCGAAATCCGGCTCGACCAACGTGTTCAGATGGTCCAATAACCTCTATAATGAGTCCTAGCTACAGCCAAGCAAGCCATATGAAGGCTGAAAAAATCGATCTTTGGGTGAGGGAGCATGATAGGGGTGGTGGTCAACTTTGGAACATGATTTTTAGAGGCAAATCTGGCATCACCAACGTGTTTGTATGGTCCAATAACATCTAGAACGAGTCCTACTTAAAGATAAGCAAGCCATATGATGGCTGAAAAGATCGATCTTTGGGTGGGGGAGCATGGCATGGGTGGACATCTTTGGAACATGATGTTTAGAGCGAAGTCCGGCTCGACCAACGTGTTCAGATGGTCAAATGCCCTCTAGAATGAGTCTTACCTGAAGCCAGGCAAGTCGTATAGAGGCTGAAAAATCGATCTTTGGCTGGGACGCTATGATAGAGACATCTGGTATCACCAGTATAGGTATAGTACATCGCAAATTTACAGACATAGAAGCCACAGATATGTTCCTATGGTCATAGTAAGTGAGAGGAGGCTGGAACTATTGTCATGGTATTCTGGCATATCTATATGTTCTGTTGTGTGATCTGCCCTATATACTGTAGTGAGATTCTGTATGCTTTATAAGGGCCAGGTTGAAGTATAACCATTTGATGACTGTTCAAGTATGGTGAACTACTTGGTTTTTAAGGATGGCTTCCTCTTTGCTGGTATTGTCAGCTGTCGTAGGTTGGTCGTTCACTTTGTGCGCACCGGCAGGGATGGAGGTGCTATTACCACCCCACAGTATATTCCATCCACATCATCCGGAGATTCTTGCTGGCATGGGTTACTTGTCGTGTGAACGACACATCTGACACTATTGTGATTCATGAAATTTCGTGTATTGTGTTTGCTGCCCGTGGTCGAGTGTAATTTACAAGACAATAGAGGTACAATTCTGGGACTGGCAACGTGAAATTCCTTTCTTTGGTAGTTGTCTGCGTGGCCGACGTAGCTTATCCTGTTGTGTATCGTCCTCCTGCTCAGCCATTCTGCTGCCTTCTATCAATGTCGACCGTTCCTTGATATGTCGATCCATATGTGGCCTATGAGGCGTTCTATGCTTCACAGTCCATGATTCCTGGGGATTCCAATCCAGGATGCCGGAGTTCACGATTCACTGTAGCATATCAAATCTGTCTTCCTCCTCGTGAATCTCATCCTCTTCAAATATATCGTGTGCAGTGCTGATTGCTTCATTAGTGGGGACGTGGTGCACCACATCCGCTTGGGCTGGCAAATGATCAGGTACTGGACTTGTGGTAGCACATATGATACATTTTCCACCGGAATTCTGGACATTGCCAGTGGATGTGTCCACCTGAATAGTCGCAAAATCTACCTTCTGCTTGCTACCTGCAAGTGTCATGAACATGAACATAGGGGTCAAGCAAATGTACCCATGACGCTGCACAACTCGCTTTCTTGGCCTGCCCTGTCGTCCTTTATTTGTTTCAACATGATCCCTGTTTGGACCCACAATCCCAGTCCAGAATCTTGGACTTCATGATTTCCTCTTGAATGTCGCTGACATTGTGTTCCTCCAGCAGACTGTATGTATGTGCTGTACTCAAGTCTGAGATTGCCCCAGCATCCTAGAGTCCACACATCATATTCCCGTCACTTTACTGTCCCTGTCTTCATAGCCTCCGAATTTCTTTATCCATTCCATCCCATTGTTCAGCTCCATGAAACTTGGGCCTTGACATGATTAGGGTCCGCACGAATCTGTTAATCGATCCTAGGTATGACATGACATTATCCTGGTGCTTGTATCTTGCAACCCCATTGTTTGCTGATCTGCTGATCCGATCATTCTTATTTATACAAGACAGATCATCGCTCCAACACTGGGAGACCCATTTTCTTTGGCCGCTCGACCTTCTGTATATCGTCCTGGTTTCCACATTAACCTTCATGTCTATCCGACCTTCAATTATTAGCCGTGCATCCGATGCAGAGGGTAGAAGAGCATTACCTCCCATGCATAGTGGTCACCCTAAGCTGTGGAAACTCAGGCGATGCACGTTATTGGAATGTATGTTTCGCTCTGGCACCTGGCAGCGGTTTTCACTTGCTCAGTAGTAACTCGTCCCTCACAGGGGTCTACCATGCCGATGAAGACTCTGATGGCTCAACCAACGGTACCCTGATCTATGAAATCGTGCTCTTCATAGGCAGGGGGTGGACTAACGGAAGCGGGTAACATTCACGGGTTTGCATCCTGCGCTTCATGCTAGGGTCCCAAGGTTTGAAATAAAATTGTGTTGATGAAAAATGGATGGCATTAGGTTAGTTAGGTTAGTTTGGATCGTCGCCCCTGACGGCACCCTGATCTACGAAATCGTGCTCTTCGTAGGCAGGGGGTGGACTAATGGAAGCAGGTAACATTCATGGGTTTGCATCCTGCGCTTCATGCTAGGGTCCCAAGGTTTGAAATAAAATTGTGTTGATGAAAAATGGATGGCATTAGGTTAGTTAGGTTAGTTTGGATCGTCGCCACTGACAGCACCCTGATCTATGAAATCGTGCTCTTCATAGGCAGGGGGTGGACTAATGGAAGCGGTTAACATTCACAGGTTTGCATCCTGTGCTTCATGCCCGCAAGCCAACGACAAAGGGGGCCATGGTTGCCTTGCAATTGAGTTGTATTGCATGTGGCAGCAGTTCTGAATCTATCTGGGATTGTCACGCCAAAGAATGAAACCATTAGCTGCCATTCAGGTTCATCTGGTATATGAGCACTTGGACAGCGGTTTTGCGTTCCCAAGTTCGTGCAATGGTGGGGCCAAGGTGCTATTCACAAAAATTATCAATACAGTACATCCACATCCATCGCTCATTCCGCAATATCTTCCAGTGGGGTCATGGGAAATGGTCTCTGTGAACGTGGTGGAGGGGGGACTCTCTTGTTTTTCTTGGCCATGGTCATTTTCTTCTGAATTTCCCGCCGCTTCTGTCTCTCTGTCTTTCTCCGCAGATTGCCATCAGCGTCGAAGGGTTGAGAGTCCATGAGGTCAGCTGCAAATATGCGTTTACCCTTGATCAGCTTCATCGTGCGGCGTGCTCTTGGGGCCCTCTTCTGACTCTCGCCTCCCCTTCCAATACAATCAATCTTGTAGAATGTGGGATTAGTCATGAACACAATGGCATTGTTCTTTTGCATCCACACTCTTGCACCGCTCGCAGGAAGACAGTGAAGATCCGAAAATACCTCGCGTAATCCTTGTTTCAGCAACTCTTGCTGATCCTCATCCATTGCCTTCATCGTCCTGTGAAATTCTGCGATGTATCCATCTCCCTCCCACAGCCCAGACCACTGAGTATTGTCCTTATGGGCGGCATCAGGGTCGGGAAAGAACAGAGTGCACCTGTCCAGGAAGGGCCTCGACTTCGGGCCCATGCGACCAGGAGTGATGCCCATACTGTCATGCAGTCCGGCATTGCATGCTTCGAATGTGACTGCAGCAAGAGTGTCATCGATGCTAGTGATCGTCCAGCACTTCATGGCCTCCTGAAGTGAGTTTGGATGGGGTCTGATGCCCTTGAAGATTTCGGGCGTGAGCATCAACCACATGTGCCTGGTGAACATGACCACCAAACGTCCGACGGAGAGTTGAGTGTCGGATAATCTGGGCGACCACATCCAGGGTCTCATGATCATTGCAGGCGAGTTGGCAATGGCTGCCTTGAGTCGAGTCCATGTTGGTGTGCGACCAAGAGGATAATCCTCCAGTTCCGACTCGGTGCTTTGCCATGCGTCCATTCTTCTCACTGCCCGGTCCCTTTGAGCCTTTGCATTTACGCCCATGAGGGCCAGTACATGCACGTCATCAATTTGCTGCACCTCATCCAGGCAGGTGTCGCTATTGATATCGAAGTCCTGCAAGAAAAACATTCCTGCGGTTTCGAGGATGTTTCTGTACTCGAGGAGGGCAAGAGATTCGCGGACATGAGAGTCGTAGACGATAGGAGTTGATGTGGTAGAGCGAAGCATGTGGTTGAGCACTCCAGTGAGAACGCCAAGATTTGGTGGATTCTTTTTGACGATGGATATCTGGGTCCTCTGAATCTCCCGTACCCGTCTCCTCAGAAGCTCGAACCAGATCTTAGGATGGGATCCACAGGACTGGATCTGATTTCAGGTATTCTCTGGCCTGCATGACAAGAATCGCCCAAGTCATTCTACAGTCGATGATGATTGGAGTGTGTGTCACTGACCTTCTCTTCCACATTTTCCAGGATGATTCTGGCTGCATGTCCGCTCACCCTATACTCATCCCTGACACCATATGTTTTCTCCTTGCAACCCTCGACGACCTTGGCGATTTCGGTGCATTCAGCCATGTATGATGGGGACAGCTTATAGGCGTCACTGTCGGATGCGAAATTCACTTGGTTGCTGTTCGTTCGAATCGGACTCATAGTATAGGTTGTAGGTGCTCCTGAATGCGATGTGCGTCTGCTGGGATCTCTCCTGTTGCATCTCGGCCTGCAGCGCTCCATATCTAGACAGCGTGTTGTGATGATGTATCTCCCCTCTTTTGTAGCCTCCTGTTCCAAATGATGCTTCCAGCGCGTCTAAGCGCCACACTCCTACGAGTGGGACGTTCGGAGAGTGGGGCGTGAATGAGACTCCCACATCTACCAACAGTTCACCATGACTCCGGCTCATCATGTATTCCCAGTCAAGGTCAGACAGGTTGCGACGCAGGGCCTCTTCCGGTCCTGAGAAACGCCCTCTCTGGCCATCCTTTGTGAGTAGCTTGATTCCCTTTCCTTCCAGAATGAAGAAAGATGACCCATACATGCTGAGCTCAGGTCCTCCATCACGTATGCGAGCTTCCATGCGTTTCTGCACATCCAAAAAGTCATCATCTGAAAGGGGAATGGTCTTAGGAGGTCCCCATCCACCCCTCCTCCCGTCCGCACCTCTGGCCTTGTAACGCGCCTCCTCCAATGTGTGTTTCAGGTAGGGCGCCCAGCTGACATCGGTGCACTGTCCAATCGATGGAAGCAGTACCCTATCCCAGAATATATCCAAGACCTCCTTTGGCATCAGAGTGATTCTCCGACCGTTTGTTGGGTGCTCATGAATCATCCTCGGGAATGCAATGTATAGATTGAGTGTCGATGAAGCTGATGATATGCGCCCCATACAGACGTGAGGGATGGCAGACATGGGAAATCGTTTTGACAGCCATTCCGTCCTCCCACCAGGTGCATTTGCATCTTCTTCTGACTGCGGTATGGTGATCTCGACATAGGTGTGATTGTGCTTGTATATGCCTATCTATATGCGGACGGCGCTTAGGTGCTAAGTGCCGCGGTCACAAAATCGATTTTTTTCGTCCCCTTCCTTCCACAATTTATATAGGACTATGTATCTCATCTTGTAGCCCTTGAAATTCTGCCCTCCCCACGCCAAAGTCTGGGTTCAAATGTTTGAGTATGTGTTGTGTATTACTATGTGCCAAAAGTTGCTGTTCCCACACGCTCTCGACTTGTTTCTGGCCTGCTCTCCTTTCACCACGACCCCTGGGCACCTCCACATGTTCTGGACTGGTTGAGACACTGCCAGCAATGACCCCGCAAAAAAAATCTCACCGCCCGCATCTTTTTTTCTTGCGCTATGCGCCAATCTTCTTTCTTGGCGCTCTGGAGGGAGGAGGAGGGCAAGGTGTGTCAGTATCTTTTTTTCCTGTTGGCTTCTCACTTAACGCTGTTAGTCACTCACTCTAGGGAGTCATAGCTACTCCCCGCACCACTCATCTCGCTGCCCGGACCTCTGGGTCCAACCCTATGGACTAATCTTCCTCCTTAGCGCTCTGGAGGGAGGAGGAAGACTTGGTGTGTCAGTATCTTTTTTTCCTGTTGGCTTCTCACTTAACGCTGTTTGTCACTCACTCTAGGGAGTCATAGCTACTCCCCGCACCACTCATCTCGCTGCCCGGACCTCTGGGTCCAACCCTATGGACCAATCTTCCTCCTTAGCGCTCTGGAGGGAGGAGGAAGACTTGGTGCGTCTGTATCTTTTTTTGACGTCGGTTTCTCACTTACCGCTGTTCACATCTCACTCTAGGGAGTCTTAGCTGCTCCCCGCACCACTCATCTCGCTGCCCGGACATCTGGGTCCCACCCTATGGACCAATCTTCCTCCTTAGCGCTCTAGAGGGAGGGGGGGGGGCAAGGTGCGTCTGTATCTTTTTTTCACATTACTTTCTCACTTAACGCTGTTAAAATATCACTCTATGGACTTCTAGCTACTCCCCGCACCACTCATCTTGCCGCCCGGACCTCTGGGTCCAACGCCATGCTTCAATATTCCTCCTGGGCGCTAGGTTAGGTTGGTTAGGCTTAGGTACGTCAGTCTCTTTATATCTCACTTCATGTTAGTCAGTTACTCACTCTAGGGACTCTTAGCTACTCCCCGCACCAGTTATTTCGCTTCCCAGACCTCTGGGTCAAACGCTATGCCTCAATCTTCCTCCTCGGCGCTCTATAGGGAGGGTTAGGCTTGGGTACGTCAGTCTTTGTTTATCATAACCGTTTCTCATAATTTAATAATGGTCTGGCTCGGTACGATACTAGTCAGTAACCCTGCCTTCACCTACCCTCCGGGAGGTCATTGTTGCCCAGCATCATCATTTGTACATCTATGAGATCTGTTAGTTATTAGTAGATCTATTCCCCAATGTATGCTTGCCCCTCGGTGAATTGAGAATTGTCTCAAGTGTAACAGCATCAG